>NC_059339.1:61391886-62106886 GCF_018350155.1 Leopardus geoffroyi
ATAATACATGAAAATGATGAACTATAATTTAGTCAAGAGAACTATGCCTTCAACAAAGATTCTTCTATCTGTTTCAAATTCAGAGAGATTTATTTATGCTTTCTTGATTTAATTGGCAAGTTCCATAGTGCTTCAAAAGTTTAAAAATGAAAGGAGGAAAAAAAAAGAAAAAGCAACAGCTCAAGGATGATTTTGCATAACTTCACACAACAAGCAGGTGTTTGTAAGATCAATTTACAACAGGGACCACAGTACCCACCTAGCTTGGATGACTTCCAGCCTATTTCCAATTAAAACTTACCTGATCATAAATAAGAGATAAAAGCTTGCTAACCAGTACAGTAAATAATAGATCTTAAAATAATGTATTTGGGGCTATGTTTAGAGATAGTAAATTAATTCCCTTTAGGTCAGAAAATGTTAGAAGGGGATGTGAGGTCAGGATTCCCAGGAAGGCAACAGAGTATTGTCTTTTTCAGCATTGACTCTGATATTTTACAATGTGAACTGCTGAATCACTAACAAGTTTACAATGTGGGCTGTACCTGCCAGACAATGCAATGAGGTGGCTATTTTTCAGCCACTATGAAAGGTTCAATAAATGTAGTTGCCTGGCAGTAAACAGGTTTGGAGTAGGCAGTATGATACAGTATGGTCAAGCTGGGCAGGAGGACTGCTCGCATTGACTGCTATAGGCCAGGGGGTCCTTGTATTTTTGATTCCCTATTCAAAATACCAGTTCTTACAATTTTCATGGAGGAATTTCAGGGAGTGCTTATTAATGACAAAGACCTAGAGAAGAAATATAGGGGAAAACCTGCCTTCTTCCATACACTGGACAATAGTTTTGGAAGCTGGAAGACCAAGGAGTATCACAAGGAAGGAACAGAAGGAAAGGAAGCTCTTACAACATCCACATCCTTCCTCTTACAGATTGAATTGTATCCTCCCAAAAGACAGGTTGAAATCTTCTTTAGAATTTAGAAAGACTGGTGTCAAGACCCACTCTATTTGGCTGGAGCATTTCAAACCATATTTCAGACCATAAGACTTGGTTCGTTCACATGGTGACACACTTTAGAAGCACTGTAATAACAGGTCAGCATCGAACAACATTCCCACACTGGTATCTTTATTGAAAGACTTGTTGCTCTCTCATCTCTTTTCCAACAGAACTTGACAACTGAAGGCAAAGGACCCAGTATTCCTGTATCAGCCAGAGTGTTATCTCGGAGACAAACTTGTATGTGTTTCAAATCAAGGGAATTTAAGATGAGAAACATGTTAGGAGAGCTCACATGCAAATCACATGCAAATCAGAGGACAGCAGGGCAATCCAGAGACTGGCAACGGTGGAAAACTGCTGTGTACTCTAGCCCAGAGGAGTCCGTTGATGAGCTGGTGTTACTGAAGCTGAGGCTATCCAGTTGAAGCCAGAACCACAGAGATCCTGCCTCGTAGGGGATGGAGCCAGGAGAGAAGTGCAAAAGGAGACTGACACATTGGCTGCTTACTTCCTCCTAGCTATTCACCTCTGGTTAGTGGTTCCCATTGGCCAAACCTACCCAGTATACAGCAGAGTTTGGGAAAATGCAGTTTGTAGACAGACCCCATGATCAGTCTTATCATGGGGAAAGGCAGGGATTGAATCTGAAGGCAAATGAGCAATGAACAGCACGTTCTCTCCTCTGTAATGGTATGGCTGGCTATTTAATTTTTCCATATATATTTACTGAGTGTATACCATATACGAAGTAATGACAATTTGTAATCGTAAGGGGAAAAAAGAGGAAGATAGTATATGTTCTCATGGATTTTAATGTCTAGTAAAGAAGGTAGATATTAAACAAAAAAGTAAAAAATAAATGCCTAATTATAAGGTGAACAAAGTTTATGGTAATAAAAGAAAGGCTACTCTAGGAGTGGATAATTTGAAGAAACTTGGGGACACTGGTGAATCAGGAATGTCCTTGCTGAGGAAGTGATTCTGAAAAATAAATATAAGGTGTCCCACCAATGGTTTAGCAAAAGAGCTTTCCAAGCATAGGAAAGACTCTGACTAGAGAAAATGTGATGGTTAATCTTATGTGTCAACATGACAGGGCCATGGGGCACCCAGATCATTCACATTTTTCCAGGTATTTCTGTGAGAGTGTTTTTGTATTAGATTAACATTTAAATCAATAGACTAAGTAGAGCAGATTACTTGCTCTAATGTGGGTGAGCCTCATCCCGTCACTTGAAAGTTTGAATAGAACAAAATGCTGCCCCTCCCCTGAATAAAAGGAAATTCCTCCTGGTTACTTACCTTGGAGCTGGGATGGCAGTTTGCTCCTGCCCATCAGACTTAAGTGGGAACAGTGGCTCTTCCTGGGTTTCAAGCTTGCTGGCCTTCAGATGGAACTTACACCATTAGTTTTCCTAGCCTCCAACTTGCTGACTGCGGATGTTGGGAATTCTCATCCCCCATAATCATGTGAGCCAATTCATTATTTTACATATATGAAGCCAGCAGCATGGCTTAAGTGTGTGACAAAAGCACTCAGAGGCACAAGATGATACTGATGCAGTAAGGAGGGCCAAATCATGCAGGATCTGTGGGTGGTGGTTGGCAGTCTGGATTATATTCTACCTGTAACAGGGAAATAATTTAATGATGTAAGCAGGGGAGTGAGGTGACCTGAAATCAATTTTTAAGAAACAATTCTGGATGCATTAAGGAAAGAGAATTATACAGGAAGGAGGTAGGAGTTGAAACAAACAAATCAAATAAGAAGTATTGCAATTGCCCAGGTAGAAAAGGATGGTGAGTAAAACCAAATGGACTTCATATAATTAAATTCATATAGTCAGAGTCAATATATACTAAAATTTTTCACATTTCTGCAAAGATTCTTGGATTACCAGCTCCCCAGTTGATCCAGTCTACTTAATCAAATCATTAGTCTTAGCAGTTGCTTTTCTTGGATCAACCACCCATTTGACTCCAGTTAGTTTGCAAATAGGAGACTTTTATTTTTATTTTTTAATTTTTTTTTCAACGTTTATTTATTTTTGGGACAGAGAGAGACAGAGCATGAACGGGGGAGGGGCAGAGAGAGAGGGAGACACAGAATCGGAAACAGGCTCCAGGCTCTGAGCCATCAGCCCAGAGCCTGACGCGGGGCTCGAACTCACGGACCGCGAGATCGTGACCTGAGCTGAAGTCGGACCCTTAACCGACTGCGCCACCCAGGCGCCCCAAATAGGAGACTTTTAAATAAATATTTACTGAATATCAGTTTTTGATATAAATCATGGTATTTAAAGTAATATATTTTACATGTAATGAAATTCTCTGTTCCACTGTTATATGAGGAAATACACATTCCCATGTAATTTGACCTGAGAGGTAATAGAAAATATACACTTCTATAATTCAATGGAAAAAAAAAATTAAGATTAGTATAGTCTACATAAGAATAAATAAAAGTTGGGGCACCCGGGTGGGTCAGTCGGGTAAGCATCCGACTCTTGATCTTGGCTCAGGTCATGATCTCATGGTTCGTGAGATTGAGCCCTGCATGGGTCTCAGGGCTGACAGAGTGGAGCTTTTTGGAGATTCTCTCTCCCTCTCTCTCTGCCCCTCTCCTCCTCGTGTTCTCTCACTTTCTCTCTCTCTCAAAATAAACAAATAAACATGAAAAAGAAATTAAAAATAAATAAGAAAACTTTAGAATTCCTGTTAGACAAATTACCCTTAATTTTTTTAACCTTCTTATATTGATTGATATATTTTCAATTGGATGTCTTTTTAAAATCTATCATTTTGCTAAATATTTTCTTTTTTTTTTTTAATTTTTTTTTCAATGTTTATTTTTGGGACAGAGAGAGACAGAGCATGAACGGGGGAGGGGCAGAGAGAGAGGGAGACACAGAATCGGAAACAGGCTCCAGGCTCTGAGTCATCAGCCCAGAGCCCGACGCGGGGCTCGAACTCACGGACCGCGAGATCGTGACCTGGCTGAAGTCGGACACTTAACCGACTGCGCCACCCAGGCGCCCCTTGCTAAATATTTTCTATTCCATCTCTTTTTGTTTCAATTTTCTTCTTTACTATATTTTCTGAGGTCAATTGAACATTCCTTATATTATTAAATTTTACCTTTTTTATTGGCATTTATTTAC
Organism: Leopardus geoffroyi; assembly: GCF_018350155.1. Taxonomy (NCBI): domain Eukaryota; kingdom Metazoa; phylum Chordata; class Mammalia; order Carnivora; family Felidae; genus Leopardus; species Leopardus geoffroyi. The sequence continues at coordinate 61,396,054 of NC_059339.1, forward strand.
GTTTGTATGTATGTATGTATGTATGTATTTTACTCTAGGGCTTACACATTTTTAAATTAATCTAAGACTGGGGCACCTGGGTGGCTCAGTCAGTTAAGCATCTGACTCGGTTTTGACTCAGGTCATGATTTCACAGTTTCGTGAGTTTGAGCCCCAGTGAGCTCTGTGCTGCTGACAGTGAAGAAAGAACCTGCCTGGGTTTCTCTCTCTCTCTCTCTCCCTCTCTCTGCCTCTTCCTCCCTCACACTGTCTCTATCTCTCAGTATAAATAAATAAATTAAATTAAATAATTTATCTCTCAGAATAAATACATTAAATTAAAAAAATTAAATTAATCTAAAATTACCTTCAAGTAATATGGTTTCATGTGTAATGTAAGGACTTTGGGACAGTGTATTCCGAATTCCAACTTTCAGTTTCAGGTACTATAGCTGTCACTTATTTTGCTTTTCCATAGGCTCAAACAATAATACTTATTATTTTTGCCTTAGATGGTTAAGTTTTAGGGTATTTATGTAAGAAAATGAATTTTATTCCATTTCCAATGCTCTTTATTTTATTTGCGTGTAGTTCTCTTTCATATTTCATCTTCTTGAGGAACTTACTTTAACATTTCTGACAGAGTAAGACTCTTGGCAATGAACTCCCTCAGTTTTTGTTTCTCTGAGCAAGTTTGCATTTCTTCTTTACTTTTGATAGATACTTACTTTTGATATTTTGCTGTGCTTAGAATTCTGGGTTGATGGGTTTTTGTTGTGTTTTCCTTTTCATTTCAACATTTTAATATGTTGCTTCATCATCTTCATATTTGCGTGGTTTCTGATGAATTTCTGACAATTCTTTGTGTGGTTCCTCTGCAATGTGACCTTTTCCCTTGGTTTTCTTTTAAGATTTTCTTTCCATGTTTGGATTTTAGCAATTTGAACATGACATGTCTAATAACGTGTGGAAGAGAGAGGAAACATTTACTCTGCTTGTAGGTCTCTGAATTCTTGGATCTGTGGTTTGGTTTGATATAGTCATTAGTTTTAGAAAACTTTTTGGCCATTATTTATTCAAATATTTCTCTGTTTTCTACCTCTCCCTCCTATAGAATTATATATATATATATATATATATATATATATATATATATATATATTAGACAATTTGATATTGAACCACAATTCTGGGATGATTTCTTCTATTTGTTTTTATTCTCCCCCGCCCCCCCCACCCCGCCCCGTCACCTTCTGTGTTTCAGTTTGGGTAGTTTATAGTGACTCATCTTCAAATTCATTAGTTCTTTCATCAGCTGTGTTGAATCTACTGATAAAGCCACCAAACATATTCTTTGTCTCTGTTAATATGGTTTTCATTTTAAGTTAATTAATTTATTCTGAGAGAAAGACAGAGCATGAGTGGGGTAGGGGCAGAGACAGAGGGAGAGAGATAATCCCAAGCAGGCTCTGCACTGTCAGTGTAGAGCCCAATGCAGGGTTTGAACCCCTCCAACTGTGAGATCATGACCTGAGTCGAAATTAAGAGTTGGACACAACTAACTGAGCCACCCAGGTGCCCCAATATGGTTTTCATTCTTAGCACGATCATTTGATTCTTTCTTAAAGTTTCCATCTCTCTGCTGTAGTCACTCACCTGATGTTGTATGTTATCTACCTTCTGCATTAGAACTTTTTTAAAAAAAATTTATAACATTTACTTAAAATGTGCCTGTCTGATTATTTTAACATCTGAGACATATCTGATTCTGGTTCTGGTGATTATTTTGTCTCTTGAGATTGTTTTTATTTTCTGCTTCTTTGTATGGATTATGTGTTTTTGTTTTTGTTTTTTAATTGAAAGTCAGAGATCTTATGTAAGATAGAAGACACTCAGGTAAATCTTTTCCTAATGTTTGGAGATGAGTATGATTTTCCTAGTGTTACATCTTTTGTGTGGGGGGTTATTTTAATATAGTCAGGAGTTATGTTGTGTTTGAGTTGTGCTGGTCTTATTAGTACCCTCAGAGACCATGGATTTTATATCTCTCTAGCAATTACTTATGTTTTAGCATGCTGGATGCATTCCCAAGGTTATTTTCTCAATGTCTGAACCCTACCTTTGCTTTGTGTGTTATCCTTTGTGCTTTGACCCTGAGATAGTTTGTATCTTGTATCTCTCCCAACTGTATTCTACTGCTGTCTTTATTCTATGCTTGTTAGTCTGGTAGAGGAGTGTGGGAGAGGGGGATGTTCTATAATGTTCTGATTAAGCACTGGTCTTAGACAAACACTATGTCAGGGTGAGGCTCTCACAATTTTTCCTGCCCCTTCATCCCTGTGGAGCTAAGCTAACACATATCCTTGTTCACTCTCTAGGAGCAGAGTTTTTCTCTCATTCCTCTTCTACAGCTCTTGCGAGTTTCCACCAATATCTTGAGACTTTTTCCGTCAGGAGAGATAGGAATGATGGTCCAGGCAGTGTTTCCTCAGTGGCTGCTGTTCCTCTTCCCCAGCCAACCTCACAGATTCCAGGAGAGCTATCTCAATATTCTTCCTGGTGCTCCTGGTGACTTCCTGGTTGGATACATGGAATAAAAAGTCTTCAAAATGAAACAAAACACCCCTATGTATGTAATCCACAGGGACTTCATACTCTCACTCTCTCTCACACCCAGTCTTCCACAATTCACTAAAAGTTGTTAGCTGAATTGGCCTATTTCATCCCAAGTAAGCAAATCCTCAAGATCTGTCTCTCCTGAGGCACCTGTCTTTCTTAGATTTAGGGTTAGTGAGGTGCCCTGCCACTGAATTCTCCAATGGATTCAGAAAAGCTGTTACTTTGCACTTTGCTCAGCTTTTTTCTTGTGTGAGGGTGGGAATGAGGCTCTTTCTAACTCTCCATACCTTCAAACTAAAACCAGAATACCAGATACCTGTTTTAATATCAATTTAGAGGACAAATGAAAGGGTCTGTAGGGTCTATTTTCAAATAAAGAATTGTTGTTACCCAAAAGATTCATGTTTCTAGCATTTTCCCCACACCCCTTCTTTGTGTTCATATTTGAGAAAGCCAGAAATCACACAGCCAGGTACTAAAATCTTCTCCAAACACTTGCTTTTTCCCTGATCCCTGATTGCTTATCTCTCTCCTCTCTGAGATGATGCAATGCTTGTCAGTCACTATAATGGGGAAGAGAGGAACTGAGGAAGATTGTTTATCTAATGAGGGCAGAACTGCTTTTGCTTTGGCATCTTTCTTCTCTCAGATACTGTTTTGTTTTCTGTCATTGCCTGATGACCTTGCATTTTCCTCTGATTTTCATTCATGTGCCACACACACAATTCTGAAGTGAAGGCCAGAAAGGGTCTAGAGGTCAAGAGCAGTTTTAGTAATAAAAAAAAATTATTTCTACTAATAGTTTTCTCGCTTAGTCACAGACTGGAACTCAAGGGATACTGTAGATTTGCCCAAATAAGTATAAAGGGCTTTGTTTTATATTATTTCTCATGAATAGGAAGTGGAGACACTGATTCTGTATGGGTATGGGCTTTGAGAGCTTTGTCTAGTAGTGAGGACAGACTGACTCTCTGTCTCTACATTTTCTCAATTTCTCTGCTATTGGATCTCTGAAAACTCAGGGGTTCAGGTAATATTTTGGTTTGTATTTCTGAAAGAGACTGGACTCTGGCTATTACTTAATTAGGCTCATTACAAGTTTCTCTAAAAATGGTTATTGAAATAGAAACATTTTCTTTAATGCAAAATGCAAATCTGGTCAGAGTTGAAGGCAATTTATCCAGACCCTGATTTTACCTTTGGTTTAGCCAGCTATATGACCTCAGAAATTGAATTTAATCTTTCATTAACTCTGCTTCAAAACTTATCAAATGAAAAGAAAATATTTATCCTCTCTTTTATGTCTCAGACATCTTATTTCCATGATGCTAGAAATCTGGTTGAAGAGTAAAATGTGAAAAACACATCCACTTTACACACAGACACACCCTGATTTGCCAATCCAAATGTCTATTCAGTGAATCTTTAAGCTATGGGATTTTTTTGGTGTGTGTGTGTGGTATAGGGACACAATTTGTACTGGATTATCAGACTGAATTCCCAGTTTGTTTCTTAAAAATTTTAGAGACTAATAGTAAGGAAACTTAACTACTTTTTGAACATCGTAATCCAAGCCAAAGGAAAAGAGAGAAAAGTAATATAAATGCACAAAAGGCAATTCTCTTATTATCAAAAAATAGAAGTTTGGAAAAACTCAATGAAAACTAATAGTTGGAAATACAAATTGCTACACTGTGGTATTTCACACCTATACTGAATTTTCATAAGCAATTCAGAAACAAAGGCCAATTAACCCTAAAATAATCCCGCCATATTGAACACAATCATTCCAAAAGTATTATCAGGATGATTACGTTCTGGTCTAAAACCTAGTTGTACCACTTAATATTTTGTTATCTTCAATGGAGCAAACTAACATTCAGAAGAAAGAAAAGTGAATAACGGGTGGAAGTCATTTGCGTTCACAGTATTAAGGACTGGCGTTTACAGATAAACTTACCCGAGATAACTATGTTTTCCCTCTCGTACATCCACCATAAAGAACCACCTCCCTTTCACTTTGTACCCAAGCTATGATTGACGGGCAGTGTCAATCACTTCATGGAGCTTGTTGATGTTTGCTGTCAGGGCTGAAGCTCCATGAAGTTTGTAATAAAGTGACAGGAAGAATTTCAGTTTGTTGGTGGTTTTCCTTAAATAAGGTGGGATCTAGAGACAAATGGGACTTAAACTAGAGAAAGCACCATAAACTCCAATAGGAATCCCTTCAAAACAAACTATACTAAGACCAAGTTCTTAGGATAAGGAAAATTTTGGCGTCTTTGGCCAAGGTGAAATATTTTCTTTGTATTTTAAGAAATTTGATTCAGAAGCAAGTACCCTATGACCTTTTTGTATTCCAGGAGACTTATTTACTTGACTGCCCATGCCCATTACCTATTGTACCAACATTAAATTAAAAAGTTATTTATACTTACTTATCAACCCATTCTTAACTGAATATTTGCAATCTATCAGGGACGATGACAGGTACCTTCGTAAATGCAAATAAGACATTATCATGTTGTATTTACTTTCCAATAGTTATAACTTGTATACAAATATGTGATATGGTACAAACACACTTCTCTGAGACTATACAACAGGATCCATTATTCTTCCAAGGCAAGTATAAAAGTTTCCATGATTGGTCAATATTTGAGATAAACTGTAAAGGTTTGGGAGAGTTTTCTATATAGCACAGGAGTGTGTATATTTGACCCGAAAAAAAATCATAACTTAAAATGTGGAGGCCAAAATTTGCATGAGTGAGGAATGGGAAGCCCGATGTGATAGGTACATATGGAACATAAAGGTTTACTGATCATACATAACTATGCTTTTCTAGATTTAAGTGTTAAATTTCATTGTCAAGTCAAATGTCACAATCTTTGTTCAGAGTGGGGTATGAAAAAATAATAGGATGAGCAATGAGGATGAAAATATAGTCTAGAATTAGACTGTGACACATCTTGATGCTAATCCCAGTAAGTTTTTAACATAATTCTGCAGTTACAGGCAGAATCATTGAAGAAACATTTTCATCTTAATTGCTACTCTTTCCTAATATGAACTCCCTGCTCTTGTAAGTACCATCAATGAAAAACAAACAAACAAACAAAAAACAAACAAACAAACAAACAAAAAAACCCAGCACCTACAACTCCAACATCTAATATAATTTCTTTCCCCAGGGGTTTGATTATTTTTTGTCCTGTTTACAATGGACTTTACCTCTTCCCAGCAAATCTCAAGTGCTATTCAAATCTGGGGCCCAGTTCACCATCTGGTTCAGCTAGGAAGCTGGTATCTTCTTACATTCCTGGACATGTGGACGAGGTAACCCCATGCCTGCAGGAGACGTATCACTTGCAGCACAGTCCAGGGCCAGAGGTGCACAGGAAAAGGAGCAGGCTGCTACTAAAGATGGGCTGGTGTGGGCTCTCTCCGAGACTAGTATTCCAGCACAACAGGGACTCTGAGAATCCTAAACTCAAACTCAGCCTTTCAGTCTCTTATAAATGCTTAAAACTTCTAAATACTTAGATACATGATACATGGGTCTTCGTTTACATGATTGTTCTAGGTCCTGAAAATATTAGGTTGTTTCTGTGCACAACTAATAATGTATAACATTTATTCTTACCCTGTTTATATGATAATTTAGCTGATTCTATTATAATGTCTATTTCCCTCAGATAGAGTTGATGTTCTTTGAAGATGGAAACTATACTGCTCAGAACCCAGCAAAATAGTATGCATACGATTCTTAATCAATAACTATTTTTACTGAACTGAGAAAAGTATTTTACTAGTCAAGAGCCTAAATTGTACAATTGTAGACTATGTGGATGCTCTATTGTACTGGGAATTTTCCTTCTGTTTCATAAATATTTTGGAACATTTCCTATACAGACTGCATCCAGAAAAATTACCTATTTGTTCAAAAAATAAACACAGCTTCTCTATTATCTTAGGGCACTGCAAGAGTGGAGAAGAATCTTAATAGAATGAATCAAGGCTTCTAAGTGTCAGGAGAATAGCACTTAGATTAACATTCTTTTCATTTTGATGGAATGAACATTTAGATTAGTAAAGACATGGTTTTTATTAAAATTCAGCCTCATTATTCATAATACATCCTCAGTTTCTATTAGTTCCATTTTATATAAAATAAGAGGAGCTAGGTACCTTTGTGGGGTCATTTCAGGGGCATTTTGAAGGACTCTTTTCAGCAATATGCCATGCAGTCTAAAACTTTACCATTACATTCTTCAGTCAGTCTTTACCTTTTCTCTGCTGTCTTCCTTAAAAATACAAACAGAACAGAAAAAAATACACCCTGATGTTATTCTTCACTTGTTTTGGGGGTGCTTATCATATGTTCTCAGTATCTTGAGGAAACTGGAGAGCAGTGTGCTTGAGTTGTGGTATACAAATGCATTGGCATCACAGGATATAAGCAAATGTCGTGGTTAAGTCCAGTTCATCATGGTGTGCCTGGTTTCAATATCTGAGACATAAATGAATAAGTGATTTATATGTCAACAATCAGCGGTAATTTTCTACAGCTATGACACAAACCCTATCATATGTGGATGATGATATTGTAGCAACTCAAAATAAAGATAGTGTCTTACAATTAATACAACTAAAATATTTCACAAGTGTGAACAAAACAGAGCAGTTGCCTTTGTTGTTCTAGGGCATACACTTCTGCTCCTGCAGTAAGGTCAGAATTCTCTTTTTTCATCTTGTCTCCTTGCTACCATAATTACCTGACCCTCCAGTTTTTTTCATCAATGCATCCAAGTAAAGATTGGCTATGCTCCAGTTCCTAAGATAACTGTGTTTAAGTCAGTTTTTCAGTGATTTTTCTGCTTCTCATTTGTCCAAAAAGGCTTCATGTGGTCTCTCTTTCATATCTAGGATTATAAGTGATCAACTATAAAGGATTTTCAAGTTTAAGACAAAATCACATACACATATATTTTATTCTCTCACATACATTATATTCCATTCCTTTTTAATGATGATTCTTTAATGTTTCACTTAAAATTCATTGACATATTTTGATCGGCATTATGATGGCTAATTTTATATGTGAACTTGCATAGGTGGTGAAGCCCATGTTCCCTGGAATAGTAATGTTTTCACCACGGTTGATAGTTTTTATTTATTTATTTATTTATTTATTTATTTTTATTATATGAAATTTATTATCAAATTGGTTTCCATACAACACCCAGTGCTCATCCCAAAAGGTGCCCTCCTCAATACCCATCACCCACCCTCTCCTCCCTCCCACCCCCCATCAACCCTCAGTTTGTTCTCAGTTTTTAACAGTCTCTTATGCTTTGGCTCTCTCCCACTCTAACCTCTTTTTTTTTTTTTTTTCTTTTTTCCTCCCCCTCCCCCATGGGTTCCTGTTAAGTTTCTCAGGATCCACATAAGAGTGAAACCATATGGTATCTGTCTTTCTCTGTATGGCTTATTTCACTTAGCATCACACTCTCCAGTTCCATCCACGTTGCTACAAAAGGCCATATTTCATTTTTTCTCATTGCCACGTAGTATTCCATTGTGTATATAAACCAAAATTTCTTTATCCATTCATCAATTGATGGACATTTAGGCTCTTTCCATAATTTGGCTATTTTTTATAGTAAAGTCTGTAAGCCTTGATACACATGTACTCAGCCAGTTATCCTGGATGGCTTCAAATACTGGAAATTTACTACAAGTACCCCTGAGTGATAAGGAGACTTGCCATTCTGACTTATTTTGCCCATCATGCTAGCTTGAGGACTTTTTCATAGGCTCTTCTTAATGGTTTGGAGATAAGGGGTATGTTGTTTCTCTAAGAAGATATTTGCATAATCCCATCTCCTGATTCAAACTGCTGCCTGGAGCAACATTTTCATGACCAGAGACCTACATGTTGACTCTTTCCTGAATCATGTTTCACGTTCATCTTTTCCATGTTAGTAGTAGACCTCTCCTACCCAGATGTGTCACTATAGTTAGTTTCAAAATTTGAGTCATTGCCTATATCACTACCTTGTCCCAGGTGGCAGGTACCATGTCAGGTCTTAACTACATTCCCATACTTCCCTGACCTATCCTCTGAGAAACAAGTTTAGAATCAAGCATAACGCTTTGTGGGTAAATCTAAAGAGCAGTATATATGTGTTTTTAGACTATTTTTTTTAATTTTTTTTTTTAACGTTTATTTATTTTTGAGACAGAGAGAGACAGAGCATGAACAGGGGAGGGGCAGAGAGAGAGGGAGACACAGAATCGGAAGCAAGCTCCAGGCTCTGGGCCATCAGCCCAGAGCCCGACGCGGGGCTCAAACTCACGGACCGTGAGATCGTGACCTGAGCTGAAGCCTGACGCTCAACCGACTGAGCCACCCAGGCGCCCCAGACTTTATTTTTTTAAAAGAAGTTTTAAGTTCACAACAAAATTAAGAGGAAGGTACTGAGATTTCCCATTTACTCCTTGCCCCCGCACATGCATATCTCTTCCCCTTATCACCAGCCCCTACCAGATAGTATATTTTTTACCAAAGAAGAGCCTACATTGACACATCATAATTATCCAAAGTCCATAGTTTGCATTGCAGTTCACTCTTGGTGTTGTACATTTTATGGGTTTGAACAAATATATAATGACATGTATCTATCATTACAGTATCATACAGAGTATTTTCAGTGCCCTAAAAATCATCTGTACTCTGTCCATTCATCCCTCTATACACAATCCCTGGCAATCACTGATCTTTTTACTGTCTCCATAGTTTTACTTTCTTTAGAATGTCATAGAAATTGAAATGATATAGTATGTAGCCTTTCCAATTGGCTTCATATTCTTAAGTTTCCTTCATGTCTTCATGGCTTGAGAGCTCATTTTGTTTTACTGCTTAATAATATTCCATTGTCTGGATGTATCATTGTTTATCCATTCACCTACTGAAGGGCCTCTTGATTCCTTCTAAGTTTTGGCAATTATAAATAAAGCTACTATAAACAAACATGTGGGGGTTTTGGTGTGGACATACATTTTCAAGCTCTTTGAGTAAATTACTCAATTACTGGATTATATAGTAAGAGTATGTTTAGCTTGTAAGAAAGTGCCATATTGTCTTCCAAAGTTTAATTTTCCATTCTGACCAGCAATGAATGAGAGAGTTCCTGTGGTTCCACATCCTTTCCAGTGTTTGATGTTGTCAACATTTCTGATTTTGGCTACTCTGATGGGGATAGCTGTATACTTTCTGATAAGTATGTTTTATAAGTCATGTTACACATTTGGCATTATAAGGCATGTACACATTGTACACATTGAGCATGTAGTAAACTAAAGGCTTTTTTTTGACACATTGGTTTATGATGTGTTTTTATAATTTATATTTGTATTTTCACTTAACACATTTGCTGTGGCTATGTTTTGGCCAAGAGTTCCCACCCCTCAAGAAGTTTTCTTTACCTGCGCTTCTACTTATCCCTCTAGCAGGGCCCACACCTGGAGAAAGAATACAATACTTGGACTTAGACTCGAGTTACATGTTTGCCACTGTGAGCTGTGAGCCTTCAAGAAGTTACTTCTCTGTTAATTGGGTTTTCTTTTATGTAAAAGAGGACTAATCCCACAAACTCCACAGGGCCTGTATCAAGGGTCTTATGAGACAACATATTGATAACACTGAACAGAATCCCTACTTAATGACCATAAAAAGAATAATAAACCAACAAAGTTTTAACAATCAAAATAGCCTGTTTCCAAAACTACACAATCCTACAAAATATGCATTATTCTCTTGATTTTATATATATATATAACTTTATGCTTCAGAATGAAGGGGACCATAATAGGCCACCCCAAATCATACCACTTTTGCATAGGATTAATTTGAGCTGAAAGTAACTGAGAAACAGCAGACAGGAAAAGCTCTCGAGCCTCTCCTAAATGCCTAAAAATAGGGCATTAATTTCCATTTCGTAAAGGAATTTTCCATTTATAAAGGTGTCCTCTGCTCCTGTTTCAGGAAAAGAAGAATGAGCAGAAGACAACTTTCATCTCCTGGGAAGATGCAATCTGCATGATGAACTTAACTGAACTACCCTATTTATCATCAATCTACTATTACCATCTACTTCCTACAGCTTCTTCCTTTTCTACAGTTTGTTCAACTGGTATATGTTTCTCTGGGTCAATGGCCTCTTTGGGTTTTCAATCACTTTATTTATTTATTTATTTATTTAATTTATGAAGCTCCTGTATGCAGATGTAATAAATCATTTTTAAAAAAAATTTTTTTTTCAACGTTTATTTATTTTTGGGACAGAGAGAGACAGAGCATGAACGGGGGAGGGGCAGAGAGAGAGGGAGGCACAGAATCCGAAACAGGCTCCAGGCTCTGAGCCATCAGCCCAGAGCCCGACACAGGGCTCGAACTCACGGACCGCGAGATTGTGACCTGGCTGAAGTCGGACGCTTAACCGACTGCGCCACCCAGGCGCCGCTGTAATAAATCATTTTCTCCTATTAATCTGTCTTTTACAAGTTTGATTCATGGAGCCCACCCACTGAACCAAAGACGGATAAGAGTGTTTTCAGTTTCCTATAGTCACTAGGACTTGTTCTTTTCTTTATGAGCTGTGTGGTTTCTGTTTCCTTCCCAATATCCAGGCTCTCTCCTTGGACTTCAGTGCTTGCCTTTAACTACTTAACCACTGTTATCCAGAAAATTCCTGTGCTTTTCAGAATAAATAGCAGGCCTTGTCCACTCTGGATTTCTTCCCCCATTAGTCTGGACTTAGTTAGGTACCCTTCATCTAGTATTAGAACACAAGGTTACTAATTTCTGCAAGGAGGGAAAAGAGTTGGGAACGGGTGCCAAAGTAGTCTCAGAAAGAAGATTTCAGGGCCGTAAAACCATAGATTAGATACCTTATTTTTATGAAAGTCTGATTTTGAGTCTTCTTATGACTTCTCTAATAAACACTAAGTTTACAGTATCAATATTTCCCATATTTTTGATTCTTAATGTACTTTATAGCACTCATTATTGAGAATCCTACATGAAACCTGTCTGTAATAAACAGATATAGGTGTGTCTGTAAGAAATATGAACCTGACTCTTCCTCCACCCTTCCTTGTCATCATTCAGAGGTTTTGATCAAGTCTGCATAAATGGCTTTGTCTTTTCCTCATGTATATCTTTTTTTCTTTTGTTAAGAGTATACAGTGTGCCTACTCAGCCTTTGAAGATTAAGAATTATTTTCTTAAGTGAGCATTAATGAAAGGAGAATACATCATTCTTCATCAGCCGATGGGCTGAAAATTGCTGATGGCAAATGTGGTTAATAAAAACATATTAAATGGAAGGAATGAATTTGGCAGTTAAGTGAATGATTCTTAGTGGAAGGGAGGACTTATTTGTTGGATGATTGGAGAAATTAACATTTATCATATACAGACTGGCATTAGAAATGAACCCAAAGAGAGCTGTTTTTTTTATCCCCCTTCATTATACTTATAGATGGAGAACAAACGTATCACCTGGGAAACAGCTAACTCAAATCTCATTTTTTGTCATTGTTGTAGCTATTTGTTTCAAAATGTTTTCCCCAGGAGAGCCAGCAATCCCTCCCTACCCTGAACTATCAAGTTGCAGACTACAAGTTTTCAATGGCAGCCAATCTGGAGAGTTGCATATATCTACCCCTAGACAGCTGCATTATGGAACTAAAAGAACTGCATCTAAATTCATGAGCCGATAAAAAGTAATCTGGCTAAAGTCTTTTTTTATACCAGAATATACAATGATAATCACACCCCCTTGAATTACAAATGTTCCATAACCATTCAAACTGGTACTGAGTTACTGACATTATTTGAAGTAATGACATAATAAAACACATTTTAAAAGACAAACCCATAATTTACTTACTTCTCGCTTAAAAAATGTTTCAGAAGTCTTTTGAGATCATAATTGATAGAATACCATGATTTCATAGACCATCAAAGACTTGAATAGGTTTTAATAAACCAGAATTAAAATATCTCTAGCTTGCTTGCTAGCTATATTTATTCTCTACCTTCTTCTAGCCTTTTTAACAATCTGAAATTACAGCTAAAAATTAATTAAAATGTATAGTGACCTGAAGCTTTTTTAATTAACTACGTTTTTTTTCTAGAGGCAATTCAATAAATCACAAATATCTCTATTCTATATTTAAAGTATTTTTTTAGAGTAACATTGTAGAGGGTACCTAGTCTAGACAAATTAAGCATCATAGTACACAGAAGCATGCATTCAATAAATTGGAATGCAAGAGAGTTGACAAAATGCATTTATAATTCCTCTTATGTTCGTATTTTCATAGTTAGAAATTCAAACTTCAGTGTTAAATCATCTTTGGAAATGGTAAGTTATGATTTTGTATCACTTGCCAAAGATTGTTTGGGGAATCTTTCAAAGGCTACGTCGATTTCACTCTCAGGTTGAGATAGTTAATTCTGTTTAAATATACTTAATAATTGTGATTTCCAGGGATTTATTTTATAGTTTTGAGCTGATAATTTAATTTCAAACATTTATTTTCTGTCATTTCAAATAAATCCAACTGAGCAAAATTATCTTCACAAAGTTTTTAATCTTTGAAGCATAGATATGGTTGTAGTGAATATGAGTCATGTTCATGCAGTGGAAGGTAAGCACTTGCCATAGATGAACCTCCAAATTAAAACCAATGATGTTAGAACTCCAGAATCAAAGATAAGTCATTAAAAAATAAGAGATATATATGAACAAAATAAATATATTGGGAAAGGCAGCAGGTCTTTTGAGCACGGACAATTCACATATGAAAGACCAAATTTCTGCTTAAGCTCTTCTTTGAGTAGTGCCAAAGGAATAACTAACACTTAAGAATGCTCAAAGGCACCTGGTTAAATATGTCCTTAGAGAGGAAGGAAATGGGAATCAAGATAAAGAAACAAGGAGTAAGGAATTTAGAGCCAAAATGAAATGAATGAAATATGAACTTAATGGGGAGCAAGAAAACAGGCAAGATATAGCACAGACCTCAGAAGGGGCAACTATCAATGTTGTCATTTACTTTAAGGAAGATAAGCTTTCAACTTCCAAGGATTATATATTAACTTCCTTCCCAAGGATTATATGTTCTATGGACTGGACAAAGACCATCTGAAAGAGCCAAGCAGAAAACTGACCCTTTTCACCTAAGTAAGTAATTAGAAAAGATTAATTTCAGCCATAAAGTAGTAGACCATTTACTCTAGATTTCTTTGAGGAATACCACTTTACCAAGAATATTTAAGCATTACTTACCATAAGTAATGTAAGTAATATAACTGAAGAATGGGGGCCTCTAAGATCTAACCAAAACTGGAAGGCATAGGTATATATACTAGGAAGAGGTCTTAGAGACAAACCAGTCCAACTCTCCCATTTTACAAATAGAGTACTTGAATCTCAGCCAGTGAAGTGTGTCTCAATATCAGAGATAGGACTAGAAGTCATTTGGGTCACTAACAATCATGGACTTTACAAATAACATCACACTCAAGTTTTCATACCATAATGCAACTGCCCTCTTGTGCAAGCTTTCTCCCTATAAATAAATCATAAAATTTGTGAATTTCTTAGGCACCTGTTTCTTATTTATTTTGCATTCATCATAGCTAGTAGTGAGTAAAGTGATGGGCATACAATGGAATTATTAATTTCATTTCTGTTAATGATTCAAAGGAAGATAGAGGACACCAAGAGATAGGTGAAAACAGACCTAGGATGTACTGAGCAGGAAACAAAACACCAATTGAGAAAGAATAAGGAGAATAAATGTGCTCATTAAATATAAACATCAGTCTCTGGTCTAGTGTCCCAATGTTCCAAGCAGAGGTTTTTTGTTGTTGTTGTTGTTGTTTGTTTGTTTGTTTTTGTTTTTTTTTTTTTAAATCAACCACATTGATTTTAAACCAAACACTTTGCATCACAATCTTCTACCCTCCAACCCACATGCTAGCTCTATATTTATCAATTGGAACATGTTCTTACATTGCAATTGTTTTTCTTCATGTGGGAGTAGAAGTTTGTAGGTCTCCCTGATCTCCTTTTGCTGGCATGAACACATGGGCTCTATGGAGACTGTCCCTGAGAGACAGAAGCAATAGTTAAGAGCACAGGCTTAGGAATCTGAATCTGCCTGCAAAGCACAGCGTGTAGCAAGCTTGCTGTGCACTCTGGGACATGTTACTTTAAATCCAGTGCTTCAGATCTATCACCTATAAAATGGGCATAATAACGGTGCTTACCTCGTAGAACTGTTGTGCAAAATAAGCAATTTAATACTGATGAAGCTCACAATACATTGTGAGCCTTCAACAAACGTTAGCTGTTATCTTCCAAGAACTCTTAAAATCTTCTGGCCCTCTAATGGCAACATTAATCCCTGAAAGCTTAGATTTACAAAATAGCTTTTCTATACTTGATAATTTAAAATATATTATAAATAAATTTATATAATAAATTACATAAATATTTAAATTATATGTAAATGTATAATTAAATATAATAAATTATTATAGTTTTATAATTTATAATCATAATTTTCAAAAATTTAATCAATTGAAAAGGCAAACTCATATATCTTCCAATATCTTGGTCCACTTATCAAGAGAGAGAAAAAGCAGAAATCATTTAATCAAATACTTTTGCTTCTATGTATTCATTTGTTTTTGCCAGATGAAGGAACAATTCCAAGGACATTCAGGACTTGGTTAAAACCATCTAGTGGATCAGTGGCAGTGCTTCCTCCCATAATATACAGTTTCTTCTCGTGATCATAGTAAATTGTTGAATCCAGTATCCAATCTTATTAAACAAGAGGGATCAAGTAAAGCAAAATTCACAAATCAAGCCAAAATCAGGTCTCTAGAATTTTAGGAGTTACAGATATTAAGTTTTAATTTTATGGTACTCATATAGGTGAGTTCTGGCTAACAAGTGCATTGACATGCTATAGATATTTCAGACTTTACCACGGACTTCCCTTTATAAAGAATCATAATATTTCTTGTATAGGAATTTTGCATATGGAATACAGAAAATAAGAATTCTTTACACGTAAGCAGAAAACATTGGGTAGGGATAAATTGAAACTCCAACTCAATCCTACACAGATTGAGAGTTCTGTGGAATATAGATCTGGCATGCACAGACTCCAGAAAACCTTACAGGGCAGGAGGCAGGGGTTTTTTTCCCCCTACAAATAGAGGTATTCCCAAAAATATCCATTTTATTTTTATTTTATTTTATTTTTTATATGAAATTTATTGTCAAATTGGTTTCCATACAACACCCAAATATATCCATTTTTATACACAATTCTCCTAAAATAGAATGTTATACAGAAAAAGACTAATGAGAAAGGCCAGAGTCAAACTTTGAAAATTTATTATTTCTCAATTTCCATTGAAATGCCAGATTCCAGGGTTCTGTATTGGAGATATTTATATTTTTGTGTATAAAGCTTAACAGACGCTTAATAGTTATTTACTCTGTACACAGAACTTGCAGAATATAGAGGAGGAAAGGAGTTTAGGTCAGTGGGCAAAGCACTGTGCAAATAGTCAGGAAATCTGAATTGTTGTCCTGGGACTACTAGAATTAACTCAATAAATGACGTTGGCAACAATTTCACAGCTTCTCTGGGCTTCAGTTTCTCACTCTAGAAATTGAGGAGGTTGGATTACTAATGCCCATTTCAACTCTAATATGTTATGAAAGTTATAGTGGATGGAGCACACTGTAAGAGCAGTGTATTTCAAGCTAGGAACTCTATTTCGGGCCTTCTAACAAAATTATTGTTTGACCTTAAATCAGTTATTTCACTTCTACCAGACTCTCTCCTTCTCAATTATAAAATGAGCTACTGGACTGTTTGATCTCTAAAGTTTCTTGTAAGTGTAAAAAATCTATGATTCAATTCATGACCCTGTCCTCAAGGAGCATTCTATCCAGTTAAGGAGACAAGATATGTACATAAAAAGGTCAACAGCAATATCAGCCAGAAATAGAACAGATGTCACAAGGCAATGGATGCCTTAATGCCAAATAAATGGGGTAGATACTAAGTAAGATAAATGTGAGTAAGGTAGGAGAGATCATTCTAGGTTGGAACAGTAAGACAGTTATTCATAGAGGAGTCAATCTAGCAGATCCTTAAGGGGTAGATTAGGTCCACTACAGGCAAAAGCTGATGTGGGGCTGGGCGTTACAGTGAGCAGAAGCCTAAAGGCAAAAAAGTACATACTGAGAGTGGAAACAGAAAGACGATGGGGTGTCAAAAAGGGAATGGTAATGTGGCCAAGGTAGTTTTGAAATTGGTGCTTTAGAAGGAATCATCTCAAAGTAATATGCAGGATGAATACTTCTTTTCACTTCTTGATTAAACAATTATCTATTGAGTAACTATAAGAAACTGGATTTTGCGTGAGACTGGATATAAAAGGTGGAAGTCAGAACTTCACTTGTCAGTATTATTGATGACACCTCTAATGTGCTTCATGCATTATTTCTTCAAAATATTTAAAATTAATTTTACCACAAGGATTATTCAATCCAAATATAATTTCCAGACAATTTCAGATCAATACAAATGACAGACTTTTTGAAGCTGAAGAAGTCTGCCTTTTGAAGCAAACTGCACTAGGAATTTAAATGCAAGTATTTGTATGACAAACCCTGTATGACAGCCCTGAGGTTTATGGTTGTGACTTCAGAGCCCTTGGACCTGAAGCTTTACATAACAGGGAATGGTATACAGCAGGGTTTTATAATGTTGGTAGAAAATCACAGTGTCTGCCCTTGATTTCTTGAAAACAGTTTCTCAAACCCCATCTGGGAAGAGTGCAACATATTCTTTGAATGCCATATGCTGAAACAAGGTTGTAGCTTGGGCAGATGCTTCATAAGATAAAAGCCTTTTATTCACTCCTCTCAGATAATTTGTCTAATACATCTCTGGCTCCAAACCAGGTCCTTGATTCAATAACCAATCTCAATCAGAGATATCAAAAGTTTCCCCTTGCCCTAGAGTATAAATTGAACTTTCAACCTCAGAAGCTGTCCACTCTGTTAACAATGTATTCAAATTGCAAGCAAGCATTTAATGAATGCTGAGTTTCAGAGCAACAGCATGAAGACTGGGAGAGCCTTAGGAGTTGCTGAAATGAAAGGGCTCTTCTCTTAATTTCAGATATCAGAAGACTTGAACAGAACATGGCATCTTAGCCATCTGAGCTTTTTAAATGTGACATTGGCAGACATACAATGCTCAGCTCTGTGGTACCTGAATAATTGAGGCTTTGAAACATCAAAGTGATGATACCTTCAAACGCTCAAGTAGCTTTATTTGAAAGATTCTTCTCACAAAAGAAGACTAACTCTGCCATTTGAGATCAATGCATTTCTCTGAAACACAGTGTACCCACTTTATATTGAAATAAACTTGTTCGCCACATATTGACTAGCTGTGTCCCATGTGCAGAAGATATTTGATTAAATACATTTATTTGTGATAACATAATACCCAGCAGAATTAAGAATGACTTGGGGGGGGCATGATAAAAACATAACTTCTTTTCCAAGCTGTGAACTTTCTCAGATCTTATGTTATTCAAGAAGTCAGAATGAGAATTGGAGGATGATCAAGTTCACATCAACTATTATATATTCAACAAAAACAACAACAGTAAGAACAGCATGATTCTATTTATTCACTTTTTCAATGATATTTTGTGAGAAATAAAGAAAAACAAGATGAAGCAGGTGTTGCTCAAACTGAGCTTGGACTCTATTAAGGGATGTTAAAAAGTACATAGAACACATCACCCGGCATAGTAGTTTTCCTAAGTAGCTGGGTTACAGTGATGGGGTAGCTACTTGGTTCCATAAGCGCCACAAAGAAACCCCACAGGTAAGGGCATCGGATAGGCTTCCCAGGAAGTAAAATCAAAGCTGCAGTACAAGGATGAGAAAAAACTAGCTAGTCAAAGAGAAAAGGGATAATTAGGTGGTGGCCCAGTAAGACTTACAATCTTATGAGAATGTGCAGAGTTGGTAGAGAGATGAAACACTGAGCCATAAATATCAGAAGGGTTAGGCCCTCTATTTCAAAGACCTGAAGCTAGAGATGGGGCTGGAGAAGAAAGGAAGGGTACATCAGAAATGGTTTTGTATACCATGATTAAAATTTATACTGAGTGAATCATTATAGTGTTTTAATCAAGGACATCAAGGAAGGAACTGTTTCCCTGTATTTTCAAAATGGGGGACCCTAGGACATGTAAATGTTTGTGTTTAGAATTTGGCAAAGAGGGAGAAAGAAAACCTGTAGAAAATAGTGGGAGTACTGGATGAACCCAGATGTGAAAGAGGAGAGAAAGCAGAAGTGGAGGTAAGAAAGTAGGGAAAGGAGGAAATCCATCTGAAAGTGTTTTCTCCAGAGCAAAGGCCTCAAATGCACAGCTGTTCATTAATTCCTTCTGCAAATATTCTTCACATTCACCATGTGTTGAGCTCTATCCTAAGTGCTGAGAATACAGCAGTTAACAAAGCACACAAACTGGCCTCCCTCTTGGAGTTTTTCTTTCTAGTTACACTCAAATGTAGATGGTCAAAACCTTCGTGGACATATTGCAGAGGGACAAGGTCATATCTTTTCAACGCGAACAATGGTAATTTTTACAAGGAACTCTTGGGAGAACACTTCTACTACAATTATCCAACATACAGGATACCCGAAGGATTTGGAAGAAGTCTCACTGCTTGCTCCACACAACAGTTAAAACCCATTTTCATTTTGTGAGTTAGTATATGGACAAATATGCATCAGTGCAAATATCTAACAAATGCTTTGATAAACTTCAGAAAGTTGTACCGAGAAAACTGAACATTCAAACAATATTTTGCATATTTCACAGGCACCTTGAAGCTAATGATGAGACTCCAAGGGGCCTATTGATCCCAAGTTAAGAATTCTAGACCTATTGCATGGTTGCTGTTTTTGGAAGTAGCAAAGAAAAAGATAAACTAATTACAACAGGATCAGATGTAAGCAAGAATGTATAACAGAGAATGTGAGAAATGAAAAATGCAGTAACAGAATTCAAATCTATTGTCAACATAATAGAGCACATTTTCATCTAAATAACTCAAGGTATTGCAAATTCATCATTCCCTATTCCTTCTTTAGGAACATAGCCAGTTTCTCTTTTCGGTTCCCTAATTGTTTTGATTAGCACAATGATAAGCTGCTCAGCTCTTACTGTTACAGGGAGACTTCTTGATGTCGAAGATACACTTTCTTAGACTGCAGCAACACAATGAAATCCTGACTTGATGAGAGCATGTTTCCAATATAGTAAACACACAAACAAAAATCGCAAATAATGGTTTTCTTCTCAATGCAAAGATCATTTTCATCAGTGTTTAAAAATAAAAATATTAAAGACAGAAGAAGTTACAGTTCACCTTGAATTTCAACTCTCCAGAACAGAGATGTTTATACTGTTGTCTTAATTCTACTCTAAATCACAATTCAGCTGTTCATAAAAATAAAGTTTTATTCACACAGGTCATCTAACTTCTTTATAGGTTTTCATTCATGAATCTAATCTCTTCTTATGCGTCCACAGTTTGCTAATAATTGTTGCTCTGAAATAACTCTTGCTTCCCTTTGTTTTTTTTCAATTTCTGTCACCAATACTTTGGTTCAATTAAAATATGGTCTCATTCACAGAAGACTGAGTGAAATTAGTCAGTCAGAGAAAGACAAAAATTATATGACTTCACTCATATGAGGACTTTAAGAGACAAAACAGATGAACATAAGGGAAAAGAAACAAAAATAATATAAAAACAGGGAGGGGGACAAAACAAAAGACACTCATAAATATGGAGAACAAACTGAGGGTTGCTGGAGGGGTTGTGGGAGGAAGGATGGGCTAAATGGGTAAGGGGCATTAAGGAATCTACTTAAATCATTGCTTCACTATATACTAACTAATTTGGATGTAAATTTTAAAAAATAAAAAATAAAGTTAAATAAAAAAAAGTATGGTCTCATTCACAGAAGATTGAAATAGGGCCCTAATTTCCCTTTTCAGTCAGCTTACCCATTGAAACTAACCTTCCTATAGTACTGAAGAGATTAATTCTGTGTGTGTGTGTGTGTGTGTGTGTGTGTGTGTGTGTGTGTACATATGTTTTCATTCTCTTGGTTAAGTATGTGGGAGTGGAACTGCTAGATAACATGGTAAATGTATGTTTGACTATATAAGAACCTGTTAAACAATTTTTATGCTCCCTATAGCATTATGGAAGAGTTCCAGTTGCTCTATATCACAATGAACATGCATTATTGTCAGTCTTACTAGTGTTTGGTGGTATCTTATTGTGACCTTAATTGGCATTTCCCTGAAATTATGTTGCACATTTTTCATATGCTTATTAGTCCTTTTGTGACATATCTGTTCACATCTCTTCTTTTTTATTAAAGAGTAATTGACACACAATATTATGTAAGTCTCAGGTATACAATACAGTGATTCCATTATATGCATTACAAAATTATCATCTTGATAGGTCTGTTACCATCTGTTACCAAAGTTACTGCAATGTTATTGACTACATTCCCTATGCTGTGTATTACATCCCCATGTCTTATTTACTTTATAACTAGAAGGTTGTACCTTCACTATTTCATCCATCACACCCATCCCCCACTCCTCTGGAAATCATCAGTTTGTTCTCTGTGTCTATGAGTCTATTTCTGTTTTGTTTGTTTGTATTGTTTTTTAGATTCCAAATAGAAGTGAAGTCATATGGTATTTATCTTTCTCTGTCTGACTTATTTCATTTAGCATAATACCCTCTAGGTTCATCCAGGCAAGATTTAATTCATTTTTGTGGCTTAATAATATCCCATTGTATATATATATGCCAACTTTTTAGATTCTTTTTGTCAAAAAATATGATTGCTGCCAAATAACTGGCCCTTCACTATCATTCCAGAGCAACTCTTTAAGCCTCTTTTACTTCTAATTAAAATTGACCCTCTGAATAAGATTGCATGCACCTATTTATTTACATTTCTACAAGAGACAGAGCTCTCCTACTCCGATTATAAGAATAACTGCTTAGAATGTACTTCCTCCACCTCCCATAAAAACATATGCAGGTCTCACCGACATATACTTGTCATTTATGCTTTCTAAAACATCAAAATTTACCTTTTCAATGAACCCTCCTTGAGTTGTACCAGCTGAAACAACTCCTCTATTCCTAAGCCATTTATTAAATACCACCTTGCCTTGAGATACAGAAAACAAGTGACTATCTTTATATATTATTGCAATTTTCAATCTATAATTTTTATATGTTGCATGTTTCACTGACAGAATGTTCTTATGTATATGCTTCTTGAGGCCCTTTCACCTTCCATGTGAATATGCTGATGATAATTCAGACTACTACAAAGCAATCATCAGGCTAGATGCTAGGTCTCTGGCAAGCTTTCTCAAGAAATAAGAGCCTATCAGATGACTCTGGCCCTTTAGTCTCCAATTCTTCCCCACTGGGTTTTAAGAGCTGAGTTCAAAGAACTTTTCTTGTTGACCTACAGTAATAATGGAAGCACAGAAGCTTTCCGTTCTTTACTATAGAGTCCTACTCCAAGGATGCTATTGGCAAACAGATGGAATACCAGTAGATATGCCAAGAGTGGAATGGGTTGTAATTATAACACCAGTGTGCTATTACATACTGTCTAGATAAACTGACTGCTCTTTTCATTGTGGTGGTAAATTGGATGGTAAGACTTTTTTTCTTTCTTCTTTTGGTAATAACTGTTCCCAAGTACACATTATATTATAGTTCATGGGATAAGCAGTGACATTAATCAACAGTTTCATTTAACTGGGATGAAAACTATTCAATTAAAGGATTGGCTTTGGAATACTAGAGGTTACGGACCACATTAAGTCACATTTGGTGACTTACTGTATCTTTAGGGTTGGGTGATTTTGTCATTATGGTATTTTACTTCCATTCATGGCAAGCTGAAAATAATATTATATCAGTACTATTTTAAAATTAGAAAGATCTCTGAATAAATAATATATTTTACTAACTACATCTAAAAGTTAAAACTGATTTAAAACAACTTGTATGCCTTGTGGACAATTTTTTTTAAATAAATTGAATTTCAACAATTACAAATGTTTGTGTTTTCTTTCTTCTAGTAACTCTTTTCTCCTAAACAGGATCAAACCTGAAGTGGAAAAGAAGTATTAAATTCAGCCATTTTTGATAGACATGTGAAATCCAGAATATTTTTCTCTGTAACATTTTAAGACTCCACACTGTCTAACTTGAATATGAGTTAACTGTGTAGTCATGTATGGCCTTTCTTTTATGGATGTCAAAGGTGTAGTGTTGTCACCTGAATGATGTCAAGGTCAGATTGAAGATGTGGATATCATGGGAAGGCTGGCTGCACAGTAAAACCCTAATATGGGAGACCTCACTGTAAGCAAAATTTACAAAAGACCTGTCCAAGAAAATGTCACTGAAGGGAACAGGGTTTAGGCAACAGCACATTTTCTTAAAGGATAAGTACTTGTGCGTCTGTTTGGAGTTCATGACCCCTACTTTTTAAATTCGAAATGGGTCATAGAACCACCACCAAAAACAACATTCTCAACAATCAATTCATTAAATTCCTAACTGAATGGAACTCTTTCTTTCTTTCCTTCTTTCTTCCTTTCTGCCTTCCTTCCCTCCCTCTCTTCTTCCTCTTTCCTTCCTCCCTCCCTTCCTTCCTTCCTCTCTGTCTCTCTTTCCCTTTCTTTCTTTTCTTTCTTTCTTTCTCTTTCTTTCTTTCTTTCTTTCTTTCACTTTCTTTCTTCTTTCTTTTTCTCTCTCTTCCTCCCTCCCTCCTTCCCTTCCTTTCTCTCTCATCCCCCCCTCACTATTTCCTCCTTTATATACAGATTAGTCCATATGGTAGAGATGGGGGAATTGAAAAGGTGTCAAAGATATGTCCCTCTGTGTTTTTTCCAAGCTTTCATTCACTCATTTAGATTCGCTTTATAAATTTTGGAAGACATATCAGGAAGAATGCTTTAGGGAACCTGAAGTACACAAAAGTGCCCTCTCCCAGATACCTCCAAACACAGTTCAACAGCAGAATCTGGAAGAGCAAGAGTTAAGTTAAACATATCTGCATAGTGGAATCTTTGTCTCTATGCATTTGAGAATTAAATTTTTCTCTGGAAGCATTAGTTTCTGTAGGTAAGGAGAAACTTTCAGGAAAAAAATTGTGTAAGGCATCTAATCTCTCAGTAACTATGATCTTTCATGGTCTCCTTTTGTGAGGGAGATGAAACTGACTGATATGATCACTGTCTGCTTTTCCTCAGTGGGGGTTCACCAAGGACCTGTGTTGAAGGCTTGTGTCTATGAGAATGGACTGGAAGATGCATTTACCAATAAGCAGCTATACGTCTCCGTGCTTAGAACCATTTGGAGTTTTTTGGCTATAATTTTTTAAAATATTAAGGAAAAAACCTTCCTTTTAGATATTAAAGAATAGTTAAAACTGGCCAACAAAAATAATATTTCATTACATGTTTCCGTTTGAGATAATAAAAGAGCCAGAACCTCCCTTCCACCTCCATCCTCTCCCCACCAATTCTGTTGATTCCTCCGGTCCTTGCAGAGGCTCAGTTACATCAAGACAACTACTAAGTCATATTCCTGAGTAAGTAAGCAGTGTTAATCTTGGGCGCCCTGGGTCTGAGTCTGTTAAGACACTTAAAGCATACTACCATCATGGCAAAGGCCAAAGAAGTGTGGGAATTAGCTAGGTATCATTTGGTGGCACATTTGAGAAAGAATAAAAGATGACTGCAACACTGTGACCAATCAATATTGTTTAAGCATCCTGAAATTTACATTTAACTGCATTTTAAAAAGCATGTGATACTATCTTGCCCACAGAGAATAGGCATTCCTGATCTAGACTGAGCCTTACATATTACTATCCACTGGGAGTAAACTCAGTTCATCTTGAAGCTGTGCTCCACACATTGAGTACCCATTATTTTTATCAGACAATACTGATATGGAAAAACATAAAGAGAATATTAGACAACAAACAAAATTCCTGAGACCATCACCAGGGAATGATTAGAATGTTTCATGGGAGATGCTGTTTTTTAAATGTGACTTTTATTTGAAATTGGAGGAAATGGTACTTCAGCTCAATCTTATGGTAATTGTTAATTAAATCATTGCAAATAGCAATCTGAAGATACATCTTACCTGAAATTATTATATTTTCCTCTAGCAGAAGTAACAGCCTCCACCTTTGTGTTTCCATAGTATTGATTTGCTAACTTTCTCATGGCATATATAAAAATATTACCTTGCTGTATGTAGTTATTTTCTATTTGATGGCATAGGCCATTCCCTGTTTTTATTATTCTCCACTGTGAATAACTTTAAACATAATTACATGTTAACATTTTGTTGCATGTAGTTGAAATTACCAGAAATACTAGACTAGGTTTTCCCACCTCAAAGTGAGGTGGAGACATAAAGACTAAGATATATGCTAACATTTCATCTTAGGCAATAAATCTTCCCACAGAAGATGTACACCTAGGTTTGCTAAGAAATATTTTCACCTATTTGGCTGGGAAGATGTGATGGTGGTCAGTGGAAAAAAATCTTAATCTAGAGTGGAGTGCTGTCTACCATGCGTTCAGCAGATGTCCAGCCAGTGTGCTTTCCTACAATTAAAAGAAGACAGAAAGAGGCAAGATTTCAAATGGGGGACAAAAAGCTTCTGTGGGAAACTGCACTGGGCTGTTTAGCAGACAGATAGGATAATTATGCCATAATCTAATAAGGGAAGCAGTTGAAGTCATCTATGGGAATTTGTTAACCAGAACAGGCTGGGCAGAAAGAGAGGCTGGGCTATTCTGTCAAGTTTTGAGACCAAGTGAGGATAAAGTGAGATATAAGAAGATCTGGAAGCCAGTGGCTTCCAGGTGAGCTGCTACTGCTAATCAGTTGAATGTCATTTAGGAAAATTATCTACTTTTTATAGGCTTATGAAAAGTTAACTTGTTCATATATAGATGGCTTCCAAAATCACTGTTAGCTTTAAAATTATTTGAGTCTATAACAAAGGCAAGATGTTTTCTATATCCTTTAAAATTCATTCTGAGAAATAGTACAATCTCAGATAAGTCAATTAGTTGAGTTTCTGGGAGAAAAAAATTATTTCTGGGGACTAATTTGCAAATCATACTTTATAAGAAAGTGAAAGTTATGCATCATAATGTGTTTCCCTTTTTTATTTTATTTTCTATAACTTATAAATTAGATTAGATGTTTGAAATTGTATAGCCACATGAAGCTTCCATTAACAGTAGGAACCACTTCTCAAGAGCTTTCTTTTGCTTCTGGAGATAGGATTTTTGTATTCCAGGTATATATATTTTTCATTTTCTATTTTGTTTAGCTATAAATACCTCAATTCTTATTAAAAATGCATAAATATAAGTAAATTAATTGTTAGCATTTAATAATTGGTTACAGGAAAAGAATGAATAGAAAATACTGTCACATATCTAACGTTGATTTCTACAACTTTTCTATATTCTGCCATTATTCATTGAGATGCATTGTCTAATGTACTAACAAAGTTATGCTTTTGTAAAGGATCTTAAATCCACTCTCTAACTCACGACCATTTATCTCCAAGACACCAAGTGTTAAGTCAAAGCTCTAAATCTACAATGCCATGCATCACCTGATGGTAACTTCTTAGAAGTGTAGGGTTCAAAATACAAGACAAACAATCTTCAGATGGGCATTTTGTAAATTTAAGTCATTTTGAAAATGGGAAAATTTGGTATTTGCTACAACCCCAGGTCCTTGGAAGAAGCCTTTCTTGCAAATGATAGTATTCTACACTATAGCTCTATTTGGTTATTTGGTTAAGAATTGAAGTTAGCATGTGCAACAGGGACTAAGAGTCCCTGTTGCAGGTTCTTGTGCTGGATGTATATCTTTTTCTTTTCTTAATTGGGCAATTTGGCTTACAACCTACAAAGAGATTCTACTCATTTAGCAACTATTCTTTTACTTGGAAATGGCTACCTTCTTTGGCATATGCCTGAATTGAAGAAACTGCATGCTAAGAAGATTATTTTGCTGGATTAGAATTTTTATTTCATTCCTAATGACTTCTTGTCAGAATTTTGGGTTATTTTAAATACAATGATATTTATAAAATTGTATTTCTGGCCCATTTGCCATTTTGATCATTTTGTTACAAAATGCATAAATTATTTTTAAGCTAACTTTCTTAGAAAATATCATTTAATAATTTATTCAATATATTTTCACCTAAGTGATATGTGTGCACATATATAGGCAACTGGATTTATTAAACACCTAATAATTGGTCTTATTGGGTATGGCACAGGAACCAATGTTATAACGCTAAACATGTAAGATGAAATGAACATGGCTACATTAGGGACAAGGTCAGATTAAATTTATCATTTCATATACTTAGCATAGATTTTTTTTTAAATTTAAAAAAAATTTTTTTTTCAACGTTTATTTATTTTTGGGACAGAGAGAGACAGAGCATGAACGGGGGAGGGGCAGAGAGAGAGGGAGACAGAATCGGAAACAGGCTCCAGGCTCTGAGTCATCAGCCCAGAGCCTGACGTGGGGCTCGAACTCACAGACCGCGAGATCGTGACCTGGCTGAAGTCGGACGCTTAACCGACTGCGCCACCCAGGCGCCCCAGCATAGATTTTTTAATGATAAAATTATAGTAGAATTTACCTAATTTTCACAAGTAAAACAGAAATGCCAGAATCAGAAGCATGCTTTTCCAGTCTGCAGTGAGAAGGGAAGCCTCTAAGTCTAGGATTTTTAACCTTAGTAGGACTTTTAAAACTCAACTTACAGGCAGTGCATTTGGCCTTAAAAATGTCAGGTGAGGGGCGCCTGGGTGGCGCAGTCGGTTAAGCGTCCGACTTCAGCCAGGTCACGATCTCGCGGTCCGTGAGTTTGAGCCCCGCGTCGGGCTCTGGGCTGATGGCTCAGAGCCTGGAGCCTGTTTCCGATTCTGTGTCTCCCTCTCTCTCTGCCCCTCCCCCGTTCATGCTCTGTCTCTCTCTGTCCCCAAAATAAATAAACGTTGAAAAAAAAAAATTAAAAAAAAAAAAAAATGTCAGGTGACTGATTAGTACAAAGGTTTTGAAAAACCAATAAAACCGGTGGACTTATCAAATCAATCAAAAGGGTGATTGGGAATTCCCAAAATGGCTTATCTAACTATAATCTTACTTTCTAAATTTCAATTTCACCTACAAAAAGGTAAAACCATATGAAATGTACTAATTGAAATTATTGGACAATCTGAAATGCCCAAATACATATATACGGGCATATATACATACATATATGTATACGTATATGTATACATATAAGTGTATATATATATATATGTATGTATATATACACATTTCTATGCATCCAGAGTAGATAAGCAGATCTGCATCAGATGAAGGGGAGCTCCGGGATATAACATGTGTTGGAAATGGTGGGATGTAGGTATCAAAGTAATCTACAATAAAATCCTCCTGAGAAGTATTTCTCAGTATTATATATATATACATATATATATATATATACACATATATATATGTGTGTATATGTGTATATATATATATATGGTTCCTCTCCCCAAATAGAAGAGTGCCCACTAAAATAAAAACTTTCTTTTCCACCCTGTTAATTTCAAGAACATTCATTGGATTTTCACGTTTCTCAGATTTAAGGGAGATCTACAAAAAAGAAACAGAAGGTGCTCATTTTCAACACAGTTGATATTATTGATTAGCTGATAGTGAGTCCTGAGGCATTATTTTCTTTGTGCAAAATAAGCATAAAAATACTACAAGCAATTAATTGCCTGCTTTTCGTATCATGCTTTGCAATGGCCTATCAGCCTTTTATTAATATTAATGAGGAGAATTAGCACGGAAGATCAGGGAGCCACGATAGCGCCAAGAACCTGTGAGGACCCTACGGCTCTCATGCTTTATTATTTTTTAATCAAAGTAGCTAACTTGAAGGCACAAAATTAAAGAACTGAGTCTTTTATGATTCCACAATGATTCAAATTAAAATGATCTATACTTGCATAATTCCCGTGAACCATTTTGTGCTTGTTAAAAACAGTTAAAAATTGCATAAATTCATGATTTAAGAGCTATGGTTTTCTTTTCTTAATGAACAGTCCACTTTATGTATTTCTCCCAACTCACACATGTGGACATAATAAAGCAAAAGAGGGTGGGCAGAGTGAGCAAGAGAGAATTTAAGCTTATGATTTACATTAAAAGAGAAAGGCTCATTTGTTACTTCTTCCAGCTCACTAGAAATTCTTGGCATTAATACACAGCATCACTGAATGTCCTTGAAAAACCTGTGCAAAAGAAAAGTGCTCGGAAAGCCCACTTTTCAGAAAGAAGCACAGAAGCTATGCAATTGAAGACAATGATTTCAAATCCATTCTACTCAGAAACTTAGGGCCCACCAGAGGAGCTTAGCGCATTTACAAAAATTATTCTTTTCCTTTCAACTCTGAAGAATTTATATATGGTTTAAAATATTAAGGAGCACCTCATCAGTTAAGTGACTGACTCTTGATTTTGGCTCAGGTCACGATCTCACAGTCTGTGAGTTCGAACTGGCATTGGGTTATGCGCTGACGCACGATGTCTGCTTGGAATTCTCTCTCTCCTTCTCTCTCTGCTTCTCTCCTGCTCACACTTTCTCTCTCTTTCTCAATATCAAAATAAATAAAAACATAAAAAAATTAAAATCAATAAAAAATAAAATACTAAGGCTCCCATACACTTTTGTGTTAAAAATTATCATGCTGTACATAAGTTTTAAAACCACTGACTACATGAGACAAACACATTACTGGAAACACAGAAAACCACTGATTCTTTCAAAATTATCATAGCAATGTGGATATGTGAAAATGAACCCTATGAAATATGATATATTCCTTTTAAAAGGCTATAGGTCCAATCTCTATTAATGGAATTCAGAATTCAAAAACATTCATGAGCAAAGTCTCTTTCTCATCATAATGAAGCAAGTAACAAATTTCAGGGAGATAGATTTCTCATATTGTTAAAATGGAAGGAGTCGGTGTTGAGTTCAGAGTCACCAAAAGGAAGTTTCTATGCATCCTGAGAAGACAAGAAGATCTGCACTAGATGAAGGGGAGTTCTGGGATATAAGGTGTGATGGAAATGGTAGGAGGTTAGCAACAAAGTAATCTACAATAAAATCTTCCCGAGAAGTATTTGTCAAAGTGTGGTCTGGGACCACATTTATCACTGTCAACCCAAGAGCTTATTTAAACAAAAAACAAAACAAAATAGATTCTTGGACCCCCACTTCAGACCTATGAACTATAATCTCCAGAAATCTTGCCTTTGCATTCTAAAAGATTTTAGATGGGAAATCAGGATGATAGTGTTCACTTTTTTTTAAGTAATGGTTTGCTTTGTTTTTTCTTTTTTTTTAAATATATTTTGATGTAGTCATAGGAGACCTCAAAGAGAAAAATAAAATTGGAGTTGCTCTATTAAAAGTAGTGGGTAAGGGGATTGATTTCAACTTGTCCTCTTCAAACAGCTGTACTCCAAAAGCCCTGAAAAATTTTCCAGGAGCCCTTCACCTCAGGATTTATCTTTCTCCTCCTTGAAACCCTTCCAGTTTTCTTTATCTTGCACAGGAGTCCAAAGAGAACAGAGCTGCAATGTCTGATTGATCTTGACTTGGTTCTATGTCATTATTTTTATATAACTTGTTATATCATTATTTGCACTAGCATTATAGATGCCATTCAAAATATTCTTGGGTGGAAGTTTAGTATGTGGACACTAGATTGTCAAAGAGATTTGTGTTGTCCAAGACACCAAGTTGTTAGACATCTCCAAGGATAAACTATATTTTCAAAGTTCCTTCTCTTTTTCCTGTCAAAATTGCATCTGCTTTATCAGCAGCTCATTTCCCCTTGGTGAGTTCCATACAAAATAAAACTTCATTTTGATATTTTACATTTATTTAAGAAAAATGAAAGATATATAAGATATCCTGTCCTGTGAGAACAAAGCTTATGAAGAATTACACTCAATGAGAAATATCTGTCCTAACTGGAATCCCAGCTCAGTCCTTCTTCAACAAACTCAGGATTTGTTGAACTCCGGTCCAACAAAATGCTCCGGAAATTTGTTCTATCTTTTCTTGTTCCAAAAGGCACTACCCACTTTCTGGTTTAGATCACTTTTCAATTGTGCTGATTGAGAAGTAAATAGACCCATTAAATAATGAGTCTAATTCTGCAGTACTTTGTGTGCAAAAATTATAAGTGAAACTTAAAGCAAAAAAATAAATAAATAAATAAAAGGTTTTTACTGCTAATAGGAAAAAAAATATTTACAGCTGTATATAAATGAGTTGATGTGAATGGTAGTCAATGGTATATAGACGAAGGGCAGCTACTAGGAATAAAGAGTAGATACCAAACTGCCCGGAGTTGGCACCATTATATAGAAGGAATTTATATTTGTAAAAGCTTATCATAGTGTCTTTGCCCTTTATTATTACAATTTATCTTTTCATTAGTAAGTCCACCTTCTAAATTAACCAATGCTTCTCACAGCCATCAAACCTATAGACTAATGTCCATCACCTGCAGAATTACTGTGGCCAGTGGGCCGCAGAATTACTGTGGCCAGTGGGCCACAGAATTACTGTGCTCTAATACTGTCTGCCTGATCCCATCAGGTGAGTTTTACATTAACCAAGATTAATTTGTGTTGGTCTCCGAAAGTATTTATGTCATTCAATATTCATTTATTTAAAAGTTTTGTAATGTGTGTTTGAAAAATAACTCTAGTTAGAATCTTTAGAAGGGCTGGATCAAGTTAGGAAAATAAAACAAAAAAATCTTAGAAGTAACAGAAACATTCCAAGATGTTTTAAACATATATATTAAAAATAGATTTCCAGCCCAAACTACCTTTTGCAATTAATTAATGAACACTACCATGAAAGGATGCCCGTTATATTATCATCATCATGAGGGCATTGAAACTTTGGATGAAGTAACATCACAACAGAGAAGGGAACTAGATGGAAGGAGACTAGAAACAAACGCAGATTTGTGTGCATGGCCCACCTTGACCTTGCAAAACCCCACTTTAAGAAAAATAAAATTTGTTTGGTTTTAATGATTCTCAAAGTTATCATTGTTCAGTTATTTTCCTTAGATACTTTTCCAGATACTTTTGTCAGAGTTCATTGGTCCTAACAAAGAATCACATTGCAAAAACCAAAAAAAAAAAAAAAAATTTGTTTGTTTTTAACATTGCAGACAAAAAAGATTTAAAACATAGTTTCCTTGTTAAACTTTTTTCTTTGTTAAACCTAGGAAAGGTATTGCATTATGCTGTGTTGTACCGTACTATATTGTATGATATTGTATTGTAGCATATCCTATTGGATTTTCTCACTCAGAATTCTTATCTAAAGTCACAAATGAAAACATGCCTCAGGACTGATTCTGAGATGGGAATATTCATGGTCCCTCCCTATAGAATTGGTAGTTGAACTGGAGGGGTGAAAGAACCACCAGCCAATCCCAAGTGCAAAATTTTAATGTGTCAATGTTATTACACTTAAGATTTAAAACCATCTACATTTTAATTAGAAGTAGAAAACTGCTGTGGGTATTCACAGAGCTTCCGTTGCAGGGAGAGTTTGGTATATTCTGTCCACTCCCAATGTGCTGGGTAATCTACATAGACTGAGGGGTCTGCTCAGACTAGGCCAACTGCCTAATGCATCTGAGGGCTGACAATACAAGTAAACTTCATGATAAACAGGCAGGGCCTAGCTTAATTTTTCAAACTGTATTTTGCATTTTGATGAGGAAAAAAAATCTGAAACTGAGGGCAAAGCAGGGAGAGCAATGGTGGTGTGAATGCTACATTTTTCATCTTAAACAGCATGATTTACTTTAGCCATTTCTGGAGTAACAAATCCTGTAACTGAAATTCATGCTTGGAATGCCTTAAAGGGTTGCAAAGGCAAGTTGGTTTTTTATCTTAAAATGCTATTCTGGTTAATTTGGTCTTAATATGGGACAGAGGAAAGGTAGGATATCGAGTGTGGATAAAATACACTCATGTCTCTATTTGAGGTTCCAAACTTGAATTTCATTGTGTTCAAGAAACTCACATGTATTTTTCACATGGCTTGGAGAATTCTCTTTGGTGGCATAGACTTTTTCTTTTACTCACTGTTTATAGCAAGACTTTCTTAGTGTTTAAGTAACAAGTTATACTCTGGGAAACACTGCACCAAAATCAGAATTGCACCATTTCTACCAATTAGCAGTGGTGGTGGTGATATTAATAATGATGATGATCATTGTTAAAATAATAGTAAAATGTGAGAAAAACCACCCCAACCCCTGTCACTCTAGAGTTTACCATAAACATCTTCATAATATCTGTTTCATACAACCTCATCAACCTCATAAATGAGATATTATATATACCATTATTATATAGATTAGTTGGCTTTATATCTTTGCTTACCCTCACAGATATTATCTTCATTTGCCAGGTAACCATCATTTACTGTTATATGTTCTCCACATAATTTTTATTTGTGTACTTATGTATGCAGATAAATTCACATGCACACATATACAGATTTTTTCTTTGTTATTGTTTATTCTATCAAAATGGAATCTCCTACTTGCATCTTTATTTCTTTTCTGAATAACAAAATGTAAAATTTTCTCTCAAGTCAACAGGTTGAAATCTAATTCTTTCATTTAGGTGACTGAATATTACTCCTTGGTAAGGATTTGCCACAATTTACTCAATTTTTTTTTCTTTTATAAACCTAAATAGTGGCAAAATATTGTCATTAATGGAACTTTTTATTTTCAGGAAATAAATTTCCAGGAATGAAAATCTAGGTTGAAGGATATCTGTATATTAGTTTTAAGAAATGTTGCAAGGTTGCATTTGCTGTCCTAGTTTTCTCCATAGCACTATCATCACCTTGTATCTTCTGTCTGTATTTATTTTCTGTTTCTCCCACCGGGAGAAATAATTCTGTGAGAACTAAGGTGTGTCCCTTGTTCACTGTTGTATCTTCAGTGCCTGGTATATTAAGTATTCATTTAGCGTTTGTTGAATGAATAAATAATTATTTTAGAACTACTGAAACCATGACGATTAAATATCATATTTAATGGAGGTCCTCTCCTTTTAATTTCTGATTTAATGAAAATGGCATTGGTCCTCCATTTAAAAAATAACACTTAAATCATATAATTAAGATCTCTTTATATAAACCAGCATGCTTTTCTTCTGTTCCTCTTTGCTTACAGTTTTTTTTTTTTTTTTTAATTTTTTTTTTCAACGTTTATTTATTTTTGGGACAGAGAGAGACAGAACATGAACGGGGGAGGGTCAGAGAGAGAGGGAGACACAGAATCGGAAACAGGCTCCAGGCTCCGAGCCATCAGCCCAGAGCCTGACGCGGGGCTCGAACTCACGGACTGCGAGATCGTGACCTGGCTGAAGTCAGACGCTTAACCGACTGCGCCACCCAGGCGCCCCTGCTTACAGTTTTTGTTGTTGTTGATGATGTTTTAATGAGGAATGACTGATGGATATCATGGAATAAGTTTTCAGCATTAATTAATTAATTACATTTTTTATATGTTAATTTCTTTTTTAATTTTATTTTTTATTTTTAAAAATTTACATACAAATTAGTTAGCATATAAATTACATTTTTTATTTACTTATGTATTGCACACAGTGATTGATTTCCTAATACTGAGTTATCCTTGTGTTCCTGGAATAAATATCATTGAAATACAGTATTTTTATATACTAATGCATTATATTAATAATTCTGAAGAATAATTCCCTCTATACTTAAAATTATTCTATAGGCTTTTGTTTACTTGATTTGGAGTTTTATTTTTATTATATTTTTAGATTAGAATTGTACTGCCTTAACAAAATGACTTGGCAAGATATCCATCATTTTATAACACCTAGAATATTTTAGGTATTGGTAGAATTGTATACTCATTAAGGCTTCATAGAATTCACAGGGAGACCACCCGATCTTTGGCTGTTTTAATGGTTGACCTTAAATCAAGATTCCAGTCTCTACTAAGGTAAACTGCTCTATGTAAGTTACTTATTTTACTGAGGTTAATTTTGCTAATTTTTATGTTACTAGAAAGTTGTTGACATTTCAAAAGTTTTCAAAGTTATCGCCATAGAATTGTATGTATTCTATTTAATAAATTCAATTTTGTATCCTTTTACATTTCAAATTACATTACGTCTGACATTTCTCTTTCTCTTTTTTCACAAACTAGGCTAGAGAGGGTTATCTGTTGAATTATTCTTCTCAAGGACCTACATTTAAATTTATACACACAGACCTATGTGTATGTATATAAATTTATGATTCTAAATAAAACTTTTAATGTACAAAAATAAGTTTCTAAAGCCTAACCTGCATTTTGAACACTGGTTCTATGTCCCTATGTATACAGCCTATAGGGAAAACAAGAAGTCTGGACCATTAGAAGTTCAAAGATAATATTATATGAGTGTTTATTTAATGTGAACAGAGCTGACGTATATCCTTGTGTAAAGTACTTTGAAATCACTTGGCCAGCATTTACATCAATGGGAGAGAAACATTCCCTATATAGTATTATCTTTTATATATCCCAGATAAATTAACCTATTCACAAACTCGACTTTATGATTCTTTTATGCCGAGAATGCTAAAGAAGATAGGGCATAAGTGACATAAATTCACCCAAAGCTGGGTGAAAATACTATACACTTAAATTTGCCTAAAGCTGGGTGAAATACTATAGGTGTTTTTACTATACATAATCTCAAAGAAAACATCATCCTTCTACATACCCTATTAAATAAGAAGTAACACCACACATACCCTTAAAAATTATCATATCATTGGATGTGTGAACCTTGATATGATGGCTCCTAAGGTCATGTGTCAACAACTATAAGTGACAGGATTTACAAAACATACTGCAGTGAATTACTTCCTATCTAGTTTTAATTTTGTCAAGAGATGACTATATATTCCAAATGATGTGCAGGGTTTATTTTGGGGTGGAAGAAAGCAGCATTTAATTGACAGATAAAAAGGGTATAGAAAAGGTAATTTCATTTTCCATCAGAAGTAAGGTTTTATTGTTGAGAATTAAATTAACAGTACATGAAATTGGCTTTTCTTGAGTTCATATTTTTTGACCAATAAATAAAGAAAGAGAGAAAGAAAAGAAAGAAAGGAGCACCCCCTAACCAAAGTAGAGCTATAAAGCTTCCATTAATGAACATAGTTATTGCATTTTCTTTATTTAATAAAAAGGGAAAACAATAAACCTCCTATAATCCTATGTGTTTGTAGGGTTTCTTTTTAGGGTCTGGTTAATTTCTACTTCCGTAATAGTAGGAGGTCCTGCTTGTGAATGCAGCCTGATTTCTTCTTTCCATTATTCATCACTCATCTTCAGCTGTTTTTTGTAAGCTTTGCTCCTTCGTTAGTTGAAACATGTTGCTTATTCTATGCTATGGTTTTCTAAGCAGGTGATTTGTTTACCGTACTCCCCCCACCCTTACTTAGGGGGATATCTCTTTGGTCCTGAAAAGGTCTATGAGAATATCAATGTGTGAGTATTTCTATACAATGGTTACCACCAATATAGCCAACCAGGAACTGAGGCAATGTAACCCGTTAGGAGCACAATGCTTTAAAAATGTGAAAATAGGGGCACCTGGATGGTTCAGTCCATTAAGTGTCATGATCTCACAGCTTGTGAGTTTGAGCCCCAGCCTTGGGCTCTGTGCTGACACCTCAGAACCTGGAGCCTGCTTCAAATTCTGTGTCTCCCTCTCAGTCTATCCCTCCCCCGCTCGCACTCTGTCTCTCCTTCAAAAATAAATAAACGTTAAAAAAAATGTGAAAATATATTGTGGAAAGTATTGTGGTGTTTTGTTTTGTTTTTGTTTTTTACTTATACTATAAATTTTGAAAACAAAATTGTTTTTACAATGCTAATTTTTACACGCTTAATAGCTGTTCCTTGATATTAAAGTTGAGGTGGGTGTTTATTTTTTTTTTTTAATGTTTATTTTATTTTTGAGAAAGACAGCATGAGCAGGGGAGGGGCAGAGAGAGAGGGGGACTGAGCAGAGTTGGATGCTCAACAGACTGAGCCACCCAGGAGCTCCTTATTTGTTTAAAAAAGCAACAGGGTGGGGTGCCTGGGTGGCTCAGTTGGTTAAGCATCCCACTTAGGCTCAAGTCATGATCTCAAGGGTTGTGAGTTCAAGCCCCACATCGGGCTCTGAGCTCTGAGCCTGGAGCCTGCTTCAGATTCTGTCTCCCTCTCTCTGCCCCTCCCCCACTCATGCTCTTTCTCTCTCTCTCTCTCAAAGAATAAATACACATTAATTTTTTTTTTTTTAAAAGGAACAGGGTATGGTCAGTGGAAATGGCCAATTAGGACCTCCAAAAATTCTTTTCTCCACAAAAATGAGAAAACTGACAAAAATATCAGAATTAACGTTTTTCAGAACTCTAGAAATCAACCAAAGTCTCACAACAATCTCAGGAACAGAATTCAGACACCCACTGATTCTTATCAAGAACAGCAAGCATTGTATCATTTCAACATGCCTTCCGCTATTCCCTTTCCCCTTATCCAGATCACTGTAACTCTGAGAATCAATAACCTGTAATCATGGTGAAAAACAGCAGTAACCAGCAGGGAGTAGAATTGGCATTAAAGTTCTTTCAAAGCTTCATTTTCAGAAATTACCATTCTTTGACCTGGCTGGTGGTTCCCTGAAAGACAAAACTTGCAACTTTGTCTTTACTAACCTAAAATGGAGCTCTCCCACTGTGAAAATCTTTTTCCCTATGCAACTGTCAAAAACAATTAGAGGCAACTGATTCACTTTGAAAAGGTCCAAAATATTTTTGGGCATTCAGAAGGCTATGCACATACATGTGCATGCCCAGAGCTGTGTATGTGCTCAGAGAAGACCTGAGAGGGCCCTGGACTCTCAAAAGTCTTACCTCCTAATAAATACTATCACCTTTTTACCACCTTAAGGGTTAGGATTTGAATATAAACTTCAGGTATAAATTTGGGGGACAAATATTCATATATATATATATGAATATGAATATATATGAATATGAATATATATATTCATGAATATATATGAATATGAATATATATATATGAATATTCTCTATTCTCTCTATATCTATCTATCTATCTATCTATCTATCTAATTTATGTATGTATATAAGTAATTGGCTCATGTGATTATGGAAGCTGAGAAGTCTAATACCTATAGTCAGCAAGCTGAAAACCCAAGAAAGTCAATGGTGTAGGCCCAGTCCAACTGCAGGAGAAGACTGATGTCCCAGCTCCATCAGTCAGGCAGAAACTCCCCCCTCACTCAATCTTTTTTGTTCTATTAGGCCCCTCAACTGATTGGATGAGGGTCACTCATATTTGGGAGGGAAACATGCTTTACTCCATCTACCAGGTGAAAAGTTCATCTCAACCAAAAACACCTTCACAGACATACCCAGAATAATGTTTGACCAAATGTTTGGGCACCCTATGGCCCAATCAAGGTAATGCATAAAATTAACCATCACAAGCTCCATACCTAGTCACATCATAATCAAAGTGTTAAAAGACAAAGAGTCAAAAATCAAATATAAAGAATTTTGAAAGAATCAAGAGAAAAGTGAAATACATTCTGAAGAAAATTACCAACTATTTATTTATCAGAAACCATGGAGATCAGAATGCAGTGGGATGACACAAAGTGCTTAAAGACATATTCAAAGTGCTAGAAAGTGAACTGTATGTTAGATAAGACAAAACAATGCATAACTGCAAATATACATTGTCTACTAAAAGAACCTCATCCTTTGCCTTTCTGATGGCATTCAGCAAGCAAAGCAAACTTTAAGGTGTTAATAAGGGAAATGGGGAATTTCCATCTAGAAGTATGTATTATTCATCTTTACACATGATAAAATCAACAACATATTCACTTTATTAAAATATGTCCATTTTCTTTGTCCATACGAGACCCTAATAGTGCAAATAATTTAGATCCAGAATTGTGTTATCTTTATTTACTAAAATTAGATCATGACAGGTAAGTAAACCCTTCTTTAGCTTTATTCTACAATCCTAATTTGGTGAAATAGTACCAAAGTTGAGTCTTAGACCTTTTTAAAAATTCATGAAGAGTTACTTTATGCTGTGTTAATTGAATTTTTTTTCAATTATGATTTCTTTTCGTCTTTGATTTAGCACAGTGATTCTTACATTCACATCAGTTATAAAGTTATCCCCCCAGCCCGTAGCCCAGTTCTCATCTTCAAAGTTAGATCAGAAGGAGAACGGATGTTCTTCAAGATGCAATCTCAAATTTACACAGATCATCAAAGCATCTTATTTTCCTGTATTTTACTCCATTAACTCATCAAACTCACTTTTAATCTATTCACATTTTCTGAATATAATTTTAGCATTGTGCCATTGTGCTAAGGCAAATATTATTTAATCTGTAAAAAAAAATCTCTCATCTTTAAGAGTCAGCAGTGTCTGTTCTTAGATTTGTTATTCCATGGTGAATTGATCCTTCTAGTCTGTACATTTTCCCTATAGTCATTATATCCACATTCATTCCCTTCCAATAAACAGGTTCAGGTACTGACATAAAATAAGAGCTGTGGTGTGGGTCTATCCTCTTGGAAGTTATAGTCTAATTAGAGAGAAAACAACCAGTATACTCAAACTAGTGAGTGTTGATAAGCACTAAGAGGGAAAAGGACAGAGTGCTGTGAGGCATAGTCATAAGGAACTCACTTTCGATTGGGTAAAAGGGAAAGTCCTCTAGAGGCAAAAAATGACGGGGCACCTGGGTGGCGCAGTCGGTTAAGCATCCGACTTCAGCCAGGTCACGATCTCGCGGTCCGTGAGTTAGAGTCCCGCGTCAGGCTCTGGGTTGATGGCTCAGAGCCTGGAGCCTGTTTCCGATTCTGTGTCTCCCTCTCTCTCTGCGCCTCCCCCATTCATGCTCTGTCTCTCTCTGTCCCAAAAATAAATAAACGTTGAAAAAAAAATAAAAATTTAGAGGCAAAAAATGAGCTGAGATTTAAAGGATAAGAAAAAACCAATTAGGCAAGCAGTGAAGGATGCTAGGATTGACTAGCATGACATAGGACTTCAATGTTTACTAGTATGAGCTTCAACCATCTCTTTGTTATTTTAAAGTCAAAACTCCTAGCAGTGCTACTGCTGGGTCATAGGGTAGGTCTATTTTTAATTTTTTGAGGAACCTCCACACTGTTTTCCAGAGTGGCTGCACCAGTTTGCATTCCCACCAACAGTGCAAGAGGGTTCCTGTCTCATACCCCAATGTTTATAGCAGCCCTCACAACAATAGCCAAATTGTGGAAAAAGCCTAAATGTCCATCAACTGTTGAATGGATAAAGAAATTGTGGTTTATATACACAATGGAGTACTACGTGGCAATGAGAAAGAATGAAATATGGCCTTTGTAGCAACGTGGATGGAACTGGAGAGTGTGATGCTAAGTGAAATAAGCCATACAGAGAAAGACAGATACCATATGTTTTCACTCTTATGTGGATCCTGAGAAACTTAACAGAAATCCATGGGGGAGGGGAAGGAAAAAAAAAAGAGGTTAGAGTGGGAGAGAGCCAAAGCATAGGAGACTCTTAAAAACTGAGAACAAACTGAGGGTTGATGGAGGGTGGGAGGGTGGGGAGGGTGGTTGATGGGTATTGAAGAGGGCACCTTTTGGGATGAGCACTGGGTGTTGTATGGAAACCAATTTGACAACAAATTTCATATATTAAAAAAATTTTTTTAAAAAGTCAAAACTAAATGCTGATTTGCTAATGTACTTATAGATCAGGATCTTACTATTGGACACATCATTGGCAGGGAACATGGGTTCCCTGGTGCTAGTGAGAAAGTGAGAAGGGACATCCTAATATTCTCTTCAAGAAAATGAGGCTACTTCCATCTTCAAAGTGAAATACAGATATCTCAAATCTCTAGAAAGATTTCAAAGGTATTCTGTCAATGTTGTCAAAGAAGAGATCTGAATTTTTTTTAGGAAGTCACTATTAATCATTATTTACCTATTATTGTTGTTTTCCAGAGAGCTGACATTCAAAAACAAAACAAAAAACAAAACATTTTTTTTCCTAATTGTAAGTTGATGAAGTATTTTCTTTGTACCAATATACAATAAGTTATATAATATTTTTTGAGAGGGTAAGAGAGGAATGATTTGAGGGGCAAAGTTTTCAGTTCTCACACAAGAATAAATTGAAGCAATGTCATCTTTATATTCAAAGGTATGAGATTTAGATACTTATATGCTGAAGCAAGTAGGCACAAGTTCCAAATTTACAGTTCCTCCTAAAGTCATGTAAATTTGAAAAATATTACTATAAAAATTACTTTTTAATATGTATTTGCATATCTTTGGAACATTAAAAATGGGTTAAAAAAGTAGTACAAGTTCCAAAGCTAAAATATCTGAAAAGCTACATTAAAATTAGATGCAATTTATCCCCTAACAGTCAAATATTTTTTTTTAGTAATGATTAAATATCAAGTCCAAAGAAAAAGACAACTTTCATGCATTGGTGGTAAGAAGCTAAAGTGGTACATATTTTCAGGAGAGGAAATAATTAAGTTTAAAATAGGTATTCCTTTTGACCCATAATCATATTTTTAGAAACTTATTCTTAGGACATTGTAGAGATTGATGAAAAAATGTGTGCAAAGATATTTATAAATGTGTGCGTTATAGTCTCATAAACTTGGGAATGAATTGTATCCAAATTAGAAACTGCTTAAATACATTATGGTATATTCATATAATGTTATGCGAGTGTTACAATAATATAATTAAAGGTGTTTATTTTTGTTTAAAATATTTATAACATATGTTGGGAGACATTTAGTTCATAAATCATGTTAAGATGGACATAGGAGGATCCTAAATGCACCTTCTCCCATAAATCTACAGCTATATATGGAAGAATTCTCTCTGAAAGAAACCCAAAAACTAGTTGAGCAATTCTTCCACATTGGGCAAATGAGAAAACAAACAACAACAAAAAAAGCAAACTTCACATTGAAATGAGTAAGAAAGGCTAAGACACAATCCTACCATAAACCCCAAACCCCGCAGGGTGACCCACAAGTAGAAGGAAACACAAATCCCAGATTCCCCCTGAGGAGCAAAGGGTTTGAAACTTACATCTGACACTCCATCTTTTAAGACCTACATCTGAGAGATGGGCCTCCAAAACATCCAGCTTTGAAAAACAAAAAAACTTGCATCCAGGAGACTCACCAGGCTTCAGTAAACTTAGAAACAATTCTTAAAGTGTTCATGTGGCCTCACTGTGACTACCCCCAGGACCAGAACAGAGGCAGCTGAAACCTAACTCAGTCTTTCCGTGAAAAAGGACAATTTGATTATGTTAAAAGCTTTAGGCTGAGGGGCATGGATTTAATTTTACACACACCTAAGGTACAAATGAAACATCCTACAGAGATTGCAGAGCTCAGTCTATGCCATCTTTGCACTCTCCCTCTACAGGATGCCAGGTTGCCAGTATCTCCCAGAATGAAATGCGTGCATACATCTGGGTCCCTGGTTTTTGCAGCTGCCTCTCAGGGGACACCGCTTGATCTCCTGGTTCTCATAACCAGCAGGGCTATGTTTATAGGTTCACAGGTATGTAAAAATGACAAAAATAGTTCTTAACTAGCTACTCTCCACCCTGCCAGAGCACAATACAGAGGCAGCAGACAGAAATACTTAGTCTTTCCATAAAAGAAAGCTATTAGTTTATTTTCATAGCTGTGACTTGAGGCACAGGTTTCTAATTAAAAACACATTTAGGGTCTGACTGCCATCTTCTCAATAGGAGAAGCCTGCAGGGGGGAGGATTGTGGGAGCCACCTTCATGCTCTCTCTCTACCCCACCTGGGTGTCTCTGAGAAAGAAACCCGTGTGTACATCTAGTGCCCTGGTTTTAATGGCTGTCACCTAGAGGATGCCCCTTGATAGCCTTGGTCTGGTGGCCAGTGGATTTGTGTTCACAGATTCAGCAGGATGATAGCAAACAAAGAAATAATTCTTAACTGTCAATCACCCCAGGACTCAGTGCAGTGGGAGCAGACAGAAACACCCATCTTCCAGTCTTCCCCGGGAAGAGGTATATTTGTATACTTCATTATTTTTTTTATATCTGCATACTTTAAGTTGTTACCTGGCAGTGTGCTTTCCAATCAGCCTGAATCTAGGTGCTGAAGGAAATAATCCCCTTTGGAGCACTGACAAGTCTTGGCACATCCTCTACTATTGGAGGCTACTAAGAACAAAGTAGGTTTCTTGGAAAATCACACAGGTTTGTGAGACAACCAAAAACTAAGGCGGGATTAAACAATAAGTTTCATCTCTTATATGAAGCCACTACTTCAAGACTAGGAGAGGTGGCTGTTTTATCTAATGCACAGAAACTAATAAAGAGTACCAAGGAAAATAAAGAAGCAGGGGAATAATTTTCCAAATGAAAGAACAAGATAAAGCCTGAACAAAAATAAAAAGATATTGGGGCGCCTGGGTGGCGCAGTCGGTTAAGCGTCCGACTTCAGCCAGGTCACGATCTCGAGGTCCGTGAGTTCGAGCCCCGCGTCGGGCTCTGGGCTGATGGCTCAGAGCCTGGAGCCTGTTTCCGATTCTGTGTCTCCCTCTCTCTCTGCCCCTCCCCCGTTCATGCTCGGTCTCTCTCTGTCCCAAAAATAAATAAACGTTGAAAAATAAAATAAAATAAAATAAAATAAAAAGATATTAATGAAATGGAAATAAGTCATTTGCCCACTACAGCTCAAAATAATGGTCATAAAGTTACTTAACAAGCTCAGGAGAACAATACATGAACAAAGTTAGAATTTCAACAGGGATAGAAAATGCAAGAAAGTACCAAATAGAAATCATAGAGTTGAAAAATATAACTGAACTGAAAACCTAATAGAAAAGTTCAACAACAGACTAGATAAAGCAGAATAAAAGATCAACAAGTAGAACACAGAGGAGTGGAATTCATCCAGTCAAAGAAGCAAAAGGAAAAAAAAAAAAAGAATAAAAACAAGACAGTTTAAGGTACTTGTAGAACATCAAGTGGGTCAATATTCTCATGATAAGAATCCCATAAGGTACAAACAGAGTGGCACCAAACTTATTTGAAGAAATAACAGCTGAAAACTTCTCAAATCTGCGAAAGGAAATAAATATTCGATCCAGGAAACAGAGAGTTCCACAAAACATGGATCCTAAGAAATTCCCACCAGACACACTATAATACAATTGTAAAAATTTAAAGATGAGAAAATCTTAAAAGTAGCAAGAATAAAACAACTTGCTATATAAAAAAGGGAAGCCCCAGAAGGATATCAGCATACTTTTCAGCGGAAATTTTGTAGGTCAGAAGAAAGTGGCACAATACACTCAAAATGTCGAAAGGAAAAGAAATTGTCAACAAAGAATACTCTACCTAGCAAAGTTATCATTCAGAATTGGAAAAATAAAGAGTTATCCACACAAGCAAGACCTTAAGGAGTTAATCACCACTCAACCAGCCTTAAAAAAAAAAAAAAAAGTTAAGAGATTTCTTTAGGCTGAAACAAAAGGCCCTAATTAGTAACAAAAACATATGAAATTATATATATATCTGGTAAAGGTAAATATATAATAAAATTTGGAATTATCTAATGTTTTAAAGGTGGTGGTTAATTATAGAT
This sequence comes from Leopardus geoffroyi, assembly GCF_018350155.1. Lineage (NCBI taxonomy): Eukaryota > Metazoa > Chordata > Mammalia > Carnivora > Felidae > Leopardus > Leopardus geoffroyi. The sequence goes on from NC_059339.1 coordinate 61,440,855, forward strand.
TTAGCATAAAAATTGAAAGGCAAAAGCAGTAAAAATAACTATAAATAAAATAATTTGTTAATGGATACATAGGATAAAATATAAATTGTGACCTCAAAAACACAAAACATGAGGGGGTATAAAATAATGTAGAACTTTAGAATGCATTCAAAATTAAGTAATCAATTTAATATAGACTGTTATAAATATAAGTAGTTTCATGTAAGCCTCATGGTAATGACAAAGCAAAAATCTATAGTTGATACCCAAAAGATAAAGAGAAAGGAATCTAAGTATACCACTACAGAAAATGATCTAATCATAAAAAGAAGACAGTAAGAGAATAAAGGAACAAAGGATTGCAAAATATCCAAAAAACAACTAACAGAATGGCAATAAGTCCATGCTTATCAATAATTGCTTTGATATAAACAGACTAAATTCTCTAATCAAAGGATATAGAGTGGCCAAATAGGTTGAGAGAGAGAGAGAGAGAGAGAGACAGAGAGAGAGAGAGAAAAAGGGAAAGAGAAAGAAAAGAAAGAAGACTCATTTAAATGATGCCTCCAAGTGACTCACTTTAGATATAAGTGTACATATATATACATATATAAAGTGAAGGGATGGAAATAGATATTCCATACAAATGTAAACCAAAAGAAAGCCAGTATAGCCACATTTATATCAGACAAAATAGACTTTCAAATAATAATAGATAAGGAAGGGCATCACATAATGATAAAGAGGTCAAACCAACAAGAGGATATAATATCTGCAAATATTTATGCAACAACATAGGAGTACCTAAATATATACAGCCAATATTACAGACCTAAAGGGAGGAATAGAAAGCAATACAATAATACTGGAGGATTTTAATACTCACTTTCATCAACAGATAAATCATTCAAGCAGAAAATTCACAAGGAAACATTAGCCTTAAATAACATGCTAGACCAGAAAGACTTAAGAGACAATTATAGAACATTCCATCCAAAAAGAACAGAATACAAATTCCTCTCAAGAGCACATGGAACAATATCCAGGACATTCCATATGTTAGACCACAAAATAAGTCTTAATAAATAGAAGAAGACTGAAATCATATCAAGCATTTTTTTCCTAACCACAGTGGTATGAAACTAGAAATCAATTATAAAAAGAAAAGTGGAAAATTCACAAATATGTGGAGATTAAACAACATGCTACTGAACAACCAATGGGTCAAAAAAGAAATCAAAAGAAATTTAAAAAAAACATGAAACAAATAAAAAATAGAAATACAACATACCAAAACTTATGGGATCCAACAAAACCAGTTTTAAGAAGGAAGTTCATAGTGCTAAATGCCTACATCAAGAAACAAAAAAGATCCCAAAAAACTTAATTTTACACCTGAAAGAACTAGAAAGAAGGGCAAATGAAGCCTAAAATAGTAAAAAGAAGGAAATAAATACTAGAATGGGGGAAAAAATGAACTATAGAGACTAAAAAGACAATAGGTGAAACCAAGAGCTGGTGTTTTGAAAAGATACACAAAATAAAAAATTATTTGACTCACAAAGAAAAAATGAGATAAAACTCAAAATCAGAAATAAAAGACATGTTATAACTGATGCCACAGAAATACAAAGGATAAGGGACTATTATGTACATTTATATGCCACCATATTGGACTACCTACAAGAAATGGATTTGAACACAGATGCAAACTCCTTAACAAAATATTAGCAAACCAAATTCAACAATACATTAAAAAATCATGTACCATGCAAGGATGGTTCAACATGTGTAAATCAACCAATGATACACCACAATTATAGAATTAAGGATAAAAATAGGGGCACCTGGGTGACTCAATCAGTTAAGCCTCCGACTTTGGCTCAGGTCATGATCTCACAGTTTCTGGGTATGAGCCCTGTGTCAGGCTCTGTGCTGACAGCTCAGAGCCTGGAGCCTGCTTCGGATTCTGTCTCTCCCTCTGTCTTCCCCTCCCCCGCTCTCTCTCTCTTTGTCTCTCTCCCTCTCTCTCTCAAAAATTAATAAACATTAAAAAAAAGAAAAGAGTAAGGCAAGGAGGCCCATTCTTATTCCCTTCACTCAACATAGTATTGGAAGTCCTAGCCAGAGGAATTAGTCAAGAAAAATAAAGGGAATCCAAACTGGAAGAGAATTAAAAATGTCTCTATTTGCAGATGAGATATATATATATATATATATATATATATATATATATATATATATATAAAACTAGAAAATCCTAAAGACTCCACCTAAAAAATGTTAGAGCTAATACATTCAGTAAATTTGCAGGATAGAAAATCCATATACAAGAATCAGTTGTGTTTCTATATACTAATGAATATCAGAAAGAGAAATTAAGAATGAATATCATTTACAATTGCATCAAAAAGTATAAAATACCTGAAAATATATTTAACCAAGGTAGTGAATACATATACACAAGAAACTATAATACATTGATGAGAGAAAACATGAAAAAATGGAAATATATCGCACTCATGGGCTGGAAAAATTAATACTGTTAAAAAGTCCATGCTATCCAAAGAAATATGCAGATTCAATGCAATCACTGTCAAAACTCCAATGGAATTTTTCACAGAAATAGAACAAATAATCCTAAAGTTTGTATGGAACCATAAAAGACCCGAATAACCAAAACAATCTTGAGAAAGAACAATGTTGGAGGAATCATGTTTCTTGACTTCACACCATATTATAAAGCTGCATTAATTAAAATAATGTAGTATTGACACAAATAGACAACACAGATGAACAGAACACAACAGACATCCAAGAAATAAGCTCATCATATATAGTCAAATAATTTATGAGAAAAAAGCCAATAATATGCAATGGGGAAAATATGAGCTCTTCAATAAATGGCACTAGAAAACCTGGACAGCTACACGCAAAGAACTGAAACTGGACCACTATCTTACACCATACTCAAAAATCAAAATGAATTAAACACTTAAACATAATACCTGAAAACATAGGCAGTAAGCTTCTTGACATCAGTCTTGGCAATGATTTTTTTGGGATTTGAGACCAAAAGCAAAGAAAAAAATAACAAGTGGGACTACATCAAACTAAAAAGCTTCTAAATAGCAAATAGAACTATTAACAAAATGAAAAGGCAACCTACTAAATGGGAGAAAATTTAGTAGGTGGTCTCTGCTCTTTACCTGAATGTTTAGACTGGAGGCTGGACAGATCAATGAGGCACTTTCTTCTAAATACATTTTCATGGAAGTAGAAAATCTTCCAGATGAGAGACTGCAGGTAGCATAATCCAAAATGTCTCTGTTATCTCAATACAGCATTTCCTTATTATTTTTACCATTGTTTGAGGGCTATTAAATGAGATTTATACAATTTCTAAAGCTAACAATGGTAACTAACAAATTTAGGTGCTCCAAATCCTTCATGTACCTAATATGTACCTTAACACTTAGGGCAAACTCTGAAGGGTGTTGAGGAAATAGCATTTCATTTGTTGCTGAGGAAACTTTGACTTTTCCAAGGTGAGTCACACTGAGAAAGTCGGAAGATGAAACTTTAACTCAATAGGCTATTTTTCCTCCATTATTTTACGTCTGTCTGCCTATCTATCTGAAAAATCAAATTCCCTTCTGAAAATAGAAATTATCTTCTTCATTAGTGTTCATAAATCCCTAAGGGATTATTTTTGCTTTAGTGGTAGAAAGTTGGAGGGAACATTCTTGAAATCAGGGAGAGAGAGGGAGGGACGAGCACATTGAAATTCTTTGCTGGCACTTTTCAATCTATTTACAGTTGCTTTTCCCCTTGAACTGTCTGGCAAATTGTTGATTTTATTGTCATTGATATTTATTTCATTTCCCCCCTCTGATTCTTGTTGTAAACTGCACATGAAATAAGAAGCAAGCAAACAAATAGCTTTGGTGGATGGTCTATTCTTTACAAAATGATTCATACCAGAAAATTTCGGATGAGACCATGGTTTTAATCAGTGCTGAACTGACATTCATGTATAATTCTAACTTCCTTATTTTCTCATTTGTGTTTTATTCACACTGAATAAGGTAGGAACCCTTGTCAGAAGGGTGGATTTTTCTTCCTGATAGAATTTCAGACATAGAAGAGGATTACCAGATTGAAGCAGATGGATGCTTAAGCTGAATTACAGGGGAACCTATGACACTTCTGAGGGTCACTTATTTTGTAAATAGAAAAAAGAGAATATACCTCACATGTTGGTATAAATTATTGTAATTGTTTATATTTTTAGCTAATATATTAGCTAAAATTGGACATATTTTTTAATGTTGCAATTGATTAAATATAGTCATATTGTTGGACTATTAAATTGTTCAAGATTGGATGTGCCATTAAAAATCATGGACCAAATCATCAAATTCCAACTTGATAACTTTTCATGAAGTCTTCTTGCTAGATCCCACGAATGTTGGATAAGCAATTAAAACATAGTTAACATGAGCTGGAAAAGCAGGAAATAGCTGGGAAAATGTTCAATTTTAGATCTGAAGTGAACTTTGAAAATGACATGGCTCAACATGATATCTTTTCATAAAAGAGAGAAGCTCAGAAAGTTCAAGTGACTTATTGAAGTCAGAGACATTGTTTGTGGAATGGGTGGGCATAAAGCCCTCTCCATTGTTTTTCATACCGTAGAGCTTCCTGCCACTTCCTTCAAATGACTGGCATTCCTATCTATTTTCATGTATGAGTAAACCTCTGGGCATGACATTTTATCATGTTATATTGATCCAAAAAGGAGCTTAAATAATTTCATTGTTTCACACTCATAATCACTAGCTCTATGACCTTGAAGATATAACTTTTCTGCCCTTCTGTTTCCTCATTATTGGTATCCATGAGTATAAGTATCCACCTCATAGGATTTTTAAAAAAATTCAATGAGAGAGTTCCTCAAAACAGCTTGGCAATTCAACTGGCACTGAACTTCATATTGTTTATTGTTTTTATTATTAATGATTACTTTTAGACTGATAGAAGAGGAACATTATGATGAGGAGCTGTCCATAAGGAAAAAAAACATATATATATATATATATATATATATATATATATATATATATATAACATTATATATATATATAACATCATATATATTATATATATATAAAGGAGAACATTATATATATAATGTTTATATATAGATATGTATTTATAATATATATTTATTTATATTTCTGCCCAGAAAATGATCTTTTTGAAAGGGTCCATAACTTTGAATTTATATGATTAACACAATGTCCATGGATGAATGCTTAAAACATAAAGAATAGCCAAAAAATAGAAATAACCCAAATGTCTATCAACTGACACATGGACAAACAAAATGTGTTATATAAATAAAATGATATGCTATTCAACCTGAGGTAGATATATCAAACAGTATGAATAAAATGAAGAATAATGAACATGAATAATGAAGACATTATGCTAAGTGAAATAAGTCAATCACAAAAGGATAAATTCTGTGTGATTCTATGGTAACTGGAGTAGTTAAATTCATAGAGACAGAAAGTAGAATGGTGGTTTCCTGATGATGGAAGGAGGATAAAATGGGGAATTGTTTAATTATTATGGAATTTCAGTTTTGAAAGATGAAAAAGTGCTAGATATGAATAGCAGTGATGTTATACTACAATATGAATATTTTAAAATGTGTAAAATGGTAAATTTTATGTTTATTTTATCACCACTAAAACAAACAAAAGAACAAGGAAAGGGGGTTGCACTGAAGTGAAAAAAATGGAAGATGTGTAGTCTCTATAAATACTGATTAAAGGGCTGCAGCATTCCATAGCAACATAATGTGTGAATGAGGGAAATGTGTATTTGCAACCACATACTGGTTACAACACAGGGAGAAGTGATCATGCCTCAAGAAATGCTAGGGATTCCCATATTTTCCAAGCCAGGAACAAGGAAAGAGGTGGCTAGATCAGTGGTTGTCACCTAACTAAAAATGAAAAAATAAAATAAAATAAAATAAAATAAAAAATAAATAAATAAATATCATAGAACTTGAAAGAGCAGAGAAATTATGGCTGCTCATTTTTATTTAGGTATTGAACAAGAAGAGTTGAAATAAACTATTTTGAAAGTTTTCTATTTATCAGGACTATGGTGGTTACTTTATATAATCTCATGTTTAAGATACATTCAAGAATATGGAATATTTTCAGGAATGGAATAGATCATCTATAAGGAGCAAATATTCACCCCCAAATTTCTACCCTTACAGCCTAATACATAGGCTAAAAATAACTTGAAGTGTGTGTGTGTGTGTGTGTGTGTGTGTGTGAGTGTGTAGTAATATCTTCTGAAAGTACACTAGAATTTAAGAATTTATTTATAAATAGTGGCCCCTTACAGGCATGAGTTTCTGAAAGAGTTAAAAAAACAGCTACCTAAGTCCTTCTAGAGGGCTGAGAAATGACACCTTAACATTACTTTTCCTATGCCTTTAGACTGAGAGCCAGCAAAATTGGGTAAGCCAGATATTAAAGGACATAGTTCTGGAAATTAGATAGGTTCACTAATGTGGTCCACAATTCTAGGTGGAGAGGCAAGTGTGGATTATTATGAGGGGCAGGCTAACCAGAGAGAACTCAAAGGAAGACAAGACAGAGGAGAATTTATGAATAGATCTGAGATTTACCATTTACTCTTTAACCTTGTACACTTTACTTAATTTCTTTATACTTCAATTATCTCATGTCTAGTATTTAACTCGGAGGGTTCAAGGGAAAATTAGTTAAAATAATATCAGTAAAATAAATAATACATGGCAAATTCATATAATGTAAAAAAATCTGAAAGACAGTAACAGTTATTGATAATAGTAGCTAATGACAAAAAATCAATGATAATATAATTATTAATACCAAGTATACAATATATTTAATAACATTAATAATTATGTTGATTATATAACATTAATATTATAGTTATGAATAAAGGTAATTCATATTGCTTTGGCATCAGGCATAGTGCTAAATACATTACAAGTATCACAGTATTAAATATTCCCAACAACTTATAAGTTCTGTATTATTATTTTTATCCCCCTCTATACTGTGAATAGGACATAAGACACAATGAAGATAAATAATTGAAGGCATTAAGTGGCACAGTGAGGACTCCAACCCAAGTGGTCTGGCTTCAGAGCTCATGTTCCTAACAGAGACATACATGTTCAATGAATGATAGTCGATAAGACTAGTTGTGTATTAGCATATCAGCAAGTCATTAATTTAAAGGGGAAGGAGCATAGGGCACATTAGCATATGCAAAATGTCACCAATTGATTACTTTCTTCTACTTCTAATCTTAGTTTTACAAAATGCTGTATTTTAGTTCTATTAGTCCTTTTTTAAAAGAACAGTAGCTCTTTTATACTACTACTGAAAACAGACCTGTTTTAGTATCTCCTAAAACAGGATTTCTCTTAAATACATACCACATTTAACTTGTAAATTCAGGTATCAAAACCAGGAAAAATTAGGGAATTGGTGAAAGAAACAAGGTAGAGGACAAGTTACTAGAACAGAAGAATGAATAAGCAAGGGAAATGACATGATTTTACCTGCTTCAAAGTCATCTAAGTTGTTAAAATAAATAGACCTATAGCACATTCCCTAGACTGAAAAACTACAGATGGGCAAAATATTTCTAGCATTGAGAAAGAAAGGTTATGGCATGGCTTTTGATTTGGAGAAGACCATCATTCCATGTCGTTTGAACTATGATTCTCACCCCAAATCCCTACTCCTATAGTGGGATTGAGGCTTAGCTCCAGGAAGGGTTTCAGTTTTCATTTGGCTTCCCAAGAAAGGGTGGGATTAGTGTTTGAAGAAATCTTCATGGTTAGATAATATTACAAAACAACACAAGAATGAGACCCAAGGTGTTAAATGATCTGTCCCAAGTCACAGAGCCCATGAGTGTGGTCTTAATTGTCCCCATCTGCTTTTCCTTCTACATATCTGCTTTTATTGTACGTTTCATTTCCACTTTACCAGTTTACCGGGAAGCAGACATCAATCATTGAAAGGTGCCTCCTGCTTAATTTTCTATTTCAGAAGACTTATTAAACTATAATCAACTGAGCTGGCTGTATTTTTGTTTCCCATAAACAATTACATTTTTTATGTATGGGAATTGAATCTACATTATAGCTCTCCCTCTGTTCCTGTTACTTAAGCCAGAGTGTTGGCAACTAGAATCTGGATGCACCATCTATGGGCAGTCCTCTTTATTTTATTTTAATTATTTTTGGTTGCCAGCTCTCTTTATTTCATCTTAATTTAAAGATGCCCCAGAAATAGTCACCTCATGGACTACTGCAGTGTTCTGGTATTCTGTTAAGTGCATCCCTGCTAATAATATTGTGGGGTCTTCTCTTTATTTTATTTTGGGTTTCTCTCTGTGTAAAGAGATTTCACAGGAAAATCTAGCATATGTCCCTATCAACTTACAAATCACTATGTTAAAGAAGTAGAACCTATTAATGTAAGAATGCACAAGACAGTCTTAAGATGATCTCAGGAATGCAGAAAGGGAAAAGGGGGGAAAAACAATATCGTGAAAACTTTTGGCAAAGCCTACTTCTATGTAAAGCTGAAGTTACTATGAAGAGTTATTAAGAAACAGAAAATGCATCTTTGCGAAAATATTGCTTATATTGTTGAATTGCCTTACATTTTAAAGTGTAATTTGTTTTTGGCTTTTTCATTCAAAAGAAACCATTTGGCATTCTGTGTAAAACATAAATGTATTAAAAACATGCAGCAGCATTTATTAAAATATATAAGGGGACAAAGCCTAGGATTAATTTCCCCCTCTCTTTTTATTTGAGACCTATCACTAGGGCATTTCATATGGGTTAAACCAGATTCAAAAAGCTTTCACTAGACAGTTAACACAAATGACTAAGAGCTTAATCAGCACATATCGTTTAAATACATTCAATAGAGGAATTGGACTGTTCATTGCATTATAATTTATAGGGTTTTGTTTTTGATTACATAAGGGAAATGCATTTTTTATGCCTTAAAAGCATTCTTTTGTGATGTCAAAAATGTATTACATTATTGTTCAGAAAATGGTGTTTCAATTTGGTGGGGGAGTCTAAAATCACCAGAGTGGAAAAGATAACAACTAGATTCTTCAAAGTCTTGCCATTTGTGTTTTTTTTTTTTTTCCAAAGTTCTTTTCTTTTGGTTAGATAATGAGTGCAGCTTTGCTCAATGGCATCTTCCAATTCTTTCTAAGTGTTTAAGTCTTATATTTAGTATATTTATGGAAAGCCAGTTTAAACAGGATTAAAATAAGTAGTTACTATTCCAAACAGGCATAAGGAAATAAAATGATGTTGCAAATAAAGGTTTTGTATTTTTTATTTTATTTTTTTTACATTTGTTGGTAGTATAAAAGTAATTCAATCTCCACTTAGATAATACCTGAGGTAACTATGTGGATCAGCTGTTCCATCAAAGATGATTACAGGAAATAAACTGCTAGAGAAGGAAAGCAGCTTTTCTTATAGTCAAGTTTATCAACATACTAAAGAAGGATCATTTTCTGAAGAGAAGGTCCTTTGTAACTATTTTCCCCCTTCCTCAAATGGCAGCCCATTTCTCTCCTAAGCAAGTCCCTGTGGCCCTGTCTCTTCTGTTTATTCGCCTTCTTAAAGCCCTACACGCGCTTATCATACGCTTAACGAAGACAATAAAGAACCACCGCTTATTCTGAAAATATTGTGAATTCCTTATCAGTCAAAAGGAAAAGGACACTTTCCTTTCACTGGGAGTTTGCTGCAGTGACTCTTTTTGTAGGTCAGCCTAAGAGGGAAAAGCTTTCTTTTAGATCATATCCTTCATTGTTCCAAGGAGAGCTCAAAATCAAGATAGAGTTATCATTCGGAGAACAGAGATACCCAAGCCATACATATCCCCTCCCTTGCTCTCTTCTCCAAAGAAAAAGATTTGCATACACATGTTTCCTTCTGAGCTTTGTCCAAGGCTGCTTTTGACAGATGCTATCTGGAAAAGTGACTAGAGAGGGAAAAAGAGTACATTAAGCAGGCATTGCCAATGCAGGTTGGGCAAAGCAGAACTCTTCACTTCTGAAGGGAAGATGTCCCTGGGGAAATAGCTGCCCCATTCCAGCTCCTGAGGACTTTTCTACATGTCTTTAGAAAGAAAATCTCTCTGTAAACTCTGGTAAGCAATGTATATTTTCTATAGCTGTACTTACTCATCCAAAATTAATTTAATTATAAATATTCTACATATTGTGGGGTTTTGAGGAACAGAAGAAATAATATGTGGGAATTGTTTTGAGATGTAATTATGAATCCACCAACACAAAAATTTGTTGCCCTTAGCAAATCAACTAGAACTAATCTCAAAAGTCCTACCTACCTAAGTAGCCCCACTTCCAATTGATCTTTAATGTCAAAATATTCATATACCACATATTTCTATATGTATATTATTTGTTTAGATAATAATCTAAATTCATATTTTATTATCTTGACCTGTGTAAACACAGAGGTAGATGTTCTCTTTTTATTTAAATTACACAAAGAAGTGTACTTATGCCTTGCTTTAATGTCACACCCTGTGCACACACATTTCTAGTACAGTAATTGTATTGTGTGGTAAATACATTAGTCTTTACACTAGTGCTTTTCAAATATTTTAAACTATGCCATCTTCAAATGATATCTCGTTCAAAACTCCAAAACATAAATAAAATTCTTTCATTAGCAACAACTAGATTTTATATATTAAAACATGGCATTTATTTTTTAAAGATTCAGCCACTGAAGCAATGCTACTGTTTAGGTGAAAACAATAACTGCAACTTTTTTAAATCAGCTACTATGAATGGCCTCTTTTTTATTCTATCTCTTGAACTAATAATTTCTAGACAGATCTACTGAAAAGCAACAACTCATTTGCCTATTTGTCTTCCAAAATCTGGCCTTTTTCCTCATTTACACTCCAATATGAAGCTTTTAGGTCCCTACATGCCATTTGATGGGTAGCTCTATGGAGCATACTCAGCTCTTGCTCAGTCCCTCTGCTCAGCATTTTCCTGAATATAGAGAAAGCAAAACATTTAGATTTGACCTTTTTGATATGGCTAATGCGGTGCCTCATAATATTAATAAAACAAAAACAAACGTTTGCTGAACTCTTACTGTGTGTCAGGAACGATGCTAATTTACAAATTATTAATTTTTCAATTAAAAAAAGTTACATCAGAATATAAAATGCTTATTTTATTACAAGCGTATTATATTTTTTATTCTATTAATAAATGTGCACTAGACATCAGTGACCTATTTATAGATAGTATGAGATGTGAACCAGGGAAACCATATTCACAAGGTAAATCAAAAAGCCCTCTAAGGAGGATCATTTGTTGGGTGGAGAAGTAATTGGCCTTCATTGGGTGTAATCCATCAATTCCCTCAAAGGAGTGGTTAATTGAAGGAAATGACAATTTGTCAATCTTATGAAGTCAGCCATACTTAAAGGCATGAAAATCACATCAGAGTTCTGCTCTTTGCCCCTCTGCATCCATTTAGGAATGCTAAAAAGGGGGTATAGAGATATTGTCATAGAAATCTATGTAAAACCTTCAGATTAGTCATATACTTAGAACTAGAGTCATGTTACTTAATAAGATAGTATTTTTGTACATAGTTACAGAGTACACATGTGTCTTTATATGCCTGTATGCATATACACACTATTTGACTATATGTATTATATATATATATATATGTATTATATATATATATTATATATATATATTATATATATATATATATAATATATATATATATATAATATATATATACCCTGCTACCTGATTGGATGCCTTAGGACACATTTTGCTAAATGGATTTATATCATATTTACATTAATATTTAAAACATATTAATATATGGAATTTCCCTCAAAATATATCATAGAATTTGAAATGGCAACTAATAGATTAAATGAATACCTAGCATCTGTTCATTGGCAGAAGTAAGTATCTATTTATTAATGTTCTTCCTGGTAAGCAAAAGTGGGGGAAATTTTTATGGAGGATAGCTGTAACTTTCAAAGTATCCAGCTGTCAACATGCACTGGAAAATTAAGAAGCTTTTATTAAAGGTAAGGAATGCTAAGCAAAGCTCTCAGCCAGGTGATTCAGTTATGCTGTTAAAGGCTGATAGGCAACTGATGAATGGATAAAGAAACTGTGGTTTATATACACAATGGAGTACTACGTGGCAATGAGAAAGAATGAAATATGGCCCTTTGTAGCAACGTGGATGGAACTGGAGAGTGTTATGCCAAGTGAAATAAGCCATACAGAGAAAGACAGATACCATATGTTTTCACTCTTATGTGGATCCTGAGAAACTTAACAGAAACCCATGGGAGAGGGGAAGGAAAAAAAAAAAAAAGAGGTTAGAGTGGAAGACAGCCAAAGCATAAGGGACTCTTAAAAACTGAGAACAAACTGAGGGTTGATGGGGGGTGGGAGGGTGGGTGATGGGTATTGAGGAGGGCACCTTTTGGGATGAGCACTGGGTGTTGTTTGGAAACCAATTTGACAATAAACTTCATATACTGAAAAAAAACAAGGACAAAAAAAAATAAAGCTGATAGGAAGAACCCCCAAAGACAAGGTAATTATTTTATACTCTGATGTCTTCATATGTCCAGAAGTTGAGGGAAAAGCAGAAATGTACTCCTTATGAGAAAATCTTCTCACAGATAAAGTTTTCTTCCTAAGAAGTGACTTTTCCAAGCTACCTTGATCCAAACAACTGGCATGTGGTGCATTTTGAAGATGGATTGTCAGCTGTGCCCCCACAGCTGTGAGAGTCTGGCACACTAGCTCTCCAGCCAGCTAGCAGGAAGACAGATACTGTCATTTTGGGGTGGGGGGAATGGATCACCCACAGATGTTTGGAGGAGGAGAAGTGTCTACGTCCTTTGGCAAGCTCATCAAAATCAACCTCTTATGCCCAGGCAGAGAAAGAACTGGAATCACTGCCTAGTCTGTCATCACGTTACCCAGAAAACTTTTAAACCACTCCCTCATTCATCCTTAAGTAGAAAATAAATAGCTTGAGATGAAATTATTTGGTCCTGGAACAGATGGTACCATATAGCTCCATGTGAAGGAAACTCAACACACCTGGATTTTGGAACCCCAAAGTTCCTTAAGAGTAACTTTCTTCTATAGAAAGCCAAGACCTAATTTTTTTTCACTCTAGAAGTATTCCAAATATAGAGTTCATGCTTGCTTATGAGTAAATTTTTGTTCTCTCCTTGTTCTACTGTGGCAGTACAAAATATATTTGATACACATGTACATACTTGAAATATTTTTGTTTGGTAAGGATGGCTTTGTCACCATTCACAGGAATGACACCGTGAACCAAGAGATTCAATCCTAGAGATATTGTGGAAAATTCTTCATTAAAAAAAATAAAACAAAAACAAAAAAACAAAAAAACAAAAACAAAACAGCTAGAGAAACATTATTTCCACAGCCTGCTTAAGTTCATTAATAACATTTAATGGTCACAGGTAATAACACTATGCACACAGTATCCAGCACCAGATTTTCTTTCTCTCTTGACTGCAGACTTAACTACCCTTTCTTTATATGTTTGAACTAACAATGACTTAAAGGCCAGAGGCCATTTTGAGTGCCAGAAATATGGCTTTGTAGAAACATGCCTTCTCAGTCACTTTTGTTTGTATTCTTTGTTCCTATAGAGTATTTGCTCTTACACTTTACCATAACCCAAGCATGACTATTCAATTCTCAACTCTACTATTCTCATAAGTTTCTTGCCATAGCTAACTGAGCTATTTCTTGGGCTCAATAGAAATTCCTAGAAGAGAGAATTTGACTGACTCAGCCTATCTAATGGATTAGCTTTTTCTATGTCAGGTGTCCTTGTCCAGTCTAATCAGATATGGCCAAGAAAGGACAGTCAAATTGTCCACATTGCAACAGGAGTCTGTTTTATGGGTTGAAATGGGTAGTTTGCAAAGAAATAACGTGAATCTTGGGTAGGCATCCCAAAGGTTTCGTTGTAAGCTACTTCTCAAGCTAGGTCAGTAAGTAGCTGGACAAGCAAATAATAAAATTTCTATTGCTTGTTTCTGCAGATTAAGGACAGAGTTGTCATTATTGTATGTATGTCTCATTCACTCATCTATGTTTTGTCACTAAAAATCTGGACACTTCTTGGTGTCTTAGTAGGTCAGTCGGTTAAGCGCCCAACTCTTGATCTTGGCTCATGTCATGATCTCATGGTTCATGAGTTAGAGCCCCATGTCGGGCTCTGGGCTGACAGTGTGGAACCTGCTTGGGATTCTTTCTCTCTCTTTCTCTCTCTCTCTCTGTCTCTCTCCGCCCCTCCCCCCCATTCACGTGTGCATGCTCTCTCTCTCAAAATAAATAAACTATAAAAATCTAGACATTTCTGACCATAGGATTTAATTATTCAAAATTTACACCCTAGTCAAAGTTCAGATAAATGGTATTTTTTCCTTGTATCCTCACACCTTGTGCAATGCCTGAGACATAGTGTTTAATTCATATTTGAATACATGAGTTAACAAAATTCTTGAATGAGTATATGTGGTTATACAGGCATTGAACCATGATATTCTAGAAAATTGGAAGGAATTCTTTTCGAAATGGAATATTAGAGACATCTCTCTCATTGTTGTTCCATCTAGCAATAGCCATGTATTTTTATTTTGTCTACTCTGAATTTAATTAGAATTTTCTTTTATTTTATAAGAGAATCCACGTTACTCTTTAATTTTCACTTTTTGAATTTGTGTTGTTGAAAGATGGACCATCCACACAAGTGGATTTTTTATTTAAGTTTTCATTTAGATATTGAATATGTAGAGATACAGTATGATTTCAGTTCGGTCCTTTTTGTTATTGGTATCTGAATTCTAAGCCTGACCTGTTGCCTCAAATAGCAACTGGTGATCTGGGCTTCAATAGAGATATTTAAATTGAATTTTCAGATGTGTCTGAATTAACTTTTTATGTAAATGATTACGACTTGGGTCTGTGTTGCCTGTTACTAATTATACTTTGCAAGGTCAAGAATACACTGTTTAATATTATATTTGAAAATATACCTCGATACTTTTAAGTGCTCAACTTGGTCAAAATATTGTAAGCAAAATAAATGAAGTGGAAACTTCCTGTCAATAGAGCCATTTTATTCCCAAACTGAGGAATTTATTGAGTACAAAGTTCTCATCCAAGGATAAAATGATGGCCAAAGGAGCTTATTTTAGAAGCATAACTTTTCCTGTAAAGTTTAATGGATAATGAAGAGAAGAAGGTTTCTGCTTTGAGAAATAAGCAGTACATTAAACTAGCTTCAGGGTAAATGCTACTTGGTACATGTCACTTCATATATAAGTCTTTCTTCTTACCTAAAAGATAAATCCCAAACTATTCAGATTGTTGTGACATTCCTCAAATTGGTCCTACGCTACATTTCCAACTATGTAGAGAAGCCAGTCTTTTCATTATCTCACATTTCCAACTCATTCCAGATCTGGGACATTGCTCAATCACTCTGTTCCTTGTCCTCCACTGGAATCCCGTAAATGATCCCCCCTAAATGATTTCAGAGCCTATCTATATGATCAAGTCTCTCTGTGAATTTATTTTTATTTTATTTTATTTTATTTTATTTTATTTTATTTTATTTTATTTTATTTTTTTGTTTGCCTTTCCAGAGACGTAACTGAGCACCATCAATTCATAGAATCAGTAAAAGAGTGGCCACATATCAGTGAATCTTTTGTTGTGATTGTTATCAGTATCAAGGCCCTTTTTAGAGGCAAACATGGGTTCTAATTGGACAGTGGTATACTAGAAGAATTAGCCTTTTAAAATGGACAGAACAAAAGGCAAGTTTCCCCTCTACACATCCCCCACAGCATTGAATGCAATTTACTACCTAGAGTTTATATCAGATAAAGGTTTTAAATAATATACAGTGTAGAACACTAGCATGTTTTAATATAAGTGATCATTTCTCTTCAACTGATAACTTCTGTTTATAATGTTTTTGGCAAATGAAAAGTGCTCACTTACTCAGTTACTAATAGTGAGGAATGCTTTAGGGGTGATCAATAAAGTGTTTTTAAAAATAATTTTCCTTGCCTAAAGTGTTCCCTATAAGGACCTTATTGTTTTTGTTACTGTGACTTGTTAACTACCACTCCTTTGCTTGAGATTATCTCTTGTCTTCTATTCACGTAGACGAAATTCTCCCATCTTTCAAAGTCATATTTACTTCCCACATCTTCTGTGAACATTTTTGTAAATATTTAAATCACTTCTAGAGTTCTCCACAGTAATTTTGGGTTTGTTTATTTTATAATTTTAGAACTAAAAGGCATATTAGAGATCATCTACTTCCATTTGTAATTTTATAATGAAAAAACCGAGACCCCCCCCCCCCAATTCCCTTCTGTTCTATGCTTGCTCTGCAAAGTTCAATTTTATTAATATACCTAAGCTGGAATTTTTAGAAATTATTATCTACTGTTTTTTTTTTGAAAATGCTTTTTAATGAATAGTGTTGTCATTCTCTTTATAATATATATTATACATATATAAAGTTTACATATCTATGCATATATACCTATATGCACAATATATGTTATTTATATACATGTAAAACTTCTACTATATTAAGAATTTTCCTCATCAGCTTGGGGCTCCCATCTGATTATTGGCAATGAAGGTCTCACATCTCAAGAAACCTCTCAGTCTCAGGAAAAATGGGATTGTTGGTCATCCTCCATCAGTTTACTTTGTCTTCTTTGCAAACAGTTTTAATGTCCATAATATCTCCCAAAGATGTTGTACAATATTTTACTTCACCATTCCTCCAATGCCAAATACTCAGGTTGTTTCTAAGTGTCAAATACACTGAGCTTTTTATATTTCCCTGAATCTAAAACCTCTACATTGAATGACATGGACAATTCAAGGGCAAAGATTTATCCCTGAGGCCTGAGCTAATACAGTAGGCACGAGACACATGTGGCTACTGAACAATCAAAATGTCACTAGTGCAAATTGATATGTTCTGTAAGTATAAAATACACCTGAGATTTCAAAGACTTACTATTACATGAAGAATATAGAATATCTCATTTATATTTTTATATTGATTATACATTGAAATGGTAATAGTTTAGATATATTACAATAAATAAAATGTCATTAAAACTAATTTTACCAAGCAAAATTATAGAAATGGAAAATAGATTACTGGTTACAAGTGGTTAGGAATGTGGGACACAGGAGTTAGGGGGAGATGGTTATGGTTCTAAAAAGGCAGTAGGAGGGATCCTGTTGGTGATCTAATTGTTGTAGGTTGACTCTGCAAAAATCTAAATTGTCTCTCTCTCTCTCTCTCTCTCATACACACACACACACACACACACACACACACATATGAATAAAAGTAAAACTGGGAAATTAATAATAAGATTGATGAATTGTATCAATGTTAATATCCCAGTTGTGATATTGTACTCAAGGTTTATAAGATCTTATCTGTGGGGAAAATGGGTAAAGGGTAGAGAGATCTCAATGCAATATTGTTTTTTGTTTTGTTTTGTTTTTTGTTTTTTTGAGAGAGGGAGAGCTCATGCACACACACTCACAAGCACGCACGAGCAGGAGAGGGGCAGAGGGAGAAGGAGAGAGAGAATT
Organism: Leopardus geoffroyi; assembly: GCF_018350155.1. Classification (NCBI taxonomy): domain Eukaryota; kingdom Metazoa; phylum Chordata; class Mammalia; order Carnivora; family Felidae; genus Leopardus; species Leopardus geoffroyi. Next base: position 61,458,696 of record NC_059339.1, read on the forward strand.
TTAAGCAGGCTCCATGCATAGCATGGAGCCTAATGTGGGGTTTGATCTCACAACCATGAGATCATGACTTAAGCTGATATTAAGAGTCAGATGCTTAACTACACAGGTGCCCCTCAATGCAGTATTATTTCTTAAAACAGAATGCAAACTTACTATCATCTCAACAGAGATTGTTCAACTGTAAAATTATTTTACTTGTTTCTTTGGATATTTTTGATGTTACTACTAGAAAATTTAGAATTTCACATGTACCATGCATCACATTTTTGTTGGATACATGGTGCCTTAGAAAAATTGCATATTTGCTAACCAGCAGTTACTCAAATATTTTATGGGAATAAGTCAGTCTTTATTCTTTACCATACCATTCAACCCAATCTATGAAGCAATATATAGTAATTTCCCTCCTTATTAACATATAACTATACATTGTGAGGGGGGATATCATAAATATTATGTTCTGAGTATATTTGACATAGTCAGACCTAAGCTTTTATGCCAATAAATCAATAATTTTTGATGTGGTTTTCTCCTAAAAATTCTAGAAAAGGGGGAATCTGAAATGATCCCTGTGGACTTATAACTAACTTTCATATAGGCTATCTTACACTCTTACCATTTTAGAGCCTCATTCCTGCTGAAGAGTCTTATGTTGACCTCATCTAGAAGAGTTCTCAGGATTACCTGAGTGAACGCTGAACTTCAGAGGTACTTCATTCGTCTTTCATTAGAAAAAAGAACACGACACTATTCTGAGAAGGCTCAAGCCCAGATTTGTGAGCTGACTTATTTATCTAACCTGATGGCATTTCTGCCCCAAAGCTTCATGTTGGAGGACCTATCACTATGAAAAACTAATTTCTTTGGTGTATAGAGCCCAAATGCCTTCCTCATTAAATGGCCATATGTCTTGAAATTATCTCACAATATGATCCTTTCCAAATTTCCATCTATTAAGACCTCAGATGCTTTCACTTTTTCTTATCAATGTTCCTATGAGAACTGAACTGAACAGGCTTATCTCTGCAAGTAAACTATCTTTCCTATCAAAGAAAGGTCTGGGCACCTCATTTATATACTTTGGTTGAAGTGGACTAGCTCAACTCTGTGAATACCACTTAGGCATAATCCACGTTTTTACATAGTCTCAAAATGTTTAAAAATTGCTTCCTCTCAGACCTTATATAAAAATAGTTCACAGTCAGTAAAATCATTTCAAACAGCACTATAGACTCTTAAATGCAAAGATTCTGACCCATTATATTACTTGACTTTAAGAAATGTTAAACATTATTCATTAATATTCTCATCTTTAAGATATTTTAATCAATTTTCATTTTAACAATTGTAAGGCAAACCCAAACAACACAAAATAAAATAAAACATATCAAGAACAAACAAACAGAATAACAAAGACAAAACACTTTTGACAAGAGAAAGGACAGACAGATTATATTTACATCAGTTAATGAGATCACAGGTTTAGAAAGTACCAGTTTGTATTAATTCTACAATAAAATGGAAATGACATGGATTAAAGTTTATATTACTCCTGAAAAGTTATAAACAAAATTTCAAGGTATATACAAATTGTCAAAGATGTCTTAACTTCTCAGATTTATGACTTTTAAATCCCATTTGTGTCCAACAACTGATTAATTTATTTTAGGTATTCAATAATCTGGGTTGGTCATGACACCCCAGTTAAATGGAATTTTTTCCCCATGAGTCACAAATAGGCACCCACTTTGCCAGCCTAGAGTATAATAAGTCCAATTACATGTATTGTGCTTGAAGGTTAGATGCTAAGGGAGCCACAAAAATGAGTACATAAACAGGAAGAAGGTGAATGTCATGAATCCCTAAATAAGAGAAAGATAAAGATGAGATGTGATGCAGTAGAGAAAATTCATAATTGTTGAGTATTAGCCAGTATACCAGGCATTTGATTTTTTTTGTTTGTTTCTTATTTAATCATCTCAGTAACTCCACAAGGTAGACAATGCTATATTGGTTTAGAGATAAATAACCAAACCTCAGGTTACATACAAGACCCAACAGCATTTAAGTATTTTAACTCAGTTTTTGTCTGACTCCAGAAGTTGTGGTTTATCTACTCTGCCACAAAGCTTTGTGGGAATATTGCTTTCAAATACATTCTTTAAGAAAGACAGAAGATTCTTCTCCATTCTGGCTGTTAAGGAAGTGGTAACAAGATTATACACTTATGACTGGAAGAAGTAATGTTACAACACACGGGACTGTCTATGCTAGTAGTCAGGCAGAAAGGAGTCAGGTAGCTCCATGAGCAGAAAGAAACAGAGGCAATGACCTCAAAAAAGTGGCGGTATGTTCTGTCAAACTTTGCCTTACTCATCCTGTTAGTTATACTGATGAATGTTTCCACCATCTCAGCTAGTAGGAACTGGGCAAAACAGATATCAGCAAGCTCTAAACAGTAGCCTCTAGATCTAGCCCACCATGCCAGTGGTAAAACCTTGGCACCTGTGAGTATGTAAGTCACAACCTTCAACTTTCCTGTCACTATGGCCCAATTATTTTTATTCAGCTTTTTTCCTTGTATTCTGTGTATACTTCTCTTCTAAGAGTAGAGGTTTTGTCATTCTGCTTAATTTTCATAAGAATCTAATCAAATTCGATCATACCCAGTCCCTGAACAAAGTCATTATTTATACTCATAATAGAATACAGTATCAAGATTGGTTTAAGTATTACTTACCATTTGGACTACACTATCTGTATTCAGTCCTCTCAGACATTACCACTTTATCTAATCAAGAAAAATTCACAGAATTTGCATATTAGTTGGCTACAATTAAGGGGCCACATCTATAACTAGATTAATTTCCCTATTCATCATTCTGTCCAATTCAACCTCCTTGAACAGGACCCCTTCAACAGGACCCCTTCCCTGTTCATATGATTGAGGTCCTAACAGTTCACACAGCTAAGCCTAAGTTAAAAAGGAAGGGTCAAATGGGTTGGCTCAAAGTATTATGTTCAAAGTGACTAGAAAGAAGACTGACAACAGTTAGATGTAACCCACCTTCTGTGTCCCCTGATATAATACAGTAGATAGACTGCCATTGGCAAAGCCACAGGCTATGTTGTTAAACTTTTGTTTTTAAGTTTTTAGGTGAATTGATCTTAAAGTCTTCCCGATGAATACTACTCAATGATCTAAAAGTTTCTCTCTTTCCCTCTCTCTCTTTCTCATATATTTAAGTGTAGCCTTCAGCCAAGAGACATGCAATAACTTTGTGAATTCAGAATTCTTTGATTATAGGCTTCACTGATATTGAACTTTTCATGGGGAAACACTATCTCCAAGAAAACTATGTGTTTAATTCTGTAAGAACCTCATAGATGCCTCATGCTTTCATTTTAGTGCATTCCCTTTCCCTTTTCTCTTGATATTTGTAGTCAGAGTTCTCCAGAGGCACAAAACCAATAGATGGATGGATGGATGGATAGATAAAGAGATCTATTATAGGAAGTGGCTCATTCAATTCTGGAGCTTGAAAAGTGCCATGATATGCCTTCTGCAAGCTTTAGAACCAGGAAAGCTAGTAGTATAATTCAGTCTAAGTCCAAAGACCCAAGAACCAGGGAGCTGATGTGTATCTCCCAGCCTAACCAAGACTAAAAACCTAAGAACATAAGTACTGGAGTCCAAAGGCCTGATAACCAGAAGATCCAATGTCTGAGAGCAGAAAATGACGAATGTCTCAGGTCAAGAAGAGAGAGAGTGAGTTTGCTTTCCACCATTTTGTTCTATTTGAGCCCTCAATAGATTGGATAATACACATCCACATTGGTAATGGAAAACTTATTCTTTTTTTTTCTTAAGTTTATTTATTTTTGAGAGAGCGAGCATGTGAGCACAAGCAGGGGAGGGGCAGAGAGAGAGAGAGGGAAAGAGAGAATGCCAAGTGGGCTCCATGCTGACAGCATGGAGCCTAAAGCAGGGTTTTAACTCATGAATCATGAGATCATGACTTAAGCCAAAATCAAGAGTCGGATGCTTAACTAACTAAGCCACCCAGGCATCCTGGTATATTTATTCTTTAATTCAGTCAACTGATTCAAATGCTAATCTCATCCTCAAACACCCTCACAAACACATCAAGAAATAATGTTTTACCAGCTATCTGGAGACTCCCTAGGGTAGTCAAATTGATACATAAAGTTAACTGTCCAGTTCCCATGCTATTACCTCTGTTTCTTATTGCTGCTTCTCCTGATCTCCCATGTGCAATTCTTATACTCTTTCACCTGCTTTCTCACTTTCTGCTTTGTCTTAACCCCCTTGATATGATAACACACCTCTAAAAACATATATGGTTGTATTTATCTTAGTCCATCCACTTCATCACCCAATTATTTCTCCTATTGCAATGGACAAGCTGAGGTAAATATAGCAAGGAATGGTTGAGGGCAAAAATGCATTGAAGGCCTAGGCCCTTTTCTTCCCACTAATTTGTGCTTTCCATTGATATTTTCTTTTTCCTCTTCCTTTTTCTCTTCCTCTTCCCCTTCTTCTTCTTGCTTCTTTTCTGTCTTTGAAATAAAGATAGTTATAAAGTTCCCAGGCTTGAATTTATTTTCTTCAATCATTGAGGACAGTCTTCCTATCCTAAAAAAATAGATAGTGGTGTTTTTTTTTTTTTTTTTTGCTCTGTAAAATGAATTATTTGAATGAGAGTCCATAATGAATTTTTCTTGGTCTTAATTAGATCATTAAACCAGGGGTTGAGATCATAACATGTCATCCTAATGATATCTATTTAATCAAAATGTCCATTTGTTTTCATTACACCAAGTTTAGAAAGCAATTCCAAAGTGCTTTCCAGGGTGTTAATTGGTCTTTTAGGTTTCTTTCTTTATGTGGAAATGAAGAATGTGCTGCAATGGACAAGAAAAGAATGGTTTTATTAGGCCACTCAATGACTCTCCTTCTCTGTCTCTCAAAATCCTTCTGCTCTTCAATGTTCATCCAAAGTGTCATTTTTTTCTGAGAACTCTAGACAAGGGTTGTCTACAATTTTTTAGCACCCTACAAAATCCCTGGATCCCCATTTGTCTACCAATCTACAAAGGAGCTAGTAAAGAAAAAAAAGCTCCCAGCAGAAGAAACCTTCTTAATGTCTTTTTCAGAAATGGCCACACATGACAACAGATATAGTAGTTATCCCAGCAGGGAAAAGGAGGACTGCCAGATTGGCTAACAAATGAACTTACGGTAAGAAGTGAGTTTTGGTTATCCTTGTGCAGTAAATCATGTTATATCCTCTAAAATAGGATTTCTCAAAGTTTGATCCCAAACCAGCAGCAACATGATCAGCTGAGGGCTTGTTATAAAGTCTCACATCAGACCTGCTGAATCAGAAACTCTGGGGAGTTTTCCAGAATGCAGGTTAGAGTTTGAGAATGCTTTACAAGAATGGTTCTATTAAGCACTCTCTGGCCACTTATTTTACAAATGCTACACCAATATGTATAGTGATAGGCAACTTCTGGCATGGCTCCCAGTGGTCAACAATTCCTGGCATTCATATTCTTGTATAATCAAACCCCCACTTTGCAAATTGGCTGCATCTAGCCACTTAGAATAAATAAGAGTATGGCTATGACTTTGTAATATAAGTGTTTGTAACTTCCATCTTGCTAGTACTCTCTCCCTGGTTTTTCTTCACTTTCTTATTCTGATAAAGCTGGTGAATCACACCTAGTGAGCAGCTGAAGGCAGCCTCTGGACCATCACCAGCCAGGAACTGAAGCCCTCAATCCAATAGTCTATGACGAACTGAATCTTGCCAGCAAGTATATGAATGAGTTTAGAAGTGAGTCCTTTCAAAACTGGCCTTCAGATGGGTCTGCAACCCTGTACAAGACCTTAATTGCAACCTTGTGATTGATCTTAAAGCAGAGGACCTGGCTTATCTGTGTCAAGATTACTAACCCACAGAAATGGCCAGATCATAAATGCACATGTTATTTAAAGCTGCTCAATTGTGAGACAATTTCTAGTATGCAGTAGGTAATACATACAGACATAAACACAGATACATAAATATTCTATATTATGATTTATTTGATTTATAATGTAATTCAGCTTAATAGATATTTAATAAGACATATAGCTTTAAGCATTTGGCTCTCCAGTAACTAAGACAAAGATATTAAAAACTATTACCTATCCTTAAAGAGGAAACATTTCTTTTTAAAAAATATAAATTTTTACTTATATGGCACACTTAGGATAGTAAAATGTAAAACACTAAGCGAAGTTAAATATCAAAAATATAATGGAATAAACAGTAAAAACAGTTATGTGAAAGAATAATTGTATCTGTTTATCAGTAAACAGTCTTATATAGAACAATATTTATGAGCCAAGGATTTAGTCTTTATGCCAATCTTAGTACCTATGTATCAATATTCACTATTTCCAGATGAAAAAGCAGTAAGTTGTTATATAGCAGAGACAGATTTCAGATGCAGGATGTCAGACTCCAGAACCTGCACCCTAACTACTATAACACTTTGACTCCATAATGTAGAAGTGGCATTTATCGCATTCCCTACATATATTGGGACAGAAGCTGGGAACAAGATATGTATATGTGTGTGTGTGTGTGTGTGTGTGTGTGTGTGTAAATGATAGACACTTCGTATTTTTTAAAAGAATGAATGAAATAATAGGACCAATTTGAGACCAGCATAGACAGTAAGCAAAAAGTAATTCTTGTCTCTTTGCTGATATATCCAGAACAGTTTTCACCGACTTTTTATGGGGTTCCTATGTTAGAAAAGAGTCCTGTTACTACACCACAGAAATGGATAATAAGGTCAAAGTTACGATGCTTTATTCAAGGTTGGTTCTAGGTGTCCTCTAAATATAAGTTCATTTGCATGGTTCAGGTGTGGGTCTACATCTGAATCACCTGACGGACTTGTTAAAGTTCCAATAGCCAGCCTACATCCTTGAGGTCTACATCTGAATCACCTTGCCAATTTATTAAAACCATAAACATCTAGGATCCAGCCTTGAAGATTCTCATTTCATAGTTCTGAGGTGGGACCTGGGATCTGGAATTCTCTCTTTCTCTTTTTTTTAAGTTTATTTATTTTGAGAGAGACACAGAGAGCGAGAGAGAGAGAGAGCGAGAGAGTGAGAGAGAGAGAGAGAGGGAGAGAGAGAGGGAGAGAGAGAGAAGGGGAAGGGCAGAGAGAGAGGGAGACAGAGAACACCAAGCAGGGTCTGCCCCAATGCAGGGCTTGAACTCACAAACTGTGAGCTGAAATAAGAGTCAGATGCTTAACTGCCTGAGGCACCCAGGTGTTCCTGGAATTCTTTTTTAAACGATCCCTCAGAAATTGCTGATGGACACCAAAGTTTGAGATTTTTTTTTAACATAAAGAAAATGCTTTAACAGATCTACACAGGTAATTGTTTTAGCCTTAAGGCAAATAAATATAAGCAAATTAAATAAATGTGGAAATAAAGTGGGGGAAGGTTATAGTCCTTCCCATTGTAGTCATTATACATACATTTTTCAGGGCCAAGTTACAGGTTCTTCATAATTTTTCACTGAGATATAAAATATACCAAAGATTAGGATGAGAACATCAGATTGCAAGATTGAGAGAAAAATGCCCAGTATTAATTAGGGGTTGATTACATTTGGTATCATTTGCACTAATTGAAGTACACTGGTCTTTGTTACCAGGGTCAGCCAGAGGTCAGATAACAGGTGGTTGAGCACAATTTCATAACCACCTGTTTAATATTTGGCTCTGCAATTTCCCTGAAGTTGATCAAAGTGGGGATATGATCATTACCCAAAGATTGTTTAGAGAGATTGAGCCTTGACTGATGAAAAAGAAACTAATTAGAAACTCACCTTTCCAATCTGGAAAGTGATAGTTTAAATAAGAATGGAAAGCAATGGATTGACCTGATGAAACTGGTCTCTTGACACTCTTCTTGCCCATCCTACTTCCAACTTTTTGTCTGTTTCCTTAATTTAATTATCTCCTAGCTATATTCGAATATACACTTTTGTTTCCTATTCCCTTTTTTTTCTCTTCCTTTTTAAATAAGTTGATTTGAATAACTGTTACAATTTTTTTTAAGTTAACTTATTTTGAGAGAGAGAACACAAGAGGGGAAGAGCAGAGAGAGAAAGGGAAAGAGAGAAAATCCCAAGGAGGCTCCATGTTGTCAGCGCAGAGCTCAATGTAGGGCTTGATCTCACAAACTATGAGAGTTTGAAATCAAGAGTCAGACACTTAACCGTCTGAGCCACCCAGGTGCCCCCCTCCAATTTTTTTATTTGAGAGAGAGGGAGAGCAAGGGAAGGGCAGAGGGGGAGAGAGAGAATCTTAAGTAGGCTCCACCCTGAGTGTGGAACCCAATATAGAGCTCCATCCCATGACCCTGGGATCATGACCTAAGGCAAAATCAAGAGTCAGAGTCTCAACCCACTGAGCCATCCAGGAGCCCTGAATTTTTTTAAAAATTCAAATAGATTGTATACATTGTTTGTCCTTACCCAGATTGTTTGTCCTTACCCACAATCTTTAGTAGGTTATTTCCACAATTTTTTTCTTTATACAACTCATACAGCTTTGATTGCAACAGGTATTGGGAAGATCTAGTCTAGAATTCAATATATAATGCAAACTAGTAAAATCATCTCTTTTTTAGTTTCAATAACTACATAGGGAAACATTTTGAGAATGAAATATTATGAAAGTCAGGCATATAGATATCTCAGCATCAGTTTGAAAATTAGGTAAAGAAATAGGTGATGGAAGAATATATTGAAGATTTGCATCTTTTCAAACTGGAATTAATATATATTAAAAAAACATTACATAACATATGATTTAAAGTAGCAAGTTAAAATATTTTTTCTAAAAAATGAGAATAAATTACAGAGATGATAATACTATTTTGCTTTCATCAGCTCCTGAATAAGATTTTTAAAAAATCACCATATTTCATCAAAAATTGCTAGGCTCTCAGCAGAGATACCACCTGAAAAAAGAAGTAAACCTAAAAACAGAAACAAAAACAAAAAACTAAATAGAAAACTATTAGAAAAAACTAATAGAAAATCTTATGGTAAATTCCCATAATGGGAAATTGGAAATAACAGACAAGAGTAAAGAAGAAAATCATAACCACTGGGTTACATTCTTAAATAACAACTTCAGCATCTGGCATCACATCTCAGGGCTGTAGGTAGATGACTGCTATAGGAGATCCAAACATAAATATAAATTTTTCACCTTATTTTTTCCTTTATTGCTGATATAATTCATTGAACACATATTTATTGACATCAGCCAATGAAGCTATTTAAGGGAACCAATAGTAAAAACCCAGCCTTCTAATGAATTAAATGTAGTAAATTTTATGTGGGTGAGGATGAAATATTTTCTTAATAGATTCCCTTACTCATCATGTAGGCAAACACTCAGAAGCAGAGTAACCAGCCTGGCCAAGGAAAAAGTAGTATATCAAACTAGTATACCAAGAAGATGGCTCAAGAGACCCTGATATTGGGGCGCCTGGGTGGCGCAGTCGGTTAAGCGTCCGACTTCAGCCAGGTCACGATCTCGCGGTCCGTGAGTTCGAGCCCCGCGTCGGGCTCTGGGCTGATGGCTCAGAGCCTGGAGCCTGTTTCCGATTCTGTGTCTCCCTCTCTCTCTGCCCCTCCCCCCGTTCATGCTCTGTCTCTCTCTGTCCCAAAAATAAATAAACGTTGAAAAAAAAATTAAAAAAAAAAAAAAGAGACCCTGATATTGGCCAAGCTCATGAAATTCATATGAAGAAAGGGTATATTTATGGTAAATGATGAAAAGATAGTATATGCATTCAAACACACTAAAAGAAATCTTAACAGGTATGGAAGAGCTTATATGACTTTTCCATGCCAAAGATATAAATTAAACAGCATTTATATGAAGAAAATTATGATTTATCTGCTGCCAAATAATACTAATGTACATTCAACTAACAAGTATTTTGTGGCAATGTATTATGAGGTCTGGATTAAAATGAAGGACTGTGGGGAATTCAAGTGGAATATAGAATGTGTTCTCTGAATAGAAATAGTGTACACTTGCACTTTGGTTCAATGTATAGGCATACTCATGGACCAACATTTTTTCTGTTTGTTTAAGGAGCAATTAAAAGGCCAATTGCACTGGTCAGACAAGCCCCACATGTTTTAGAAAAGGGGTTGTTGTAAACTTGTAAGGTTGATGAAGTCACAAGTGGTGAAGAAAAACAATTCTTGGCTTTGTTGATGAGAGCAGAAACAGGAAACTCTAGAATACATGCTTTAGAACTCTTCCTGTTAAAGGAGAGAGAGAGAGAGAGAGAGAGAGAGAGAGAGAGAGAGAGAAAGAAGAAGAAGAAGAAGAAGAAGAAGAAGAAGAAGAAGAAGAAGAAGAAGAAGAAAAAGAAGAAGAAGAAGAAGGAGGAGGAGGAGGAGGAGGAGGAGGAGGGAGAGAAGGAGAGGAGGAGGAAGTAGAGGAGGAGGAGGAGGAGGAGGAGGAGGAGGAGGGAGAGAGAGGAACAATACTTTTTATTCTACCTAAACAGAGTGTGACAGTTGTGAATTCAGATATAAAAGACTGTCTCTAAAGGATTTTCTTGGAGGTTGGTTGACTTATCGGAGGTTATGGGTCTGGAAACAACTTTCTAATAATTTTCTTTTTCATTTTTGGTCCTCATATGCAGACACCTATCATCACTGGTTTTTACAAGGTCTTTATTTTATTACTTTGATCTATTATGCCTGATCTGTCTACCAATTTTTTTTCCAATACAAAAATACATACTTACTCTTCACTTTCCTCCCTAGTCTGTATAGGGTATATCTGTGTATATTTTTTGAAATATGGTGTATATTGACTTTTCAATGTATATAAATGATATTATATGTCAGATCTCACTGTAATTTGCGTTTCGAATAATCTATGTTTTTATATATATCCTTGATCTTGTATATAACTCTATTTTGGGAGTTCATAAATGTTTCTGTCCTATAGACCCCTTTGGCAGTCTAGACTCTCAGAATAATCTTTTATGAAATCCTATGTCTTTAATATTTGTGGCAAACATAGTCAAATACACTGGGTTATAAAATGAATCAATTAATCTGAAATACAGTTACCAAATTACTAAAACAACACATGTGTAGCACAGCAATATATGTGGTTATTTATTCACACATTAAATAATACAATCTAGTTGCCAGTTTAATAATAACCATCATTCCACGTTGGTGATTAGCATATGAATTGTTTTGAAATGTACGAAACAAGTTTACTTTCTGAATATATGTGACTTGTGTTAGTAATAAAGTCAAGGTACTGCTAATAGAACTGTGGTTTGTTGACGTCATTCTTAATGAAATAAAATGCTAAATGTCAGAGATTTGCAAAGATAAGGATGTATTTTTTTCCCCACCTAAATTCATTAGCTCCTCAAATTCTATCTTCTTTACCTTGGATTAACAATTCCTGTTCTAATTTACTGATTCTATTTGTACATAACCCATTTTATGGATTCATTCACTTATTGATGAGCACCTATGTTGTTTCTGACTTTCCAAGTCCACAAATGATAAAAGATTTTATTCATCACAGTTAAGAGATGTAGTTATATATCACGGTTAGGTAGTGCTTATTTTTATATGAGACATCCAGTTTCTCCACATCCTCTCCAAACTTGGTATAGTCAGCTTTTAAAATTTTAGCCCTTCCAATAGGTATGTAGTAGTATCCCATTATGGTTTTGATTTGCATTCTCCTAAGGACTAATGATGTCAAGCATCTTTTCCTGTGCTTATTTGCCATTCATATATGTTATCTGATGAAATACTGGTTTATATCTTTTGTCTGTGTTTTAAATTGTTTTGTTTTCTTTCTAATTGAATTTTGAGAGTTCATTACATATATACTCACTTTATATTTTATAAAATAATTACACATATAAATCCAGTTCAATATATATTATATATCATCATATTTAATTTTCCCCATAACTCTAAGAGTGAATTACCTTGAGCATTCAGAAAACGGACATTCAGACTTCATGTATCAAAACCACAAAATTCCAACAGTCTAAAGGCACTAATGTGGGCATATCTCTGTGCATAATGGTGTATTAATGACTTTATTGAAATATGTACATATAGTATTTTAGAATTCTAATTCTTATCTCTGGAAGCAACATTTGTGTGTGTGTGTGGATCAAGTTGACAGTTATTGACTGTAGCATAATACCAAAAATGGCAAATCAAGTTTATATATCAGTGCATATATATGATATAATATACTACATTTAAAAAATAATGGTAATGGAACTTGACAATCTTTATTTGGTGAAATTGGGACTTCTGTTTTTCTTATTCAAAACCCCAAGATTAATAAGTGATGTTGAATACTGAATATCTATATATAAAATAATAATGATAATTACATCTCACACCATATAAAAAAAATTAAATTTGTGTTTTCTAAAATCTGCCGTTAAAAAAATGAAAAGACCATCCACTGCCTCAAAAGAATGATAAATAATATATAATATATAATAATGTATTTAATTAGATTAATATGTGAAAATTTTTATAAAATATGAAGTGCTATATACAAGTTAGAAAATACCATTTCCTTTCTTCTGAAGTCAGAATTTGGGAAGATAAAAATCTTGTATTCTGGAAAAATAGAAAAAAACCTTTCAATACAGCCATCATGCAGTCTCTGCATTGAAGCTTTATATTGTCTTTGGAAGGCTGATGATTGACATTTGTGTATGCTGTGTACTATTAACCTTTGAGGATCTGAAATCCCAACCTAGAAAATATAATTCAGGACTACACTAATGGTAAGAATGTAACATGGTACATCCACTTTGACAAATACTTTGACAGATTCTTAAAAAGTTAAACATATATCTATTATATTGATCTAGCCATTCTGTTCCTAAATATTTAACAAAAAGAAAGCATATGTTCATAAAAATATTTGTACATGAATGCTCATAGAAGCTTTATTTATAATAACCCCAAACTGGAAACTTAATGTCTTTCAAGAGGTGAATAAATACACAAAATTTGGTATATACATGTAATACTAATCAGCAATAAAAATAACTCTTCATATACACAACTCAGATGCATCTCAAAATAATTACACTGAATGAAAGAAGCCAAGCAAAAAAAGAACACATACTGTATTATTTCATTTTTATAAAACTCTAGAAAATGCAAACTAATCTATAGTGACAGAAAGTAAATGAGGGGTTGTCTGGGGAGGGCACTTTTCTCAGACCACTAATCTTACCGGTCCGATTAAGAGCACAGACAGGAATGGTTTCAGCCAAGTTTGGTGTAATTAATACAATAAACCTCCTTCCCTTTCCTATTCCTCTAATTCACGATTCTTCTATGATCCAAAGGTCATAAAAACACATTATTTACATGAATAGTCTAAGTATTTCTTGATTTCTATGTCACTGTTTCAGATGAGAGATGGGAAAAAACCTTACCATTAAACCCCATGTACCAAATGTCAGTGGACTTGAACAATTCATTTCTGGAAACAGAACTTACTAAGAGTGAATCTGTGTCCACACACAAAATATAAAAGTGAGAAATAAATGCAGTCATATTAGAAAGAAAATGAAAGCATATTTACTTTTATCTATGTAAAAGTTGTCCCAAAGATAATGATGCTTCATTGCACCCAGGGAGCCATTTTAAGCATCTCAGAACTATGGATTAATCTGAACCTTCTTGTCAAAACTTGATAGTGCTCCCTACCTGCAGATAGGAACCTAAGTGTCAGAGGGAAACTTGACTCATGTGCCTCCCTGCCCATGGAGAATATGAAAGTGAAGTCCAGCTGTTCCAATTCAGTAATCTTTGGACTATGGTATTCTATGTTTAGTATTCAAATATGTTTCCTAAAAGAAATGTACATTAATCCTGTTGCAGGGTTTTTTACCACAATACCTGGGATTTGTTGTCTCACTGCTTGGAATAATGAAAAGGTAAACACAAAATGAGTAGTAGGCAAAAGTTTATTAGGATATAAGATTAGAAAGGAAGAATAGTAGGAAAGCTCTGTTTACAGAGGGGACTTTTGAAAGTGAATACCCATGACCGAGGACTATAGGAAAGGGTCCTTGTTTTATAAGCTTCTGGTCAGCTCTCCCCCTTCCCTTCCTCCTGGTTCCTTCTCAGGTTCTACCCTGGGGTGCTCTAAGGCCATACTTCTGTCTTTTATCAAATTCCTGAGGGAAAACTGAGGGGGAGTAGGTGGGTCTGTTACATTCTTAAGAGGAAACTTATGCCTGAGGGGGTTTGCTGTGGTCAGGCACTCCCAGCACTGTTACAAAATAGGTGTTTTTCCCCCACCCAGGGACCGCAGGTCCTAATCTTTCCCTCTCTGCCTACTGAATCCTATCTTCTCCTATCATAACCCTACATGGTTTACTCTCTTTCTAAGCATTGGGTACTTGTGATATTGTGATATAATAGGAAATATATACTTGGTTTTTGCCCCTGGTTTCTGGCACAGAACTTCTAAAATTTTGAAGTGATGGGGTGAAAGAAGCAGCTTTTGTTATTCATAACAAACCCTTTTTAATCATACCTGAGTTTACCCTAATGTGGTGATTTTTGGTGGGCCCCTTGGATAGCTTTAGGTTGGGGGCTGATTGCCAGAGGAACCAGCTATGTCATTAGAAAATTGTAATAGAATTTACTCATTTGTGCTTATGTAACTGAATCTCCATTAAAACCCTACATGAAGGGGTTTGGGGAGCTTGCAGTTGGTGAATGATATCCATGTGCCCAGAGTACAAGGCCCCTCAAATTCCTTAAGGGTAGAAACCCCTGTGCTTAGGACTCTTGCCCTTATATACTTCTTCTATCTGGCTATTTATTTGTATCATTTATAATATCCTTTATAACAAACCTGGTAACAGTATGTAAAGTGTTTCCATGAGTTCTCTGAGTTGTTACAGTAAATTATTGAAACTGAGGGGTGACGGGCGCCTGGGTGGTTCAGTTGGTTAAGCGTCCGACTTCGGCTCAGGTCATGATCTTCCTGTTCATGGTTCAAGCCCCGCATCGGGCTCTGCGCTGACAACTCAGAGCCTGGAGACTGCTTCGGATTCTGTGTCTCTCTCTCTCTCTGCCCCTCCCTTGCTCACGCTCTTTCTCTCTCTCTTTCTCTCTCTCTCTCAAAATAAATAAACATTAAAATATTAAAAAAAAAAGAAAGAAAGAAAGAAAGAAAGAAACTGAGGGGTGGGATATGAGAAGCCCCAATTTTTGGTGGAGTTGGACAGAAGGTGTAGGTGTCCTCGGGACCCACTACTTGCAATTAGTATCTGAAGGGTAGCAGTCTGTGGTACTGAGCTCTTAACCTGTACGGTCTGTGCCAGCTCTGGGTAGTTCAGGTCAAAATTGAATTAAATCATAGGACATGCAGTTGATGTCCAAAGAAGACTGGGGCAATTTCTTGGTGTGGAAAACCTATGCATTTGGTGTCACAAGGATGTGAATAAAAAAGCAGTTTTCCTTGAGTAACCTTTAAGGAATTAGAACACTTGGTTCCTATAAGCCTATGGATATTTGATCCTTTCTTTTCTTTTTTTGAGATATTTAATTTTGAAATAATTTGAAACTTATAGAAAAGTTGCAAAAGTAGCACAAATATTTAATTTTCCTGAACCGCTGGAAGCTAAGCTGTTGATGTGCTCTCCCGTCACCCTGAACTATTTCAGTTGCATTTCCTACAGAGATACGCTCCTAAATAACCACTATAGAACTGTCCAAATCAGGAAACTAATATTGATATATTGCTGTTATAGAATCCAGAGATGCCTATTCAAGTGTTGTGCATTATCCCATTAAAGCCCTTTTCAGCAAAAGGTTCTGATCCAGGATCATGTGTTAGTTTAGTTGTAATGTATCTTTAGTTTTCTTAAATCTGGAAAAAGTTCTTTGACTTTTCCTTGACTTATATCACCTTAATATTTTTGAAGATTATAGACCAGTTATTTTGAATAAAGTCCTTCAATTGGGTTTTCCCAATTTTTCTTCATGAAAATATACAGCTTATGTATTAAAAAAAAATTCTTTGTCAGGGATACCACAGAAAATACATTGCATTCTTCTAACTGCAATCTATCAGTTGGCACATTATTTTCATTTGACTCATTATTCATGATTTTTAATTTGGTCATAGATTAAGATGGTGTCTTACCAGGTTCTTCCACAGTAAAGTTGCTATACTAAAAGTGAGAGAGAAAGGAATAAAAGGCAATATTGCCACGAGGGAACCCCTGTACTAGTTGCAGAAAAGTAGTTCCCATCAAGTTTCAGACCCTGACACAGATCATAAAGCAGACCACTGTGCAAAGAGCATAGGGCCTAGGCAACTGTTAGTCAATCTTCAGGGCCTGCTTCAGACAACTTCTAACTCTAATGTTTTAATCAACTTTTAACTTTAGCATAATTTAGAGCTTTCCAGAATGTTGAAGAGATTCTCCCATTCTTGAAGCCACGTTGTCTGATATGAAGAGTGGTCCTAGGTCAGAAATGTTAAACCAACATCTGCACTCTGTTTCCATTTTTCATAGAACCACTAAAGACCTAATTTTCAAAGAGGGTATTCAAACTGATACTTACTGAGAAAGGAGAATTGTTTCTTAGTTCTAGGCTGGTATTCCTATTACTGACTTAAGCATTATATCCTTAAAATAAAATATCAACAAAAAACCTGGAGCTCTAGGTCCCAGGCTTGTCTGCCTACATAGACATCGGTCAGACATTTGCAGAGTAAGGTAGCTTGATGTGAGAAAGGTGATATGAGAAAGGTGAATAATCAGGATGATTATTTCTGGTCTAACCTAATCTTGACCTCACCATCCAAACCTGGGTTCAGTGATTTCATGCTACTGGCTTGGAGGAAAAAGAAAAAATTGAGACAATAAGGCAAAGTGTGAGAAAATGAATGTGAGGCCTGCACATTACCTATTCTCTCTGGCCTCTGGGTCTTCACTTACCACAAGGAGGTGGCTTCAGGAGAGTCTCAGAGATTCCAGCAATGCTGGAGTTGGGACACCTGCTCCAGAAGACCAGACCTACCCAAATTCTTCTGCTTATACACTACAAGACAGATGTTCTTAAAAGTGGGCCCAAGTGTGATTACAGGAGGTAAATAATCCACTCACTGTGAGAAATAATTCTCTAGTCACAACTTTACCTTCTAGGAAAAAAATCCTGTTGTTGTGGATCCCAGACCAGCTGCTGTCTTAACCCTCTCCTGTGTCTTTTCTGTCTGATCCTTGGCTGGCACCTGCATTGATTTAGAACCCCACATTTTCCTCCTTGCTGCCTTCTTTGATGAGGATTTGCTTCTTATTTAATGCTTCTTACTTTGAACAAAGTGCTAAGTACCTGGATTATTTGACTTTTTAACCCCTTTTAGGAGGAAAGCCCCATTGGGTTCTTTGAGTCATCCAGACCATCTGATCACCTTCTCTTGGATGCTGGATGACTCTTAGGTCTCTTCCAGCCCAAAGGCATGAAGAGAATATGAAGAAGTGGGACAGATGGATGTGAGCTTGTGACTCAGTGTGTGGTGGCCGAGGAAGAGAAGGAAGATAAATAAAATGAATTAAATATAAAACTGATAGCTCAACAACACAGCAATGGGTCAACTTCACCTTGAGGTCTTTATCTTCAACATAAACTCTAATAACATCCTAAGCCATAAAAGTATATTTGAAAGAGTCTTTAGAGTTCCTGTATATCAATCTTTTAATTTTCAGATTAAAAACAGGTGCAGGTTGAAAGATGTCTAACTTTGAACAAGGAAACCTAGACAGTTTGCAGAGAAAAAAGGGCTCCAGTTTCTGAATCTGAGTTCTTCACTAGGCCATTCCTTGTCTAAGCACAAGAGAAGAGCAGGGTAGGATCACTGAGCTCTAGGAGTGGGAAATAGTATGGAAATGGAAGTGGTAAGAGAGCACCGAAGAAGACAGATTGACTTATTTTACAGTTTTGTTACAAGCCAGGCAGGGCCCCACATCTCCCTCCAATTGAAAGTCCATTTTTGTTACACAAGTCAGGAGGGAGCCTGAAAGCCCCCTTGTTGGAATCAGTTATATTTAGGTGCCTTCATATTCCTTCTTGGTAGAAGCCACATAAAAAAGATCTGTCTGTGTCTCCAGTATGGTCACTGAGGGCATGCTATGGGACATGCAGTGGATTCTAGCACTGCCTCCAGGCTTGGGGCTACACCCACTCCGGTATGAGTAACTTATGCTTAGGGCACTTAGGGCTTCCCATTCATTTAAGAACTATCTCTGCTTCAGCTAAATATTTTATTTTCATGCAGAATTTCCTTCAACATATTTCTCTTCTTCCTCACTGTCTTCTCCCCATGCCAACAGTTGGAAAAGTATGACTAGCAGCTTTCATTTTACTTTGTCTAAAATGGGGAATAAAATTGTTTGTCATATGTCTTGGGGATCAAAATTTTAAGTCCATCCCTTCGAGATTCCCATTCAGAAGTCATCTTACCAAAAACGAGACAAAATACAAAAAAAAAGAGAGAAAATGTATACATTTTGAAGGTCCTAACTCCTTGGCCTGGTATCAGGATTATTCATGGACAGCAACCTCCCTTTCTAACTATTTAAATTTACCTTACTAGTATGCTAGACAATTCATTCACTTGATCCTTGATGGGAGAGTGTGGGGGTTCTCATTGACCTTTTTTCTGCCATGTGCATTTCTTTCTCCTTTTCATTTTCAATCATATGTTTCCTCTGTTATAGTGCATTTTTACCTCTCCAAACCTACCAATATTTCAAGGCTAGGTTAATTCCTTACATCTGGTAAGTCTACCAAATTCTAATTTGTTTATAAATTGATTTTCTGAAATTGCCAAGTGTTTATTTTCTATATCACTTATATTGTCATTAAAAAAGTAAATGAGAGACAGCATGACAAATTGTAAAGGGAAATATCTCTGGAATAAGAACCATTTCTAATTTGAGCTTTCTTCAAATACGTGACTTCACTTTACTCATCTGAAAGTAGGGATAATACCTTAAAATAATAAGAACCTTAAAACATTATTGTGATTGTGAGATGAAATAAAATGTGTCAGTGGTTGGCATGAAGTAGCCTCAGTTCTCCTCTCTCAAAATGTATTCAAGTTTAATATCACAATGGCACTCCTATATCCAATTATCAGGCACTGCTCTGGATTCTTATTTCTCATGTATCTTGTCTTTCAAATCATATTTTAGCGTCTTAAGGGTAATAACCATGTCTATTGCTTAATATCTCTCTCTATATTATCTAGCTCATAATGAGTTCTAATTAAATATTATTTTTCATTATCAATATATTATATATGAATACCAAGTAGCTATTTGGAATAAAAGCATCATTTCTTCACACACATAAAATGATGTATTTGACATTTTCACTAATACTCTGATAGGAAGTGTCAATCAAACTAGACACAAATCAAGCCTGCTCCCTTTTTTTCTGAAGGCTTTATCTCACTGCTCTCATCTTTTTTTTTTAAAGGCAAAATCATTTTGAGCCCAAATCTGATATTCCCTTTGTTGAATTATGGTTGGGAAATAAAATAGGGTAGCCAGATGGCCAAATCCAGGTGTGACAGAGAGATTTGGAGAGGTTCTGATCAGAATTCAGTTAAGGACCTTCAAATTAGTCTGCTAGCACTTGGGAAATCTTCTAAAATCACTTCATATATATTTTTCCCCTTAACTCTCTATCTTTCTAAAGACCATCTCAATATTGGGTCAGATTATGCATATTAAGGGATCTGTAAAAGCCATGCTAATTTAAGCTGCAAGCACTGTGCATTACAAATGACCCACACCAGTAAAGCCTCTAAATCTATGCATGTGTGACTCATCAACTCCCAGAAAATCGGGTCAGGAAATGCTCAGTTTAGAAATTAAGTCTCTGCAATGTAACAATTGCCCTTTAGATATAATGCTTAGTGGTATCATAGGACTGCAACAGATCTTAGAGCTCAAGTCTTTTCCTTAACTTGCATGTAAAACCTTTTTAAGAGATAGTTGCTGTTGTCCTTTTATGGATCATCAGAGAACACTACCTCTGACCCTTGGTTTATTATGTATTATTCTGTTATTATTCTAGCTGTATATTCTTTCATTGATTAATGCTATCAAAATATTATTCATTAACTGGTGAAGACAAGAATACATTAGGAACTCTAATCTGACATTGAAGGTCTTTGGCAATGGGACCCCAAAGCATCTTTACAATTTCATTCATTAAATATTTAACTGGCAGATATTGCATGCCAACCAGTTGCTACAAGTTGCTTAGAGTCCAGTAGAGAAGACAGATGAGTACTCAGGTGAATACAATACAATGTCAGCACAAACAGATAAAAAATATAATTGAAAACAGTGTTAAAAGAACCCAGAGGAGGGAGCCTAATGAAAGCTAGGGCTTTAGGGAGAGCGTTTAAGATGAGATGTCAGCTGAACCAAATCTTGAAGGATGAATAAGAGATTAAAAAAAAAAAAAAAAAAGCAGTAATTGGCATATATTCCACCCAGAGAAGAACATGTACAGAAGAAAACATACAAACATATTATCTATTTTGGCAATTGCAATTAAATCAGAAGGGTTATAATATAGATTACAATGGCCAGTGTGTCAAATGATGGAAACTCAGCCTGAAACAACAATAAGTGTTTGTTATCTCACAATTTGCAGGTTAGGAATTTGGGAGCAGTTTAGCTGGTTGGTTTTGATTCTGGATCTTCTTACAATGTTGTGGACAGGTATTGTCTGGGATTGTTGTCATCTAAAAGCTTAAATAGAGTTGGAGAATTTGCTTCCAAGATGACTTACTAATATGGCTGTAATCAAGAAAGCCTCAGTTGCTCACCTAACGGCCTTCTCCATAGAGGAGATGCACAGCATGGCAGCTGAATTCCCCAGGAGTGAGTGATCCAAGAGAGCAGGGAAAAAGCCATAATATCATTATGATCTCAGACTCTCAGAAGTCACATACTACCATTTCTGCAAAATCCTGTTAGTTATACAAGTCAGGTCCCTTTATTGGGATAAGGGACAACAAAAACCACAAATACCAGAAGGTAGACCATCTTGGAAGATAACTGCCACACCAGGATAGGTCACTCATCTAAAGAAGTGGGTGGTTCTCAGTATAAAATAAAAATATTATTTGACATGACTACACATTATTTTTCCATTCCAAATAGTCTGACTTTCCTTGACTAAACCATGCACTCTTTTTTTGAACTATTATTTTTTTCTGTTTCTCTCAACTAAAAGTTCTTCTTTTTCTTCTTCCTCTCTCTTCCTTTACTCTCCAAATCCTTCTTATACTCCCCAGTTCATCTGGTAAACAAATTCCTCTTGGTTATTTAATCTGAGAAGTCACTGTGACCTCCACTATCTCTGAGCCACCCTGGCACTTTGCATTTCACTTATCATGCATTTATTCACAGTTATTAAGCATTGGCTATAATGTCAAGCACTAAGGGATAGTGCACTAGGAAGTAGGGATATAGCACTAAACAAAAAGAAAATCGTTCTACTCATGAATCTTATACGTTAGTGATGCAGAGAAAAATTGATAATAGATTTATGTAATAATTGAGTTAGAAATATATGCTATAACAAAAAATAAAGCAAGGTTATGGGAAATATTTGGGTAGTAAAGTGTTTAGGTAGAGTTGACAGGGAAGATACCTCTGAATAGGTAAGTTCTGAGAAAAGTCCCAACAAACTTATGGAGAGAAAAATGTTTAGAAAAAATCGCAACAAAATAAACAAAACCTGGTGTTGTATATATCTATTGTTACCTAACAAACATCTCCCAACTTAATGCATTTACATTTTAAACAATCATTTTTTGCTCACAGAGCTGTAATTTGGGCAGAGTTTTGCTAGTGGCTTGTCTGTGCTCCGCCAGTGTCAATTCAAACACCCTGACTGAGGCTAGAAAATCCAATTACAAGATGGCTTACTCTCATGGTTGGCAAACCGGTGGTTACTGTCAGTTGAACCTTTCTGTCGGGAGTCTTAGTTCTTTTCTACATAAGCCTATCAGTGGGACTAGTTAGGCTTCCTCACAGAATGTTGGTTAGGTTTCAAATTCAAGTATTTAAAGAGATAAGAAATGTAACCTTCCAGTCTCTTAAAATCCATGCCCCCAAACTGGCAGTGTCACTTCCACTAAATCCTTTTGGTCAAACAGATGCTACCCAGATTCCAGGGGACATGACATTTGATCATTTTTAAGCTGTTACAATTAATTTTTGTATATTGTTATTTATCATTTTTTATCAAGAATAGTTCCCAAACTAAACTGCAAATTTCTTTTTTTAAATATAATTTATTGTTAAATGGGCTTCCATACAACACCCAGTGCTCATCCCAACAAGTACCCTCCTCAATGCCCATCACCCACTTTCCCCTCTCCCTTACCCCCCATCAACCCTCAGTTTGCTCTCTGTTTTTAAGAGT
The DNA here is from genome assembly GCF_018350155.1 of Leopardus geoffroyi. Classification (NCBI taxonomy): domain Eukaryota; kingdom Metazoa; phylum Chordata; class Mammalia; order Carnivora; family Felidae; genus Leopardus; species Leopardus geoffroyi. The sequence goes on from NC_059339.1 coordinate 61,481,336, forward strand.
CTCTTATGCTTTGGCTCTCTCCCTCTCTAAACTTTTTTTTTCTTCCCCTCCCCCATGGTCTTCAGTTAAGTTTCTCAGGATCCACATAAGAGTGAAACATATGGTATCTGTCTTTCTCTCTATGACTTATTTCACTTAGCAAAACAGTCTCCGGTTCCACCCACGTTGCTACAAAAGGCCATATTTCATTCTTCTCAATGCCATGTATAATTCCATTGTGTATATAAACCATAATTTCTTTATCCATTCATCAATTGATGGACATTTAGGTTCTTTCCATAATTTGACTATTGTTGAAAGTGCTGCTATAAACATTGGGGTACAAGTGCCCCTATGCATCAGCACTCCTGTATCCCTTGGGTAAATTCCTAGCAGTGCTACTGCTGGGTCATAGGGTAGTTCTATTTTTAATTTTTTGAGGAACCTCCACACTGTTTTCTAGAGCAGCTGCACCAGTTTGCATTCCCACCAACAGTACAAGAGGGTTCCCATTTCTCCACATCCTCTCCAGCATCCATAGTCTCCTGATTTGTTCATTTTAGCCACTCTGACCAGTGTGAGGTGGTATCTCAGTGTGGCTTTGATTTGTATTTCCCTGATGATGTAAACTGCAAATTTCTTGAAGGTAAGCACTGTCTTATATTTTCTTTAATAGAGCACCGAAATAGCTTGGAAATAATATAATAAACACTTGTTTAAATGAGTATAAGAGTGTTATAAGCTTCAAAGGGATATAGACATCAAACATGACTATATTGACATGAACATTCTTAGAAGTATTTATTCATATCTCCATATGATGGAGGCAAACAAAAATAGGCATTTTTAAAATAGAAATTTTAGTTATATAGTTGCAAAATATCTCTGCCAAATCTGCTTTTATTTTTAAACAAAAGATTTGTGAATCATATGTTTTGTCAAAGTAGTACTGTACTTATTAGGCATGCCTGGGTGGCTCAGTTGGTTGAGCATCCGACTACTGGTTTCAGTTTAGGTCATGATCTCACAGTTCATGGGTTTGAGCCTCACGTCAACCAACACATAGTCTGCTTGGGATTCTCTCTCTCTCTCTGCTCCTCCCCTGCTTGCGCTGTCTCTGTCCTTCTCAAAGTAAATAAATAAAACTTAGAAAAAAAAGTAGCAATGTACCTGGAGTCTTAAACTGAATGACTTATTATGATGTTATTTTAGCTTTAAAAGTCTGTTTGTGAGATTTGGGTTCAAGTTCTGACTGTACCATTTAACTTCTTTGAGGTATGGGGAAAAGATCCTCCCAATCTTTGGTCTACAATTTTTTATCTGTGAGGCTGAAATAATAATAGAATGCTTTCAGGGAGTAGTATGAGAGACAGATTGGTAAAAGAATGCTTTCTCCATTCTTTCAGATTCATCTTCAACAGAGTCCATTGTATGCTAATTTGTCGAGGATGAAATGAAATGCACCAAGTCAGAATTCCCACTCCAAGATTTAGCGTTCTTCAAAGATTGACCCAACCTTACCTATGTAACCTCATCTTCTACATTCTCAAATTAAATGTCCCATTGTGTTTATGTATCCTGTGCATATGGGATGATGCCCCTCTTCAATCTAAAATATTGTACCAAACAATTTAATTCTTAATTATAGGTAGTTGAAAAATTTAGGATTGAAAAGGTCCACAGAGATCACTGTCATATCTCCCCTTGTTTTACACATTAAAACAAACAAAGGAACCAAAACATAAGCTCAGAGATATTGACTTGTGAAAGGCCAGAAGTTTAGAATTTAAATCTCCTAATTCCAGGAAAGAGTGCTTTTTCTTCTTCTCCTTCTCCTATTTCTTTTTCTTCTTCTTCTTTTTTTAATGTTTATTTATTTTTGAGAGAGAGCACAAGTGGGGGAGGGATGGGGAGAGAGGGGAACATAGGATCAAAGCAGGCACTGACAGCAGCAAGCTAGATGCAGGCCTCTAACTCAGGAACCATCAAATCGTGAGATCATGACCTGAGCTGATGTCAGACACTCAACCAACTGAGCCACCCAGGCACCCCAGCAGTGCTTTTTCTATTCTATCATACTACCAATCTTTATTTCTTGTTAGCGTTCTATGTAAACCCTTCCAGATAACATAAAACAGTAAAGTAAAAAGGAAAGTAAAAACTAAACTAAACTAAAATACAATAAAATGCAATACAATGAAATACAATACAATAAAATAAAATAAAAAATAAAATAAAATAAAAAGTACATTATGACTAATTCGTACTTGACCTTTTAGTTAGAACCAACTTGTGACAAAATTATGGTGATGATGCTTCAGCTTCAAGCATATAAACATTTATGGTATTACCTACTCCTTTACCACTCCTCTTCAAAGTGACCTCAGATAATATTTGGCTATCTTTTATTTACACTGTAGCATGAGTATGAGCTATGTGATATTGCATGAATACGGAATGTGATATTGGGAAGAAAATGTTTGCCCTGTGGTAAAGTAGTTCCTTTGAGAAGGTCAACAAAGTATATTCTAGGGGGGACCCTTTCCTAGAAAACCGACAGTCACACCACTGTGGTGACCATATGTTTGGTATTCCTTTCATAATTACTCTCACCAAATAAGAAACTGACTATTTGATTTTGAATAAATCTCTGTTCCAAGCTGTATACTAAAATTTTACTTAGTCTGTCTATGAGGATATGTGCCTGATGCACACAAGCCTCCTGAGTGGGCAGATTAAGTAGGAAATGGAGAGAGAGACTTAGGGGAATTTTATTTCTGACAAGTGATCTTGCAGATATGAAACAAACAAACACATAAGCTGTAAGACCTACTAAACTCACCCAAAGCTATTATGCTCTCTCAACCCTGCTCCTGCTTGAGGCTCTCATTTCGTCAAGGCAGATTTACAGGCAAAATCATATACTGCTTGGGTTTAAAAATAAATTCTCAATCATGTTAATGTTAATGAAGAGTCAGGGATATGTTTTATAATAGCTCACTTCCCCCCATGGACAAGTGACCTCATTGATGCTTGAATTTCAAATTTCAATTATTGCATTTATGTATTATTTTTAATCACATTTTAACACATTCCGTCTGCCTTCTCTCCCTGAGCATCTGCCATTTTGAAAGTCTCTCTAAGAAAAAAAGTAATAATAATACAGTATCAGGCCTGGAAGTTATGATTAATCATTGAACGATTCAATCATTCTTTGTTGTTATTTTGTTGTTGTTGTTTAGCAGAGGAAGATATTAAGCTCTGGAGAAGCTACCTGTACTTTCAAAATCACATGGTCAGATACAGCAGAGGTGGAACTAGAAGCCAGGCCTGTGCTCCAGTATTCAAGACAAATGGGAACTACCTGCACAACTTATCACCCAATTTAATTCAGCTTACTTGTGCCCTTCCAGTCCAGTCTGTCTCCAATTGGATTCTATTCCATCTTTTTAATTAATATTCAATATTTATAACTCTATGCCTGACAGTGGAGTCACACCAGTGGGTTAACAGGCATGATCCCTGTTTCCACAATTACTAGGATTTTGCTATGTCCTCTATGAAGATTAAAGAGCAGATTTCCCGGTTTCCTGAGACACTCACATTCCTGCAGCTACCCCCATTCACCTTGTTCTCACCATTTCTCCATCACCAGAAGGCCCACCTATTGCCTCACCTGGCTCAGACAGTCAACCTCTCTTTCTGTCATTTCTACAACCCTCCCTTGATGGCAGTTGCTGGCAGCTTCTTTTGCTCAAGGTATTTCAGTCTGGAAAAAATTAAAGCATGGAAGAGTGCCTTGAGCAACAGTGGCTGCTGTTAAGTACTTTGGCAGTTTGTCAAGATTTAGCCACCTGCCTGGAAGAAGTTTTATTCACTGGCAAATGCCACCCCTCTGTCACCTCTCTGCTTCCCTCCTCCAGAACTCAAACACTCATAAACACTGAATCATTTCTGTATTTACTCATTATGATCTTCATGAAAGTCAAAGGCATTTGACTCAAAAAACCACTATGGCAAAAAACCAGACATTTTTAATCTCCAATTTATTTTCTTCCGGATGACTGCTTTCCAGCATTCCTTCAAACTCGGTATCGTCGTTTGCCAGAACACCTGATGGTTATGTAAGGACAAATCCAAGTGCAAACAGACTCATCCTCCTTTCTAATTCTTCTCTGCTCCCCATTGGAGGTAAAGAGATAAATATATTAAAATAAAAATACACTAATGGAAAATAATTACACTGAAGCTCAAGATATTTTGGAAAGAAATAATTTTGACCAATGCTAAAAAATCCTCCCCTCTTGCCGAACTCCACACAATCCTTTTGTTTGTTTGTTTATTTTTTGAAAAACAAATTACAGAACAGAAAGGTGGTACTCTTTTTAAAGATGTAGATTCTTGAAGGAAGCTATATGAAATTTCAAAGAAAAAGCCAGATACAGTTTGAAGCCTAGAACTCTTGGATTTTATTGAGAGCTAAACAGAGGAGCACAGCGTCTGAGGAAAGTGCAAGTAAATATCTTAGAATTGGACCACTCTGGAACTCTAGAAAATTAATTTTGGCTGTGTAGAGACACCATAACTGCTCTAATCCAATGTCTCTGTACTTATAGAATTGGTTCATTAGTACAGCCACACGAGCTATACCAGCTCTTCACTGGGTCATCTACACACTTGTACTCATGGCCAGGGTCTCACTGGGACTCACTTTACAGAGATGAGAAAGAGGAACAAAGAGAGAGGTGCAGTCAAAAAAATAAGTTGCATGACTTATTCAAGGAAAAAAAGAAGGGAAATCAGGCCAGAGAAGCAAAGAAAAGAATATTTTGCTTCCTTCAATGTTTACATTTAATGGTGACTAAATTCCTTAAGAGAAGGGAGCACACAGTATGCTCATTTCATAATTCCCAAACAAACTGATAACTTCCATGCCCAACATCTGGGTGGGGGGTCAAGTTTTTCAGTATCACATACAGAACTGCATAAGCACAGAAAGCAAACTGATAGCAATCAACTCCCTTATTCTCCAGGAGAAACTTAACCTCCAAGTGGAAGGTCTCATGGCCAGTGTGTGGCAGAGAAAGAATAGCTACATGAGCCTGAAATTCGTGCTTGCCCAGTGCTAGTCTGATTCTGTTTCTTTCATTGTGGGCTATACTTGACTCCACATGCTTATAGTTGCAAGTGTTTATATTTAACTAGGTAATCTTCTATCTCATGTGTCTTCTTTCATGTTCCTGCTTTTCCCAGTCTTACTCATCTTTCAAAACTCAGAGAAAGCCCCATGTCCTTCCTCCATAATTCCATCATCCAGTTTTTTCCATTCCAGTCATCCTTTATCTAATGGCTAGGGATGGCCAATGCTCCCAGAGAGAAATTAGGATTGCAGAAATCCCCATTACCCACTGGTTGCTGCCAGTGATTGGCTTCCCTTACAACTTTCTTTTCCCTGCCTTTTTACCTTTTCCTAGGGATCCCTCCTTATTCTTGCTATGATTGGAAAACATTTTGAAATATCAAGAAAACATGTTTTATTTGTCTTCCACATTGCTTTCTTTTCTTTCCCTTCATTCAACTAGTTCTCTGATTCTATTATTGTCCTGCTCCGGGTGAAGAGCTGAGGTAGCCTATACCTGTTTCTGATTTTTTTTTTCTTAAAAGATTAAATCCTTCAGAGAAGGTAGAATGTTTTCCAAGATAAGTGATGTAAGGGTATGGTCTAAAAGGAGCACAAGAAGGAATGTGAAAAGAGAATCTTTCCCCATAATACAAAGTTTTTCCAAGCTCGTTTGGAACTGGGGGAAGAAAATCTGGAGGTCCCAGAGCAATGAGGCTCTGGTCTTTAAATCCAGGCAGCACTGCTAGTTAATAGCAAGACGCCTCCCCCCACTCCCGCCCAACACACACAATTAAAAAGGCAAGAGGGTATGTGGGCTCCAGGCACAGAATTCTCCAACTTATTAAAAATTCCTAAATCCCAAGTATGAATTGGAGGTAACATAGAACCTGAAAACCTAAGAGATCATATACCCAGGAATAATGGATGTCTCTGAGTTAATCTATATAGATAGATGATGGGGTGCCGGCATCTATTCAAACCTTCAATCTACACATAAGATCCTAGAATCCTATATTGCACTAGGGAAATTTTAAGAGCAACTAAACTAAATTTTCCAAAACCTAGTGGAATGGAGAATCATATTTAGAAATGAAGGTGAGTTAAAGAAAAATAAGAAAATATATTTTCTTATATACTGGAGGTGGTACTCTGAAATGTATCCCTCTGTTTTACCTTGCTAGATTCTAGAGTCAATTCAGAATTGTAGGGGCTGAACTAACTTCTGTGGATGATTAGGACCAAAAGGAGGCTAGAGGTAAATAACACCCCCTAACCCAGGCCTTTCTTAGCCCAGTGGCTTTGTAGTATCCTGGTGTCAACACTGGTCTTAGCAGCATTCTGGGGCCTCATTCATTACCTTTGAAGAAACCATCATCACCTCATCACCCATTAAGCTCTGTGATCTTGGGTAGTGTCTCCATTTTCTCATCTGTACATAAGAGTTAATAATTGTACTTACTATTTAGAATGTTTTTGAATATCCAATGAGTTAATACATGCAAATTATCTAAAACACCATGTGGTAATCAGTAAATATGACTTATTATTATTATTTTTTATATTAGTGTTCTATCCTCTCAATGCTCTCATTGCCTGGATAGAGATGGCATAAGTCTTCAGTTAGTTCTTTGAAATGTAAATTATTCTGCATATATTTTGGCTTTTTCTCTAGGGTTTAAGCTACAACATGAGAAAACACACTGAGGGAAAAGGAGATGGGTATGGAAGTAGAAAAAGAAAAAGCCTTTTCTTCTGTATCTTCCTTGCCTTCAAATAAGCATTAAAAAAAAAAAGCAAACAAATCTTAAGAATTCTTAAAAGAACTATGCAGTCCTTTCAGGGATGTGCTAAAAGGAGAGAAAAGTTGTGAGGCCAATCCTGGGATACAGCAAGATGAGAATCCCATCCTTTTCTTAGCGTACATAAATGAAAAACAACTTTGTAACCGGGGACTGGCCAGGCCAGACCATGTCCCCAAGCATTCATACAGACCAGAACCCTCAATTTCTCAAAATTCATCACCATCATGCTCTGATACTTCCCTATTGTGCCTCAGTACCTACTTCTACACGTCTACAGGCCCTGCCCTGCTGAAGCTCTGAGTAGAAATGAAAGTGGCCCTAAGGACTTAGAGTTAAGATAACTTCCTACCCACAACAGCAGGCAGAGACCCATTCCTGGAGATGCAAATTTAAATTCTGAATGCATTACCCCACAGAAACATTGCTTCGCTTTGTATTTAGTTTCCATAGTGTTATTAGGACATTACTGTAGTTCAGCTACATTATGACTTAAATAGGCTTCTGTGAGTGGCTTGGGAACTAAAACACCCTATCTAAAACACAATTCTACAGGAAAAATGCCTCCCAACTTCAAAAATGGACTTGTAAATCAAACTTCCTTTCAATGTATGGAAAGGAAACTATTGGTAATAGCATGTGTTATGTTTTTATTTAAATGTGTCTTATAACTCCATGTAAAATACTAAGACGTAGATTTCTCCAGCATTTCTTTATAATACTCTACCTATAAACATCCTCCAGCATATATACACATGGTCAACATAGTATTTTTTACATAGGTATTCAATTAATTTTGGCTGAAACTGACTTATTAGGCCTGCCAGAGCTGGCTGTTCTAAGGGATTGCTCTCTGAATCACCAAAACAAATTCCCTTGTTAACCAAATTGTTTTGATTGAAATTTATTTTTCCCCAAGTTATTCTTATTTCTAATATCCCAAAGGAGACAAACACACACACACACACACACACACACACACACACACACACACACACACTGTGTACCACACTTGCTAGGAACTACTTGCTTAAATAAAAGCAAAGGGCATGAGCGGTACCAAGCACTGTGTAATCTGAGTATTGGCTGGTGTGAGAGACCACTAGGAATTACCTCTAATGATATTTCATTTCCTGTTCTTTTGAGAAAGGGCAAAACCATCATGGAGGTCACTTTCGACAAACCTGTTTGTTTTTCCCTTCCTGGTGTTTATCTCCACAATTGAGACCCAACCTCCTCTCATTTCCTTGGCTTAACACCACCTCTCCACCTTACCCTTTTCCTCCTCCTCTTTTATTTTCTTTCTTTTTTTTTTTCTTTTTTCCCCCTTTTAAAACTCTAATGACTAGAATAAACCAAAATGTCAACATTTGCAATTCTGGAGCTTCATTTAAGCAATAAAAATAATAATTAAAAGGGTAAAACCTTAGAGAGATTTCTTCATTTTATATGGTTTGCCAGCGATGATACACATTCAAAAAGCCAGTAAAAGAATTAATTAGAAACAGCCAAAGCTCAACAAGCTCTGCAAGTTAATGAAGCAGAGAGGAAAATGTCATCTTTGAGACCCAGAGCTGCATTGGCTTGGATAATATCCACTCCTGCCTTACTCTCCTAACTAAACCTCTTTTAATCTCTCCTTGAGAAATCAATGCTAATGACACGGATTTACTAAGAAATGACAGCAGATAATACCACGAGAGCTGCTCCTGTTTAATGTAACTTAGTTCTGATGGGAACACTCAGAGTTTCATTCTGACAGCAAGTTGTTGTTTGGCATGCTCCTTATGGGACTGAAAATAATGGAAGAGCTTTGTTTTATTTTATTTTCATTCCTTCCATTGTGAGTTTGTTTTTTTTTTTTTTTTATCTTGCTCCCTCTATCCCTCTTTCCAAATCAGCTTTTTCTTCTCTAGCCATGAGATTCCCACTCCTGCCATCCCTGTCCACGATCTCCAATCCAGTTTGATTTCGTCTATCATCTTTGGAATGCTTCTCTGATGGCCACAGGTCTCACAGCTGTATACGTTGTTGCTTCCCCATGTCTCATACAAAAGGTGGTTTGTGTGCATACACCTACTTATTTGTGTTTCTCTTTCATTTGTTTGTTTCTTTGGTTTGCTGTGATCAAAATACATAGGGTATCTTAAAAATATGTGTAGAATACACAACTCATTTACATTTAAGGAATATCATTATTTTATTTTTAAAAGCATACATATAATGTTCATATTACACAGTCATGCTGGTCTTAAGCACATCATACTAACAGAGACAAATACCCTATATTCCACAGGGTATTTATTGTACCTACAAAGAACTGGGAGCCATAAGGAAGTAAGTGCATCTATTTGGCCACTTACTAGATAAGTGACCTTGGGAAGGAAATTCACTCCTTCTAAGGTTTTCTATTCTGTAAAGAGATGTGAATCATATATGTTATGCATTCATCATTCATCTGTCCATAAGAAATAATAAGAAAATGTAAAGTGCTTGGCATATATTTGGTCCCCAATAAACTTGCTTTATTCCTTATCCCCTCTTCTAGTTCCTTCTGTTGGAATTAACAAAATAATACTGTATTACACCTTTGCGTGAGAATCTATCAGTCTTTTAATTTTAAACATGGCCACTGTGGCTACATAGGCTTCTTTTTGGGGGCATAAATGTGGTAGCAGTGTCAAACACCCCTCCAATGACAGAGATATCAGAGCAAGCAATTTGTCCCTCTTCCTCTTAATCTGAGGCTCCCCAAGTGAAAATGATACTTGCATGGAAGGATTAACTAATGAAAATACAGCATTTAGTTCTATGGGCTTTCTAAAGGTATTATCAGGAGCAGATTTAGGTTTTGGGGAACTTAAAGCTTACACAACTGGGGGCTTCTCTTTTAGTAGAAAGAATACAAAACTGGATACAAGACAATGGATGGGGTCCTGAAGCTCAAAGTTCATTTAGTCTCACAGAAAATAACACATCACAGGATTCCCTCCCCACCACACACATACCACACCTTACCACCTATTAACGGGCATTAGGTGAACCCCTAAAATTTAGTGACAACTCAGAATCTGGTGACAGAGCGAGAGGCTGGAGTGTCCTTAATGTACTGAGATCAAGTGTCTGTCACCTCATGAAATGTGAGCTAGGACTTTCTTAACATGAAATTCAGTTCGGTTTTAGAAAAACAAAGCAGAAAGCTTCATTTCTGGAACAACTGAATATGTAAATATTTAGCCAGATATTCATGATTGTGTAATAATTTCTGATGTTTATATAAATGCAAAGAGGAAACAAATAGAATGTCACTGATGGAAAATTCTAGAGAAATGGTGGGGTTGGGAGCATGTGACTTTAGATTGTAGGATCAGGGAGAGCAAAGTTGAGACCAGAAGGATGAGATGAGTCGGCTATGCCAAGAGGTAGGGGATGAGAAAGCCCAACAGAGGAAATAGGTAGCACAGCACCCAGAAGCCTGGAAAGACTGAGGAATGCATACAGGAAAAAAAAGGTCAAATGGTATCAGGTGAGTTTAGAAGAGTTGTATCTCAGCTATTTAACAAAATGAAAATTGCAATGTAAGCATCAGAAGACAAAAATGTCCTTTGTTTATTATCTTCACTCCTTCATTGAACTCTGTTAGAGTCTATACACTGCCTGCCTTTCTATTACAAAGTGAGTTAAGGGAACACATGATAGTGGATTCTGAAATTTAGGTGCACAGCTATATTAATAGTGAATACAATGATTATCTAAAGTCTACAAACTCTGAAACTCTAAACTAATTAGTTATTCCAAGAAATACATGCTAGCTTAAATAAATTCACTGAAAATAGTTGTGATATCTTTCACTGTTTCTCAGAAAATTTAAACAACTAGATTGTTGGTGGACATCAGCGTTGTTCAATTTCTCTCTTTCAGCCTTTTAATTACACCTTCTTTCATCAGTTATGCAGCCTATAATTCAAGATTCAAATGCCATGTTCTCTTAAAATCTTACATGAGGCTGGGTACCCTTCAAGCCACATGACTAGTAGTTATTTTCTATCACCCAAATTTGGAATCAGGGGTTTGACTCTTGGAACATCAACACGGGAGAACACAGGAGTTGCAAGGGTGAGTGCTGGCTTTATACTGGAACAGAATTTAAAGAGCTTAGAGGGTGGTAGCATAGATATAATGTGGCAGAAATACTTTGCTGTCCTTCTTCCCTTGTATTTTATTGTGTTGTTATCATTTAGCAATGATCTAGCCAAGGACTACATTCCCCAGTCTTCTTACTCCTACCTCATAGATCGAAGGAGGGGTTGACTGGTTTTTATCAATAAAATATGAACCCAGGTGATGTAACTTCCGAAGCAAGTTAAATAGCCAGTATTCTTTCTCTGCCCTAATTTACTGGCAGAAAACGCAGGCCCACTGGATGCTGGAGCCAGTTTGGACAGTTACCTGAGGAAGAGAGAAGCATCTATGGTGTTAAGCTGCTTAAATTCTAGGGTTTGTTTGTTATAGCATCTTGCATTGCTCAATTAATATATGGAGTCTTCAAAATTATTGATCTATAGCAAACTCTGTTGACTATGTAGCCTACTAGAGGGGTAAAATTAAATTTAAGAGTTTCGTTTTGTCCTTGTTTTCTCTTCTTGAATGAAGGAGGTGGCAGAAAATCTTCTGGAGATGGATGAAAGTGGCTTTCCCTGAAAGGTAGGTATGGAATTTATTGGAATGATTTTAGAAGACATTCATAGAAAAGTTAATTGCTCCAAATTCAAATTCATTTAGCCTCCCACAGAATGACAAGGAAGTACATACACAGCACAAGAACTATAGAAGGATATCTTGCTCTTCTTGAGAGCATGGATTGATTGGCAGGCAAAGGATGACTATTAATGGGTTCCTGACGTGGTTGTTAGTGGTCCTGAAACAAATGGAGTTCCAAGAGCCTGTTTGTGCCCTGGCAGACACAGAAATGGAAATATAAACAATGTAAACAAAATATTAGAACTTTCTAAGAGCTGCCACCAATGCAGAACCCTTGATTGAGTTTCGCATGAGTAGGACTGTCCTCTGCAAAGCCATGGCAGCCCGATTGGAGTATCTGCAGTGACCCAGCATAAGCTGGTGAACTGTGTATGATCCATTTTTAACAGCAATATCATGTGACAGCAATAAATTGTGGCAGTGGTAGACTGATTAGACTCTAGCTCTCTACCAATTATAAAGTGAAAACCAAACACAGCCTCCTCTTAGGACTGTGTGCCCCCCTTGAGTGTTACTGATAGTCAATAGGGAGACACTAGACTTTCTGCCAGTAAGGTAGCTGGGCAATTGAGCCATTTGTATATTTCTTTTATAAAGAAAATGTGGGAAGAATCCTTACTATTTTATCCATTTGGAAAATTTTCAATGCATAATATTCCTAATATTTGTATAACTTCTTATAATTTAAAAAGGATTTTCATGGGCTTTATTTTATTTGACCTTCTTGGCAACTCAATAAGGTAGATATTATCATTTCAATTTTATTGATAAAGAAACTATGGTTCTTTGAGATACAGTAACTTGCTCAAGATTACACTAAATTAAGAGGTGAAGGCACAATTCAAATCGTGAATCTTATCTAACCTATAATCTTAAACTTTCTCCTTAAAACTATGATGTAACCAACTATAATCCAGATAAACAATGTATCAAAATTTATTCTTAAATCATTTTGTAACTTCCTATAGCTCTCTCTGTGGATCCGTTTCTCCACTATCTCCTCTGATTCCTAGCAAAGAAGAAGCTATAACATCTTTACTCCCCTTTCCTGTTCTATTTATTTCTTTCCAAAATATGGCTAACATCTAACTGCAATTGATTTAAGAATTTTAGTTAAGGTGAAAAGTGTCTTCTACATACACTCACCCCCACATATACACCACAGAGATACCTGATTTAATGCAAAATAAGCTCATTGTTTGAATTCTAGTTTGATAAATGATTGATAAGTTTGGACCCTTGAATAAACTGAAAATGAACAATGACTAAATACTTATGTCCAGCTCCTATTATACCAGATTCAGATAAAGTTCATGGAGCTGAACATGGTGGCAGATGAGATAGAAAGCAAAAACATTTTTTTTTTTTAATCACAGAATTTCTTTTATCCATGCATGAAGGAGAAGTCAAATATGCACAGGAGTTTTGGGTCATTTCACCCTGAAAAATCACAATAATTTGCAATATTCAAGTTTACTCATTTGGTGGTTTAGCCACTGTCATGAATTCTGAAATTTTCCTCTCAAGGGTTACCTTCTAATTCCTTCACAAACAAAACAGTTAACTAGTATGTATTTTCCCCATGGGATATGGGTGGCCCAACCAGGATATATACAGAAATGCTGGATTCCTTCTATGCCAAAGGGCTGATGGGATATTTTTTTCCTTACTGAAAAAAAAAAATATTCCATATCAGCATCAGAGAATGGTCCCCATGCAGCAATTTCCTCAAATAGTGACCCTTTGGGAAATGATGGTCATGAAACTAATTTACGAAAGCATGAAATAAATATTAAAATAGAAACACTGAAGGTTTTAGCCTCCTGCAGGTTCTCAGAAAGTTGGAGTAAATATTTACCTTGACTTTTCTGCCATGGAATTACTTTGTGAATCTTACCATGAAGAAGATGACTTTTTTCCAGTTATTCTCAATAGCATTTCTCTCAGGGTGATCGCTGCCTTTTCTTTTTCACACTCTAATGTTATATTGAAAATGCTGTAAGCGTGCTCACATACTGTTGTGAATTCAAAAGGGTACTTATGCCAAGAAACAAAAGACATTCTCTTTCCCTATGGCTTCACTACCCTTACTTGGGAAACTGGTAAATTGGTCCTTTATGAGAGTTTCAAGATGAGAAAAATTAAAATGTGGGGATTTATACATTGGGGGTTGGGAAGAAGTCTTGGTTTTATAAAATGAATCTTTTCATCTGAGTCTACAGGACAACAACCCCATAAACTACAAGTGAAAAGTCCACGTTTGTCAGAATTCTTTGTCTATGTGTATAAGTTGACAGACACCTGCATTAATGGATTTTTTACACTGAGTAGAGGGATTGTCTTGAAGTTAGGGGCAGCTGTGTACTGTCTTTGGAAATTTGATCAACCTGTTCATATGCTTCTACCTCTGCTCAGAAATGTATAAGATTATGGGTCTACTGTATATTTGCTTATATGAGTAATATTTAATCTGCTGTGTGTGTGTGTGTGTGCGTGCGCGTGAGTGTGTGTAAAGGCCTTCCTTTTGGCCTTTACACTTTCTTCCTCAATGGTTCCTCAAGTTGTGTCTCCTATGGAACTGAGTTTTTGAGGCATTTCAAAGAAATGGTCACTTTCTAAACCAAACCAAGCATTTAGTACTACTGCTTAATATTTAAGCTAGTCAGTTATTAGGTATAACATATCCAAATATGTATCACTTTTCTGCAGAGAGAAGAGAAACTTCCTCCAGAAGAAGTTAACTCTTCAGATAATCCTTCTTCAATCCTCCATGCTTTGTTATTTTTAGCTTCTTATCTATAGGTTCCTAATATCAGCATTGAAATGAGCCAAATAACCTAACACAGACAAGTTTCTCAACAGCTGTCCTTAGTTTTTGTCTAATATCCCACTCAGAGCTCAGAGCAAAGCAATATGGCATTTAACTGAATGACTCCACAAAAATTGCTTTCACAAAATCTTTCAATGGTTTCATATTTAGTATATCCAGTATATTTATTTGTGTTTTATTCTTTCATGCATTTGACACTATTGACACCTCTCTTTTTCTTGAAGGGTTTTTCTCCCTTTGGCACCTATGTCTCCAAACTTTTTTTTTTTTCCTTCTATCTCTCTGGCTTCTACTTCTCGGTTTCCTCCATTTTCTCTATTAATCTGCTTTTTGTTTGTATGTTACATCCTTCAGAGTTGTTCCTCTCCTCCTCTCACTCTAAATGTTTTTCCTAGATAACCTCAATTCTACTCCCACTGAGTCAAATATTACCTTTATTACTACCTAAATCTCTGAAATCCAATCACATAAGTATCCAACTTCCAGCTAAATCTACCCTCATGAATATTCCATGAAACTTCAAACTCTACTTGGGTGTACTAGAAAGCACTATATTCTCCTCCTTTCTTCCCGATATGTTACATATTGAATGTTATGTCCTCTCAAAATTCATTTATTGAAACCCTATCTCCCAAGGTGATAATATTAGAATGTGGTGCCTTTGAGAGGTGATTAGAATTAGATAGGATCACAAGGGTGAAGCCCTCCTAATACGATTATTGTAAGAGTCACAAGACAGCCTCTGCAGTCTCTGCTGTCCATCATGTGAGAATATAATGAGAAGTTGGCAGTCTACAATCGTCACAGGGCCCTCACCAGAACTTGACCATACTATAGCACACCGATCTCAAATGTCCAGCCTCTAGAATTGTGAGAAATAAATTTCTGTTGTTTATAAGCTCCTAGTCTATGGTACTTTGTTATAGCACCCCAAGGAGACCAAGACACTATCCCAGTGAATGGCCCTTTATCCATTTAGGTGTCCCAGAAAAAATCCTAATGACATCTTTATCCCCATTCCCTGCCAATCACATAATCTTGTTTCTCATACCTGTTTAGAATTCTACCATATATCTAACCTTCTCCATCTCTACAATCAAACCTTTAATTCAGATCTCCATCATCATTCACCTGGATTTTCATATGATCCCCTTCACTTTATGTTCCATAAAATGACTTTATAACAAACTCCATAAAGTGACAACTCAAACTTGACTAAGACAACCTCTGCCAAAACCTACTATTAGCAAGGCACACTAGCCTTATGAGAATTTTCTCTCCCCAATTTTCTCTTTGCTCTTAACCCTACAACCTCACTCAATTCTCCATCCGAGCTGTCCTACATGAATTACCATATATGCAATATGCTTTTCCTCCCTTCTAGGCCTTTGGGTTATTTTTGTTCAAAACTTGGATTACTTTCTATCTCCCCAACACATACCATTTCTTGACTATTCATCTTTAAGATATAGCTTACATATCACCTCTTCTGGGAAGATTCTTCTGTTTCCTCCAAATAAATGCCCCTGTATAAGACTACCTTAACTCTGTGTTGACCAAGTTTATTTACTTGGCTATTTTCTCAACTGAGATGCAAGTTTTAGAGGGAAGGTCCTAGTGCCCAGCAGAAAACGTGACATAAAATAGGTATTGAAACAATCTGTATAAATGAATGTTTAATATGTATTTATAATTCCATTGCATGTCTATAAATATCCTTTTTGTACAGGTCAGGAAAGTGAGGTTTACTATGGTTTAATGTGGCTTAATACTGTACATTGCATGGGTCTCTTATTATATTGTCCTTTATCTTCTAATGCTTGTAAACAAAATTAATGTATCTCTTTGATAGCCTTCTTTAAAGCTGCTAGTTCTGCAGATTTTCACACTAGACTCATGTACATATGTCTGAGATTGGTGATTACTTTGGTAACAAACTAGTATTTACCACAATCTAGAGTATCATTCTTTTTTTTTGTCCTCCTCTCCCACTCTCATAATTGTTATTTCCACAAAATTCCCCAAATAGCTGTGTTACTACTAGAGGATCTACTTATATGTGTAATTTTCCAGGTGATTTCAATGAGAATAGATGGGCTTTCCTTTTCCAGGGCTGTTTTCTTCTTAATCATTGAAAGGAAGGCTGTCTGCAAATATCTGCAGTTTATTCATTTCATAGTTTTCCAAATGGAGCACTCAACCACTTTTATCTTCTGGGCTTAGATGTAATCAGGTTATTATTAAAGAATGGTTACTACTAGAGTAGGTGCTGTTTCACAGAAATCATTTCAGTGAGTACCAATATTCTTTTGATATCCATACTTTCCTTTTCTGTATGTTAATGAGTTTAATTGTTATCACAGAACTTTCACACTAGGAAGAACTCCAGAGATCACATACTTTAATTATCTTTTCTTCTTAGTTTTTTCTTATTTTAAAAGCAAATAAACTAAAACTTCAGAATATAAATTGCATACCTGTTAGTGCTTGAATCAAATTTAGAACTCTCAACACATTTAGTAAGACAAAGTTGTATGTGGATGTCTATGACACCATATCAAGTCTATTTGTCATCTTTTTTTTGACTTCTGAGTAACATTCAATCAATTGACTATTTACCTCTCCCTTCTTAAATTTTTCTTTAACCTCTATTGAGTACACTTTGATTTTTTTTGCAGTCTTCCTAATGACTGCACCCTAACTCCTCTTACAGGATTCTTCTCTACTGTCTTACCAGGATTCTTCTCTACTGTAATGCCAGGAGTTGGTATTACACATTATGTAAGGCTCAGTTTAGTGTCCTTTTGTCACTCACTATTGCCCTAGGCTTATTATTCTTCCCAGTGCTTTTGAACTTGGTAATGGAAATATGGTCTATGCAGTTACACAAAGAAAAACTGTAAGGTTTTCTTCTACATCTTCATTTTCCTATTTCCTCACATCTAGTATATCACTGATCCAGTTTATTCTGAGTCCTGAAAAACATTGCTGAACAGATTCTCTTCTCTTTATCTCCACCATCACAACCCTATTCCAACTCACCAAAGTGTATTTCTAGGACTACTGCAACCTCCTGGTTGACACTATTTCACCTCCATTTTTGGTCCCTGGCCACCAATTCCCAATATAGAGCTCAGAATAATCTTTAAAGCACCAGCTCCCTTCACATGTACAAATAATATATACTCCCTCCCCCCCACACAAACATACTCATATACCACATAAACTTAAAACCCTTAAATGGTTTTTCATTATCTCCATAATATAAATCAAAATCTTCATATATATTACAGTCAATTCAGTTTACTCCCCACATCCCTCTCTTGTCTCACTTAAATTTTCTCCATATTTCAGCTGCTGTATTCTTCTTCTATGTTTTATAATACATGCTACCTTCTGCATGATTCAACTCTTTTTACATGTTCTTCCCAGTGTTTGCAACATCTTTCCTCAGCTTTATTTCTACCATCCTTTATTTCTATTTGGCAGTACAGCCATTATGGTCATTAAAAAGTTGGTGTGAATCAGGTAGACAATATAAAATTTCAGTTTCACCATTTGATAGCTGTACAACTACAAATTATTACATTTTGTTTTTTAATCTCCTCACTCAAAATATCAGAATAATAATACTAACTAGTTTTTAGGGTTATTATGAGAATTAAATGGATGAATTCACAGAAAGTGCTCAGAAGAGTGCTTGATACTCATAAGCACTCAATAAAAATATACATTATCATCACATTCAGTACCATTGTTTATCATCATTTGAGCATCATCATCTTCATCATTCGGGTGTAAGAATTTTCATTAGAAACCTTTCTTGACCTCTAAACTCAATCAGGCTTTCCACTTTGTGTCTCTGCTTCATAGCTTTTATCACAGTTGATGAAAGGAAAGGCATATTTCTCCCTTATCAACCTATATCTTGTATGAAGTCAGTAATCATGTCTTAGCACATTTATAGCATCTACTGGACATTCAATAAATATGTTAAATGAATGAATAAATAAATGTCATACTATCTAAACACTAATAGTGATATACATAGTTAAACCAATGCTTTATATATGTCTATATATCTAATACAGTAAAACATTCTGGTTAATATACCTCTAGGAAGTTCAAACAGGGTTAAGTGTCAAATATCAAATGGAGAATCACTGATAATATGAGAACTAATTATCTTAAAAAGGGTTTATGCTCATCATTCATCAAATTAAAAAAGTAACAGAAGAAAAAAAGCCTGGAAATTTCAATCAAACCAGACTACTAGAATGGGAAGAAGCACTAAATCTTGAAATAAAAATATAGTAGATGATGGAAGTACTACTTTTCAGGGTCTAATAAGCATGTAAAACTCAGTCCAAGAAGTCATATATGACTTCATATATGATCAAAACACAGATTTAGAAAACTTTCAGGTATATCCATGTATGGTAAGTAACCATAGATAAATGACAGAAAACATGAATATTTACAAAGGTATTCCCATTATCAAGAATAGTCTCACATGCTCACAAATCATACTGGTTTAGTCTGCCATTGTTCATCAAAATTTCCTCATCACATATGTATCTCAATTTTTAAAAACTGCTGCATGCACTCCCGATAGAGAGATAGATTTAGGAAATTTGCAACACAATCCATTAAGGGATAAAAATAAATTATTAAAACTTACTAGTTCATTTTTTTCTCACTCCAGTTTTGGGGGATCTGTTTTATAATGTGTATAATATTTTACACTAAGATTTGTGTAAATAGATAAATATCGATAGATAGATTTAGATTTATCTACGTAGATAAATATTAATATTTATTAAATATTAATCTAAATATTATTTAGATCTATCTAGTAAGTTTTAATAATTTATTTTTATGCCCTAATGGATCATGTTACAAATTTCCTAGGCTTGGTATGCCACATTTTGAAGACTCCTGGAGAAGCACGTTGGCAGTGGACTGGAATGTGCCCCAACATGATCCAGAATGACATTTTTTTTTTTACCTTTATCATTGCCACTTCTCAGCAGAATCTTTTCCAAAGATGTTAATTCCTTCATTTCTTTCTTAGCTCTTTTTCCACTTTCTACACGTCTCTGATGAAAAAAGTCATTTAAACTTGAGAGCTGTGGTATGTTGCATTCAATATCAGGAATTTATTAAAAAGTATCAAGCCTGTACTTTCCTCAAATTAAGATACTCCTTGTGGTTCATTTCCAGTGATAGGTAATCCCCATCTCAAATCACTTTGCTGGGAACATTGGTATTTGATAAATACATTTGCAGGGAGCAGTTATCTTCAAACTCCACTCTCATCAAGCATTGTCCCACCACAAAATATGATCAAAGATTAAGGACTCTGGGGACTCATGGGCTCTGAACTCATCAGCCTGGAATCCTACTATAAATTATCCAAATGAGGCACTTGGCAAGATTCTTAACTTATTGTGCTATTCGGAACACCTCCATTTCAATTAGAGGTAACCATGATACATGACAGCAGAGAACAAAACTAATAATTTTCACTGATGTCAGGAAAGGTTATAGGACTTGAGGGAATTACAGCAAGTGTTTCAAGAAATGCATGTTCACGGCAGCGTTTCTTATCCATGTGTCTGCTTCTTGAATGAGATTTTATTTTAGTTTTCTGGTTCCTACCAGATGGGTTCAAAGAATAACCACACATAAAAGTCTTGTTGGCAGGGAACACTGGTATGCTAAGGACTAGAAAAGTAAATACTGGACCCCCAAATTCTGAATCCCTTAGGAGACCAGATGTGTCTCAATCCTGACTCTGGGCAAACAATGTGTAAGCAGAGGAAGCAGCTAACTATAATGTAAAGTCAGAAAAAGTAAAAAGATTCAAGGGTCACAAATATCTACTCCTCCTGGACAAGTAGAAATCTTGAAACCCCCATTTAATGTTATATCATGAAGCTGATTTTAACTGAGTGTATCTGAGCAGTATACCACATTAGCTAACATAATAGTTTCCTAACTTTTCAAATTGTCCTGAAGATTAGCTTAGCTTCCCTGCATTTTTGAGATTTCCCTGAACAGAAAATGAATCAATTCCTTTCTTCAAAAAAAAAAAAAAAAGTTTATTTATTTATTTTGAGACAGAGAGCAAGCAAGGGAGGGACACAGAGAGGGAGACAGAGAATCCCAAGCAGGCTCCGTACTGTCAGCACAGAGCCTGACCCAGGGCCTGAACTCCAAACTATGGGATCATGACCTCAGCCAAAATCAAGAGTCAGATCCTTAACCAACTGAGCTGCCCAGGTGCCCCAGATCAATTTATTTCTAAGAGAAAACTCTGGGATTTGAGAATCTAGGCATACCAAATATTAATAGAAAGCAGTCTGATTCATTAGTTTTGGCACAAAAATGAAAGTCATAAAAATCTGTTTTCTTGTCCTAACTGTAATCGATTAATTACCAACTTTATGACGTGGGCCTCCCTTTTCTTGACTCTAATTAAAATATTATATTCCCTTCTCTTCCCTCCAAATAGTGAATACTATAAGAATTTATTCATTTGTAATTAATTCAGTAAATACATATTCAGTACCTGCTATCTAGAAAACATTTTATTAACCAGTACAGAGTAATAAAAAAATGAAAAAGACATTCTTCCTCCTTACCTTGAAGAGCTTTTGTATAGTCTAGCATAAGAGATATTATAACAAACAAAAACTAGCATTCCCTGATATAACATGATGAAAAAGGCACTTCACCTCTATCATATTCCTCCCAAAACTCCGTAACTTGAGCCTAACCATGAGAACTGTATCAGACAAGCTGAAATTGAAAGACATTCTATAAAATATCTGACGAGTTCTCCTCAAATTGTCAAGGTCACAGAAAACAAGGAAAGATTGAGAAACTGTCACAGACCAGAGGAGACTAAGGAGACATGATGAATAAATGCAATGTGGTATTCTGGTTTGGATGCCGCAAGAGAATATTTTTTAAAAGGCAAAAGTGAAAAAAAAACCTGGTAAAATAAAATAAAGTCTGAAGTTTAATACACCAATAATGGTTTCCTAGTTTTGATAAAATACCGTAGTACTGTCAACGTTTGACATTAGGGAAATGAGGTAAGGGTTACATAGGAACTCTGTGTACTGCTTTTGCACTCTTCTAGAAATGTAAAATTATCCTGAAATAAAAAGTTTACCAAAAAATTAAAATCACAAAAATAACTATAATATAATAAAAGGTATGACATATAAGATAAGAACAAATTTCTGTCAGGCTTTGCAAATGAGGGATATTACCTCAGAGTGAATGGAAGATGGATGCTTTTGCAGAGTCTGCAACATCTATTTTGGAAATTTACCCCAATCCTCTGCCAACACCCTCTGCAAACTCAAACCACCTCGGGGATCAATTCTGAGTGTCTCAACCTTAGAAATAATGGGAAACTGTTTTTGTAGAATGAAAGACACAGAGATTTTGTATTCCTCTAGCTACAACTGGGATACTGAGGTAGTGGGGAGAGAATGCTATGGGAGTGTACACTGTGCAGACAGTAAGGGAGTACTCTCTTTCCAAAAAAAAATTTTTAAATAATAAAAGCATAATTAAAAATTGATGTGCTTTTTATCACCAGCATCCACCAGCAATCTGAAACAATATCCATGATAAAATGTTTCTCCCCTTTGGGGTGGACCACTTACACCACCAGCCTCCCACCTTTGATATTCCACTGCCAGACAGTTATGTTTCTGTAATAAAGAGTCTGGCTCCCTTTACTGATGTTTTCCTGCTGACAGTTATTACGCTTCACTCTTCCCTTTCCCCTTATGTACCACATTTGGGCAAGCTGATGTAGAAGTCTAGGCACTCCCTTCTTTGGCAGAGGTGGGAAGTTAAAATCATGCAATCTTCTGCACATTCTCATAAACCCTCATCCCAGCTCACTTTTCCTAAACAACACAAAAACCTAAAACCAAATTTTTTTGATCTCTCAATTTTCATATCTTGTTGAGAGCCACTTTGTTCTCCCCAGAAAGCCTCATTATGTGGGAAATAAACCTTTTCATACTTTCTTGGGATATGTGTGTATTTGTGCATGTGTGGTATCATCAGTCTTGAGAGTGAGGCAAATTACATTCAGAAGTTTATCTTGTGTATATAAAGTGACCACAACAAGCCCACAGAGTCAAGACCTGGAAATACCATTTAAGACATAATTACTAGACAGATCTCTTAAAGTGGAGATTATGTTGAGAAAAAAAAATCTACTATTCCCTTCAGCCTCCTCCTCCTCTTTCACTTAGTGTTTGCTTCCCATAAGTGCTCTGGGCCTCCATCCTTCCTTAGGTAGGCTACTCTCTCTTTTTATTTAATCTTCTCAGGGTCCCTGTCTCATCATGTCAGGTTCCCTGTAGTAGAACCAGTAAACCCCATTCATCTTGAAATCTCATATTCCTCAAAACAAACAAAACTTTTCTTTACCTAGCTAAAATTGATTGCTTGTTATAATATTATCCATTGGCTTATCGTGGAAAAACATTGTGTCCTCTGTGTTAAGATATGAAGGTAAAAGACTAAGAAAGTGGCAGAGTGCTGCTCTATACCCCGCTTGCAGAGTATATGCCATTGCAACTGATTATATTTCTTTTAGTTCCATTTGGCTTACAATACCAATCAAAATTACAAGAGTGGCAGTGAGTTTAACTCACCTCTGGACCCTTATTGGGAATCTGAGGAATTTCACGTACATGTTTACACCTGCCAATGTCAGGGAGAGAAAGAGGCCATTTTTAGCGACACTCACTACTTCTTCGGAAATTATAAATAAGTCCAATAACACAGGTATTGGAGACAGAGAAAAAAGGAGTAAAGAAAGGTAGAAAAGAGTACATATACCTTAAAATTCAGTTTCAACCCTGAATCAGATGATTTAGGTAGAAAATGATGGAGGTATAATTCCTGAAAGGTTGATTCCGTCTACTTTCAGAGATTGACTAGTAATACGAACTTTATAGACAATGAAGGTGTACTATTTTGGAGGAGGACAATCACCCTGCTGAAAATAAGTTCTATCCTCTTAAGATATTTTTGTTGTTGTTGTTAAATAAGTGAATAATAATGGGAGAAGACTCAGGAAATTTTTATAGTAATAAAAGGAATAATAGCTGTAAAAATAGAAACATAATTTCCGGTATAAGAAACATTGTATAGGCAGAAAAAAATAGAACTTGAGAACTAATCAACATGGCTGCCAGGGTTTAAGCATGACTAACTAAAACAAGGAAAAAGGCAAGGGAAGGGACTGCTTTGAATATTGGAACACTGGAAGTGAAAAATGGGATAAGTTAGATAATAAATGTCAAAGTCCTCTAACAAATCAGAAGCATTTCCAAATGTGAGTTATCATTCTTGCATCTGTCTCATCTATTTATTATGCATCACCATTGTATATACCCTACACAGGGAAAAGATTTGACTTCACAACAAATAGGTGGACTAGAAGTACATTAATGGCATTACATTCGATATGGTAACTGCTAATGAAGTTGCAGTTTTGCTTCCCATAATGCTCACTGTGACACTTAAAATGCCCTACCAAACTGAGACGTCCATGCCCAACTTACAGAAGCATTAGCAGTTTTTGTCCTCTCAGGCTCCGGTCCTCGAGGACTATGACTTTTGTTACAATCCTAAAAATATGAAAGAGCACATTTTAGCATAAAAATAGCTCTTCTTCTTTGCCCCCCAGCATCACAAAATATGGTGGAAGAAAAAGTGAAAAGGAGATTAATCCCTGGTTCTTAGAGTTGTGATGTTAGGTCTTTCATGCCACTTTTCAGAAGTCCATGAATGATTTGGTCATCAAAACACTCAGGGAATTATGTGACTCTTTTATTGGATAGACACAGATCAAATGACCTGGAGGGAAGACAGTGTCTTCTAGTAAAGTCAACACAAGGAAGTTTTAAACCGTTTAGTTAAACAGTCAAAATACATGTACGTGCATTCTGCGCCTTGAATGTAAGGTTGATTACTTTCTTGTACACATAAATAACTAAAACATTTTTTGATAGTTATGGCATAAGGAAGGTAATTATGTGTTTCATATTTTTACCCTAGCTATGGAAAAAGAGATTAAATCTCCTATCATGTGACTTAGGGGAATATATTACACTACATAGTACTTAAAGACATACTGTTTACACAATTAAGCATCTTAGTTTTATGAGTATTAGGACAGATATCTTGCTTTATAATTCTCTTAAACACTTAAACACAGTACCCTCCCCTACTATCATGGGACAGGACAAGGTAACTTTTCACTACATGTTTAGTAGAGAAGAGGGATTAGGTAGTCAATTAGCCTCTTTTCCAAATTATTACCACTTCAGTAGCAAGAACAGTAGATCTGAGAACTTCTTATATTCATACAGTTTATAGAAAAAATAGTAATAGTACAATTTTATTGATTAAATTTGCCCCAATTGTCATCTTGTCATTGAGACAACTTTAGGCAATGAACTGAGATGTTAGTAGTTCCCAGCTTTGAACTGCTAGTATGAGATGATATCTAAAGAGGTTCTGGGGGAAGGAAATATAGATAGCTTTGCAAGTCTATTTTAAAATGGATCTGATATCAATAGATAAGTGTCTTATCTACCTTAAGGCATCACAGAATTTAAGAGACACTATCAATTTATTAATAATTCTTCAAGGAAAAGAGAAACACCAACATATAAAACAACTATATCAACTTTAAGAGACTGCTTGTGTTTAGACTTCTTGTCATTCCAAAATGTCTCTGAACAAGTTTTTCATGTTATATTGGCTCAACTACCTTTTCTAGGAGGATAATACCAACATATTGCCAGCTAGTAACAAACTTAATTTTTAAAAAACTTTTTCAAAGCCCACTCCATTTTTTTCCTACAAATATTGACCATATTTGAGTGTCTGAAATCTACTGGATTTGTAAGACAAATTCAAGTTTGTAACTGATGGTTTTGACCTTGCTGATGGCCTTGTGTTAGACTTCACAAAGCTAACTAGACTCCAGAGCCAGCGCTACTAAACCTTACATTCACAGCACAGATGAGCAAAAATAAATAAATTAATGAAGGCCCGAGGCAGGCACAGGGCAGGGGTGGGGGTTTGGGGAAGGCTTAAGTTGATGGCATGCTTTTCTGCGTCTGGGCTACATTCAAACTCTGCTTAGTTCTGCTCACTGCCACATGCCACTGTGCCTTCTCATCCCCCGTTCACACAACTATTGCAAATGGTATCATTTTGCAACTAATTTACTCGCTTAGTTTTGGCCATTAGTCATTCCCAATATCCTCAATCTGCAGGTAATTTTCCACATTATTAGTTACCCACCTGTCTTATTAAAGTGGACTTTCTGAAACCCTGTGTGCCTGCATTTTCTGCACCTTTAGATCAAGCAAATAATTGCCCGTACCTGGATGGAAGAATTTAATAGGAAGATTATAGTTGATTCCAAAAGTTAATAACTATAGCATCTGGTTTCCCTTTTTAACATTTAAATGATAAATTCAGTGTTCATGGAGAGAGAGAGAGAGAGAGAGAATAAGAATGAGTCAGCTCACTAGAGTCTAAAATCTTCTTAATCTTTCAGGTCAGGTTAAATATAGATGGGCAGAAGGTAGGTTTTAATCTCTCCGCTAACGTACTTCATCTTTGACCCTAAGGGACCCATCTTGATCACGTTAAAAGAAAGAAGCTCTTTTCATTGATAGGAAACTTAGCTCCCTGATAAGGAAGATGGCCAAGTCCTCTGTTTTCATGCAGCGTCTCTGATGTCTTTGGTTGCTCTGAATGAGAGACTACAGCTGCTTTGAGACGTCTTCAACTCATTTTCATTCACATCTCCATAAAACCATCTGCACAGGATGCCTTTTTAAATATTGCTGGGTGAAACTCAGAACATTATTTCCTAAACCAGGTCAGGAAAATCCAGCACGAAAACCCAAACTTTCAGCACTGAGGGCCAGGATTGCAATTTGCCATGAGTCTAAGGAGAGTGCCTCATTTGCAATTAAATTGACATTCATTTTTATCAAAAATAAATGTACCCGGACACAATATTTGCTTGGAGTTATAAGTTAGATTTTTAGCCTAAAAAGAGCTCCATATTTGCCCATAATGAAAACAGAGAGCCAATGTATTTCCAAGAATTGTCATACATGTTTTTTCTTAAACAACACAATCATCAAATTCTGAGGCTCACAGGCCCCAATCTGGAATGGGTAAAAAAGAGAATTTAACAATTACACAAACTTTTCATATTAAGGTACTTTCAAGTCTATTTAATCATCATCTAAAATTTCAGAAGTCTTTGATTTTCCATACCCCTCTTCTAGAACTTTTCCTCCTACTCTTCTCAGCAAAAATGTACCCTCCTCTACTAGTGAGGGATACTTACCAGGAAAGGGAACAACTTAACAGAGGAGAACTT
Organism: Leopardus geoffroyi; assembly: GCF_018350155.1. Classification (NCBI taxonomy): domain Eukaryota; kingdom Metazoa; phylum Chordata; class Mammalia; order Carnivora; family Felidae; genus Leopardus; species Leopardus geoffroyi. Next base: position 61,508,287 of record NC_059339.1, read on the forward strand.
ATAATGACACTGCCTTTTAGGATTACAGAATTTAAATAAACACCAGTAAGCCTATCCATGACTGATGTAAAATATATTTATTTTCTCCTTACAGAAAAAAAAAATGTTTGTTAATCTTTGGTCTAGACTAGTATTCCTTCAGAGACTAGTGTAACACTCTACCCCTAGACACTCAACATGTCCTAAAAACACTCACATTTGAAGGACAGCTAGATCCTAACACACCCACATTCTAAGACATATCCATGGCCACATAATAGTAAATATTTTATTATGCTGAGAAATTGCCTCCAATGTTGAGGAAATATAGGAAAGTTTTAAACCTAAAGTTGGGGGGATAGTTCCCAGTGTCAGAAGTGCCAATATCAGTATAACTTCCCAAACCACTTTCCCTAAGTCAGATATCCATGAGATACAGGGAGGACCAAGGAACATTATCAGGATGGCTTATAATATTAACCTTCAATCCTAGAAGATCTCTAATCTTGTCCTTGTAAATTTTTGACACTTCATCAACTCAGTCTCTGTACACGAACATTAAAAAAAAAAAATCAAGAGGCACCTGGATGGCTCAGTCAGTTAAGCCTCGGACTCTTGATTTTATCTCAGGTCATGATCTCACAATTCGTTAGATCTAATCCTACATCAGGTTCCACGCTAACAGCATGGAGCCTGCTTGGGATTCTCTTTCTCCCTCTCTCTCTGTCTCCCCTACTCACATGAACACACATGCACGTCTCCACTCTTTCTCTCTCTTTCAAAATAAAAAAATAAACTTAAAAAGTCTTTCGTGAGACATCTTGTCCTCTCTTCCAAACCCCTTCATAATATGTCCCTTAAGACTTCAACATGTGCATAGAGGGTAGATTGACACATAGTGCGGAGTCACACCCAGTGCCTTCTTTATAAAAATCGAGTAGCATTTTGTTTATTTGTTTGTTTGCTTGTTTGTTTCCTCAGAGATACTCTAACTCCACTGGGATGGAAAGAGAAAGAAACACACACGTTTCATCATTCAGATCCTTTTCATCCAAAGAATCTGTAAAGTGAATGTGGACGTTTTTCCAACTGGATTCAAATTACCTGTGCGGGCCTCTCTGGAATAAAATTCCAAAAGTGAGATTAAGCATAGCCCTTATGGCACTAATTGCCACACCCCAGGGAGAGCAGCTGCAATGTCCCTGATGCCAAGGAAGATATGGGGAATAGAAATATTGAATTTTAGCCTACATTTAAAAAAATGTGTATTTATTTATTTTGAGAGAGAATGAGCAGGGGAGAGGCAGAGAGAGGGAAAAAGAGAATCCCAAGCAGGCTCTACACTGTGAGTACAGAGCCTGAATCTGGGCTCAATCCAATGACTGTAAGTAAGATCATGACCTAAGCCAAAATCAAGAGTCAGATGCTTAACCGACTGAGACACCCAGGTACCCCTACCTACATTTTTTTTTTACATCTGATTATTGGCCTCCATTCATTCTAATCCATAAAGCATCAAAGTGTGAGTTTTCTGACTCACATAGGTTTATGGCTAATTCTTTTTTAATTATTAGACTTCAACACAACTAATATAACTTAACACATTTGACTGAGATTGTTGGGGCATCTGATTACTTGGCTGAATGAATAACAGAAAAATCATTAGTTACAGGGCATTGTTTAGATGTTGTTACACGGTATGGTTTTGTTAATTGATGGGTATGGACATATGCCTACAGTTTACAGGTCTAAGCTTCCCCTCCCCATGTTCATAGGCTCATGGTAAAATGTGAGAATGAAGGAAAACCTAAAGTCTGCTTGTCTTCCCAAACGTGCCTATGTAGAAGTCTCCTTCTTTAAAATAATGCCATCCTTATTTCTGGTTCTCATTCCTAGAAATCTTTTTTTTTTTCCAACTTCTTAAACTGAAGCAACCTGTAGCAAAGCGGCCTCTGACATCCTGCCAGCAGCCAAAACTGAGCAACTGTCAGCCAAAAACTGGGAGAAAAAGAACAGAACTTCAAATGAGAAAGCAGTTGTCTGGAGCCGCTGGGAATCCACTGGCATGGAACCAGAGGAACTAAAATCCACAGGTCTGTTTCCTGCATAAACAGGTGAAGACAGGGCTGGGAGAGGTGTGAAAATAGTTCTTCAGCCACACTTTATAATGTATGGTTCCCAAGGTGCCCTCCTACATCTGTTCTGCATTTTGGCAGGAAGGCATGCCAGGCGCTGACATTCTGCAGTACAACAGGCAGTTTATATAAGGAAAAAGTAGTTAAATCTTGGTTATTTCCTTCTTCAACATTAAAAGGATATATTTCTTTTGAATTATTTCATTTCATTTTATTTTCAAATGAATTTAAACATAGAAAAAGTACATTATTACCACCAAGCTTCTATTGGGTGGGGATTTCCAACTTAAAAAAAAATGTGTACTTCAAAAAGGAAATTAAATTTACACATAAAGCCTTGCATTTACATATGCCCTAATATCTATAGTCTTTGGGGAAAATACTGTAATTTGATGAGAAAATTCTTTCCACTCTTTCATTTATTTCAGTGGGAGAGAAGAGACAAACACAGAAACAGAAACAGATACAATATCCTGTGCTAGAGTTATGCAAAAGGTTATACAAAGAGAGTAGTTCATGGCCTACATATAGAGAGTAGTTCAAGGCCTATGTTCTCCAGAATTATACAGTTATAGAGTTGCCACTAGAAGTTCTCAAGGAAATCACTACATGGAAGAGAGTCATCAAAGGAGCTACTCCAATAATGTGGCTGAAAAATGATAAACAAACAAAGAAACAAAAAACCATGATCAAAGGCATTAGTAATAATTTGGAGGAGGAGGAAAACATTTCAAGAGTATTTTGTTTTGTTTTCCCATAGTAGAAACAATACATGTTAACATATGTTCATTGTAGAAAAAGTAGATGTTAGACATAAGTCCTAACAAGGGGGAATTTCCACATTTCACCACCTGGTGTGTGGTATGTCTATATGTATCTATTTTAGAATCAGTGTCTAAAATATAAGTATATATGAACAGGAATTTATAAACTTAGAATTAGATACACAGATTGAGGTAGAAAGAATTATCAAGATTATTTGTTATTATCATCTCAATCTGATGAGTTAAGATGGCTCAGTCAGTCAATTAAGCGTCGTACTTCAGCTCAGGTCATGATCTCACAGTTTGTGAGTTCGAGTCCCATCTCGGGCTCTGGGCTGACAACTCAGAGCCTGGAGCCTGCTCTGTCTCTGCCCCTCCCCTACTCATGCTCTGTCTCTGTTTCTGTCTCACCCTCTGAAAAATAAACATTAATTTTTTTTAAACAATATAGATAAAATAAGTAGGATTTACAAGCATGTTTTTGTCCTTAGTATTATAGCACCACAATATCTATAACACATTTTGTGTTAACAAATAATAATACTATTAATGCCAATAACATCTAATACATTTGAATATGTTCTATGTACCAGGTGCTTGGTTAAACACTTTCCTACATTGTTCCATTTAATATTCACAATAACCCCATGATTTTGATGCTGTTTTCTTCACTCTATAGTTGAGATGAAAAACCCAGGGCTCAAAGTAATTTATACAAGGACATATGACTAGTAAGGGGAAAGTCTTTATTATGTGGTTAATACTGCTTTAGGGTCCAAATTCTGAACTGCTAAGCTCTATGGCCTAAAATCAGTATTATTTATATTGTTTCCTTTTCTTTTCCTTTCTTTCTTATTTTTTCATGTAATCGAGTAACTTCTCCATAGCTACACTCTAAATTCCTGCATTTCAGTGCCATATTGTATATCTTTTCTCTTCTATACTTCTACCATGCCTGGGAACAGAGATTTTGAAGGATTGCTCTGTTATTGGCAAAACTTTGAACATGGGTGGGATATCTACAGAAAATCTAAAATTTCAACTTTGACATTTTAACTACTAGGCAAATGCTATCATTAGTTAGCATTTTACTCCTATCACTATGCAGCACATACTGCAACAGAAATCCAAATTATCTGGCAAATTCAATCACTAGAAATGTTCAGAATATTTAATTCAAAGAATGGAAACCAAAGAATTTTGAAAAGAATTTGCTGTCACTGATATATTTTGGACTTTATTTTGTGTTGGCCCACATAACCCAAAACTCATGAGACTGAAATGAAAGCATTATTTCTCTTCTCTGAGTCTGATAATGCCTTTAAGGTATATAGGCACAGAGAGGCTTCTGTCCAAAGCAGGGTTAGTGTTTAACCTTCCCCAATCTATTCTGAAACATATGGGAATACAGCCAAAAGGGTGAGACTATATGAGGTCAAATATCCCATTCTGCTGATAATCACATTGGTGGTCTTGCTATCTATGTACCCAGTGATTCTCAAACAAGCTATGATTAGGTATATGAGGAAGACGAGCAAATTTCCCAGGTCCTTTAAGCATATATTTATTTTTTGCATAATCTGTCTGTGAGTCTCTCCTTCTTGGATGCCAGCTGACATAGGTGGGCCCTTCCCTTTGACTCATTACCCCGAAAATAAAATTGCCATGGTTAAATTCCCCCACAGGTTACTCATGTCAGTGCCTTGACTACTCCACGTCTAAAAACACGTCGTGCCATCCAAGAGCCTGTCACCTCCTACCTTGACAGCAGCTGCTTATGTTGGGAGCACACTATTTAGTGGTGAGATTCTGATGAACACTGGGAAGAACAGTGACAAGCCTAAGTGCTGTTTTACACCCCATTTAACCAGGGGAGACACATCTGTTTATTTTCTTTCAGTGGAAGCACAAGGCTTAGTCTTTGTGACAAGGTCACGAGTCCAGCCCTAGGATTCCTTGTGGAGAGATAACCAAACTTCTCTAGACACTCAATAACAAAATGCCAACTGCGAGTTCTTCAAATCTCTATTTGTGTCCAAGGACACAATTGTGTCTGGCTAAGATGGAACAGGCCCAAATACAGAACAAGCATGAACAGTCCTCTTTTGTCTGCAGGCTCACAGTCTGTCCTGCTGTTAGCCCTAAAGTTCTCATTTGGCAGGAAGCCACGCTCCTACTTCATGGGACCACGATTTTTCAAATGCAGAGGTGTATACTACTGACTATAGGGAGCAAAATAATACATCTCCTTTTCCCATAATTTGTTTAACTATGTGCTCCTCAAGAGTCATCTCTTACAAAGTGCATATGATTCTTCATGTTCAGAGCTTAGTTATCAAATGGACCTTCATGATGCTTCACAGTAAACATCTTATAGGCACTTCTAGGGACTCTGAAATCAATGGCCTGAATTTAAATCTAACTTCCATTATTCCAGTCTCTCATCTCTGGCAAGTCCTTCCATTTTCTGTGCCTTAATTTCTTCATCTGTAAAGCAATAAAAATAATAGCACCTACCTCTCAGGTAAGTACGAGAATTAAACAAGAAAGTATTTATGAAGAGCTTAGAACCATTCCTGAGATAAAATTAGCTTATAAATCCTAGTTTGATTTTTATTATTATTGATAAATTTATGTCTATTATGTTTACCTTTACAAATTCCTATGAGTAAATATAGTAGCCCAGTCTATATCTATTGCAATTTGAAATAAAGACCGGCTTAAATTAGTCAAAACTTGTTTTAGTAGAGAGAAAAAATATAAGTTCCAATTAGCTTTTTCTGCCACTAACTCTGTGTTACCTGGTTTTTCTGTAATGGGAGATGATGTATTCCGAATTTAGAGAGGGCAGCAAGACTACCTTAACCAACCAAAATCTTCCTTATTTGAGAATTCCCCATTCACCTGCATATTTCCTTTGGGGTATGGAGTTTTATGGTATGAATTACTACTAAGAGCATAGTATCTAAGAGTGTCAGTTTAAACTTTACCAGTTTTTATACTAATATGTGAATGATTAAAATTTTCTGCTATCAAATTTTGAAAGAAAAATAAAAAAGAGTATGTCCTTGGTATTTATATGTAGAGAAGAAACAGTATCCACCAATGACAGGAAGCACACAGAAATGGGAAATTCTCCTGTGAAAGAAAATCATACAATCCAACTTTTGCATGCAGTCAATTTTTCCTTGAAAATACCTAGTAAATGCCTTTTTCCAGACACTGATCAGACTACACTTCCCTCACAGAGTTAAAGCTGGTTATGGTACCAATGAAAGGACTATTTTGGTCTCCCTGTTTCACCACAGGATTAGATGATGCAATAATATCACATTCAAGTGAGAGAATTCTTCAGGGCCCTTTCATCCAAGGATCTGAGGTGCTTCATAAACATTAACTAATTCTCCTAGCACCTATGTGAGGAAAAAAAGTTCTATTTTTTGTACTGGTTAGACATGCTACAGAAATTCCACCAGCATTTGGACAGAATCCAGGCTACAGAATACGCCCAATCCTTTTGTATTAAGTAAAAAAAATTCCCTAATTGGGTCCATGTTAAGGAAGATGAGGAAAGGGACAGAAATATTAAATGTGTCACAGAAAGAAGCCACAGCAAGACTCACAAACCCAAGGATGCAGCAACTGAGCTGAGTCTTCTCTGGGCACCCTCAGTCAAATGTATCCTACTGTGTGGCAGGATCATAGAGAAACAACAAAAAGAAAGTAAAAAGAACAAAATTAAAGCCCATTACAAGGCACATTATAAAACAGCTTTTCTATAACCACCAACAGTCCCTATGCTTCACGAATCCTGATTATTGTATTGAATATAGCCAGATATGTTTTTAATATTTTAAATCATTTCATTAGAAAATAAGGATTTGGTGATGGGGATGGGGTGGGGGTGGAGGAATTCTCTTGTACTCTTTTTCTTCATTTTCTTACTCCTGTTACTGAACTATACCATTTGGCATCTCTGTAGTTAATCTTTTCTGTTGGTAGTATCTTATCAGTTTTTAAGACTTTTAGAAGTTTTCCTTAGAATCTTTTATGTATTTTAAGACACACTCTCTTAAATGAGATGTTTGATTTTACAGGAAATACAAATAACTTTCTTTCTAACTGTGACAGAGGTGGCAATTACTTGTACATGAATTGATGTCTCCTTAATGAACAAATAGAAGTGTTGTGTTCAGAACTATCACCGAAATCTTTGTACCAATTTTTTTTTCTTTTGATAGAGAGAGATAGCGAGAGCCAGGGAGGGGAAGAGGAGGAGAGAGAGAATCCCAAGCAGGCTCCACTCCTAGAGTGGAGCCCGATGTGGGGCTCGATCCCACAACCCTGAGATGATGACCCAAGAGGAAATCAAGAGTCAGATGCTGAAATGACTGAGCCACCCAGGTGCCCCTGCTTATACCCATTTCTACATTAGCAACCAGGCAGGAGTGGAAGGAGTCCACTACTCCAAGAATGAATGAATAGGCCTAGAAGGAGATAAACCTACATATATACATTTTTCTTTGAAGAAAATGAGAAATAATATTATGTTTTTATTTTCATTATTTTTAATATATATGTGTCTGTATATATGTATATATATGTGTGTGTGTGTGTGTATATATATATGTGTGTGTTTGTATATATATATATATAACATATATATAACATACATATATATATTATATATATATAATATATATATATCTTACTTTCATTTGAGAAACAGTAAAAATTTTCAGAAAACATCAGACTAAGAATAGAGACCCTAAGTTCCAGCTCATGCTGCCCATAACTAGCTATATCTACGCTTCCCCAATTTATTTAATATGTTATTTCATATGTGTGTTATAATTTCAGCATAAAAACTATATTTTGAAGTATTTATATAAGAATAAAGGTCTTATTAATATATGTAGAAGGCAGAATTAGATGGTACAGTCATGAATTAAGCCCATAACATGAATTTCCAAAAATTAGGAGTGTGTCTGAGATAAATATAAATTTCAGTATTCATCCTAAGGGCAAGAATTTATTGTAAAAAATAACCTTTGAAAATCCAGTTGCTGTTATCCAGCTTGGAAAAAAAATCTTAAACAAACTGTACCATTTATTGAGCATAAACTATATGCCAGACATTGTGCTAAATGCTTTCTTTACATTTTAACTATCACAATTGCACTATAAAATATACATGACAATTCAATTACATAAATTATGTTGAATAAATCCAGAAATGTTTAATGTCTCCAAAATTACCAGAAATAAGTTGCAATGTCAGATTTAGAATCTAACTCCTTTCATGTTTTTTTTTTAATTTTTTAACGTTTATTCATTTTTGAGACAGAGAGAGACAGAGCATGAATGGGGGAAGGTCAGCGAGAGGGAGACACACAGAATCTGAAACAGGCTACAGGTTCTGAGCTGTCAGAACAGAGCCCGACGCGGGGCTCGAACTCACAGACCGCGAGATCGTGACCTGAGCCGAAGTCGGACGCCCAACCGACCGAGCCACCCAGGTGCCCCTCATGTTTTTTTTTTTTTTTACAAATACTATGAATGACTACCATACTTATTTTCCAGATGAAATGTGGAGTTGTACATTCATGTTCTTAAAAAGCAAAATAAGCAAACAATATATTTGACTTTGGTGAAAATTTCCATTCACTTTTAAATAACTGGGAAGAATTCTGCTCTTTATACAATTTAACTGTTCCACTTAAAAACATGATGGACTTATCCATTTACTCATTTTTTTTCCTTAAATATATTCAAAATTGACTTTTAAAATTTGTTGAGCTTTACTTTGTGGTCTATGATACAGTCTATCATGATCTATGTTGTGTGGGCACCTCAAAATAATTTATATTCTGAATTTGGTGGGATGGTCTACAAATGCCAATATACTATTATGAATTGATATTGTTTTGTCCTATATTTTTGCTGATCTTTAGAGCTGTTGTTGAATTGTTGAGAGATGTTGATATTATATATATATATATATATATATATATATATATATACACACATATATATTCTGATATAAATGTAATATTACATATATGTGTATGTGTATATAATTACGAACTCTTCTATTTTTCCTTTTAATTCTATCAGTTTTAGTTTTACATATATTGCAGCTATGTTGATTGGTGTGTACACATTCAGAATTGCTATTTCTTCTTTGTGGTGTATATGTAACAGCATTCCAACCAGTCTTAAGGGTTAAATTCCTCCAAACTCCTTGCTTGCTGACCTCAGCCACTTGGTTTGTAGCAGAACTTCCTTTCCTTGAGATTTTGCAGACCACTAGCTTTAAAGAGTGAAGCACCAGACTCTCCCAGAAGATAAATCCTGAACCTTTTGAAAACAGCTGTCACTGATGCCAGTAAGTCTTTTCAAGGTCATGTGGACATAGGATTAATGGCCTCAGTACCAGCTTCTTCTAGCCCCCATAATTTCCCACTCTTTCCCCTGTTAAACACTCTGGCTTTGCCTGGGCTGGGAGGATGGTCTTTGGGACATTAGTCTATCATCTACCCACGTTGCCATCTTCCTGAATAAAGCAACCTTTCCTTATCTTTCAAGTACTTATTTTCCAACAGCAAGCAGCCAAACCCAAGTTCAGAATCAGTTCTCTGGTAACATATGCATTTAGGATTGCTATACCTTCTTTGTAGACTGACACTATTATCATTCTATAATGTTTCCCTCTTTCTCTGGTAAATTTATCTACCTTATTAGATCATAATAAAGCCACTCTTACTTTTTTTGATTAATGTTTGCATAACAAATCTTTTGTCATTCTTTTACTCTCAATCTGCATATATTCTTATATTTGAAGTGAGTTTCCTCTAACTCACATATAATCAAGTCTTGCTTATTAATCCACTCTGTCAATCTCTGTCTTTTAATTGGTGTATTTAGACCATTTGCATTTAATATAATTATTTGTATTTTGGGACTTAATTTTGCCATTTTGTTTTGTTTTATTTTCTGTTATTTCCCCCCTCTGTTTTTTTTTTTTCTGTTTTATTTTTCCTGTCTTCCTGTGAGTAACTTGAACAATTCTTAGAAAAAAATTTGAAGAAAATTTAGAAACTTATAGATTTATATCTTTTGCCAAATATGGGAAGCTTCAGCCCTTATTTTTTCAATGCAGTTTCCATTCCAGCTTTACTCTCTTCTCATTTTATGAAACTCTGATAACATGAATATTATATATTTTTTAATAATCCCACATGTCCATGAGACTCAATCTATATTTTTATTCAGTGTATTTTATTTCTCTTATTTAGACTGGGTAATTTCTGTTGTTTTATTTTCTACTTCTTTCATTCTTTCTTTCCTTTCTGTTGCCTCCATTATCCTGTTGAGATCATACACTGAGTTTTTTATTTAAACTATATATTTTCAGTTTAAAATTCCCATTTTTTTATATACATCTTCTATTTCTTTGCTGAGGCTTTTATTTTTTTTTTCATTTTTTTCAAGCATGTTTATAATTGCTTGTTTAAGTATTTTTATCATGACCACTTTAAGATCTTTTTCTGATATGCTAAAATCTCTGTTACCTTTTTGTTGGAATCTATTGATTGTTTTTCTTTTTTTTTTTAAATTCCCCATCAGTTTGAGATTTCCCTTTTTCTTTGTATGATGAGTAATGATTTTTTGGTTGAAATCTGGACATTTTTGTATAATGTCTAAAGACTCTGGTTTTAGGTGAAAATCTCTGACACTGCTCTCATAGAAGCATGGGGTCATTGTCTCATTTCTGACAGGAAAAGCAGAAGTAAAGGTTCCCTCCTCAGCCCCTGATGAATTATTGATAATTTGATTCTAGTTTGGTGTCTTTTTAAATTCCTGCCTGGCACAATTCTTGATGTGTACGATTGCTTACTAGACTCTCAAATACTAACAAATACTCATCTACTGTGGTTGTACTGAAATGACAGAGGATCATATTCTAATCTAACTTCCATGTTTTGTTGCAATCTCAATCAATAAATTATGCAAAAAATGGTATCTCCTACATGCAGTATTAACAGGCTTTTCATATCCCTCCATTTCCTTTAACAATCTATTTATGGGACTACATATTTCCTGGGATGATATATTTTATCCTCTTTACCACACTGCTACCTGTGATGGTTTTCAACTTATTTCCTCTGAATGGAGAGTAAAAGGTGACAGCAGGGGAAGAGCACAATGGGCACTCAGAAAAGCAAGTACCAGAAATAACACCTGCCAATTTTTCTGTTTGGCACAAACCTTGCCTTTCTGGACTAGGAACAATGAGTTTGTGAAATATTAATTTACTTCATATCTTCTTACTGGCAGACATAGATACTTCATTTAAGAAACATATCATAGGTAGCCCCTAACTATTATTCTTAATCCAGTTTTTCAATCTTTAGCAATTTCCTATTCTATGTGTTTATCTGTAATGCAAACTTTTACATTAAAAAAATAATTTGAGTATAGTTGACATAAAATGTCACATTAGTTTCAGGTGTACAACACAGTATTTTGACTTCTCTCTATTACATTATGCTATGCTTACCACAAGTGTAGATACCATCTGTCACCATACAACGCTATTATATGATCATTGACTATAACCTCTATGTTGTGTCTTTTATTCCCATGATTTGTTCATTTCATACTTGGAAACCTGTATCTACCACTCCTCTCACCAATTTTGTCCATCCCACCACCCTCTTCCCCTCTGGCAACTACAAGTTTGTTCTCTGTATATATAGGACTGATTCTGCTTTTCATTTGTTTCATCATTTTTTCGATTACACGTGAATTAAAACATATGATATTTGTATTTTTTTAGATTACACATATGAGTTAAAACATACAGTATTTGTAATAAGTGACTTATTTCACTTAGCAAAATACCCTCTAGGTCCATCCGTGTTATTTCAAATGGTACAATCTCATCCTTTTAAATGGCTGCTTAATATTCCTGTGTGTGTGTCTATGTGTGTGTGTGTCTGTCACATATTCCTTATCCACCTGTCTACCATAAACTTTTACATTTTTTCCCCTAACTGGATTTTACAGTTTTTGTTTTATTTTGTTTTAAGAAGTTAAGAGCAGCTGCACCAGGCACAATTAACTAAATGCCATTTTTAATTTAAATAATTGCTGATACAAGAAAATACCATGGAATGTTGATAAGGAAAGAGTGATTTAAATGTCATCATATTTATAAATGAAAGGGCTCATACGCAGATCAGGCAGAGGGACATTATATTTCACATGAAGACAGTTGTTTTCACAGTGAAGATAGTTGTTCAGGAGAACTTTCTTTTTTTTTTTTTTTTTCAGAACTTTCTAATAAAGAGAAATACCACATCATCTTTATCAGATTGAATGTGAAAAAAGAGTATGCAAAAATGAAAATTCTCTGACATAGAGGTTAAATCCTAGGAACATAAAAAACATGTATATGATTAATTGCAAAACTCAAGCACATGTAAAAATCTTCAATAAAGGACTACAAAAAAAAAACCCAAAACATAGAACATTTTTCTTCCCTTAAATTTTCTAATGTTTATTTATTTTTGAGAGAGAGAGAGAGAGGGGCGCCTGGGTAGTGCAGTCGGTTAAGCGTCCGACTTCAGCCAGGTCACGATCTCGCGGTCCATGAGTTCGAGCCCCGCGTCAGGCTCTGGGCTGATGGCTCAGAGCCTGGAGCCTGTTTCCGATCCTGTGTTTCCCTCTCTCTCTGCCCCTCCCCCGTTCATGCTCTGTCTCTCTCTGTCCCAAAAATAAATAAACATTGAGAGAGAGAGAGAGAGAGAGAGAGAGAGAGAGACAAAGCATAAGTGGGGGAGGGGCAGAGAGACAGGGAGACACAGACTCCAAACCGGGCTCCAGGCTCTGAGCTGTCAGCACAGAGCCTGACATGGGGCTCAAACCCACGAATTGTGAGATCATAACCTGAGCCAAAGTTGGACACTCAACCAACTGAGCCACCCAGTTGCTCCTCTTCCCTTTAATTAAAATAAAACATATTTGAGAAAATGGATACAATTATGACTGTAATGTATTCAAGATTGATAAGAGTTTGAGAAAGCTCATATAAAAGTAAATAAGGGGTCCTGGGTGGCTCAGTCAGTTCGTTAACTATATAGGTAGAGATATCCTATTTGTAGGTATCACATACCTACTGATTAGGAGCTGAGTATACAGGGATAAATAAAACAGAACATTCCCTGACCTTATAGAGCTTACTGGCAGTAAAATAAATGACCAAATGAAAAATCAAATATTATTTCAGGGTGTGAACATTGTTATGAAGGAAAAAAAAAAGCAAGTAAAACAGATGGTGAGAAATGGAGAAACTATTTAATATGATGTGACATAAGGCCTTCCTGATAAGGTAATAGATGAACAAAGACCTGAATAAAATATAGTAAGAATAGGAGAGAGAAATAGACAACAAAGAATGCAAAGGCCCAAAATTAGGGATATGCTTATACTTGGATAGATAAGGACATTGTCCTTATAGGATAGGAATGAAAAAAGGAGAAAGTAGTAGAAAACACTAGCCATGAACTAACTAGATCATGGTGCCTGCAGGGAGGATTTTGGATTTTATTCTATGGTGATGGGAAGCCATTAGAGGTTATCAACAGGGAAATGGCATACCTAATATATTTTTTTAAAGGATAGCTCTGACTGAGGCATGAGAAAAAATGTGAAGGAGGAGACTGATTACAACAAAGAAGACCAAAATATTATCGAATTCCAAAGAATACTATTGATATCTTAAACAAGGGGTGTTAGAAGTAGAGGTAAAAAGATGGTGGTGAAGTTAACAAGATATAGCTGAAAGCATCTGTTGATGTTTAGAAGTGTTCTTTAAGAGAAAAAATAGTTAAGGAAATACCTAACATTTTCGCTGGCACACTCAAGAAAAATTAATTCTAGAACGTTTGAATCAATGACAAATTACAGCATTATGAATGGCCGTTAGGTAAGCCACTGAATACCCAACACTTAACTGTAACAGTAGGGGAAGAAAATAAAAACAAACAAATAAACAATAACAAAATGAAGCCCTGGTGTGTAATAACCATCGGTCTCTAATTTGCAAGGATATTAAAGTATATTGAATGTCTTACCTATTTTGGTGAATGTTACATATGTTTGATTATTTGAGATATGTTGGGTAGACATAGAATAATTTAATTAAAATCTTGCTCTTAAGTAAAATTGATACATTACCTTTTTTGTATATGCCAACTCTCCTTTTTCAATGAATTGATGTGTATAGGAAGCAGAGTAATGCTTTGCATTTGGTGATCTATTAGGATAGTGTTTCTCTTCAAAAAGCCATCTCTAATATGCATAGACAGGACAGTTACGTATACTCACGTAGATACCTATCTACATCTATGTAATAGCATCATACATATATAAATTCTACAGTGCCTATGGCTTATTTTGCCTTGATTAAAGTGTTGTGCCGGAAGGCTAATTTCATGGAGTTTGAAAATTTTGTGTGGATCATTTAACCTTCTTATGTACTTGAAAACTCGTCTATAGACCTTATATATATCAGCCGTCACAAAGTTATGTTATTTCTAAAATCTCAGTCCACAATGGCAAGACATGGATGACCTCAGGTAAGCCTTCTCTGTGAAACTCCTGAAAGAGGAGTCCCTGGATTTCGCTGATGGTAGGATAATCATGGTATAGAAAGGCAGTATTTTAAAAGTCAATGGCTTTTAATGGTGGAGTGAAAACTGTAATTTGTCAATTCTGGAATCAATTTCTTATTTTTCATTTCCTGTTTTAAGTAAGTGTCATTTGTTGTCTTCCTTAATTAGCTCACAAAATAACGTACACTTCTCAGATTGTGTCATGTAAGTGCAAACATTTGTTATTTATATTTTTTGCAAATGAACTGAATTTGAGCTCTCTTAGATACAGAGAATAAGTTTCTTAATTAAGACACTAAAGTTATTTAAAATATTTGATAGTAGAAGTATCATGCTTCCTTTACCAAATGATAAGAAAGTATTAGGTATCTGTATATAACTGGAAAGGAACTTATCTCAGAATCTAACTTCATTTTCCAGAGCATATATTACAAATGCACAGTATGTGTCCAGCTGGATTTTAAAATTTCTGTTTCTTCCCAGGTGTAGAAACTGAGGCCCTGTCCAGTTAATTGAATTGTTTAAGTTTACATAATAATTCAGTGGCCAAGTAGGATTATGTTAAATCCTGGACTTTTGAGTCCAACTAAAGTGATCTTTTAAATTTATGCTTCAAATTAATAAATAAACAAGCAAATAAATCCCAAAGATTCCTTTCCAACAAATATCTTACATTTTTATCCATTAAAAAAACAACAAAAATATAAGCAAGAAGAATAGGTACAGATACCTATGGGAAAGGTACTGATTTTAATCATCTTTTGGAGATATTTAAGTAATTATCTTTACAAAGGCAAGGGAATAGATAACAGGATAGTCATTCCCTTTGAAGTTTGTACATCCCTGACTGTGTTTTTTTCCCCCTCTGTTTCTGCTCCATCCAGTTGATTAATGTATCTAATATTGTATTGAGACCTTTCAGAAGTAAGAGACAGTGTCTACGCAACTTGTTAATAATTTTTGGGTAACTACAAACTGTATTTGCCAGGACCTATTTCATGCAGCGTAAATGATGAGAGATAATTCAAAGATGTAATTATGACCTTCAAAGGACTTTCATTATTATTGAGGTATAAGGCGTGACAAAGAGACAACAGCTAAACAAACAAACAAACAAAAAAACACTAAAAGGAAGAACATGTGCAATGACTAGATTATGGTGTAGGTATATTTAGTTGCAAACTATTTCAGAAAATGGGTTGATTTATCATAGAACATCATGTTATATGGAAATTAACAAACATTTCAGGTAGCCTTTGAAGCAAGCACAAGGTAGAATCTGAACTGACAGAAAGTGAAGAAGCAGTAGTTCATTAGAAGGAGGGAGTCAGCACAGGATTACAAGAGAATGACTATAACATGTGCAGAAAATAAAAGTAAACTATGTGCTAATTTTACTTAGGGATATATATTGAACAGCAAATGAGATTTTTATATAGGCGTCATACGATCTCAAGAAAACAAAGTCCATTCAAATTTGTTCCACAAAATGGGGTTTTCTTGAAAAAGAAGAGGATATTCTTACAGAGACCAAGAAGAAAAACTCATGCTAATGAACACTGAACTTGCAACTTTCAAAGTAGACAGAAACTTCCTGTGACATTGATCATGGTCCCAAAGGATACTGTTGATGGTACTGATGAATGTGATGACAATGATAGTGATGATGATGATGATAATAAATATTTATTGAAAGTTTTAATTTACTGGCACTTTTGAAAGTATTTAGAAAGGTTTTATTTACTTAAACTTTTATAACAGCTTTCTAAAATATATTGCTATTTTCTAATTTTGTATAGAAAAGCAAAATTGGGGAAGGTTAAAATGTCAAATTTCAGAGTTCAATTCTTAATTACTGTACTATTCTGTATTTGTAGACATTTATCTCAATTGACTACTCACACAGGGCTGCATTTCTTTATATTAGATTTCAAAATACAAGAGAAATATAATGAGTTAAAAGCTAACCAATGGGTAGAGTGATCTTCAGTGAATTTACCCACCTGAGCAATGCCAGAGTATTCAGTCTTTCTTTGTGACAGGCCTTGCCCATTCTCTATGCAACAATCACTCCCTCACCAACCCCATTTCATCTCTCCTAATTGAACCTTTACAGCTAGGTGTTGACTTTTTTCCTCCATATTGAGAAATCCTGCCTTTTAATTGGACTGTTTAGTCCACAACATGTACTGTAATTATTACTATGATTGGATTGAAGTCTATGTTTTTTTTTGTTTGTTTGTTTTCTGTTTGTTGGCTTTGTTCATTCCTGCCTTTTTAGATTGTTTGAATAGCTTTTTAGAAAAAATAAAAAAACAGAGAAGGAGGGAGCCAAACCATAAGAGACTCTTAAAAACTGAGAACAAACTGAGGGTTGATGGGGGGTGGGAGGGAGGGGAGGGTGGGTGATGAGTATTGAAGAGGGCACCTGTTGGGATGAGCACTGGGTGTTGTATGGAAACCAATTTGACAATAAATTTCACATTAAAAAAAAGAGAAAAAAAAGAATTCCATCTTATTGCAACTTTTTAGGTTTGCCTTTCAGTTCTCCTGTTTTCATTATATTTTTAGTGGTTATTCTAGTGATAAAATATACATCCTCAACATTTTGCAAACTAAGAGTTAGTATTTTACTACTTTACTTAATTAAAACAGAAACTTTTATCCATATAGATTGATTTAATACCCATTTAGCATTGTGTATGCTATTTTTTGTCACATGCATTATTTATATATATCACCATAAACAGGATTAGACAGTATTTTTTCTTTAGTCATTTGCATTTTATAGAAATTAATATTACTTCATTTGCATATTCATATATATGAATGTTTATATATTCATTTATTATATATAGAAAATGTTTCTTATTTTGTCCTGAAGATCCAAGTTTCACTCAACATCATTTCCTTTTTACCCTAAGGAATTTTGTTTTGTTTTGTTTTTTAGCACTTCTTCTGGGTCAGTCTGCTATTACCAAATTGTCTGTTTTATTTTATCTGAAAAATCTTCAGTTTGTTTCTAATCTACATCTCTGAATATAGAATTCATGGGTAACAGGTTTTTATTTTTCTTTCAGAACTTTAAAATTAATGTTATTTATTTTATTTCATTTTTTAAGTTTATTTATTTTTGACAGAGAGAGAGAGAGAGAGAGAGCGAATGTGAGCTAGGGAGGGGCAGAGAAAGAGGGAGACACAGAATCCGAAGCAGGCTCCAGGCTCAGAGCTGTCAGCACAGAGCCTGATGCAGGGCTCTAACTCACAAACCGTGAGATCATAACCTGGACTGAAGTCGGACACTTAACTGACTGAGCCACCTAGGCGCCCCTAAAATTAATGTTAAACTGTCTTCCTGGTCCCCCTAGTTTCTAGTTTCTTATGAGAAACTATATAGTCATTTTAATTCTTGTTCCTTGTATGTAATATGTCATTTTCTTCCCAGGTTATTTCAATATTTTATGTTTATCATAGGTATACAACCATTTGACTATGTTGTACCTAGGCATGGCTTTATTTTTATTTATCTGGTCTAGCTTTCACTGATCTTTTTAAATCTATAAATGTACATCTACCAAGACTGTACATTTTTTCAGCAATTATTTCTTCAAATACTTTTTCTGCCCTATTTCCCTTTCCTTTGTTTCTGCAACTACAGCTTAAATTATGTGAGGTATTTTTATATTGTCTCACAGGACTCTGAGGGTCTTCTTCATTTGCTTTCAGCTTTTCTTCAATGATTTTATTCAAATGTGATAATTTTTTTTAGCTTCAGGATCACTGACTCTTTCCCATCTCCACTGCTATTATTGAGCCTATCTAGGTGATCATTTAATTTCATTTTTTTTCTTTTAAAAAATATTTGTATCTGTTTGACATATTTTTTCTACATTTCATTTATTACAAATGTATTTTCCTTTATCTTACTTAGCATTTTTATCATAACTGCTTCCTTGTCTGATAATCCTATCATCATCTCACAACTGCCCCCTGTTAATTGTTTACAACCTTGAGAAGGAGTTATATTTTCCTATTCCTTATATTTTGAGTAATTTTAGATTATATTATGGATATTATGACTCCTTAGTTGTAGAGACTCTGTATTCTGCTCTAATCTTTCAAAAACAGACACTATTTAAACATGTTTTTTTTCAATCAATTAACTTTGTTAACTAAAATAGCAATATCTGCCTCACCTAGAGTGGGCAACTCAAATATTAGTTAAATTCTATTAGCTAAAAGTTTCTTTGAATTTTCGTAGCTCATTCATGATATAGGGATTAGTCAGATATTTGAAAAGTTTTTTTCATACACTTTGGAGCTCTGTTTTTCTGTTTACTTCCTTCAAGATAGTCCCCAACCCTAATATTCTGATAGCTATTTTAACCCTGGCCCTGAACCTGTCTTGTTTCTTCAGACCATAAAGACAGCAGGTTTTCTCTGAGAATTTGAGCCACCCTGGGCCATATTACTCCACGTCTGAGGTCTGCCCTCAACACTAAAGTTGTGGCAATGAAAAACTCATTCTGTGCTGTCCTTTTCTGCTAACTTTGGATTATCACCAAAATTAGTCTGTTTTTGCTCATTTTTCAGGGCCTTCAGGTAATTCTTTTTGTATGTTACTTAGTTTACAGTTGTCATCTGTGGTCTGTTAAAAGCTGACACCAGCATGCTGAAAACAGAACCCTATTTCTCTTACATTTGAATCATGCCTTCTGATCTATTCCAGCAAAGTAAGTGTATTTCCTCAGGGGCAGAAAACAAAATAAAATAAACTTGCTTTGCAAATATTCTTTAAAATTTATTATTTGCCTTTGAAATTTGGGTTTTAAAGCTCAACAGACAGAAATTAACTTTCTTGGTCATTTATTTGTGCGATGTTCTGTGGTGGCCTGTCATTCTCACAGTCATAGATAATAACATTTGTTTTAAAAGATGGAGGTATTAGGAGAGAAAACTGTATATGAAAAGAAATTATCGACATTGAAAACCATACCCATTAAAATGCATCAAAATATTTCTACTACACAAGTGAATATGTGATGAGATTAGAATTCAGTGGTGGTTATGGAAATGTAATGAATGGAAAAATATATTAAAACAATAGACTAGAATTTTTCATAAAAATGAGGTGAAAAAGAAGGAGAGGATTTCACAAATAACTCTAAGGATTTGCTTCTAGGCAATGCAAAATAAAGTTAATATTCACAATGATGGAAGCTTTTGGGAAACAATCAAGACTTTGGAGGAAAAATATTTTATAGATTTTCTAACAGTGATTTTGACCTAAGTTAGGACATTCAGATAGATAAACCTTATGGGCAGGTGAAGTAAAAATCTAGAGTGTAAAGCCTTCTGCCTGTGGATCTTAAAAGTGACTAAGATGAAAAAAAGCACACTGTTTTTACCATCATGAGCTTTTGGGAGGATTAAAGTTTAGGGAAAGAGTCAAGAAACAAAATCAGAAGATTGAATGGTAAGGTGAAAAGACTGCTGACCTGTGAATTAGGGTATTGTCTGTCCTGTATACTTGCCTCTGTAACCAACTATGCACACTTATTCAAATAGTTGTCTTCATTTCTCTGAGCTGTGGTTTCCCTACCTGAAAAATGATCATGTTGGGCCACACACTTTAAAAAGGGGTGGGGGAGAGAGAAGGTAATATTTGTTGAATGCCACTACTCATATTTTTTGGATACAATTTAAAAAATAAGCCTGGGTATTCCTTTTATTTTACCATTAAAACAAAATATCTTTATAAGAAAGATATTGCTCATTCCATCTTATACAAGAAAATACTGATACTGATAACCTAAGAGATTGATTAGATTATCAACTAATAAGGAAATGAGTCCCCAAAGGAGTTCATGTGTGCTTCATAGTTTCCTGAGTTCCTTCTTCCACATAGCATTGACTGTCCTCTATTCAAAGCATTGCCAGTTAGAATGAAATCAGAGATACCAAGAAGGAAAGCTGAAAGAAAAGCTTAGATTTGCAAGCAGAGAAGATTTATCTAGTCTCTGTGGTATTAAATCACCTCAATTTAATATGATCCACAATCTCATGTATTTCTAATTCATGAAAATATTAAATAAGGCAGGATTTAACATTCACACCTTTCCCAAATGCATATATTACCATTTGGCATTAGTCCGTCTTTTCTTTCTCAGTCTATTCTTGGTTGAAGTGATTTTTTTTTTAAATCCCGAATAGCTTTAAACTAATTTGCAAGCAAACTTTTATAAAATCCTATATCAAATGATGAATTAAAAATCAAATACATTTCATGTAGTTTCTCTTTTTCATCAGTTCATTTTGGGACCCTTCATCTGATACAATTTATGCTTCATATATTCAGTCTCCCCTTTGCTTATAACAACATTATTTTCTGCTTTCCTTCCCATACTCTATGATTCTTTGCTACATTTTGTTAAATTAAATTGGATAATAACTTCTTAATTTGTCAGTTCTCATGTCTGGAGTTCTTTTACAATTACTTTTTAAAAATAAATTTCTAAAAATTCTCTTTCATAGAGAGAAATAGAAGCTGATAGAAGCTGATTTGCAAAACTGATTCCACTAAATGCACCCAAATAGGTTGGTGGCCCTGTTTATTGTGGGGTTTTGGTATGTAAGAAGTATTTTTAAAAATATATGGATCCAAAGTTGACCATTCTCCTGTTGGCCCATAAGCCTTTTAATAGCACTTTTTTTTTTAATTGTAAACTAACAAGCAGGTGACTTTAATATGGTCTAGTGTCCTACTTATTCTCTGAATTAGATATTCTGAAGAAGATAATAAAAATGCTTGCTCTGATGTTCAGGCCTGATATGTGCCCCTGATGATTTCTAAGTTTGAAGCCACAGCTGTTTTATCAAAATATCTTTAGAATCGGGGTGTCTAGGGGCGCCTGGGTGGCGCAGTCGGTTAAGCGTCCGACTTCAGCCAGGTCACGATCTCGTGGTCCGTGAGTTCGAGCCCCGCGTCGGGCTCTGGGCTGATGGCTCAGAGCCTGGAGCCTGTTTCCGATTCTGTGTCTCCCTCTCTCTCTGCCCCTCCCCCATTCATGCTCTGTCTCTCTCTGTCCCAAAAATAAATAAACGTTGAAAAAAAAAAAAAATTAAAAAAAAAAAAAAAAAAAAAGAATCGGGGTGTCTAGGTGACTCAGTCATTAAGTGTCTGACTTCAGCTCAGGTCATGATCTCACGGTTCATGAGTTCAAGCCCCACATTGGGCTCTGTGCTGGCAGCTCAGAGCCTGGAGCCTGCTTCAGATGCTGTGTCTCCGTGTCTCTCTGCCCCTCCCCTGCTTACTCTCTGTAGCTCAAAAATGAATAAACATTAAATTTTTTTTAAATAACTTTAGATTTTATGGTTTTCTCTACTGTCTACCCCCAACCCCATCATACTGTGCTTCATTGCCCACCTGCCCCCAACTTTTCTCCTTAAATGCAATTTTCCTCTTTCAATGTCCTCTAAATTTCCCTCTGCCCAGGCCTTTCTATGGATGACTTTCCTGGATTTGCTTCATTCCTTCCTTTGCCTCTCTTCATCTGAGTCAGGGGATGAGTGATTCTGAATGCAGACATGATTCAGCAGAAGTGCATACACACACGTAGGGTATGGATGCATGATACTGAATCTGATGATGGAGACGTGGTTGTGTTATGGTCAACAAGTTCAGGCTCCAAGTGTCTGGAATAAAGAATCAGAACAGAAGCCTCTCTCTGGAGAAATATAGGAACGTCTCATCAATGGAATAGGGGAAAATGAGAGAGGAAATGGCAGAAGAGTAGGTGGACAGAGGGATTCATGTTAAGCTGTTTATATTTTCATCAGTTTGAAAGGTGACCTGGAGGGGAATAAAGAAGGATAGAACAACCGTGATTAGAAGGAGACAACAGGTAGATATATACTCTCTTGAGTAATTGCCATTTCTTGGTTTGCTTGCTGGTTGTTGTCATTTTCACTTTGAGAAGCTGTACATTCTCAAAATATTAGAAGCACAAATATTATTTGAATACAATTAAAAAGTACATTTCAACTTCAAGTCCGTTTAAATAAAATAATCTGAATTTTTGTGTATCTGGACCATTGTGCATTTTACCAGTGGTAATGTTTAGAAGTGAATATGTTGGAACCCTTTAAATTAGTTCTAAGACTTATAGAAATTCTACATTTGAAAGACAATTTCCTGTCATGGAAAAAAGCAAGTGAAGCAAGCCTAACTGATCTAAAAATTATTTAAAGCCATGTTTAATGTTAAATCCATTAACTGTATATAAATTTAATATAATTTATTTAACATACTTTTATATTTATATATAAATATTTTATACTTATTATATAATATATTAACATTCATTTTATATTTATATATAATATAATTTACATAGTGGGGGGAGAAATCTTACTCTATGTAAAGATTATATATTTATAATGCTAAATTTTACTTTTAAAATGCGGTATACAAGAATTGTTTGATTAAAAAATGATTTTTATCTACTTGGGAGAGCTTAGCATATTAAAAAGTTTAACTTAAAATTCAAGCAGAAGCAACTATGATCTGTTTTCATCCTGTCTGTATGTGATCCCAAATCATCAACAGATGAAGCTTTTTTTATTTCTTATAACTTTCAAATAGCAAAAAGAAATAAAGTTACCTTTCATTTATGAGTTATCATTTTTTCCTCTCTATATTTTGACAAACAACATGACAGAAAAATGATTAAGTTTCTCATTTCGCAATGTGACTTCTGTGTTATTTATTGTCAAAATAAAAGTCACTTTGTGAATCAAAGTTTTTAATCTTTTTTTTCCACTCAATCTCAAAAAGTGTTTTGTCAGGAAACTGGTTTTGGTAAATACCTCCCTCCAAACCCTGCCACCTAATGACAGGTAAGTCCTTTTAAATGACTCATTGCTAATTAGTTCAGAGCAACATTCCAAAAGAATATTTTATTTTTGGAACCTCATTTTATTGATTTTCTGCTCCAGTAGCGTGACTAATGCACATCACAGTTAGAGCTCTGCAAAATGTTTGCAGCAAAACCCCAAACCAGGTGATAATCACCAGATATTTACCTGGTTTCTTTACTATGTTATCAACCAAATCATCAGGCTCAATTCCTGAAAAGGTTCTTGGCTTTTACAGGATTTCCTGACAATACTGGGCATTCTTCTGTGTCAAGATGATTTCTCTTGCAAATTCCCAAATTCAATCTCAAAATGAAATGAGATGCTATGGTTTTGGCTGTTCTTTGCTTTTTATTTTTGGTTCACTGATGCTTGAAAGTCAAAATGAAACTGAAGTACAGGCCCTTGGGAGCCCAAATGAGTAATTTAAATGAATATCAATGAATCCAGCATGCTGAGTTTCAGCAGCATAGGCAATGCCAGAACCACAAAGTGTCCAGAACTTACTCAGGATGGAAACTGGTTTTAAAGATCAAGGCGGAGAATAGCAAATTGTTTTTCTATAACAACCTATGCCTACAGGATTCCTTCTCCCTGTGATTTTACTTCAAGCTTCTTGTTTATGGTCATATCTACTGAATAGTTGTGTCAAAATCATTCATTGTCCAGGACTGCTGCTTACCTTGCAACACAAGAAGAGAAATAATGTTTAAATTAACAGAAAAACTATCTTGTGATGTTTCTTCCTCCACATTTATTGTCAGGAAGAAAATCAATGAGCAGTTACATGTTTGTAATAAATGAAATGAAAAAATAAAATAGAGCTTATTCAAAATATAATGAGTTTAAAAATAAAATAAAATGTATACCTGTTGATTTAGCAGCTGTAAAACTATACAACTTGTGGGGGGTAAAATAAAATTGGTAGTAGAAAGCAGAATTAATGATGGATCTAATGAAAACTAATGAACACTGTGGCTCCTTTGAAGAAAAAAATGTATATCATACAAAATTACACACTATTTAAGAGGATTCACAGATTAAAGGTTTATAAATCCTGCTCTTGTAAAGAAATCTTTATTAATTTTGAAATTAATCGAGATAGTTTATAGTCTCTATCCTCTCAATAATTTTTTATTCAAATTTGTTCAACATTTGTTTCACTAACATTAAACAAATTTTTAATTAAATATTCTTTTGACTTATGAATGTACCCTTTGACTCAGTGTTTTAAAATAGAGAAAATGAATTTAGAGTGCTATGAGAGGGAAAGTTTACAATTCAAAAATTTTATACCCAGCTGAATTATCTTGCATAAGTAAAGGGATTAAAAATAAATATTAAATGTGTAAATATTTAAATAATTATCATTCATTAATAATTATGAAGAGTAGGGGAACCTGGGTGGCTCAGTGAGTTAAACATCCAACTTCAGTTCAGGTCATGATTTCATAGCTAGTGAGTTCTAGCCCCACATTAGGCTCTGTGCTGATAGCTCAGAGCCTGGAGCTTGCTTCAGATTCTGTGTCTCCCTCTCTCCCTGTTGCTCCCCCACTCATGCTCTCTCTCTCTCTCTCTGTCTCAAAAATAAGTAAACGTTAAAAACTCTTTTTGAAAAGCATTCCTAGAATACAAGCTTTAAGCCAGAAATTCCCAACCTTTCCCAGAAATGACACACTATTATCTCAGTAATTTCTTACAACACCCCTATCAAAATAAATACCTAATAGCTCTGTTTATTAAGAGGTTAGATTAAAATAACTTAAGTATTTGTGTTTTAAAACATGTCTGAAAAAATAATATGAAGAAATTTTAAAAAATAATAATGATATTTTCATTTCACTATTAAATAACCACCATTATTTATTAATGGGATATTTTCACCTGTTGGGTACTGTGCAACTTTTCAAACACTGGAATTAGATTTGATATATAACCACTCTTATATACAGTGTAATCATAATTATAATGCAATGTTTACTTTTTATCACAGCATCTCCTGAAAAATTCAGTTTTATAAAGATTTGTATGTGATCTAATGTTGAAGCTGTGAACTACCTTGACTTGAGGCTGTGAACTACCTTAACCTGATAGGGTTTAATAGATGTTGTTATATTTCCCTCAAAAATTTAAAATAACTGAAGTGCCCCTGTGAGCTAACTGCAGCAATCTAGGCAGCACAGTACATAGTTTTGCAACCAAGACTTTAGAGGAATAAATATTATGGACTCAAATACATAGAAAGTCATGTTGTAAAGAAACATAGGGTGCCCCTTATACAATTTGGACACCACTTTCAAATGTCCCATTAGATCTGGGCTTATATTCTTCAGTATAGAAGTAAAATTTTGGTGGGCAAGAAAAATATTTAACAGCTTCTTTCAGCCTTTTTTTTTTTCATGCTATATTCGTAAATCTAAAAAATTGGAAAACTTCCATTACATAAATAGACATTATTTTTTTAAGTACTTCATATGCCCAACATTACTTACAGCAGTGTTCAAACATGCACAGAAAAATTCTAAGAGTAAATGCACCAGTATTTTAAAATGTAATTCTCTTGGGGCGCCTGGTGGCTTGGTTAACAAAGTGTCAGATTTTGGCTCAGGTCATGATCTTGTGGTTCATGAGTTTGAGCCTCACATTGGTCTCTGCCCTCACAGTGCGGATCCTGCTTGGGATTCTCTCTCTCTCTGCTTCTCTAGTCTTCCCTTCCCCCACCCCACACACACAATAAACTTAAATGAAAAAAAAAAGGCTTTGAAAAGTAATTCTTCCCCTGTGGTAAGCAGTGGATGGGAGAGGTAGGATTTTTCTTTCTCCGCTACGTTCTTTCCATGTTTCTAAGGTTTTAATAATCTGCATATTTTCCTTTGCAAAACAGGAAAAATATATTTATTTTAAAATAGAATTTGGAGACGGAGGGAAGATGGCGGCGTAGGAGGACGCTGGGCTCACCGCGCGTCCTGCTGATCAATTAGATTCCACCTACACCTGCCTAAATAACCCAGAAAACCGCCAGAGGATTAGCAGAATGGAGTCACCGGAGCCAAGTGCAGACGAGAGGCCAACGGAAGAGGGTAGGAAGGGCGGCGAGGCGGTGCATGCTCCACGGACTGGCGGGAGGGAGCCGGGGCGGAGGGGCGGCTCGCCAGCCAAGCAGAGCCCCGGAGTCTGGCTTGCAAAAGCAGAGGGGCCTGACGGACTGTGTTCCGACAGCAAGCGCGACTTAGCGACTGGGAGGTCATAAGTTAACAGCTCTGCTCCGAAAGCGGGAAGGCTGGAGGACAAAGGGAGGGAGAGCTGCTGAGCCCCCGGACGACAGAGCTCAGTTTGGTGGGGAACAAAGGCGCTCACCAGCACCATCTCCCCCGCCCATCCCCCAGCCAAAATCCCAAAGAGAACCAGTTCCTGCCAGGGAACTTGCTCGCTCCGCGCAAACACCCAACTCTGTGCTTCTGCGGAGCCAAACCTCCGGCAGCGGATCTGACTCCCTCCCGCTGCCACAGGGCCCCTCCTGAAGTGGATCACCTAAGGAGAAGCGAGCTAAGCCTGCCCCTCCTGCTCCTGTGCACCTTGCCTACCCACCCCAGCGAATACGCCAGATCCCCAGCATCACAAGCCTGGCAGTGTGCAAGTAGCCCAGACGGGGCACGCCATCCCACAGTGAATCCCGCCCCTAGGAGAGGGGAAGAGAAGGCACACACCAGTTTGACTGTGGCCCCAGCGGTGGGCTGGGGGCAGACATCAGGTCGGACTGCGGCCCCGCCCACCAACTCCAGTTATACACCACAGCACAGGGGAAGTGCCCTGCAGGTCCTCACCACGCCAGGGACTATCCAAAATGACCAAACGGAAGAATTCCCCTCAGAAGAATCTCCAGGAAATAACAACAGCTAATGAGCTGATCAAAAAGGATTTAAATAATATAACAGAAAGTGAATTTAGAATAATAGTCATAAAATTAATCGCCGGGCTTGAAAACAGTATACAGGACAGCAGAGAATCCCTTGCTACAGAGATCAAGGGACTAAGGAACAGTCACGAGGAGCTGAAAAACGCTTTAAATGAAATGCAAAACAAAATGGAAACCACCACAGCTCGGATTGAAGAGGCAGAGGAGAGAATAGGTGAACTAGAAGATAAAGTTATGGAAAAAGAGGAAGCTGAGAGAAAGAGAGATAAAAAAATCCAGGAGTATGAGGGGAAAATTAGAGAACTAAGTGATACACTAAAAAGAAATAATATACGCATAATTGGTATCCCAGAGGAGGAAGAGAGAGGGAAAGGTGCTGAAGGGGTACTTGAAGAAATAATAGCTGAGAACTTCCCTGAACTGGGGAAGGAAAAAGGCATTGAAATCCAAGAGGCACAGAGAACTCCCTTCAGACGGAACCTGAATCGATCTTCTGCACGACATATCATAGTGAAACTGGCAAAATACAAGGATAAAGAGAAAATTCTGAAAGCAGCAAGGGGTAAACGTGCCCTCACATATAAAGGGAGACCTATAAGACTCGTGACTGATCTCTCTTATGAAACTTGGCAGGCCAGAAAGAATTGGCACGAGATTTTCAGTGTGTTAGACAGAAAAAATATGCAGCCGAGAATCCTTTATCCAGCAAGTCTGTCATTTAGAATAGAAGGAGAGATAAAGGTCTTCCCAAACAAACAAAAACTGAAGGAATTTGTCACCACTAAACCAGCCCTACAAGAGATCCTAAGGGGGACCCTGTGAGACAAAATACCAGAGACATCACTACAAGCATAAAACATACAGACATCACAATGACTCTAAACCCATATCTTTCTATAATAACACTGAATGTAAATGGATTAAATGCGCCAACCAAAAGACATAGGGTATCAGAATGGATAAAAAAACAAGACCCATCTATTTGCTGTCTACAAGAGACTCATTTTAGACCTGAGGACACCTTTAGATTGAGAGTGAGGGGATGGAGAACTATTTATCATGCTACTGGAAGCCAAAAGAAAGCTGGAGTAGCCATACTTATATCAGACAAACTAGACTTTAAATTAAAGGCTGTAACAAGAGATGAAAAAGGACATTATATAATAGTTACAGGGTCTATCCATCAGGAAGAGCTAACAATTATAAATGTCTATGCGCCGAATACCGGAGCCCCCAAATATATAAAACAACTACTCATAAACATAAGCAACCTTATTGATAAGAATGTGGTAATTGCAGGGGACTTTAACACCCCACTTACAGAAATGGATAGATCATCTAGACACACGGTCAATAAAGAAACAAGGGCCCTGAATGAGACATTGGATCAGATGGACTTGACAGATATATTTAGAACTCTGCATCCCAAAGCAACAGAATATACTTTCTTCTCGAGTGCACATGGAACATTCTCCAAGATAGATCATATACTGGGTCACAAAACAGCCCTCCATAAGTTTACCAGAATTGAAATTATACCATGCATACTTTCAGACCACAATGCTATGAAGCTTGAAATCAACCACAGAAAAAAGTCTGGAAAACCTCCAAAAACTTGGAGGTTAAAGAACACCCTACTAACGAATGAGTGGGTCAACCAGGCAATTAGAGAAGAAATTAAAAAATATATGGAAACAAACGAAAATGAAAATACAACAATCCAAACGCTTTGGGACGCAGCGAAGGCAGTCCTGAGAGGAAAATACATTGCAATCCAGGCCTATCTCAAGAAACAAGAAAAATCCCAAATACAAAATCAAACAGCACACCTAAAGGAAATGGAAGCAGAACAGCAAAGGCAGCCTAAACCCAGCAGAAGAAGAGAAATAATAAAGATCAGAGCAGAAATAAACAATATAGAGTCTAAAAAAACT
Organism: Leopardus geoffroyi; assembly: GCF_018350155.1. Lineage (NCBI taxonomy): Eukaryota > Metazoa > Chordata > Mammalia > Carnivora > Felidae > Leopardus > Leopardus geoffroyi. The sequence goes on from NC_059339.1 coordinate 61,537,612, forward strand.
GTAGAGCAGATCAACGAAACCAAGAGTTGGTTTTTTGAAAAAATAAACAAAATTGACAAACCTCTAGCCAGGCTTCTCAAAAAGAAAAGGGAGATGACCCAAATAGATAAAATCATGAATGAAAATGGAATTATTACAACCAATCCCTCAGAGATACAAACAATTATCAGGGAATACTATGAAAAAATATATGCCAACAAATTGGACAACCTGGAAGAAATGGACAAATTCCTGAACACCCACACTCTTCCAAAACTCAATCAGGAGGAAATAGAAAGCTTGAACAGACCCATAACCAGTGAAGAAATTGAATCGGTTATCAAAAATCTCCCAACAAATAAGAGTCCAGGACCAGATGGCTTCCCTGGGGAGTTCTACCAGACGTTTAAAGCAGAGATAATACCTATCCTTCTCAAGCTATTCCAAGAAATAGAAAGGGAAGGAAAACTTTCAGACTCATTCTATGAAGCCAGTATTACTTTGATTCCTAAACCAGACAGAGACCCAGTAAAAAAAGAGAACTACCGGCCAATATCCCTGATGAATATGGATGCAAAAATTCTCAATAAGATACTAGCAAATCGAATTCAACGGCATATAAAAAGAATTATTCACCATGATCAAGTGGGATTCATTCCTGGGATGCAGGGCTGGTTCAACATTCGCAAATCAATCAACGTGATACATCACATTAACAAAAAAAAAAGAGAAGAACCATATGATCCTGTCAATCGATGCAGAAAAGGCCTTTGACAAAATCCAGCACCCTTTCTTAATAAAAACCCTTGAGAAAGTCGGGATAGAAGGAACATACTTAAAGATCATAAAAGCCATTTATGAAAAGCCCACAGCTAACATCATCCTCAACGGGGAAAAACTGAGAGCTTTTTCCCTGAGATCAGGAACACGACAGGGATGCCCACTCTCACCGCTGTTGTTTAACATAGTGCTGGAAGTTCTAGCATCAGCAATCAGACAACAAAAGGAAATCAAAGGCATCAAAATTGGCAAAGATGAAGTCAAGCTTTCGCTTTTTGCAGATGACATGATATTATACATGGAAAACCCGATAGACTCCACCAAAAGTCTGCTAGAATTGATACATGAATTCAGCAAAGTCGCAGGATACAAAATCAATGTACAGAAATCAGTTGCATTCTTATACACTAACAATGAAGCAACAGAAAGACATATAAAGAAACTGATCCCATTCACAATTGCACCAAGAAGCATAAAATACCTAGGAATAAATCTAACCAAAGATGTAAAGGATCTGTATGCTGAAAACTATAGAAAGCTTACGAAGGAAATTGAAGAAGATTTAAAGAAATGGAAAGACATTCCCTGCTCATGGATTGGAAAAATAAATATTGTCAAAATGTCAATACTACCCAAAGCGATCTACACATTCAATGCAATCCCAATCAAAATTGCACCAGCATTCTTCTTGAAACTAGAACAAGCAATCCTAAAATTCATATGGAACCACAAAAGGCCCCGAATAGCCAAAGGAATTTTGAAGAAGAAGACCAAAGCAGGACGCATCACAATCCCAGACTTTAGCCTCTACTACAAAGCTGTCATCATCAAGACAGCATGGTATTGGCACAAAAACAGACACATAGACCAATGGAATAGAATAGAAACCCCAGAACTAGACCCACAAACGTATGGCCAACTCATCTTTGACAAAGCAGGAAAGAACATCCAATGGAAAAAAGCCTCTCTAACAAATGGTGCTGGGAGAACTGGACAGCAACATACAGAAGGTTGAAACTAGACCACTTTCTCACACCATTCACAAAAATAAACTCAAAATGGATAAAGGACCTGAATGTGAGACAGGAAACCATCAAAACCTTAGAGGAGAAAGCAGGAAAAGACCTCTCTGACCTCAGCCGTAGCAATCTCTTCCTCGACACATCCCCAAAGGCAAGGGAATTAAAAGCAAAAGTGAATTACTGGGACCTTATGAAGATAAAAAGCTTCTGCACAGCAAAGGAAACAACCAACAAAACTAAAAGGCAACCAACGGAATGGGAAAAGATATTTGCAAATGACATATCGGACAAAGGGCTAGTATCCAAAATCTATAAAGAGCTCACCAAACTCCACACCCGAAAAACAAATAACCCAGTGAAGAAATGGGCAGAAAACATGAATAGACACTTCTCTAAAGAAGACATCCGGATGGCCAACAGGCACATGAAAAGATGCTCAATGTCGCTCCTTATCAGGGAAATACAAATCAAAACCACACTCAGGTATCACCTCACGCCAGTCAGAGTGGCCAAAATGAACAAATCAGGAGACTATAGATGCTGGCGAGGATGTGGAGAAACGGGAACCCTCTTGCACTGTTGGTGGGAATGCAAATTGGTGCAGCCGCTCTGGAAAGCAGTGTGGAGGTTCCTCAGAAAATTAAAAATAGACCTACCCTATGACCCAGCAATAGCACTGCTAGGAATTTATCCAAGGGATACAGGAGTACTGATGCATAGGGGCACTTGTACCCCAATGTTCATAGCAGCACTCTCAACAATAGCCAAATTATGGAAAGAGCCTAAATGTCCATCAACTGATGAATGGATAAAGAAATTGTGGTTTATATACACAATGGAATACTACGTGGCAATGAGAAAAAATGAAATATGGCCTTTTGTAGCAACATGGATGGAACTGGAGAGTGTGATGCTAAGTGAAATAAGCCATACAGAGAAAGACAGATACCATATGGTTTCACTCTTATGTGGATCCGGAGAAACTTAACAGGAACCCATGGGGGAGGGGGAGGAAAAAAAGAAAAAAAAAAAAAAAAAGAGGTTAGAGTGGGAGAGAGCCAAAGCATAAGAGACTGTTAAAAACTGAGAACAAACTGAGGGTTGATGGGGGGTGGGAGGGAGGAGAGGGTGGGTGATGGGTATTGAGGAGGGCACCTTTTGGGATGAGCACTGGGTGTTTTATGGAAACCAATTTGACAATAAATTTCATATATTATAAAAAAAATAAAATAAATAAAATAAAAAAAGAAAAAAAAATAAAGTTTTATTCAACACAGCAAAAAAAAAATAATAAATAAAATAAAATAAAATAGAATTTGGAAATATTAACAAAAAATGTCTTTAATTAACTGGGATTAATAAAAAACATTTTCTGGAAAACAGTGAAGATTATAAAAGAATTAGGGAAAAAATAGCTGAAAGAGTAAATCAGTTTATGGACAAAACTTCAAGTGTAGCGAAAGCAATAATGTTAGTGTAGTGTCTGATATTTTTCTGGTTTTGTTTATGGAAACTTGTGCATGTCACAGTTTTAAGATTTAAAACATTTTTTTTAAAAAATGCATGAAAGGGAGTTCTGTTCCACAAAATAGCATGTACATGTGAGATGTTATTATCTCAAAAGTTTTAGAAACATGCCCTTATCCTCAGGTGGTGAGGTAAAAAAAGTGCACATCCCACTTTGTCACCAGGCAAGATTTATTACACTGTGTAGAGACAAAAATGAGTCAGTTTCTAAGGGTACAGTTTTACAGTTTCTTCAAATTCTAGAATGTCACAGCTTAAAATTTGCCCCAACATCTATCTTAAATATCCCATATAACAACAAACACTACATCTTCCTTGTTCTGCCTTTTGGCCTCATTATAACATCCATTTTCTCATCTGAGGATGCAATTAAGATATTCAAAGAATTATATAATGAGACAATTATTTTCATCAAACTATTTGCAAAAAAAGTATGTTTGCTTTTAAGATATATTCAATTAAACTAATGGGGAAGGGGAACTGAGCAAATTCAGCAGGGTCAAATGTTAGGCCTTCAGATTCATATCTAAGTAAAAGGAGTTTAGACATGCAAATAGAAATCAAATTTCTTTTTGCTCATGTGGCTTCATTTCTTGTACTGTTTTCCTTTATTTGATATCATAATGTAAGTAATGTTTGCTATGCAATTTGCTTTCATTTTAGCTTTGATTTTTTTCCCCTGGGTTTCTAATTTCATTTCCATATGTGGATTGTTTTACTACCAATTAGTGCTAGATGACATGAATAAGGGTTTCTTAAAACTGTTTTCAATTCTTTTAGAACTACATGGACACATTAGATGGCAATTAGTCTGAATTCTACCTTCATCTTCTAGCCCCTAATCACATCTTCTCTTCATGGAACAATTAATAACCTGTTGAATGGCCAAAATTTAAAGCAAAAGAAATAAAAATAGTAATTACAAAAATTGCTAGTGAACCAAAATAAAAACATATATTTCTTTTAATATTTGTTAAACATATATATATATATATATATATATATATATGTATGTATATACAGCTTGCTCAACTAAGGTTACTTTATCCTCATAATTATCTTTTAATGATTCCATAGTGATATTACAAAGTTAATAGTAATTAGTTTATTCCCTAAACAACAAAAAAATTAAAAATAATATCACCACAAGACCTTGAAATAATGATTTATAAACTTCAGGTTCATTTATCTTGATTATCTGCAAAATAATACCACTAATAATAATCACTTTCATCAACAGAGGTGCTAGTTGCTCTAAATATGCTTTCATACATATTATCTTATCAGGACCATAATAAGATCACACAGCTAAATATATTATTTTCATTCTGTAGAAGAAAAAAATTTGAAGGACCTCCCAGGAATCTCATGACTTAAAGTGTCCAAGTATTAGCCAACCTTCAGCACAGTAGCCAATAATAGAACAAAATGTTATTAGGTATTTTAATTGTTTGCTTACAGTCTATTTCCCTTTATCAGTTTTCAACTCCACAAGGGCAAGAAACATGTATAGTTCATGAATTAACAGCAAAAAATTAAAGGTATACTGGCTGTTTAATAAATATATTTTGAATGAACCAATAAAAGTTTCTCTCTTTTAAATGCTCATTTATTTATTTATTTTGAGAGAAAGTGCAAGCAGGGGAAGAAGCAGAGAGAGAGGGAGAGAGAATCCCATGCAGGTTCTCCGCTGTCAGCACAGAGTCCGGTGAAGGGCTCAAACTTACAAACTGTAAGATCATGACCTGAGCCAAAATCAAGAGTCAGATGCTTAACTGACTGAGCCACCCAGGTGCCCCACCAATGAAAGTTTCTAATTCCTGATCCAAAATTTTATTGGGCCACCCCACTATATTCTCATCTAAGGAGTAACACACTGTACCCACAGTCTGTTTCCACACCCTCCCCCATTTATGAAATCTCTGGATACCATGGGACCACAGTGGTAAAATGACCACTAGCTAACTTTCTTCCCTCTTACTCTGACATAGGTCTCCTTGAAACTTGTACTATACACTTTGCTTTTGATACTTCCTCAGATCAGCTAGGATCAGAAACATACTAGCCTGTATCAGTGTAAATGTGCTGATGTCTGTTGGGCAACATTATGACTGATATCATCAGTAGGAGGAAAATTTCCAGCTGAGCCAATCATGACAACTGTGGAAGAATAAAGCCTGCAGCCTTCACCCCCTGCCCATCATAGGACTGAGCATCCTGGAAACAAAAGCAGATTCTAAACCACATTATTGAGGCTCCAGTTCCAAACTTTACCTACTGAAAGTGATGGGAAAGATCACTCTAAGTCTCTGAATTAGTTCCTCACTTATAAAATGAGGATGATAATGGCTATACCTCTAAACTCATGGTTATTTGAAAAATTATATTAATATATATAAAATGATACATAATGTGATATATAAACCCAAAGTTATTACTTATTATTTGGATATTCTCCTTCTCATATATGAGAATGGTGTACAGTTAAATTTCTGTGATGTGTGTGTTTGTATTCGTATATATAGGCATACCTTGTTTTATTGTGTTTTGCTTTATTGTGATTCACAGATACTGTTTTTTAATAGTCTGAGGTTTGTGGCAACCCTGCATCCAGCAAGTCTTTTGGTGCCATTTCCAACAGTATTTGCTCACTTTGTGTTCCTGTGTCACATTATGTTAATTCTCACAACATTGCAAACTTTTCTATTATTACTACATTTGTTATAATGATCTTTGATCAAGGAACTTGATGTTACTATTGCAATTATTTGGAAGCACCACAAACCACACGCATATAAGACCGAGAACTTAACTGACAAATGAGTTTGTTCTCACTGTTCCACTGGCAAACTGTTTTCCATCTCATCCTCTCCTCAGGCCTCCCTATTCACTAAGACACAAAAATACTGAAATTAGGTCAATTAATAACTCCACAATGGCCTCTAAGATTTCAAGTGAAAGGAAGAGTTGCATATCTCTCACTTTAAATCCAAAGTTAGAAATAATTAAACTCGGTGAAGAAGGCATGTCAAAGCCAAGACAGGCTGAAAGCTAGGCCTCTTGTACCAGTTATTCAAGTTGTGAATGCAAAGGGAAAGTTCTTGAAGGAAATTAAAAGTGCTACTCCAAACTTTCACTCTTCACAGATGACATGCTATTTTATGTGGAATACTCAAAAGATTCCACCAAAAAATCCTTGCTAGAACTGATCCATGAATCCAGCAAAGTTGCAGGATATAAAACCAACATATAGAAATGTTTGTATTTGTATACACCAATAATGAAGTGGTAGGAAGAGAAAGCAAGGAATCGATACCATTTACAAGTCACTGAAAACCATAGAATACCTAGGAATAAACCTAATCAAAGAGGTAAAATATCTGTATGCTGAAAACTATAGAAAGCTTATGAAAGAAACTGAAGAAGACACAAAGAAATGGAAAAACCTTCCATGCTCATGGATTGGAAGAACAAATATTGTTAAAATGTCAATACTACCAAGCAATCTACATATTCGATGCAATCTCTACCAAAATAACACCAGCATTCTTCACATAACTAGAACGAACAATTCTAAAATTTGTATGGAACCACAAAATACCCCGAATAGCCAAATTAATATTGAAAAAGAAATCTAAAGCTGGAGGCATAGCAATTAGAACTTCAAGCTGTATTACAAAGCTGTGATCAAGACAGTATGCTACTGTCACAAAAAACAGACACATAAGATCAGTGGAACAGAATAGAGAACCCAGAAATGGACCCATAAATGTATGCTCAACTAATCTTTGACAAAGCAGGGAAGACTACCCAGTGGAAAGAAGACAGTCTCTTCATCACATGGTATTGGGAAAACTGGACACCTACATGCAGAAGAATGAACCTGGACCAGTTTCTGACTCCATACATAAAAATAAACTCAATATGGATGAAAAACCTAAATGTAAGACAGAAAATAATCAAAATCCTAGAGGAGAAAACAGGCAACAACCTCTGACCTCGGCCACAGCAGCTTCTTACTTGACATGTCTCTGGAGGCAAGGGAAACAAGAAAAAATGAACTATTGGGACCTCATTAAAATAAAACGCTTCTGCACATTGAAGGAAGCAATCAGCAAAACTAAAAGGCAACCGACAGAATGGGAGAAGATAATTGCAAATGACATATCAGATAAAGGGTTAGTATCCAAAATCTATAAGGAACTTATCAAACTCAACACCCAAAAAACAAATAACCCAATGAAGAAATGTGCAAAAGACATAAATAGACATTTTTCCAAAGAAGACATCCAGATGGCTAACAGACACATGAAAAAAATGCTCAACCTCACTCATCATCAGGGAAATACAAATCAAAATCACAATGTGATACCACCTCACACATGTCAGAAGGGCTAAAATTAACAGTTCAGGAAAAAATAAACGTTGGTGAGGATGTGGAGAAAGGGGAACACTTTTGTACTACTGGTGGGAATGCAAATTGGTACAGCCACTCTGGAAAACAGTATGAAGGTTCCTCAAAAAGTTAAAAATAGAACTACCCTACAACCCAGTGATCACACTACTAGGCATTTATCCAAAGGATACAAAAATGATGATTTGAAGGGGCACATGCACCCCAATGTTTATAGCAGCACTATCAACAATAGCCAAATTATGGAAAGAGCCCAAATGTCCATCAACTGCTAAGTGGATAAAGAAGATATGTGTGTGTGTGTGTGTGTGTGTGTGTGTGTGTGTGTATGACTGTTACATATATGAATATTACTCGCATGTGGCATTCAAAAAGCATGAAATCTTGCCATTTGCAACAACGTGGATGGAAATAGAGTATATTAAGCTAAGCAAAATAAGTCAGTCAGAGAAAGATAAATATCATATGATTTCACTCATATGTGGAATTTAAGAAACAGATGAACACAGGGGAAGGGAAGGAAAAATAAGATACAGAGAGGGAAGCAAACTGTAAGAGACTCTTCAATACAGAGAAAAAACTGAAGGTTGCTAGAAGGGTGTTAGGTGAGGGGAGGGGCTACTGAGTAATGGGCATTAAGAAGGGCACTTGTTGGAATGAGCACTGGGTGTTATATGTAAGTGATGAATTACTAAATTCTAATCCTGAAATCATTATCACACTATATGTTAACTAACTTGGATTTAAGTTAAGAAAAAAATAAAGCGTTATTTCACTGAGCACACAGTTGATAAGAGTGTAAAATATCCTTATTGTTTACATAGAGAAAGTTTTAGTGGTTTGTACAGAAGATCAGACCAACCACAACATTCCCTTAAGCCAAAGCCTAATCCAAGGCAAAACCATAACTCTCTCCAATTCTATGAAGGCTAAGAGAGGTGAAGAAGATGCAGAAGAAAAGTTTGAAGCTAGCAAATGTTGGTTCCTTAGGTTTAAGAAAAGAAACCTCCATAACAAAAAGGTGTAGGGTGAAGCAGGAAGTGCTGATGTAGAAGTTACAGCAAGTTAAATAAAAGATCTAGTTAAAGTAATTAATGAAATAATGTACCATTGTTTTCAACCACACTCAAAAAGTTTAGAAAAATGATAATTGATGAAAGTGGCTATACTAAGCAATAGATTTTTAATGTAAATTAAACAGCTTTATACTGGAAGAAGATGCCATCTAGGATTTTCAAAGGTGAAAACAGTAGAAGTCAATGCCTGGCTTCCAAACTCCAAAGGACAGGATGACTCTTTTGTTATGGGCTAATGCAGTGGTGAGTTTTAAGTTGAAGCCAATGTTCATTTATCATTTTAAAAAACCTTGGGCCCTTAAGAATTATTCTAAATATACTCATTCATGGGTTTGAGCCCCTTATTAGGCTCTGTGCTGACAGCTCAGAGCCTGGAGCCTGCTTCGGATTCTGTGTCTCCCTCTCTCTCTGCCCCTCCCTTTCTTTCTCTCTCTCTCTCTCTTGCAAAAATAAATAAACATTAAAATATATATATATACTCATTCTACAATCTACAAATGGAACAACAAAGCCTGGATGACAACACATCTGTTTATAACATGAAACCATGTTATAATGGGAATGTTTTAAGCCCACTATTGAGACCTACTGCTCAGAAAAAAAGATTCCCTTCAAAGTCCTACTTTTCTTTACAATGCATCTGGTCACACAAGAGTCCTGATGGAGATGTACAATAAAACTAATGTTTTCATGCCTGCTAACACAACATCCATTCTTCAGCCCATGGATCAAAGGGTAATTTTGACTTTCACGTCTTACTATTTAAGAAATATATTTCATAAGGTTACAGCTGACATAGTGATTCCTCTGATGGACCTAGGAAAAATAAAGTAAATTAAAAACCTTTCTAGATGGCATTAAAAATATTCATGATTCATAGGAAGTGGTAAAACTATAAACATGAATAGGAGTTTGGAAGAAGTTGATTCCAGTCCCCATAAATAACTTTGAGGGGTTCAAGACTTCAGTGGAGGAAGTAACTGCAGGTAGAGGGGGAATAGCAAGAGAGCTAGAATTAGAAGTAGAGCCTGAGGATGTGACTGAATTGCTGCAACCTCATGGAAAAATTTGAATGGATAAGGAATTGCTTCTTATGGATGAACAATGAAAGTGATTTCTTGAGATGGAAACTATTCCTGATGAAGATGCCTTAAAGATTGTTGAAATGAGTACAAAGGATTTAGAATATTACATAAACTCAGTTGATAAAGCAGCAGCAGAGTTTGAGAGGACTGACTCCAATTCTGAAGGAAGTTGTACTGTGGTTATCAAACAGCATCAAATGCTACAGAGAAATCATTTGTGAAAGAAAGAGTGAATTGATGCAGGAAACTTCATTGTTGCCTTATTTTAAGAAATTACTACAACCACCCAACCTTTAGCAATCACCTGATCAGTCAGCAGCCATCAACACTGAGGCAAAACCCTTCACCAGCAAAAGGATTACAACGTGGTGAAAGCTCTGATGATGGTTAGCATTTTCTAGCAATAAAGTATTTTTTTGTTTATTTATTTTTGGAGAGAGAGAGAGGGAGAATGAGCAGGGGAGGGGCTGAGAAAGAGGGAAAGAGAGAATCCCAAGCATTCCCCGTGCTGTCAGCACAGAGCCCAACATGGTCATGATTACCAGGTCATGATCTGAGCTGAAATCAAGAGTGAGATACTTAACCGACTGAGCAACCCAGGAGCCCCAGCAATGAAGTATTTTTGAAGTTAAGGTATGTACATTTTTTTTAGACATCATGTTATTGCAAACTTAATAGACTACAATACAGTACAAACATGACTTTTCTATGGACTGGCAAACCAAAAATTCATTTGACTCACTTTACTGTAATATTTGCTTTTATTGTGGCCGGATCTAAATCCACAATATTTCCAAGGTATTAAGTGTATATTAAAAACATTATATATATTATGTATGTTATATAATTATATAATGATATATGTAATAATAAGATGCATAATTATGTGATAATATATTAGATTATATATTAATATTTATATAAACATATATTAATTAACTTTAAGCTATCTGAAATGAATTGATGAGATCTTTGTAATTTTTTTTGTGCCCTGGAATAATTTGAATGTTTTATAAAATATGTTAGAAAATTAGAACTGCTTCTAAATCTTTCTGGGTTAGATATCATTAAAATGCCAATTATTTAATAAAACTTTTTTATATTCTTAAAAATCCATTTAGGATTTTTACCTCTTCTTGAGGCAGTTGATTTCTATTTTTTATAGAAAAATAACCTACATTTCAAATTTATTAATATAAATTCACATGTAATATTTTGCAATTCAAATGAATTTGTGGTTAAGATAGGTAGATAGATACACATACACACTACATATTCAGATATCTGCTTATTTTTGACAAAATAGTTTTATTAACCAAATATATTTTTTATTGATCAATTAATTTTCAATATTGTCATTAATATTCTTTTATTTTGGTTAATATTGTTATTCTATTATAACAGCTTATGTTGAATGCTACATATCTTGATTTTCTAATTTTTTTTTATTAAAAGTTTATACATTTCCTTGTTTTGACTTAAAATCACCAGGTTGTTTTGAAGAAAGAAGTGGTTAAAGTCATTTGGTGATTACTATCTTGTTCATTTCTATCTGGGCAACATCATAATCAGAGAATTTAGACTGTCAGTTCTCCACTTTCAAGAATGTATTGAAATTCTCAATTTGACCACGTACATGATTTTAAACCTTTCATATGGACAAAATAATGCATTTCTATTTATTTGTTGACTACCAAGTGGTAACATCTAATAAATGAGTGCATATGCAATTAAAATTCTATATTTCTATACTTACGTTGTCTCTTTGGTCTTTTTAACTGTTATTACAAACTAAACGTTTCACTATGATTATGATTCTATTAATTTTTCTCACATTTATAAGTACTTTTCCCTCTATTTTTTGCTGATATTTTGTGTAGGCTATAATATTTACTGTCTTTTTTGTAAATATTGAGATTATTATAATATACATTCATTACTTCCATCCCTAAATTTCTATTGTCTTTTTTAAATTCATTTTTTTTAACTTTATTTATTTTGAGAGAGAGTAAGAGTGCAGGAGGGGCACAGAGAGGGAGAAAGAGAGAATCTCAAGCAGGCTCTGCACTGTTAAGCACAGAATCTGAGACGGGGCTTGAACTTACAAAACTGTGAGATCATGACCTGAGCCAAAATCAAGAATCTGATGCTGAACTGACTGAGCCACCCAGGCGCCCCTAAACTTCTAGTGTCTTTACTCTTGAAAAAAAATCTCTTAATTTTATCCCCATCATAACTACTTAATTTATTTCATGTTAAAGCTGAGATTTGCTGTCTCAGAAATCCATTCATCTCACTATCATCCTTTTCACCACCACCCAATATTTTTCACATTCGTCTAAAACGATGTTCCAAACCAGGACATTTATCTCCTGTTCTCATATATTCTGCCCCTGGTTTGGTATAATTGTAGATATTCAGTACACTAACCAGTTCCATTATTCATCCTTGCCATCTAATCTGAGTTAGATCTTCATCCACTCCTCAATCATTTTATTCATCTCTTTTTGTCCCATTCCTCATATTACATATTCCAAACCTTCTCCACTCTTCTCAGGTTTAAACCTCATCTTTTACACATTTACTTTTAAAACATGTCTGAACTTCTAAACTTGCTAAGGCTATTTATACCACCAAAAATGAGCTTCCTTTATCTCTATCTTGTCCACTTAGAAATCTCAGCATATATTGCCCCTTTCCATTCCTGCTACTTCTGAAAAAAAAAAAAAAAGTATTCCTACTTCATACAATTAATCCCTTTGCTCATTTCTTCTTCCTTTAAAATTTTCCCCATTTCTCGGGCGCCTGGGTGGCTCAGTCAGTTAAGCATCTGACTTCGGCTCAGGTCATGATCTCACAGCTTGTGAGTTCAAGCCCCACGTTGGGCTCTGTGGTGGCGGCTCAGAGCCTGGAGCCTGCTTTGGATTCTGCTTCGGATCCCTCTCTGCTTCTAATCCACTTGCATTCTGTCTCTGTCTCTCTCAAAAATAAATAAACATTAAAAAAAATTTTTTAAATAAAAATAAAAAAAATAAAATCTTCCCCATTTCTGATTCATTTTAAGTCTCTCCATCTCTACTGGATCTCCTTAAGTATGCCTTAGACTTATGATTCTGTACTTTGCTTTATTTACAGCATATTATTATTTTTTGTTCTATTATTTCATTGTTTAATTATGCTTTGTATATTTTGTCATGTGATCAGAAACTATTTGATGTTCTTATCACTAGGATGCCAAGATTAGGCCATTGTTTGTTCTAAACTCCCCAATTAATCAAATTACCCAAACTTACACCTCTTTAAGCAGACCCTTGCTTTTTATCTTGGCCATTATATTGTCTCTACTCTAACAAAATCTTTTCCCCACTGAAGCAAAAGTTGTTACAAACAATATTTACTAAAAGTTAGAAAACTAGAAATCAGAATGCTCTATTCTTAACATAAGTTGTGATTGTGTCCAATTAAGTTATTTCCTTATGAATCAAAAACATCAATAACTACAATGTCACATTAGGTTTTTGAGAGAGAATTTAAAATAGTAAAAATGCTGTAGAAATATATTATTTTCTAACATGATTACTTTCATAATTATTTGTCCATTCCTTTAAAGTTGTGTGTGCGTATGTGTATTTGGCCCTTGACAAAAAAAGCATATGGAGCAATAGCATTCATTGCTTTTGAGTTCTTCAGCAATAATTTGTCCGCCTGGCCTATGTGCATGATATATTGTTTTTGTAAATTTTCTTTCTTAGTAGACTCCCTTTCATTTTCCCACATGCACACCAACCCAGATTTCTTATTGTATTCATCAAACTATTCACAATTATTTGCTCCTATATCCATTTTCCACACCAGATTGGGAGCTTCCTGAAGACAAAAACAAACAAACAAACAAAAATTCTTTTTAAAATTCAATTTATATTCTTAGAAAATACGATAGCAAATAGTAAGTGCCAATAATATGTGTTGAATGACCTTTAATAGGCTTGGAGCCAATCTTCCAGGTAAGGGGAAGAAAAGTGGATGTGCTGTTGATGTCCGAGAGTAAAAAACTCTCACTTGGGAAATGAAGCACTTTCCCATCAATAGAGTACTAAGCTAATTATCTCATTGAATCCCATTAGCTCTCTGAATACCATTACCACTTTTGCCTCACTGTCCCACTGATGATCTAATGTAAAATAAAACTAAACTAGGATTTTTTAAAATACACTTTTATTTTTCAACTTAACACCTAAATAATGAAACTGCTTCTCTCTCAAAAACAAAATAAAACAACAAGGAAAGCATCTCCTCACAGCTCAACTCCCTCCATGGAGTTCTAGAATGCCCACTGAAATTGTGTATGAATGCATAAAACCCTGCCTGAGGGTATATAGATTTTTTTTATCTTGATTCCTTTTGTTGTGTTTTACAAATTGTTCAAGGCCCTGTGGGCCCAGTTTTTGCGAGAAGAGAGAAGACTTTTGAGTCTTTCCAAATCCTCATTTTAGGGTAGGGGGAGCCTACCAGGAGATTTCTTCAGCAGAATCTCCTTCATATTTGTCCGACTGGGGGTGCACTATCCCTGGGCTCTGGCAATCCAGTTTATAAGGCTGCTTGTGCCAGTCGAGGTTCAAAAAACAAAGCTGTGGGTGGAAAAATATCCAAAAGTTTCAAAGGCAAAAGCTGCTGTCTGAAGTTTTCTAACATTTCTGTAGGAAGTAGTGAGGGAGTAATGCTGAGAATACCCTGCAAATTATACAAAGGCGACTTGAAAAGCTACAGCATGTCAGTTTTCAAAAATCCTCCTGAGGCTCAGAGACTGTGAAATTCTCATGTATGTTGATTTATGCAGTGATTTGCTTTGACCCCAGGGAAAGCTGCTTTATGGTTTGGACATCTATGCCTACCCACCTTCCCACCTATCTGCAAGAATCACCAAACAAACGTGCAAAGGGAAAATAAATGAAGAAGAAAGGGAAGCAATCATATAAATAATAATGACTAAATTCAAAAGTTAAAAATATTTTTCTTTGTCTCTGTCTGAGCATTCCATGCATAGTAGGTCATATATTCTGTCATAAATTTTGTCCAAAGATGATTATTTTTCTGTGTATACACTTAGATTAAAAAAAAACAAAACATATGGTACAAAATGGATGTTCCAGTAGAGACAGAGAAGGTTTTTACTTTAACAATCTTCCCCTATCCTCTTAGCCAACTCAAATTCTAACTGTGTTTCAAACCCAGTCTAATTTGCTTACTTTCTAGAACATATCCTGACTGCTCTAGTTCATACCTTGGCCATCTTCAAAGTCCCTATATTGCCTATTATCCGAAACGTATTTTGATAATTAATCAAGTTATGACCAGTTAATGGTAACTGCACTTTTTTATTATTAAACATTTTTTTAAATGTTTATTTATTTTTTTTTTTTTGAGAGAGAGAGAGAGAGAGTGAGAGAGCATGAGTGGGGGAGGGGAAGAGAGAGAGGGCAACACAGAATCCGAAGCAGGCTCCAGGCTCTGAGCTGTCAGCACAGAGCCCCACGCGAGGCTCGAACCCACAAACCATAAGATCATGACATGACCCGAAGCCCGACACCTAACCTAACTGACTGAGCCACCTAGGTGCCCCGTATTAACTGCACTTTTTACCTTTGTTATTTAAAATTTTTGACTGTGGCTAACAGTGACAATTACATTTTAAAGCTTTTTGGTCATGATTTAAACTTCTGTAATAAAGTTTGACTGAATTTATTTATCTTTGATTCCTGGCAGCTTTTAAACCTCACTCTTATTTTGTCTTTATTCTACCCCACATCAGAACACACTGCTAAGAAAAGCCAGGTGATCCCTCCTTTTGTGCCAGCAGAAAAACTCAAATTATTAAAGTCCTGTTCATACCCAGGACCTATCACTTGGACCCCACCACTTCATCCTCATACAAACCCCAAGCCAGCGTTACTTCCTTGCCCACTCAAGCTATTTCATACCAGTTTGGGCAGTCTGTTCTTCTCTACTCAGGGAGCCTCATTTTGTAAGTTATAAACATTTTCATACTCTTGTAGTGTGTGTCTGAAGATATCTGGAATATATATGGGTTGAATTTATCCTCCCTATGTAGAGTGGTTACGATACCTTCCCTTGCATCCAGTCCGAAGACTATGCATACAGAGAGAGTTCAATACTTACACATTTAGTGCCCAGTTGCGTGACTTGCATCCCTTTCATTTCTCTTTAGCAAGCTGGAACCTGGGTTGTGATGAGAGGGTATTAGCCAGCTATTCAGCCCATTCCTCAGGTTACCCAACTGCTAACCAGATCATCAAAATAGCCTTTTGGTATTCTCTTTGAAAGGGATTTTATAATGGAAAAGAAAAGAAAAACTAGGGCAAATATTCAAAATGTGGGCTTCTCATTGTGATACTAATTGCATTGCTTGTGCCTTGGACCAGGCACATGGTCAACACTTCTTGATGCCCCTCACCCACCTCATAGGACACCTTCCACATAAACTTACACTTGGTATCTGACTCTTTCAGTCAGCACTGCCAGAGGCAGATTGAGATTGTCAATCTGTTCACTGCAAAAATGTATCTTTATTAATAGTCATCCCTTATACCTTTTATTATTTAAAAATACATTTGTGTGTTTACTTATTTACAACTTATCTATTTTGAAAATAATTTGAAGTGTCTCTATTACTTTTTGTTTTTGGGTCTTCACTCACAACCCCATGAGATAGACAAGTCAGCTGAACTTGACATACATGGCTGCTGAGAACCACAGAAATCATGACTTGCCCTAAACCAAATTGGTAATTTTCCAGTCTTTGATTCCTAAGCAATAATCTTTCCATTACACAGCACTATTTTCTCAGAACCAATGCCAATATGAAAAGTATGGTAACAGATGTGCATGAGGTGTCGGATATGTAAGTTTTATGTTAAAGGTAAGTCATAAAGCTACTTATTTTTTCTATGGCATTCAGTTCCTGTTGATATGAGTACTCTCGTCACTTGGCTAAGTGCTTGGCATGAGTCTCCATAGGCCCTTGTTGAACTGGATGAGGATGTCTTCTGCAAAAACAAAAACAAAGCCCTATACAAAGATTTATATTAGAGGTAAGTTCCTTCCTGTAAAAAAAAAAGTGTGTGTGTGTTTTTCTTCTTCAGGAAGCTATGGAATTAAAGGGAGGGAAGATGAGGAGAGGGAGAGGAAGAGAGAGAGAGGGGCACACACAGAAGAGGGCGAGAAAGAGAGGGAGATGGAGAAGGAGAGTAGAGGGAATGGAGGAGAAGAATGGGAAAGTTTGTAGGACTTTTTTGTCTTGCCTAATACTTATGTAAATGTCTTCCTGTCAGTTATCTATGTGAAAGAGATTAATATTAGTGACTGAAGTAATACTAAATCAAACACAGAAACAAAAAATAACAAACAACAAAACACACATGTCTTTTTGATCTGGGTCACTTAATAACTTAATATAAATAAATTTCACAATAAGCAAAGGGAGTTACATCCCATTAATTCCCATGATAGGAAGTTTACCTGATTGGTAAATTTGCTGACAGGGCTATACAATCATCCCAGATTATATAAATCAACTTGAAATGATTGCAGTGTTTTCTGATAATCAGGTAAACCAAGTTCTGGATAAACATTATCCTTAGATTTATATCACCTCTTTGGGGGCACAAATCTAAAGGTAGATACCAACTCTCTCTTGGCTTAGTCTGGTATCCAACTGTCTTGTCCTCCTTTACACTGAACTCTTTTGGCCACCATCTACTGCCCATGGCTAGAAACTATTTTCCCTGCTCAATGTATGCACTGGACTGGTTCATGCTTTGGAGGAGCAGTTGGTTAATGATAATGATAATGACTTAGATTTCAGTGGGCAGTAAATATAAAATTTTTGATTGTTAAGTGGCTTAATGAGTGTAGGAGACTGTTTATTAACTCTGTGGAGGACAAAGGTGATTGAACAGTGCCAAAAAGTATATGCGAAGAAAATGGCAACAGAAAACACTAAAGCAGTGCGTTTTTATTCCTGGAATGTAAACAGTGGATAAAAACAGAAAGAAAGAATAAAAACCTTGATTCCTTGGCAAGAAAATTACATATATGATGTTAAATATGATAAAGCCAACACATTTCAAAGTAATGCAAGGAGTGAATTACAGAACTCTTCTTGGGTCAATGTTTTGACTATAATAAAGGCAGGAATACTCAGAGACTGCTAACTACCAGCCATAATCACTAGATGATAGTCTCTTTATTTAGAATGAAAACTATACATTTTTAAAACTATGATTATTCAGGGGCACCTGGGTGCCTCAGTTGGTTAAGCATCTGACTTCAGCTCAGGTCATGATCTTGCCATTCATGAGTTCAAGCCCCGTGTCCAGCTCTGTGCTGACAGCTCAGAGCCTGGAACCTGCTTTGGATTCTGTATCTCTCTCTCTCTCTCTCTCTCTCTCTCTCTCTCTCTCTCTTTCTGCCTCTCCCTTGCTCATACTCTCTCTCTCAAAAATAAGTAAACATTAAAAAAAAAAACAACTATGATTATTCAGATAGGTCATGTGTTATGTTGTCCTACTTATGGCAAGGTTATATTTGCATGATAGGAGAAGATATGATTCAGTAGGCAGACAGGGAAAGATTAGGGCCTGAGGTCCCTGGGTGGGGAAAAACACCTATTTTGTAACAATGCTGAGAGTATCTGACCATAGCAAAGCCCCTAAGGAGTGAGGTTCCTCTTAAGAATGTAACAGATCCCAGCTACTCCCCCTCAGGTTTCCCCTCAGGAATTTGATAAAAGACCTAAGTATGGCCATAGACCACCCCTCATATGAGCCAATCAGGAATGGACAACCTAGCACCTAGAGTTATCCAGCCAATAAGGGTAGAACTTGGGAAGGAACAAAGAGGAAGGGAAGGGGGAGGGCTGACCAGAAGCTTATAAAACAAGGACCTTTGCCCATAGTCCTTGGGCATTAACTATTGAATGTCCCCTCTCAGTAAAGAGAGTTTTCTTACTATTCTTCCTTTCTAATCTTATACTCTAATAAACTTTTGCCTGCTGCTCATTTTGTGTCCACCTCTTGATTCTTCAAAATGGTGAGACAACAGATCCTGGGTGTTGTGGTAAAAAATCCTGCAACATTTGCAGAGGTTATTAGATGAAGTGATATGGAAAATGTGACTGATATAAAATGGAAAAGAGTAACTGAATAAACCAAATCTTTGCTCTTAGTTTCCAAATCTGAAATGCTGAAATACAAAGCTAGAAAAATTTCAGTTTTACATTTTCTGCATTTCACTGTCCTACCTAACGTGACTCCAATATCCCTTAGCACATGGTTGTGTTTCATACACATGAACTGTCAGGGCCTACATGGAGGTGTCCAGTAAATGTCTACAGGTGACAATGCTGTCAGGTACAACTTTTAGGATTAAATTTACTAATATATTCAGGACTGTAAGAATTCCATTCATCATTTATTTAAAAGATGTGGCAGATTTAGAGAAAGCTCTTCTGCAGTTAAAGTGACCAGCCTCTACTCAGGATGTAACTCCAGGACCCAGTGATATCATTATACATTTTCAGAGAAGGATTTTAAAGCTGTCTTTGCTGTTTCAGAATTCTGAAGTAAATACTCAGAGACACATCTCATTTTAAGCCCCCGGCCCCTGTCTCCCCAGACCTTGTTTAGAATCTATCAATTAGGGATGTTTAAGGGCATCCATCTAAGCTACTAGCTCTCACAATTGCAGTGCTTTATAGAAATGCAGACGACTGACACCATCGCAGGAGACCACAAAGAATCTGCCCAAGGTGAGTCTGATGTGAGTAATTCACGCTGAAACAAACATCAGTCTAGACTCTTTATAATTCCCTCTAATCACCTGGGCAATTAAAAAAAAATCATAATAATGCTACAATCCACCCCAAAGATTCCAAATTAATCAGCTCATGGAGCACCCTCCTATCATCTTCTTAAAAGCACCTAAGGTGGTTCTAAAAGGCAGTGAAGGTTGAGAATAGTTTCCCTAAATGTCCATGCCTACTGACAGCCAGCACTATCTTTCTGGAAAGAATTTTGTTGCCTAAAACCCAGCAACATCTGTCTCTGTGGAATTAACACACTTAATTGGGTAGGTGCTTAAATAATGAAAGACAACTTCATGGAAAGGGGCTGGTGAGGTGTCAGGGGCCCCTTGAGAAAGTAGCCTCGAGAAACCAGCCTTCACTATCACAAATTAAACCCTGGGGAACTACTGTGACTGTTGTCCTTGATCTAAACACAACTCTACTGTCTTCTGCCACCACTGAATGGTCCTAGGCCTGTTAACTTCACCCCTGGCCTTCCAACTTTCTATTACCTTTGTCTCCAGGCCTTCTTCTTTGCACAAATCCAGGAGGACCATTAAATTATGTAGTGCTAGAAGTTCTGCTCAGGCAGGGGGCATTTTTGGTTTGCTTGTTTGTTGGTTTTTTTAACCTATACTAGTCCTTTCGAGCTTTTACCTAGAAATTCTAAGCTCTTTAGCAAGTGTCCCACAGGCTACTGAGCCCATCTTATCTGAGTCCACCAGGGGAGGGAAGGCTGGCCTGTCTCTGCTCCTTCCTCTAAGTTTTCTTGGCCTACCATAAATGAGGTCATCACTCCTCTGCTCCTAAATGAGTAGTAATATCTCTAACCTTGTCCCTTTTACTTCGACTTCTCTTCCAACCTACATCTTTTCCATTAGCCAAACTTATTAAAATACTGCCTTTTATTATATCTCCAGCTTTCTCAAAAATCACTGAGGGCCTGTTTAAGTATATATGCTAAAGTCACACTCTCTTTGTAGCCTAAGAGTTGATCCTCCTTTTATGGAGATTCATTCTGTTCTTCCAACCAAGACTTTCCTGAAAGAACTGTGTGGTTCCAATGCACCCTCACTCCTACTGTCCACTGGAAACACTGAGGTTCACTTTCCTTGTTCACATGCTTGCCCCCTGAAGCACATTCTTTCCCTTGTGCCTGATAGGAGTGTTATTAACCCTTCGAGGCTCTAGTCATGGTTCACCTGCTCCATAACACCTCTGAACCCATTTGTCCACAGTGACTTTTTAAGTCCCATAACACTTGTTTTCTTACCATTTATTTGGCTTATAATACTGTATTCTGTGTTCAGTTTTCTGGACTTGGTCCTAGTGATTTGCCTGATCCACTGTTTTGCTTACACTAACATATACTGAGGAAATAATTTCTAACTGATTAATTGGCAAAGACTATATAAAAGTGAAGCCAAATGAAGTTCTGGGGAAACTTCTAGTTAAAGCTAAAGGAAAATGTTATGTCTGTATGATAATTTATATCTGATATTATTCAACCCCCAAATGGAGAATCTATCTAGGAAACACATTTTTCTAAACAAAGGGAACCGACCTCATGCAATTACGTCTCCTCTCTCTCTCCCCACACTGGGCCCAATGAGAGGTCTGAGTTCAAACACACAAAAAGTGCTTTGAAATGTCACTTGTTCACATCTGAGAAAATATTGCTTTCTTTGCCCCCTACCAGTGTAATCAACTGTAATTTCAAATCAGTATCTTGCCTCACCACAGATTGCTTTGTACATCCAGTCTTCTTCGTGTTCTTTTTCTGCCTCATTACTTATCTCCTTCACCTACTGATATTAGTTGCTCCAGATACTTAATGCAATTTTCCTGGCAGTGTAAAGTATATTCAGCTCCTTGACAGTCAGATTTGAGTTTTCCAGCATGTTATAGAAAACACTTCTTTTCTGGCTATTTGTTCTAGAATTTCAAATACATTATTAAACTTAGGAAATAGGAACTTATCTTCATATTGAGGTGGGGATGCTGCTCTAAATGAAAAGAGTTCTGCTGATCCCCATGCAGTCATTTCAAGATGAAAGAGTATCTAACTCAAACATTTTAGGACATAGTGGGAAGAAGTCAAAAGAAGGATTATCTTTTGCTAGATTGATATTCTGCTTTTGCATTATTTACTATTTGCTAACATGTGTGAAAACACTGCCTTTCTTTCTTTGAAAAAAATTCTCATCCATTTCTTAAGATTTATTATGGCGTTGGACTAATTTGGCATTTTCTTAGTACTGACTTTGTCTTTCCTGGGTAAGTTCTTCTTTTTCCTTCATATAACCAAATCCTACCTGTCAAATGAGATCGGCTCAGTCCTACCTCCTTCATGAAGCTTTCCCTGCCTACTCCATCTTTCACTCATTTTTACCTTATTACAACTTCTATAGTTATTATGAGGCTTCTCTGAATCCCAGGATTTAACATTTGATCATGCTGCCTTGTTTTCTGCCATATATTTTATGCCCGGTTTTCCACCTGAACTATTTTTTGCTTAGCCAATCGTCAGTCACAAGTCTATCAAATCAGTATCTGTTTTTGTGCATTGGTACATAGCCCTATAGTTTTACTAAACTAGCATTATTATGCTTTATATTTATTTCATGCCCCCCAACTAAATAATAAGCTCATTGAAGACAATAGCTCCTTCTTAAATGTCTCCTCAATCTTACTGGTTTTTCTCTCCCTCCACTGCTCTACCTTCATCTAGACTACATCATCTCTCATTATGAGAATCATAACACCCTACCAGAACCATAACACCAGAAAGTCTGCCTTTATCTGTCTCCTATATTCTCTCCATCTTATCTCTTGAGGAAAATTCAGAAACAAATTTGAGTCTATTCCCTCTCTGTTTAAAACACTTGATGGAAAACATGAATGAACCTTGAATACATGCTGAGTGAAATAAATCAGACATAAAAGGACAAACATTGTATCATCTACTTATATGAGGAATTTAAGGTAGGAAATTTCATAAAGACAGAAGTAGAATGGAGGCTATCAGGGATGAGGGAAAGAGGGAATGGAGAGTTACTATTTAATGGATACAGAGTTTCTATTTGGCATGATGAACAAAGTTCTGGAAATGGATAGTGTTGATTGCACAACACTGTGAATGCACTTAATGCTACTGGAATACACACTTAAAAGTAATTAAAATGGAAATTTTATATACTTTATAACAATGTAAGTTTATTAATTTATTTATTCATTAACAACGACCACAATAACAAAAACTTCAGAGGTCTTACAAAACTTTTAGGATAAAGATCATAGCCTTGCTCTAGCCTCAAACCCTGGATGGACTGAGCTCTATGTATCTCTACAGTCACCCTCCATCTCTATACTAAACACTTTATGGATTGCTTCTGGTCTGTCAAATATGCCTTGCTCCTTTCCATCAAAGAAGCTTCCCACCTAATTCTCCCTGTTTCTTTAACATTTCAAACAGCTCTGCTTTGAACACCACTGGCTCTATGACAGCCAGCACAAATCCCAGTTCCATTAGTACTACCTCAAAGAAGTCTTTTCTGAGTATCTAGATGGGTGCTCTTCGAGCACCATGTCATTTCCCTTTGTAGTCCTGGTCACAGCTGTAATTGTATTTTCACTGGTGTGTTACCAGTACCAGTACCAATGGGTACTGACTGGTTTGTCCCCTAGATTGCAAGTGTCAAAGAATGGCAGAAACATCTCTGATATTGCTTACAGTGTAGTGTCTGTCATATGGTAGAAAGTCATGAAATATATACTAAATGAGCGAAACCAAAAATTTTATCATGTGCTCCCTTTTCTCTCTGTGGAAGATCTAGCTCTTGTTGGTATGACAGCAAGCAGGTCACTTTTACTGGATCTTACTTTTCAAAATGTAAAAGAAGGAATATAGAACAAAAATTTTCTTCTAACTCTAAAAAGTGAGATATAGAACTGTTTTATTGGGGGCAGAGTCTGCTTCTTGATCTCATAGGCAAAAGCTATGAAAAGATGAAAGGGCATTCCCAGCAACTTGTCCACAACCAAAAGTTTGTTTACAAGGCACAGTGCTCTCAACAGCCATAATCGTAAAGTGTTAACAATGGCTACAGCAAAGCATAACACACACATATTGTTTACTTCTTACAAGGAACTCTTTTAGTCGTCATGACAATGTTGTCACGTTATTGCCACTAGTAATTAGCAGAATTGAGATTTAAATCCACTAGCTTAGATCTAAGTCTGGAGGGGGAAAAAAACATTTATCTATATATCTCTTTCCATTCAACAATGTTTTGGCATATATGAAAAGAATACATAAAATAAGGCAAATGTGTTTTGAGAATGTTTTCTAACTCACCATGTAATTCCATTGCATTTTAAAAAAGAATTATCGCTTATCTAACTCAATTATGAATTAATCCATTGTTCAGAAATAAATATTTAAAAATGTATTAAGCATTTAATATGTGCCTAGCAACCGTGGGATTGGAAAAAGGCATATACCTAGTCTCTAACTTCAGTGAGCTTATAAAATAGAGTTGGACGAATTGGATTCTCACATATGAAACAATTAGAACATGCCACAATATACTGTAATGTATGACCAAATGCTGCATGCAAGGCACCATATATAGAAGGTTTGCAAACACAACATATACTCTTAATTTTAAAACTTTGCCTGTGTATAATACCATGTTACCTCTGCAACATGGATACATTTCTCTGTCCTTATCTCAGTAAAGCTGCACAAGTACTCATGCCAAAACTTAATTTTTAAATCCGTAATGAAATGCACTCAACAAATATAAGATATTGCCAGTATCACACTATTTGCGGGGTGGCAAATCCACTGTGGCAGTTCTATTTTATACATCCACATTTTGAATTTTGATATCCATTCTTGTATTTCCCAAGATCAGGAAGCGGGTGGCAAGACCTTTTCCACATTTCTGAAATAAAGTCATCCACAATTAAAATGGTTTACTGGAAACAGATGGACTTCCCGCAGAGATTAACCCAATTATCTTTGGTTTAAGAGCCAGAAAAAGCCATAAGACCATTATCTTACAAGACAAGAATTTTATCGTGATGCCAATCTCATTACATGAGTGAATGGAGGTGTTTAGTGATAGTTTTCCTGCATAAATATTCTTAATAGATTTAGTTTCTCAAACTCTTGGCTACTCATTATTTTCAAATGAAAGAGCTTGACAGATGAATGGTGTTGTGCATTACAGAAGGCCAGAGACTCTACTACATGTAGTTCCCTCTGCAAAAATAAGGGAACTACCCTCAGACAGAAGGGAGAGCTTCACTTTTACACCCTCTTAAAAATATTCAAACTTGTGTTACCAATATTTCTCTTAGCAACAAAGCTCACAGAGTTCAGATATTTTATAAATATTTTTTGTATTCATAAAATACAAGTATTTTAACATTAATAGGCCAATCCTAAAACTATTTGAAGCTTTGAGGTGTATCCAATTAAAAAAAAATTCCCTTAAGGAAAGTTACAATTTTTGCTCCCATTTTTTTTGGAGGGGGAGAGGTGGTTGCCAGTTGTTAAAAATGAAAGCTTAGGCTCATTAAGAGTACTTTTTGTTTATCTTCATATATTCAATAAATATGCATTTTGTACATCTGATCAAGCATATATGAGACAGGAGAAAAAGCCTTTGTTTCACATCAAAAAGGAGAATTGATTTGTCCATAATATAACAGGATGAGATGGCCAAGCATAAAACAGAAGCAACTCTTCATCTAACATTGATCCTTCCACAGGGGAAAAAGAATGCGCTGGCCCTTTAAGAACTAAGATAGGTATGAGTTTTTGTACCATCAAGCTGCTGATTTCTAGTTGTGACAGCACTACAACAGGCAGAATTTCAATGTCAGTATTTCTAAAACTGATGCCATTAATACCAACTACATAGAGTTTTAGAAGTACCAAATAGATAATGACTAAATATTTTACAAACTATAAAATGATATTGTGAATTGTTGACGTTGTTGGAGTGATAGCTAATACTCTCACTCCCCTCACTCAGGGCTGGTTTATCCATTGGATATAGTAGGCACAGTGCCTAAGGTAGATGACACTTTTAGGAGCCAGGAAAATGTATAATTGCTATTTATTTTAAATCAGAAGAAAAGTAATTATAACAATACTAAATAATAAATGAATCCATCCTAGATTAGTATATTAATATTACACCAACAGAGTCAATAAATATAATGTATATTGTTGGTTGACTGTTTTTATTTATTTATTTATTTGTTTATTTATTTATTTATTTTATAATGTGGAGGAAGAGGCCCACAAAGGCAGAAGTACTTAGGGCACATAAAAGGGTACACCTCTCCTCACTCTATTTGAAAATAATTTACATATTTGGAGCAGTCTTACTTCTGAACCTCTCAGAATTGCACATTTCTTTCAGCCTGGGATGGAGAAGAGTCAGATGTGAAAATTCTACATTCACACCTGGAGCAAGGGCAGAAACACACACCAGCTTCTTCGGAAACATAGGTAAGAATTCTCCCTGAGATGGTCTGATGGCTCTTGTCTCTAAAAGTTAAACCAAAAGCATAATTCATTCATTCTTTTTTGAATCATGTAACCTTCTTGGAAACACTTGGCCTTTCCTGGCCGAGGATTCTCCATTTGCTTGTTTGTTTGAAATTTACAATGGGGACTAGATAGTTAATGACAGTTTGGTTCTGATTGTTTTTTGTTTCCACCTTGGTTTCACTGGAGCTTTGTAATGAGTCTGTGACTGTCTGCTATCCATCCATCTATTTATCTCTCTTCTCTCTTATGCTGTCTCTTGATATTGATCAATTTATCTACCTATCCCTACACACCCATCTATCTTTAACTATTTTATATTCCTGATTTAATGTAGATCAATAGGTAAGAAATAATATAAGAAATATTGCACAATACCATTTATAGATATGTTTTCTAAAAAAAACCCAAATAACACCCTAAAAATTTAATGGATGTGTACATTTTTTTGATTATAGATGAAATGAAAAAAATTGGGTAATTATGGAGGAGATGAAAAAGGGTATAGAAGAAACATGAAAAAAATCAAAATATAACAAGATCATGTTATAAATAAATGAACATAGTAAAAATCAAAAAAAATCAAAATATAACAAGATCATGTTCACCATAAATAAATGAACATAGTATAATAAGTTTCAGTAACTCTATTGGGTCTTGAGAATAATAAGAAAGAAAGAGATAGTGTTGTGAGTCAGAATGGGTAAGGATTGCTTGAGAGAGAATGCAGAATTTGAATTATGTCTGGAAGGAGAACTGCAATATGTGGGCATAAAAGGAGGAACAGGATATGATTCATGAAAGGGAAGACCAGAGCAAAATCTGAGGGGTGGGTCAGTGTAAAGAAAGTTCGGGGGCAGTTACTAAACGTATTGCCATTCCAAGTATGAAAATGGAGCCCCAGGTACACTGTGGACAGTGAGAGTGGCATTAGAAAGGGCTTGTCATCATTGTGAAACCATAGGGCCTTTTCAAATAGAGCTTTGGTGGACAGACACATAGATAATGGGGATGTTAAAATGGGCCATGTCTCTTTTCTGAAGAAAAAGGAAAAAACATCTGCAATCCTTCCTCTCCTCTTGCTATAACAATTCGGAGAAAGAAAAGAAGTCTATCATTCAACTGATTCCAGGGAAAAAGACAGGCAAGGTCATGTCCTCTCACACAGAGAGATACAGCTGCAGAGAGACCTGGCCTGTGATCTGCTCCCCATTAGGGTGGTGTGGCTTCTCTTAATAGGGCCCAGATCGTTTTTCAAGTAGCAAATCTGTCCAGCAGAAGGCGGTGAGCTATTGTTATCATTTATTCTGATCCATGGAACCCAGTTGATAAAAAGGTTAGAAATGCCACCTCCAGACATGTACTACATCAGATGTGCTTAAAACTGCAATTCAGACGGAGCTCCAAATAGTTTCTGCCTCTCCTGTCATCTCTTGGGCAGGAATAATAACCTACAATAACAGCAGCCTTTTTTGCTTCTAGGTTAGTACTAAAGGAATGAATATAATTTACAACCTATTTAGAAACACACATATCTACATACAACAGCAATACAATAGGATATCTGTAAAAATATTGAACTGATCAATATGAGTTAATACAGGATATTATGAGAAATGAAATAATCAGGAAGCAGTAAGAAAGAATAGATTTTTATTTAAATTTCCCAGATCATATGTTTTATTTGCATCCTCTCATATCTTTTTTCTTTAAAACACTCACACTGACCTTTCCTAAACTTTAAATCATTAACTGATTAGATATATATTCCACTGTACACAATTGATATATTTTCTAGGTTTAATTAGTATATTCTAGCTTATATATGCATTCTCTTTTTCCAAAACATTCCCTAAACACAAGAACTTGTTCTATAAATTATCTTTATTATAATTCCTAGAGATAGGAGAAGACGAAAATTGAGGCTTACATAATATATTTCTCTACAATATCACATATTCATTTCATAAGAATTTATTGCTAATCCATAATGTTGTCTGGGTCCATTTAGCGTGAATGTTATGTTAAATTCTGCACTAGCTTCTCATTCCTTGAAGAACATATACTCCAATGGCTGACACCAGACTAATAAAG
Organism: Leopardus geoffroyi; assembly: GCF_018350155.1. Classification (NCBI taxonomy): domain Eukaryota; kingdom Metazoa; phylum Chordata; class Mammalia; order Carnivora; family Felidae; genus Leopardus; species Leopardus geoffroyi. The sequence continues at coordinate 61,566,019 of NC_059339.1, forward strand.
TAGAAAAGAACTATATAAGAGAGCAGGCAATAGACTGAAGGCTTATGAAAACACACACAACCACCTGATTAACAAGAAAGCAACCAATATAATCAGATTGCCCAGATAACTGCCGCTTTCTGCTTGGTATTGTTTCTCCACAAAATGTCAATGAAAAAGAAGCTGACAAAAGAAAAGAAATACAGAAATAAAAGAAAAGGGAAATAATGTTCTACTGCGAGCACACAGATTGCCCAATCTTGGACACTTTCTCTATTTCTGCAGAGATGTGAACTGGATGTTACAAATACTAATCCTCAATCTCAAAGGGGTCTTTAGTCAACTAGGATTCAGTTACATTAGGCAGACTGGTCAACCAAGGCCTCACAATGAAATCAGATTCTTTAGGGAAAAATATACAAAACAATAGTTGAAGTAGTTTAAACAAAGAACACAAGCCCTAAACAAATGAAAAAAAAAATATATATATATATATACATATATATATAGAAAACAAGGGCAGCCAGCAAGTAAAAACACTGAAAATAATAAATAGGGTGGAAACAGATACTCACTCATATATGCAAGAACTGGATGCTTCCCTGTGATCGCTCCCTAACTCTGAAGAATTCTCTTTCTCGGGAGCTGGGTCCTGCTAATATACCCTAAGGAATTTTCTGGAACAGAAGCTTCCGTGTTTCTGACTCCATAATTTTGTTGGTGATGGTGGTAGTGGTAGATGGTCTGGTTTATGTTTTGTTTGCTGTTGCTTGTTGTTCTCGTTTTTAATTTTTATTTTATACCTGGCTGTCAGAATTCTGTGTGGCTGGATTATACCCCCAGAATGTTAAAGGCTAGAACTCCCAACATGGAATTGATGTTGGAAGCTGAGGAGCTTTCAGATGCCAGTTGATATAATCCATGAAGGTTTTCTTAGCTTTCAAAGGAAGTCAGTCAGTTCCTATACTATTCTGATTTACCTCTACTGGTATCTGGTAGAATAACACAATATTATTCCAGTTAGGCTACATATAAGATTTGATCACTTAACTATGGTAAAACACTGTGAATGCAAACTAGGAACCTATTATGATAGGTTTGTATTGGGTGGGTAGCCATAGTACATACCCAATGGTATAATGAGAATATTTGATATTGTTTTTCTTTTTGTGGGTGTTTACAGAAACATACAGGAGGTAGTAAATTCAAGGCTTGGGCCCGAGCAACTTGGAGAAAGCCAGCAACATGGATAGAGTAAAATTCAGAAGAGCTAACATGTTAAGAATATAAGCAATTCTATTTTAAGTTGATAGCAAACTGAGAGATACAAAAATAAGTTGGGAATGAAGCTTAAGAAATTACAATGGGAATGTAAATTTCAAAGAAAATTTAGAAAAAAAGTATGAAGAAAGTTAATTTTGATCAGATATGTGAAAGAAGCAGCTTGAAAGTTATATAAAACATATATATGTTCCCTTACAGTCAAAAGTGAATCAGGCTTAGTAAGCCTGATTGGGAGACACAGTATCCTTCAGTATAAACTTTTCCTTCATCGAATCCTTCATTGAATCAAAACTGAAGTAGAGTGCTGGAGAGAAGACCTAGTCAGTAAGGAGATAAAAGAAAGAAGAGAGCCTTCATGGTCTCAGATGTGATTATTTTTCTGTAGGCAAACCTAGTAATGCCTAAACCATCAGCAAAAGTTAGAAACTAAAGACATCAAATAACATAATTTCCACTTTGTTAGATGCAGAGGACAGAGAGAGAGGGGAGCCTTGTAAATGGCTATGAAATAAATTAAAACTTTTTTACATTTCAGATATATATATATTTTTTAATTCACAGGACTAGTTACATCATATTAGTCAATGTTTTCCATAGAAAGTGAGACACATAGTCCTGGGGTCAGAAGGAAGTGGCAGAATAAATATTTCTATCTAAGTTAGATTCTTGGCTTTACCAATAACACCTTCTACTTCCTTGGAAAAGCCATGTAGATGGCTGGCCTCCATTTGTGACAAAGTAATAAGCACAATAATACATACTTAGAAAACTCTCATGAGTGTTTGAAGAACTAATTAGCTAATATTTGCCAAGTACTTTGAAGATGGGAAGTGCTAAATAGTATTACTATGTCATGCTTGCTGAAGACTAATGAGCTCAGAGGGAGATGGTCCCACCAAATACAAGCTTTCTGGAAAAAGCATAGCCTCCTTCTTCCTCCCCAAGTAGGAAATGAGAATAACATGCATAAATAATGTCATCAACCACCTGAAACATGGTAGGTGCCCCTAAAATTGTAGCAATTATCCCCATCACCATCAGTGTCCTCATCACCCTTGCTCTGCAATCAATGTCCTACTGATGCTGGAATTTGTTTGAATCCAGCTGTTGAAATAATCAATAAGGTATGCAAGAAAAAGAGCAATATTTTTCTTTAAAACAGAAACAGTCTTAAATAAATCAACTTGTTTTATCTCAATAATACTTACTAAATTCATTGTTTTATACACTTAGAACCCCGAGTTTTGACTAATAGGGGTAATTGATCTCTATGTTGGTAACCTACAGATACAGCCTGTGGTATATTTTATTCTATAATCCATACCATTTTTGGTAAGTTTTTGAAGTATTTTAGGAATCAGTTCTATAATGCTATTTTTCATCACTTTAGAAGAGTATGGACCTGAACTCAATTCAAATCAATTGTACAAAGTGAAGAAACACAGATTACTGATGCTGGGAGATTCCTCACATCCAGACTGTTAGCCCCTCTGCAGACATAGGACTGATCAAATCATGCATTACGCTGATTACTGACCACAGATTTCTTAATCTCTTACAGTCTGGCTCCCTTCTCCCCCACTATTCAAGACACACACTCTTGTTGTTGTTGTTGTTGTTGTTGTTGTTTGAAGCTTACAATACCCTTAGGTATAAAATCTATGTTTCTCTTTTCTCCAATTTACCATCATTTTCAATTTTCCTGTGCCATTAAACACCTATCAGTTTATATATTTTTTTAATTTCTTTCTCTGATAAATTTATTTCTTGTTCCTATCCCCCCTTTCCTTCTCTGTTTCTTCCTATGCTTTAATGTACACATTTCCTAAAGATCTGTCCCTGTTGCATTTTTTGTCCTTCTGCACTGACTATACAAAAAATATAACCCATTCTTATAAATTTGAAATCACCTCCTTGAGAAATGCTACAACTGTAAGTTATCTCTCGAACTACATTTCTACATTTCTAATATTCCATAAGAACTCTTTATCTAGGATACTTTGCAGACTTTTTCAATTCAATACTTTTAAGAGTGAATATATAATTTTAACTGCAAACTCTTTCTTGCTTGCACATTCCCTTTCTATATAATGTCCCAATACCCCTTCCAGGATCTCAGATTTAAACTCTCATCTTTGTATAACTTTGATGTTTTCTTTCTCCTTATCTACAACATGGACTTTGTTTCCAATTCAATATGTTCAACCATCCTAAAACATCTCCCATTCATTTTGTTTTCCATTCTAACTGCCTGAGTAACATTCATTATCTCTTTTTCACTTGTGCCCTCTTAGTGGTTTCCTGACTGGTAAACCTACGTCCATCCAATCACTGTCCAGTTGTATTCATCTTATGTTTTTGTCCCATATTAATCTTCCTCAACAGGGAACTTTAACTGTGTTGTTCCCTCTGGCTCAAAAATCCTATGGGCTTCTATTATCTTTGTGCTTACCTTGCCCTCCACATATCCTTTGCTCTAGCCAAACTAAACTCTTTTTTAGGTCCAGGTTTGTGGCCATTCTGTGCCTTTCTCTTGGTGTTCTACCTCCTTAGCTTTTTCTATCCTCTTCTCTCTACTTCTCAATTATTATTCATTCTTCAAGGTCCTGTTCAAGAGCCACCCTCTCTGAAAGTCTACCATATCTACTCATTGGGAAATAGTAGCTGGGTACTTCTTCTTCTAAAAAACCTTCTAGGTAGCTTTGGCTAGTCTAATGTAAATAACACAGTAGTAAATGTCCTTTGTCTTTTTTCTTTTTTTTTTTTTTTCTGGATTTTTTTTCTCCCAAAAGCATGGACTGCATGTACCTCACATCAGTTGCAGTTGTATAATTCAAATGCACATCTCGGTTTTGGTTGGAATTATAAAGTATAGACTTTTAACCTTATTTAGAGCTAGGTTTTGAAATTTAGATATACCTAGCTTAACCAAAAAGAGGGTGTTCTCTTGAATACACGTGGAGGCCAAATCCCCAGAGAGCAATGCATATTTGTTTGGTTATACTTGTTCTCTCTGTGGATGTATCTTTTCCAGTGTTCTTGGCAAGATAGTGATAACAGTAGTGGTGGCAATGGTATGGAGGGGAAGAGAAAAGAATAGGAGTGAGATGTCAGGTTATTCAGTTCGAGGTAAACTTCTTTTCTCTTCTTGGCCTTCTGCAATTTAGTATCATCCTAAAGTAACTAATATCCCCAGCATTTATCTAGAGGTTCTGTTGTTATTTCTTGATAACGTCAAGTGCAAGCATGTGGTAATGGGAAAAGACATGACCAGTGTAGATTAAATCTTCAATAACTAATTGCCAAATAAATGAACAAGCTTCCCCATTTATTTTTCACTGTGATTAGGACAAAAGCAAGTAGAACCTGGAAAATGACACTGCATTACCATTAACTTACTCAGCTAATTACCCCCCAAACATCTATTGTTTTAGATGTGGTCTCCTTTTGGGAAGATGTCAATGTATCTTGATTTCCAACTATCAATTCTTCTAATACACTTTTTCTTGGTTTCTCATTTGTCCTGACCATCAGAGGCTCTTTCCCTTCTTTACTCGGCATGGTAGGCTCTCTTACCTTAGGGACTTTGTGACTTTGCAAATCATAAGTTAGTTTTGTGCCATGATCCTCTTTACCCTAGAGTAACTCATTCCTCCATAGGACATCAAGATGTGTAACTCAATAAATTGTCTTTATATGTCTCTATATATGATATATATATAAACATATATATGTGTGTATATGTGTACATGTGTATACATGTATATGTGTGTGTGTATTTTTTCTCTCTATTCTGGAAAAATTATTGGCTTATTAAAATTTCACAAAATTCTGGGTTTGAAATATCTAAGGCAGAAGTGGGTCAGTGGGTAGGTGGTTTCTTCCACCATTATTAGAAGGGCAGCCTACCACACAGATGATAAGCTGAATTCTGAAGGCCACTGAGCAGTCAGTATTTGTTCAATTTATCATAATCATAAAAACACCTGGGTCCAATGATCATATAAGTCATCCACAGAATCTGGTGGGGGAACACATGCTTCTCTCATCATTTGGAGGATTTTATCCTGATGTTAAAAGAATTTACAGAACGTAAACCAACTCTCTTGTTTTGCAGATGAGGAAACAGAGGGTTTAAGATATAATGTGACTACCTTAAGGCCACACAGCCGTATTGGCAAGTCAGGAATACAGAACTGGATATTACCTTGATATGCAGGACCGTACTATTCTCAAGTCATTTTATTAAATTTAGAGTAACCAGATAGGATTGGCTGTGGTCATATGATTCCAAATACTAACATCACCAAACTCTTTCTGATCAGGAGAGATGATCTGGGTAATGGTCATGCACCTGGGCCTTTTTTGCACATGCTATTAATGACACCTACATTTCCTTACCTCCCTTTCTGCCTGAAGAATTATAAGAAGTTGCCCATTCCTAGATCTAATACTCTCCTCTCTAAAGGCTCCCTAGATTCCATTGTTCATCCCTAGTGGTTTCATAGTCTTGCTTGACACCTCTATTGTGATATTATGTCACTGTATCTATTGTACTTGTATTTATTTTACTAATGGACTTTCAAATCCTTGAGGTCAGAGGCCTTGACCATCACATTTATTCATTTCTGCAACCAAACTCTGGCTAGTACAGAGCAACTGCCCAAACTATATTTGCTAAATGAAAGCATAAAAATTAAAAATGTGAATAATTAAAAGAGATTTGTATTACTTTATTTTTCTGCCACATGGTTTGTCTGTTGCACCCATATACATACACTGTTAATCTAAGCCACTAACTGGGAGTTACCAGTGGAAGAGTAAGGTAGAAAAATGTCCATTTTCTTCTCTTATTTTTTTTCTGGTATATTTCTTAGAAGTGGACCAGCATAAATGTTAAGAGGCTAGAGTGACATACCAAGAGATTTGGGTCATATCTTCATTAGCTTTGACAAGTCCTTTGCACTTTGTTTCTCAGTTTTCTGAAGTCTCAAATGGGAATAATGCTAATTTCAAAGATATGTAATGAAGGAGAAATTAGATATTATACATGAAGCTTTTTAAAAATATAAAGAAGCAATGCTCATTAGGTTATTGTTAAGATGACTATGACTGTAATGATAACAATGGTGCTCCAGAAGATTAGGAAAAAAGCATGGATCTGAACCTCTAATGCTACATTTTTATTCAGCACTAAAATTCCTTCAAATGGTTTTATTGAATGCCATTGCCCAAGTACTTCTGGTTTCTTTAGTTATAAGCAATCTCAACTACCATTTAGTATTTCATCCTGTTTGGGGCACCTGGGTGGTTCAGCCAGTTTAGCGTCCGACTTTAGCTCAGGTCGTGATCTAATGGTGGTTTTTGGGTTTTAGCCCTGTGTTGGGCTCTGTGCTGACAGCTCAGAGCCTGGAGCCTGCTTCAGATTCTGTGTCTCCCTCTGTCTCTGCCACTCCCCTGTTGGTGCTCTGTGCATCTCTCTCTCTCTAAAATGAATAAACATTAATTTTTTTTAAATATTTCATCCTGTTTGATCATTGTCTTTTGAACATGCAGAAGTTGTCATTTTCTACAGCAGACACACTTCGGTAAGAATGTGGGCTCTGAGTAGGGCCGTAAATTCTACATTTATCACTTACTTGGCTATGTAACTGTATGTAAGTTAAAAAAAACCACCTCATTAAATCTTAGACACTAGTAATCAAAGATGCCTTATAGGATTAAAAAAATGTTTATGTTTATTTTATTTTTGAGAGAGAGAGAGAGAGAGAGAGAGTGCAAGTGGAGGAGGGGCAAGGAGAGAGACACAAAATCTGAAGCAGGCTCCAGGCTGAGCCTGTCAGTACAGAGTTCAATGTGGGGCTCGAACTCATGAGCCGTTAAGATCATGACATGAACTGAAGTCAGATGTTTAACCGACTGAGCCACCCAGGTGCCCCTACAGGATTTTTTTTTTTACAGTAAAATGAAATACTGATAGTTTTGTATAACATTTGGCACCAAAGTAAATAATTAAAAGAAATAAATAAAAAGTAAAAGATATTATTAGTTATCTACAATCTTATTAGATATCTAAAATCTCTTCTGTCATCTGCCATCATAATAGAAATGTTAATATTATAATTTAACATTTGAATACTTTGAAATACTTGCATAGTGAGGGAAGTACAGAATATGGGAACAGACCCAAGTTCAAATACTGGCTCTCTCTCTTACTAATGTATAAAATGGATGATAATTGAAATACATGCCACACAACATTGTTCAGATAAAATAAGCAGCATATGTAAACACTTTATACAACATCAGCGATATAATAACAACAATGCTGTGATAAATAACAGTAATATTTAACACACATAGTGAGATTTATGACTCTGACTCTATTCTTAACACTGTACATATATTAGCTCATTTATCCTCCACAACAACCCATTTTACAGATAGAAGAACTCAGGTACTGGGAGGTTTAGTGATTTGCCTTGAGTTTCACAGCCAGCAAGTGGGGGATCCACATTCAAAGCCAGGTCCTTAGACCCCAGAATCCATGCAGGTAGTGAACACTATTCTCCCAATAAATGATAGTGGTCACTGGGCTGAATCTTCTGCAATATTCAAATATTCACAGGAGGGCAAGCACCAGCCTAGTTCCTAGGGTAAAGCATTCTAGAGAGTCCCTTATCAGTAAGTATTAGATGGACCTGAAGTAGAGGGCTGCCCAAATGCTCCAGACTCAGGGAGAGATGAAATGGGGGGGGGGGTATAAGAACCCAACAGTTAACTTTGACTCTATTCTAATTTCCCTCACTCTTTACCACTACTTACCCCACAGGTTGGGAAGTAAGTGAGAGCCTTTCAGACTGGGAAAAAATTATTCTTCTTAGAGAACTGGACTAAGAAGCCATGCATCAGGGCCCAAGCAGCCTGGGAAGGCCTTGGCCTTGACTACAGATGTGGTCCTAGGGACAGTGGAAGCACACTATAGCCACAGATTCTTGCCTTCTCCACTTGTCCAGACTCTAAAAGTTTGTGGAAGAGAAGTGGAGGGATTTGGGAAGAAAAGGCTAGAGTAGGATGGTGGCCACAGACCATTTGGAATAGAACATTATCTGCTGCAGTATTTGTTGCTTTTATGTTCCCCTATTCCTGTAACTGAAATATTGTTCCTACAATGAAGAGTCCAGGGCAGGGTGCTCTGCCAACTGAATATGCAGTGTAGGAGAGAATAGTGGGCTTTATCCCAGCATGAGCCCAGGCGACCCTGCAGGGTGGAGGTCCACAGGCCCCCTGCTGCAGAGTCCAGCTCCTTGGCCACGGTCTCCGGTTTGCTCCAGAGAAGCAGGGAGTATTGAGGTGGCTTTGATAATAGGCTGCCCACGGAGAAGTACAAACACTGGTCTCCATGATTAATATAGATTTTCAAAATACTCCGTTCTTGAGGGAAAACACATTACTAGTGGTAGGAGCAGCCAGAGGAATAATAAACTATTTAATTTGAGTTTGCTTTTAGGTTCGAAGCCTGTGCACTAACACAGTGTGTTCTTACTGATATCTCTTGCTCAGGTTTTCACTTCTTTAGTGGTAACCTGCTATTCAGTCTATTAAATCTCCTTCCGAAATCCCCAAACTCATTCGAGGCCTCCATCACTTTCTCCCTCCCCCCTCCTGTCGTCAAATCTACCTTTTTAAAGCCCCTTTTCTTCCATTTGTTCTCTAAACAAAACTCTGCAGCCGCTGCCACACTTCCTTTCCAGATGCTGCTAACAACAAATTATTCCCCATGGGTTTTAGCTAGGATTTCACCCCTGTTCCATTTGGCTCTCAGGACACATTTGTTGAACTCAAAAGCCTTTTAACTGCCTTTTTTTTCCCCCTACTCGGGAAAACTCATAACAACACACTGTTTCTCTCCCCAGAGCAACTGACAGGCCCCAGAAATAATGAAACATGGAAAAATAATCTATCAAGAAAGCTTTGATAGTTGACCTATTTGGTCACTGTCTTTAACAACAACTTGATATTATTTTTCTTTTCTATGTTTGTTTCATTTAAAGATCTATGTTTATATTCATCTGATTAATAATGATAGGACACCATCTGATCAATAATGAATATAAGTGATCCTGAACTTAACTTCAACTGAATATTTATTTACATTTAAAAAATGTGAATATTGGTTTATGTTTTATAAATCCTGTTTTAACAATTCTGTTTTTTCCCCCCAACATTCTCAATAGATACCTCAATAGATAACTCTACTAAAAGTTTATTGTTGTTCCTGTTGTTGTTATGATATGTACTCATTTTGTTTCATTTTGCTGTTCTGCATTTTAGATACAGAACAAAAAGATAAAGCCACAATAAGGAGAAAATGACTTTCTTGAGTAAGCAGTTACTGGAAATAGAGAAGGTGCTATTCATATTCCCCTTCCATTGTCATAGCTCTGTGCAGCAATTATTACTTTAAGCTTTTACTTTCTGATGAAAGCCATAAACATCCTCACTCTCAAAATTTTAGCATTCACATTAATTTGCTTATAATTGTGGGGAGGGCTAAAGCACAAAACCAACTGGAGTATAATATGGATCTATGGCCACTGGCTTAAGGATTCTGATATAGCCAGATATGATCCCTGCTAAGTGACAAATTCAGGGTCTGAGGTCAACATAGTCAGATGCTTGGCTTTTTCTCTAGGGTTAGAACATTCAGTCATATATGCATGTATATGGGAAGTAACAGTATGATTGTATCTTAAAGAATATTTAAATAAATTATCTATAACCTAAGGCCCACAGATTTCAAGATACAATATGTTGTTGACCTCAGTAGGATGCCACACAAAGACTGAAAGAAGACTAAGAATGAGAATTGAATGTTGTATTCTATATTCTTCCTTTCTTTCTCTTTAATGCAAGCCCCTGGGGGAAAAAAAAAAAAAAAACAGCTGTGACCTCCATGGCCATTGTTGGCTATTATTTCCATTGAGCCTAGAACACAGTTCTCTCACAGCAGGCATTCTGTAAGTGTTGATGAACTCACACAAACTAGGAAAGTAAAATCTGTCAATGACCAAGATAAAACAGGCAAGTTAATTACTAGGAGGGTGAGCTAGAGCCTCCAGTGGTTCAACAGAGCAGAAACTTGCAAAGGGAGTCCCTGATTGCTTTAAGGACTGTTAGCCTTTGCCCCTTAATTTGGGTCACATGGAAGCAAAAATAAGGTAGGTGCTCAGCTTGGGCACTGACATACTGACTTTGAAGTTTATCTCAATAATCTCTTTCTAATGAGAGATCAGATTTTCCTATAAGATTCTGCAACTTGTTACATATTAATTATTACTTATTCTAATGACTTCCAGCACCAGGAAGTTATAATCAATAACAACAACAAAAACAACTTTAAAAACATTAAAATGCCTTAAAGTATCTTAAGACATCTCCCTCATTGGAAGCATTCAAATAGAGCATGAAAGCCTTATTAGGGATGAATAGAAGTCTCTGGTATAATGTGGAGTTAAATAACCTGCAAAATCTCTTCAAAATGAAATCCCCCAATTCTATAAACCCCAGCTAGTCCAACCTGAGATATGAATGTCCTATGATATGATTCACCATTCCTTGTAGCCAGTACAATGGAAATATGTAACCTTCAAAAGTTCTTTCACCTCTTATTTCTACTTAATTCCCTTACTCTTAAGAAAATGGCCTAGAAAACAAGGAACAAGCAAGGTTTTATGAAGAAATAAGAGACAAATGGAAATATCTGGATTATGAACTCAAAACTTGTTTAATGAACAAATGATTTTACAAACATAAAGTAAATACGAGGACAGTAGTTTGATACCAAGAGATGCAGATGATATTAATGTGTTAAGAATCAGGAGTCCTGGGGCGCCTGGGTGGCGCAGTCGGTTAAGCGTCCGACTTCAGCCAGGTCACGATCTCGCGGTCCGTGAGTTCGAGCCCCGCGTCAGGCTCTGGGCTGATGGCTCAGAGCCTGGAGCCTGTTTCCGAGTCTGTGTCTCCCTCTCTCTCTGCCCCTCCCCCGTTCATGCTTTGTCTCTCTCTGTCCCAAAAATAAATAAAAAAAAAAAAAAAAAAAAGTTGAAAAAAAAAAAAAAAAAAAAAAAAGAATCAGGAGTCCCTAAAAATACACACTAGAACCTTGGTTTGTGAGCATAATCCGTTGTGGAAACATGCTTGTAATCCAAAGCACTTGTAATACAAAGCGAATGTCCCCATAAGAAATAACACAAACCCAGATGATTCATTCCACAACCCAAAAATGCTCATATAAAATGATTATAATACTGGAATATAACAAAAAATACTAAAGAAAATATGAAATATAAAGAAAAATAAACAAATTAACCTGCACTTGCCTTTGAAAGCCTTCGTGGCTGGTGTGAGGAAGATAAGAGAGAGGTGGCTTATTGTGTGGGATGACTTTCACTATCACTAACGGAATCACTGCTCTCTATTGGTTCCATGGAATATTTTTCTTTTCATGCAACTTCAACAAAGAACCCATCCAATGACACTTGCTTTTGCCTCTTTTTGAGGATTTTGTGGAAATGTGACATTGTGTTGTTAAACAGATTCATTGCTTGCACTGCTACAGCCTTATTCAGGTGGTGCTTTTCTACAAAATGTTGCACTGTCTCCTACATTTTACACACCTCTCTAATCTCATTTGAAGTGAGGGATTCCTCTGCCTTTTTCTCCTCCTCTTCTGAAGCCCAGATCTCCTCCATAACCTCTTGCTGTTGCTCTCAATGCAGATCCATCAGTTCGTTGATGGTTAGCTCCTGGCCATGTTCCTGCATGTCCAAGAATGCAATCAGGCTATAGTTTTCTCCAAGCAGAATTGAGGGTTGTCTTGGTGACCCCATCCCAGGCTTTATTGATGATCCTGAGGCAGGTCACAATGTGGAAATGATTTTTCCAAAATTCTCAGAGGATAAGGTTTCTCCTTCAGTCACCTCGAAGCATCAATGAAATAGTGCTTTGATGCAAAGCTCTTTTAAAGTTCGAAATGACCTGGTGATCCATGGGCTGGAGGATTGGAGTGGTGTTGGGAGGAAGGAACTTGACCTTAATGAACTTGAACTTCTCCAGTAAGTCAGCCTCAACACCTGGAGGATGAACAGGAGCATTATCCATAACCAGCAAGGCTTTGAGTGGCAGATTCTTTTCTAAAAGGTATTTCATCACTGCAGGACGAAAGACCTTGTTGATCCACTCAATGAACAAGATACGAGTGACCCAAGCCTTGCTGTTGGACCTCCACACAACGTTTAACTGGCTGTTCTACACCTTGCATTTCTGGAAGGCTCATGGATTCTCAGAATGATACAGGAGCAGGGGCTTGACTTTGAAATCCCTGCTTGCATTATCACGAAAAAAGAGGGTGAGACAATCTTTCAAGGGCTTGTGCCTGGGTATTGCATTCTCTTCTTCTGTAATGTGGGTCCTCTTTGGCATCTTTTTCCAAAAAGTCCTATCTCATCACAGTTAAAAACTTGCTCTGGCAGGTAACACTCAGAAACCATGAGCTTCTGGAACTTGGTAGTGAACACCTCAGCTGCCTTAGCATCTGAACCCGCACCCTTTCTGTGCCTCACCACACTATGGTTGACACTTCTCCTCTTAAAGTTATCAAACCATCCCCTGCTTGCCTTGAAGCCTTCTTCACTTTCTGTTGACATACCTGGCAGTTTACTTAAGAGGTTGGTGTACAAGGCAACTCACAGATAAAGTTCTCGGTCACAGTATCAGCTGCTATTTGCTTCTCATTTATCCAACCCAGAAGCAACCTACTACATCTTCTAGAACATGTGGCCATTGATTTGATATTCTTGTGACTCCTTTTGCTGCACCTAGCCCCCTTATTTCCTCCTTCTTCTTTAATATTGTGCAAATGGTTGACACAGACTTCTTATAAAATCTTGCAATTTTGGCCACTCACATACCTTGTTGGTACTTCTCTATGATTTTCTTCTTTTTTTAAATATTTTTAAATATTTATTTTTGAGAGAGAGAGAGAGAGAGAGAGAGAGCAAGCAGGGGAGGAGCAGAGAGAGAGGTAGACAGAATCTGAAACAGGCTCCAGGCTCAGAGCTGTCAGCACAGGGCTTGATGTGGGGCTCAAACCTGGGAACAGCGAGATCATAACTTAAGCCAAAGTCGGATGCTTAACCAACTAAGCCACCCAGTCGCCCCTTGATGATTTCCTTCTTCCACCATAATCATCTCCTTACTCTTACTGCCTTTCTTTTCAACCTTTTTCTGCATGGGGACCATTGTATATGCTTGCATGGATGTTGACTACAGTACAGCATTAATAAACTCCTGTCATATACTCTGTTTAATGTAACTGGCAATAAGGTAGCAGAGGAAAGAGTCTATATCTGCAGGCAGCTGACCTACAATGAAGCAAAGCATTCCTAAGCTTACTTTTGTATGGAAAAGCAAAGGACTGCCCATAGGTGCTTTGAAGTAACAAAACATAAACTAGTGTCACTTGTGGGCACCTTCCAACATTCTGAAAAATCACTGATTTCTACCAAACACCGAGCATCTGAGCATGGGAGATGATCACCTATAATCCTGCAGATAGACAGAGAGAGAGAGAGAGAAGAACCATTGGCTCACTTGCGATCATATGACATTTGGCATCACATACTACTTGTACTGCAAGACTTTGCTTGTTTATCAAGTTAAAATTTATTCGAAATGCTTGTTCATCCTGTGGAACACTCACAGCAATTGCTCACAATCCAAGGCTTTACTGTACTTATTCAATCAATTTGTAAATCAGGTAACTACTGGGGACTTTAAATAACAGTAACATGCTATGTCCTTGGGACACAGAGATGATTTGAATAGGGTCCATCATCAAGATATCCATAGTCTAGTCAGGAAGCAATACATGAAAAAAATACACTGGAGTATTATACGCTCACCAGGTATCCCAAGTGGTGGTAATAGTGTACCTGACATGTAATGGTTGCTCAAAAAATATTTGTTAAGTGAATGAAATGCTAAGATTAGGCACAAACATGGTTTTGTGGAAGCAGTAGTAAGCCTAATTAAGAGCCAGAGGTATTCTTTAAAATGGAAGCAGTGTTTGAACTGAATCCTAAAGATAAGTTGGAGTTTGATAATAGAAGGGGAAAAAAAGGAATTCTGAGCAAAAGGAACACTGTTTGAAAAGGCATGGGAGTTTGAAAGTAGATGTGAATTAAAAAGACAGCAAAAATTTCATTAGAACTGGACCATCGATACAGTAAGGGCATGGACCATAACTGAGGTTAAAGGAGTAAGACAAGGTTACCTGGTGAGAGGGCTTGAATAACGTTCAAATTAGATTTTTAGTTGAAATGCAGTGTAGAATTGTTTGCACATGATTTGGAGCTGCAGCGGTCACAGTGAACAGGGGTTAAATCTGTCTAATGTAGCAAGATGGTGGCCATTATAGCTATATTTGCTGTCATTTGAGTTCTCTCCAGGCCATCTGGGCTACACTGAAATTCCAATCAGCATAAGGATCTCATTTATATACTAACAATATGGAAGTATGCTCAGATACATTGTATTGGATTTTGCCTCAAATCCTGTCATTGTTATTTTATGAAAACAAAAGCTGGAATACAGCAATCTCTTGTTCAAAACCGTGAAGGGGCCTCTATGGTCTTCTGAGTACACTGCAAACCCCCTGACATGGCTACTCCTAAGTAAACCTTTTATGTCTCATACTCACCAATGGCCCCCTATGTATCTTAAATCTGTACACTGCTTCTTTCTCCAATGATGAAAAAAAAACAGGTATCAAGGGAAAATATATCTCTCAAATATAAATCCTTCTGTAAACTCCCCAAATCCCACAAATATAGTCTTTTTTTTTTCCTACCCTGGTTTATATAAATAGGTACTTCTGTCATGGTTGTTCTGTTAAGCCATCTAAGCCATCTCAAGGCCTTCTGTTATAAGCAGAACCACATCATTGAGGACAGATAAGTAAACGTGCCCACTGTTTCCTGGACACTGGACAGTTATTCATAAGTATGAATAAAACAAGGTGAATATAGAAAGCCCAGATCCAGAGAGATGGATAAGTCATTTTAAAGAGGCAAATCCTGCCTTCTGGGCAAGGTATAGACACCCAGAAGTCCCCTGAGCCCCTTGTCTTTTTCTTTTCTTAGGAGAAAAGTACATTCTTGGTTTAATCTCTCTAATTAAATAGCAACTTCTTCCACAGCTCTGGAGGTGGTTACATCCGAAAGCAATAAAACCTAGGATTCCTTCACTCAAAGAATCCTCCTAGTTATCTGTCTTCTAGGTCACATATCACAGGATAGACCCTTAGGGCTGAATTTTTAAAAGGCAACCAAGCTTTTTCTTGTGAAGATGACAGGTGTGTTATGTATTACATTGGACAATGACATAAGAATTTCCAGCATGAAAGACTCCTCCTATCCTGTTCTACCCTCTTGAAATGATCAAAGGTTTAAAGAATATTCATGTCCAATCTCTTAATGGTGCTGAGGCTGAAATATGTGTGGAGATACCCAGGAGATTTTTAAAAAGTGCTGCAAGTAAAGTTCTCACTGTCAAAGCTTGGTAAAGCTTGCGTATTGGATGATGTTCTTGAAATGAAGAAGAAAGTTCAAGATGGATATTGGCTTCCCACAATTGCCAGGAAGTTGAAACTTTTTCTAACTAAGTTCTCAGGCATCGTTCATGGACGTTTACTAAGATCTACTGTCAAATATTGTTTCTCAGAGTTTTTTTCCTGGCTTCTGAGAGCAGGTAGGATTCCCTTTTATGTGCTCTGACATGTACTAGTTTCCAAGCCAAGTACTCAGACAGATTGTAAACTTCATGAGGGAGAAACTCTTTCTACCTTGTCAGCATCAAACACATGGCATATGAGAAGCACTCGAATTTGTTTGACAAATAAAGTATTAAACAAGTTAATGATGTAGGTAGGTTTTCCAGTTAACAATAGCTATTTCCAGCATGGAGTAAGAGGGAAACAAACAAATTTTCTTTTCTAATAGAATCACTAGCATGATTTTTTGTTCTTTCTGTAACATGAAAATAAAATTGCACTACCACCAAAAGCATTAAGGGGGCCTTTGACAAAAGCTACATAGTAATTGAGACGTCTTCATTGCAGAATGACCACATGATTTACAGAAAGTTTTAAAATGTGTTCTTTCTTCCCCATATCTGATTTTTAAAAATTCCTAATGGTGGAATGCCTGGGTGGCATTGTCAGTTAAGCATCCAACTTCAGCTCAGGTCATGATCTCACGGTTCATGAGTTTCAGCCCCACGTCAGGCTCTGGGCTGACAGCTCAGAGCATGGAGCCTGCTTCAGATTCTGTGTCTCCTTCTCTCTCTGCCCCTTCCCTGCTCCCACTCTGTCTCTCTCTCACTCTCTCAATAATAAACATTAAACAATATTTTTAAATTCCCAATCGTTTTATCTAGCCAAGAGTTTCCTGTAATTCTGAACATTGGAAATATCTTCAACTCATACACATCCAACTGGGGATCAGACATAAATCATAACTGATCAGAACCCAGCTCTACTCCACACATACAAAGCTCAAGCAGCTGGCTGGTATTCATGAAACCCAGGCTGGAATGCTCCTTCTAGGACCTTGAGTGGCCCCAGCTTCTTCGTCTGATTATAATTCTGTGATTGCTTTCATTGAGTTTTTGTTTTGTTTTTTTTTAAACACTTTAAAAGGGATGCTCCATATGGAATTTCTCCCTTTATTTCTGTATTTTAAGAAGTTTGATAAATTGTAAGGATTTGCTTATCTAGGGATAAAGTCTCTACTGAAAATCAGACATTTGTGTATTCTCATCAATAATTACATTTTATGGCTACAGAAAGATTCTACTTTACTGTTGGTTTTATTAAGTTAAGTGACACAATCATTTATTGTATGTAGAAAACAAAAATGAAAAAAAATTAAAAAGCAAATTTTGTGATATATTCAGGGATTATCTATCAGACAAATCTTCTGCACCTTTAGAATCCCTATCAGTAATCTTGATAATAAGAATTGTAGACCTAGTTTTACAGGAAAGGGATTTAAAATTTTGGATTTTTGAGATGTGAAAACTGAGGAACAGAGATATTATCAAATTGACCAAAGTGCACAAAGTTACTTCTAGCTTAGCTGGCACTGGAACTCAGCTAATGTCCCACAATGTCCAGTGGTTATAAGGCTATGGAAAGTTCAGTGAGTCTTTACCAGATGCCCTTGTATGAAATGCTTACCTTGGCACTGAGGCCAATTTCTCCATTTTGGCCTCCACAAGACATTGCATCTCTAAGCCTCCACCTCTTGCACCTTCCTTCCACTCCTTGCTACCCTTTACTTTGCATTCCTGTCATGCTGGCTTTCCATTGTCCTTGGAGAAGCCCTAATCACTTGAATCCCAGACCAGCAACATGCTCTGCTTAGAACCTACCCTCAGTGCCTCACCTCATATAGTCAATACTTAGTCACTACTTAGATCTCTATTGTTTCCAAACACTTTCACACCATAGTATAACTAGAAAATGATAAGAACAAACAAACATTAAAAAACATTAAAGCAAAATGAGGAGATTGCTCATAGTAAGACTAATTTTCTCTAGGTCTTCACTCAGCCTGAGTCCTATCTGGTCACCCTGAAGGCAAAGGGATGAAATTTCTGGTCACATCTGTAATGCATTTATTCCCCACAGCCCAGAGCCCAGAGATGAGAAACACTGCTAACGATTCACTCCTTTCTACTAGGTCAAAGACAAATTATACTGTCTCATGACTTCTCATACCTCTCAGTACTTCATAGAATCAGGATTTTACATTTAGGCTATTAGTGTCATGGAGGCAAAGCCACTGTCAACTTCTATTCACTCTTTTGACTCTAGAAACCTTATATTCTTAGTATATCTTGATTAATTAATGAAAGGTCAAAATATCCAGGGTCCTACAATGAATATATAGAAAATGTGCGATATGAATCTGGGATGTCTAGATTTGGAGACAATATCCTCAAAACTAAGCTGCTTCTACTCCAAATTTTTAAAATATTATGAGAGAAAAAATAAAATATATAGTTTCAATGTAAATTTTTAAAATCTGGTTATTCTTCAGTTACTTTGGAATTTTGGATAACCAGAGAATCCATCTGTGATTATCTTCAGCCCTCAGTATGTACTCATGTAATTTAGTTTTGCTTTCTCCTGTGTCCCAGGCAAGGTACTATGCTATTCATTTACAAAAATGTGTGTCATGAATAACTCACCAGGTATGCACTTCTGTCCATCAATAACTGGACTTTATTAGTAGCAGCAATCACTAAGCAAGTGTGATTTATATCCCCTACTCCAAGTCTGAAGACTGGCTTTCTTGGAATTTACTCCCAGAGTTCTTACTTAGCCCTAGTATCAAGTATGGAAACTTTACCCTTTTTGCCCTCCTTGCCCTCCCTGCTTTTCTACACTATTATTCTGTTGAGGACAGGTCTTTTCTGGGCCCTACACCACTCCACTCCCATCCATTCCATAAGCACTTTGCTGCTCTCTAAACCCCACGATGACTGTAGAAAGAAATATTCATGTTAAGGTGTAGATGACTGATTAACATAAAACAAACATTTTCAAAGAACACATTAAAAAGACCATGCTTAATACAAAGATGTAAAATGGACTAAAATAAACTACGGATTTGTGATTATGGAGACCAGTTTAGGGATTCATTTTGGAGTTTGAGGATGCCTCCCTAATGCCTCTCAAATCAAACTGCACCAATGGTTGACCACCAGAGGCCACATCAGTGCTACACATGACCTAGAGATAATAAAAAATCTTGCAGTGCATTCCCCACACTCTTAAACAGAGCCCAAATCCATTGTATTCATTCTTTGTCTATTGCCTACTTTCAGATTCTCTTTTACACTTTAATTAAGCTCCTTTTGGACTCTGAGGAGTTAAAGAGCTTTGCTAAGAAATAATGACAGAAGCAAGGAGAAAAGGAAAAACTCCTTTTGAAGAGAACTTTTTCTGCCTTTTTATTATTATTATCATTATTATTATTATTATTATTATTATTATTATATAGGAATCCCAGCTGTATTCATACTCTGTGCCTACCTATGCACACTTGGGAAGAGGGCAAAGATGGATGTTGGCATGAGCAGAAAATGGTGCTCCCTGGGGCAATGAAATAACTTTAATAAAGGCCATTATGTTTGCGGATGAGCATATGTGTGTGAGAGAAAGAAAAATAGAGACAGAAAGACTGAAAAAGGAGAAATGAAAAAGATTAAGACAAAGAAAGAAAAAGGGGGAAGGAAGGAGAAGGAAGGAGGGAGGGAGCTAAGGATGGGGAAGAAGATAGAGAGAGGTTAGCACTAGCTCACCTGGGATGCCCCTAATGGTAAATTTATAATAAGGAGATGAGGCTGCTGAATGATTTACTGCTAATCCCATAGCAAGAGCAGGAGGAGGTGAAGGAACAAAGGTTTACAGTCCCTTTGGAGATTTGTTTCATCTGCACATCAGCCCACAATTAATGGCCATTTAGCTGTTGTTCTCCTGCTGGACACTGGTGGATTGATTCAGTAAATAAAAGTGACAGAGCGATGTCCCATGGAGGCAGGCGGCAGAGTCTCTGCACCTGTTATTTGTGCATCTCCGCTTGCCAGGTCGTTGACCTTTAGAAGCTGGTGAAAATTAATAAGTGAAAGCACAAAGCTGCTTCTTAAAAAAAAAAAAAAAAAGGACCCAGGCAGCAGTTAGGCTACCATTCTTAAGAAGTAGTCAGTAAAGAGTTACCACTTTATCACTTCTCAGTCTTCAGACCAGCAGCATCCATGGGAGGTGAGAGTCAAGCGCCTCTCAGCCAGTTTCAGTAAGTGGTCCATGAAGGCCCAGGGAAGTGGAAACATTGGGATTCTCTGAGAGTGGAAAACCACAGTTCATTCTGCCAGTTTAGGGTTCAGCCTGCCCCATTGTTCCTTGAGGCAGTTTGGGGGACAGTTGGGGGTGGGTGGTGAGTGGCCCAGCCAAACTGGGCTGGCACATCTGAGCAGCTGTGCTTGGCATGGCTATCTGGTGAGCAAACAGCTGCAGTGGGTAACTGATCATTTGCAAATAGTTAATGACAGATTTGTCCTTTGTGTTCACTGCCATTGGAGGGGAGGAAAATAAAAGGGAGGGAGAGTCAGGCCAGGGGATTTTATGGCTGCTGCTACTGCAACTGCTGTTACTGTGGTTGTTTCCAAAGTGATAGGAAGGTCAACCGAAGTTAACAGGGCTTGCTTCTTTCATGGGCAAGCTGCCTCCAGACTATAGGCGGTGGGCAGACCATGGTGATCAAGGAAATTGAAACCTATAAGGCCTAAATCAGGATGTGTCAACCTGGTGTTCTTTTATTTTCTTCTTTCTTTTTTCCTATATTCTTTCTTCCTTCCTTCCTTCCTTCCTTCCTTCCTTCCTTCCTTCCTTCCTTCCTTCCTTCCTTCCTTCCTTCCTTTCTTTTTTTCTTTTTTGTAACTTGGCTTTTGTTTTGTTATTTATTTCTCAGTAAATTGCAGTCATTTAGCAAGCATAATTAGCCTTTGTCATGCAGATGAGGAAAGGCTGAATTTAGTTAAGTGAGTTACTGAGCATTAAATAGTGCACTTGATTCACCTATGAGTGTTATTTGAGGGATTATAAAAGACACCTGCCCTCATATGCCCCTCTAAATAGAGTTGCAGCATTAGCAATGCATTCATCTGAGTTAAGGCAATCCAGGTTTAAAGAGCCTTCCTTTAAATGGCTAATTCCACTGGGATATAACTCACTTGTTTTGTTGGAGTGCATCTAACCCATCAGCAGGGCCTAGAAAACCTGTCACCAAAATAAGTGTTGAATCCGGCCCCTTCCATTTCCACTGCCATCGAACTAGCCAAGCCATCACTGTGTCTTCCCTGTATTTTTGCGTTACGCTCCTAACTGGTCTCACATTTTCCCTCAATTACCCCTTTGCCATCTTCCTCCACCAGTAAACAGAGTGATCCTTTAAATCAAAGCATGCCACCAGCTGAAAAGCCTCTGCAGTTCTCCCAAGTACTTAGAATAACATCCAAATTACTTACCTTGACCTGCAGCCTAAACCTTAACTCTTTTACTCCCTTATCTCTACCTACTTACTATTCTTTAGCACCTCACAGGCTTTATGGCTATTCTTTCATAAGAGAAACTTGTTCCTGCCTCAGCAGCTTTGACCTTGCTATTTTCTCTCCCTGGAGTTCTCGCCCCAAGATGTCCACTTGGCTGAATCCTTCTCAACAGTCAGGTCTCTTCATCTCAAATATCATTCCAGAGAAAAGGCCTTTCCTGACCACTTTGTGTAAAGTAGACTTGTCCTCACAGTTACTCTTACAATGCCCCAATTCTCTGAGTATTCCCATCACTGAGAAGAATACACTACCCAAAGTGGAGTTCAATATGTACTATGTAAATGAAGAAATTAATAAAATTAGGAAAATTACTTTATTAGAGTTTAACAAAACTGGCACTAAAGAATGGAGAAAAATAATCCTTCTGATAGAAAGCAAGCAGGGAGGGGGAAAAAGGAGAATCTAGGGTGTGGAATTTATCAGAAGGAAGTGAATAACCTAGAAATTCAGGGACCTTCAAGAGAAATATATAATATGTAAGAGGAGATAAAAAGTGAGAAACAATCAGAAATAATGTGTGAGAAGTACTGAGTTCTTTTTAAATAACTTTTGTGTTGTTATTGTTTTGTTTTGTGTGTGTGGCAAAAGTATTGTATATTCAAAACGTTAAGTGTTAAATGGCCAGTCAGTCCTTCTTACTAAGCCAGAATTAACAATCACTAGGTTATGAAAATTGTAAAAAATATGCAAGTTGTTTTCCAGACTTCTTCAATCCCCAATTTCCCATGTTCTTTAATGGCATTATCAACCAACAATCTAAATGGGAATAGGCTCATAAAACCTGTCCCAAGTCAAGAAGGATGGGATCATTTCATGGCTTACAAGTAGCTCAACTGCATCATCTACCCCAAAGTGCCCTTAAAAGTAGTTGTGAGATCCTGGCTTTCTAGTTCAATGATACCAGATGGTTTATAGAACCCCAGAGAAAGAGAGAAGTATCTCTGCAAGCCTCAGAGCCTAATACCTGGTAGTTATCAAGGCTAACTCAAGAATATGTAGAGATGAAAAACTAATTTTTTAAAATCCAAATCAGTTAAGGGCTGAGCTCATAAGAAAACATAGTAGACAATTATATAATCTATATATTATGTGTAATAAAGTTTTCAACTATACCATTATCATAGACACACTGGCATACTACCCACTCACACACCCACACATACCCATCTCAGCCTTTATTATCATACCATGATTCCTTTGAAAATGCTGGGAATCTGAAGGTTTTGATTTGGCTCAAGCTATATTTAAAGGCTTTATGAACCACAGATAATCAGGCAGCTATTTTGAAAGTAGCTGTGGTGATATGTAGACACAGTGAGCCGACATAAGGTGATGGGACCTAGTGATATTTTCGTAGGAAAAGAGATTCAAAATGTGGCAGGAAATAAGCATCTTTAAAGTTTCTGCTTTAATATGTGTGGGCAGGACCAAAGAATGAGTATTTCTAACAAGTTTCCAGGTGATGCCGATGTTGTTTTCTAGGCTCCAGACTTTAAGAATCACTGGTCCTAAATTTGACAAATGACATAACTAAAGCCTAGAAAGATTCAAAATTTCTGGAAAGATTCAAATGTAAGTGGGATAAAAATATTTATCCCACAGATATTTATCAACCACTCATTAGTGCCAAGGGAATATTCTTCCCACCCTTCCCATCAGTAGAATGTGGCATGGTGATCATTCCAAAGTGTGAGAAGGCTTTTGTGCTTTTGCTAAATACCCTGTATGGATACTTTCAAAGGACTTCCTTATAACTTTCGGACTCAGTGGGGAAGAACTGGCACCAGTGATTGACCCCCGTGGCCTGGCATCCTGCCATTAATTCATATGCAGATGGACATGGCTGTGCTCCACTTACTCTGGCTCCTGTACACTGCCTTCCTTGGATGCCTCCATCTCAGCTAGGGAATTTGGTTGACAAAAGAGACTTTGTTTAACTTCCTCTTTGAAAATATCTTCTTTTTGGTCACAGAACTCAGCTAAGAGCAGAGAATATGACCCAGATCCCTAGATGTGTGATCATTTCCCTCCCTATAGGAAACTGCAGAATGACTTGCCAGGGAGTTGGACAGCTTAGGGTACTTGAGCTGGCCCCCAGTGAAAAGTATATAAAGGCAAAGTTGTGGTCAGGAGAGTTTATGCCTAACTAGGGAAATTGCATCCAAGAAGGTTTCACTGTGGGGTTTCCTATTAGGATGGTTCCAGACAACAGGTCAATTATTTCTCACTCAGATGATGAAACCAGAGGAAGGGGGAGATCAAAGGGTTACAGTAAGAGGTTAATGACTAAAATAAGTTTAACAAATAAAGAGAAAAAAAATGTTCTCTGCACACAGCATGGAGTCAACCCCTAAGAGTCACTTTAAGAGTAGGTCACAGAGTCAAATGCTGCAGAGCTGTGCTGTAGAAGGGCTGGGCAATTTTATAATGAATATTGGCATTTATATAATATGATGGGTGAGAGCTGGAAGCTGAGGGCTACTGAGATCAACAGTAAGTACTGACCCCAACACCCATGGAAGAGTCTTATTGTTTTTTTGTTTTTTGTTTTTTTGACCATTGTGGGAAGCTCACTGCTCATGCAAGCTTATCTCCAGATCTGCATTAATCTGCTCTCATTATCCAGGCTTCCTTTCTGATTAGCAAGAGGTCAAAGAATCTGGACTTGGACATGCTGACCATCTGACCCACTGACATGGGTAGCAGGGGTAGCACAGCCTTCAGGCCTATGTTAGAGAAAGTCTCTGTCAATGTCCTCATGGGCTTTATAAAACTTAAGTGACAAATTGCAAGGTTAGGATCTGATGGTTGGAGTCAGGTGGGATTCTTTACAGAAGGCTTCCAGAGCAAATGAGTTTGTAAGAGAACCTGACACAGTCACTCCCATACTTTGACACAGAGATGGACCGGAGGTGAACGTGTATGTGTTTGTGTGTATCTGTATGTGTGTGTGAGGACTGGAGGATGAAGAGGCAGTCTGGTGAATACTTTACCAGAAAAAGAATCACTTGTACAAGCATCAGAGCGAAGACAAAGGCAATGCTGCTTTTGTTTTTGAAAAGCAATGAGGCCTTATGCAAGCACAGCAGTGTTAGTCTTAGGAAGAAAAAAAAAATGAACCTGAGAGGATATACACTTCTCAGGACCCTACTTTGTTCCAAAGATCACTGGAATGCCTCTGTGGATATTGCCTTCAGAGGTTAGAATGTATTGCTTTCAAATATTCCTTATTATAACAGAGTTTCAACTTCTTTTAAAGGTAGACTTAAATGTGGACACCTGGGTGGCTCAGTCAGTTAAGCATTCAGCTTTTGATTTCAGCTCAGGTCATGAGCTTGCGGTTTGTGGAATGGAGAGCCCCACATCAGGCTGCACACTGAACAGTGAAACTTGCTTGGGATTCTCTCTCTCCTTCACCTGCGCTCGCTCTCTCTCTCTCAAAAAAAAAAAAAAAAAAAAACAACAACTATTAGACTTAAATTAAAAAAAAAAAAAAAACATGTTTATCCTATATCTCTCTTTAAGATTGGGATGAACTTGGGTAAGTCACTTACCTTCTGTATGCCTTAATTTTCCCATCTATAAAATAAGAATAAAATAGTATATGCCTTCTAGAGTCTTGGGAGAATTAAATGAATTAATACACTTTAAAGGCTTCAAATAATGCCTATAATATAGTAAAACAAAACACTCTGTAAAAAGTTGGGTGATACCAGATTGAAGACTGTTGAAAAAAATATGTAGCTAATGAAATTTGGCAGTACATTTTTTTGGTGCAAAACAATTAATGAGGCATATATCATGAGACACAAAATTGTTGGCATTTATGTGGATAGCATCACTATCTACCACCTTCCCCACTCTTTTTACCAGAGCCCCTTCTCCTGATTTAAACATTATCTAAAGGGGTAAAACATTCTCTAGCCTGAGGGGACTTTGTAAATTTACACTGAATACTCTTTTCAAATTCATTCAGGAAACAGCTTCATAGGATGCTCTGAATTCACCATTTTCCCCTTTCCCACAGATAATTAAATGATAACTTAAAACTCAGTAGAAAACAAAAGTTTATTTGTTGTTTTTGCTTTTCTTTAAAAGCCACTGTGAGTTAAGCTGACCCACTATTTTAAAAAGTTATTTACCATGTAAAAAGGGACCAAAGTCACTGTCCCCATTTTGTATAGGGGATTCAAAAGAATGTGCTCTATCTTTAATGAAGTATTGCTAGGACAGAGGGCTAAATCACAAAATTTCGGTTATCCAGGCTACTAAACACTCTTAGCAAATAAGAGTAATTTAAAACCAATGTAAATCTCATATGCAGTCAGCTATTTTATATACATGTACATACACAGTTTAAAGAGAGAAGTAAAAATAAACAAGTTAGATGAAATTTGGCTGGCTTTATAGTACACTCTGACCTAATCTCCTGCAGTAATAACTTCAAATCCAGCCTAATAGAATAGCATGAGTAACAGCATTTTATCCCAATTAACTCAGCTTGGCACTAAATAAGCTTGGGTATCTTCTATAAAATTTTAAATACTTCCTCTTGACCACCTGCACACATTCTCATGATTTGCAGTTATTTGATTTTATTGTTTTTGTTTTGTTTCATTTCATTTTATATTTTTACTTTCTAATAGAGAGGGATGAAAAGTACAGAATGGGAAATTGTTCCAAATATGCCCAAATCGCATTCCCTGTGCATAGCTCTGAGTTTACGCAGTGGGAGAAACAATTGCTGAGATCTGCAGAATGGATTCATGTTTTTGCTAAACCCTCCTCTTTCCTTTTAAAAGACTAATCCAAGAATTTTTGGCAAACAAGTCTTACAAAATAAAAATAATTATTTGGGCACAAAACTTTTGGACTATACAGACTGCTAAACTTAATGGTCTGTAGTATCTTTCATGAGAAATGAAGTCAGTATCCTAGAACCAAGCAAGGAAACAAGCTATATAAATCAACACAGAAAGAAATCACACTAATGACTTCTCCCAATTTAAAGAAATGCAAAGGCAAACATATAAATGGAATGCAATCAATATGAATAATAATAACTATCATGGGTACTGAACTTTCCATCAAAATTTTGTTTGAATATTCTGGCATATTCTAACATTTAAATAATTCTAAAACTTTTAAAACATAAACAGGGATGAATTAAAGTGCTTTTTTTCCCGGGGTGGGAGGTTATGTAGGTATCAAAAAGATGAAAGAATAACATACAAAAAAACATTACCATGTCATAACATGCTGACAAATCTTGCAAAAATAATTTTTATATATTTATAGATGGCACATTTGCTTAATAAAGGCTATTAACCTCTGTGAAGCTGATTCATTGAATTAATACTTAACCTGTCACTAAGTATTTGAAGGAAGATGATTTAAAAAAAAATTCAGACTGTTTTTTTCAATTTATAGTGATGTCTTTCCAAAACTTTACTAGATTAACAAAGAATATTTACAAAAAATGCCAGCAAAATACAGCATTTATATATCTAGTGTCTAAATTTATCCCTCTAAACTTCTAGGAGTTTACTATTGTTTCTGTGAGCTAGTTTTTAATAGAATGAATCAACATGGAGAAAACAGGAAAGGAAATGGAGAAAAAAGAACTGAATACTCTCTGTCACCTTGATTTTTTCTCTCTCAATATTAATAAAGCAATAAAATCCAGTGTGAAAGAAATGAACACAGGAAGGCCTGAATCTGAGTCTTAACTCTGTATTCTGAATGAGAAAAATAACTTCTCTGTGTCTTATTTTAATTCTGCTTAGTCTGTGGGTTTGGAACCTAACATAATTATTGTTTCACATTTTAATTATGAAATCTTTTAAGAATATGGAAAAGTACACAAATGATATTTCAGTCATAGATCTACTACACATATTTAACAAATGCTAATACTTTCTTATATAATTTGTACATCATAAAATTGATCAATTTTGACTTTACAACTCAAAGATTTTCAGCAAATCTGCAGTTATATAACCATCACCAAAATCCAAGATTAGAACATTTTCATCACCCCAAAGAATCCCTTAAAATGTCTTTCATAGTCAATCCCCATTCCCAGATGTGCCTTTTCTGGGCATCTCATACATGAAATCATATAGCAAGGGGTCTTTTGAATCTGGCTTTTTCTACTTAGTAAAGAAATCAGCAAACTGCAGCCTTCAGGCCAATCCTGCATGACTGCTATTTTTATAAATAAAGTTGTGTTTCCAATAGCTACACCCATTCATTTATATATCTATGGCTACTCTCCTGCTACAAGGTCAGAGTTGAGTTGTTGCAGCAGAATTTTTAAAATATTTTTACAACAATATTAATATTTTAGATTCGTCATCAGTTTTGTATTCATTTTCAATCATGCTTTTGTATTCGAGGTATAATTAATTTATATACAAATTTGGAAGTTTTTATTCTGTTTCTCCTCTCCGGATTATCTAATATTTATAGAAACTGCTGGTGGAATTTATTTGTGAGAGATGTCTTTTATAGCATTGTTCCTCAAATTTTTTTTTGTCAATTTAGATTATCTCCACTGAGGTTTGTTTCTGACAATTATATTTTCCTAGAAAGCAATCTATTTCATTTAGATTTTCAAAGGTATAGGTAGAATTGTACAAAAGCATTAGTGACATTTTTTTTTTACTAAGAGTTCTCTTTTCGTAGTTTATTCGAAGTTTCTCTTTTTAATTTGTGTATCCTCTTCTTTTGTCATTATTTAAACTAGATTTCTGTATTTGGTTGATTTTTAAATGTCACCTTTTTATGAAGTTATTCAACTTAAGCTCTGTATTTCTAGTCATAATATCACTTTTGTTTTTATTAATATATTCCTTCTGCTTCCTTTCTCTTCACTATTTTGTTCTTTTACAGATTGTTGAGTTGTATAATTATTTTTTTACACATTCATACAGAAATTTAATGCTAGAAATTTTCTGCTAAGCATTACTTTAGCAATATCTCATAAATTTTAATGTGACTAAATTATTTTCATTATTTTCTAGAAATTCTGACATTTAGTTTTATTTCCTTTTGTCTCCAGAGGGTTTAATAGATATTTTAAATAGTTTTATAAGAAAGGTATTTAAGGGGCGCCTGGGTGGCTCAGTCCGATAAGCGGCCGACTTGGGCTCAGGTCATGATCTCGGGGTCCGTGAGTTCGAGCCCCGCGTCAGGCTCTGTGCTGACCACTCAGAGCCTGGAGCCTGTTTCAGATTCTGTCTCCCTCTCTCTGACCCTCCCCCGTTCATGCTCTGTCTCTCTCTGTCTCAAAAAAATAAATAAACGTTAAAGAAAAGAAAGGTATTTAAAATTTGCTATTCATTACTATTTCTTTATGATTGCTATTTTTATTATTTTCAGTTTTAATAAATTCAGGTTTTTCTTGTGGAACAATAAGAGTAGGAATTATTTGTAAATATGTTCCCATATACCAAAACTACCAACAAATATTTTCTATTTTTGGATTTCTAGGTTTACTATGTATTTAAAAGACATCAGAGGAACTAAATTGAATGGAAAATGATTTAACATGAGAAAATATGTTGATATAATCCAAAACATGAAAAGGTTTAAGGCAAATTACTATAAGATTGCTTCATGAGATACAGAAAACTATTTGATACAGTCCAAATACTTTCATGTAATACAACATATATCCGTCAGTATAGCAGGAAACAAATTCTTAATATGGGGAAAGGTATTTTCTATTTTCAACTATTTCATATACAATTTGATCAATCACTCTCAAATTTGCCCTTATTAGTACTTGTGGGTTTTTTTTTTTTTTGGCATGTGTTAGTATATATTTGATACAGTAATGTCTTCATTACTATAACTGCTTTAGTTCACCTTCAATTTTGAGTATGATTATTTAGGCACAGAAATCAGAAGTGAGAGAATCATTCACAATTTAAAAATTGATTCTAACACAATGTATCTTATATTTTAATTGCTGTCCCTTGGTAAATTATCTCCTTCTGTCTCTGATACAGGACAGATTCTCGGGATTTCTTTTTTTGTTTGTTCCTTGTTTGTTTTGGTTTGGTTTTTGCCTTTGAAATTTTTACTCTGCAATTTTATGCCACTATGGTGCATGAAGCAAAAAACCAAAACCAAAACCAAGAACAAAAACAAAAAACAAAAAACATTGGTATCCACCTAAATCTATTATTTCCTGCTTTTATAGCAATAATACTATAGCCAGCCACATGGATAGCTCATATTTCCCAACCTTCCTTCCATTTAAGTGTGCCCAAGAGACAAATTTCTCTACAACAGAACAGCTTTTAAGAAAGCAGATAAGGTAACGTACCGCTAGGTGACTATAGTTAATGATACTGTATTGCATATTTAGAAGTTGCTAGGAGATTAGATCTTAAAAGTCCTCATCACAAGAAAAAAAGTTGTAACTATGTATAACAGATGTTAACTAGACTCTGTGGTGATTTAAAAAATTAAGAGGAGGAGGAGGAGAAAAGAAAGAAAGTAGGTATGTCTTCAAGAAGTTTCTCATTCCATTGCCTACCAATGGATAGCGGTAAGTCTATACAAAGGTAAAGCTACAAAACGACAGGATTAAAAGTCTACAAATTGCCATGTAGCAGAGAGCCACTCAAAAACCTGAGCACTTGTCCTGGATGATTTTGTGAGAGAGAAATAAGTTTCAACTAGTTTGAGCCATTATATTTTAGGATTTATTTACAGAGCAATTCAATCTACCCTAACTAATAAAATATATTTACACAGGAATTGTTTTTATTATTTTTTTAATATTTATTATTTTTTAAATGTTTATTTGTTTGTTTAGAGAGATTGAAAGAGCACACATGAGCACTCACACAGGCAGAGCAGGCACACAGAGAGCGAGGGAGAAAGGGAATCCCAAGCAGGTTCCACACTGTCAGTGCACAGTCCAATATGGGCCTTGAACTCACTAACTGTGAGATCATGACCTGAGCCAAAATGAAGAGTAAGATGCTTAACTGAATGAGCCACCCAGGTGCCCCAGGAATTGTTTTTATTATTCCTACTAAGAACTTAGTGTAATATTTAACCTGAAAACCTATGTTGTTCTTTAATTTCTTAAGGTTGTAAATCACCATAACTTCAAACACCTCTCCTTCATTCTCTCCAGCTCCCTCTTCTATGAGTGTTTTAGAACATGTATTCAACTTTCTCCTTTTCTTCTCCAGGTCTTCCAACTACTTAACTTGAGGCTTCTCAAAAGTAGAGTCAGAGACAAAGTGTAAATAAATTGCAACTGGTTTATTAGAGAATGATTCCAGGGAAACGTGAATTAGAGTGAGGAGAACATGAGATTAGAAACAGAAGTGTTATGGACTGAGTTGTGTCACCCCAACCACACACACAAAAAAACGTATATGTTGAAGTCCCAAACCCAGTAACTCAGAATGTGAATGTATCTAGAGTTACAGCCTTTGAAGAGGTAATTAAGGTAAAATAAGATGGATGGGCTGTAATGTAACAGGGACAGATGTCCTTAGAAGAAGAAATTAGAACAGTGACAATGTATTCCTATTCCTATTCCTATTCCTATTCCTATTATTGTTGTACTAGGGCTGCCATAACAAAATCCCACAGACTGGGTGGTTTAAACAACACAAAATTATTTTCTCACAATTTTGGAGGCTAGAAGTTCAAGACCAAGGTGCTGGCAGCTTTGGTCTATCCAGAACGCTCTCTTTTTGGCTTGCAGGTGGTCTCCTCACTGTGTCCCCACATAGTCTTACTTCTATGTGCATGGATACCTGGTGTCTTGTCTCTAAATTTCCTTTTTTATAAAGACACCAGTCAAGTTACCTTAGGGCCCACTCTAATGATCACATTTTAACTAAATCATCTTTTTAAAGGCCCTATCTCTCAAGTACAGTCACATTCTGAGGTACTGGGGGTTAGAACTTCAACCTATGAATTTTGGGGGATGCAATTTAGCACATAACAGACATACACAAAGGGAAGATCATGCAAAAAAAAATGGAAGAGAGCTACCTACAAGCCAAGGAGAAAGGCCTTAGAAGAAACCAACCCCACCAACACTGTGAGAAA
The DNA here is from genome assembly GCF_018350155.1 of Leopardus geoffroyi. Classification (NCBI taxonomy): domain Eukaryota; kingdom Metazoa; phylum Chordata; class Mammalia; order Carnivora; family Felidae; genus Leopardus; species Leopardus geoffroyi. Next base: position 61,597,609 of record NC_059339.1, read on the forward strand.
ATAAATTTCTGTGGTTTAAACCACCTTGTCTCTGTTACTTTGTTATGGCAACCATCACTGACTATTACAGGAGGGAAGCCAATACCGAAATCATGAGATACCACTAAGGAGGTATCGTGGAACATGACTCAAAACATGGGGCATTTATCTACCAACCCCCGCATAATACTTATTGAAGCTACTCATAAGGACATTAGTTCCTTGACACTTGAAGCATTTTCTGTGTGTGATCTAGGTACACTGTAAGATCCAGGAATTCCCTCAGGCAAAGAGCCACAGGAAAATGCAATTAAAAAAAATCATCCACATAAATGAATAGTGTTTGTAAAAGAGATATAATGGGGGACTGATGGTGGAGCCTACACCATTCTCCAAATGTTTCACTAATTTCTCTTTCTGTTGCATTTAGGTAAATATTTAACTATTACCAAATTTGTCTTATAATTCTCAATTTTGCTGGGTTTTTTTTATTCTTTTCATTATAAGCATAATACAACAGACAAGGAAAATGGGTTGTTTCTGTGGCATGCAAAGCAAGAAAGTAAAATCAATACCCTCCAAAGTAGATAAAATGTCTATAAATATGGTTAACCTTATTTTCACAAAAGAGTGAATATTATATTTTAATTTTTAAAAAGGATAAACAATTTTTACAGAGAAAATGACATTTAAATGTAACATAAAATAATCTAAGGACATAATATACCATATATATGTGATGCATACAGTAAGAATATATCTAGAATATCAAGTAAGAGTCCGCAGTAGTATAGTAGGTCCTAAACATATGTATAATAATAAAATAAAAATAGGGAGCTGATATGAATCCTCAATTGCAAATGAATGACCAACAAAATGCTATTCGTATTAAAGAAATGAAGATGTGACTAAAAGCGTTTTAAAAATCAATATAAATTATGACTTATAACTTATACTGTTGTTGTCTAATATCAGACAAAACAGCCACCACTACTGATCACACAGAAACTTATCATGACCATTACGGTCACTGACAAATCCCTAGGAACTTCCCATATAATCTACAATTTATGAACTATTTCTATGAATATCATTTTACCTATATAAACTTAATGTTGGGAAAGCTAAGCATGTCTTCTGATTTGACAACTCCTCCCATGCAATTCATCAATAGTTACATGTCAAATAAACCTAATTATTTCTAGAATTTCTCTTTTTACAAGATATAAAAACACAAATTTTTGTGATTTTCCAGGAACCCTCTAGGATACCTAAAGGGCAGTTTTTAATGCAAAAGATATCATTTAGGATTTTACCTGGGGAAGGCAAAATATCAAAAGTTGTCAGGAGATTTGAATACTTCATTAATTATAGGGTCAAGGGTTGCTGTGTACTAATACTTTACTGTCAATTTAACCAAACTGACAATAAAATATTGTTTTAAAAAGGTAATATGATTTTTATTTTAATATTTTATTTTTTTTAATGTTTATTTATTTTTGAGAGAAAGAGAGAGACAGACAGACAGACAAAGCACAAGGCGGGGGAGGAGCAGAGAGAGAGACACACACAGAATCTGAAGCAGGCTTCAGGCTCCGAGCTGTCAGCACAGAGCCCAACACAGGGGCTCAAACTCACAAACCGGGAGGTAATGATCTAAATGAAGTCGAACACTTAACTGACTGAGCCACCCAGCACCCCTAAAAAAGGTAATACGATTTTTAAAGAACCATATTCCCTCCTAAGTGAGAAACTGTCATTTACTTAAATAAAAAAGGATTTAATAAAATAAATATAAAGCATAGAAAGTTATCCTGGTAAGACACAGAATCTCTGTAATCTAGGTACATGACACAGAAGGTAAAATTTATCTTTAATAGTTTCTTTAAAGGAAGACCAATAGTCCAAAATTATGTATTCATTCTAACATAGAGAAAACCAAATTTAGTTTTGCATTAGTATAATTTTTGATACTAATGCTCTTTTTGAAAGTCTCATAAATAAACTCATCAAACCATGATAGCTTTGGTCATAATACATAAAATTGTCTCTTCACAAACCATGTAACTTTCTGTGTCTATATACATCCCTTGTAATACAACTTTTCAAAGTGACAACATGAGCATATGCATAATGAGACCTAAATATATGCAGTCACTCTTCACAAATAAAAATGAAGCAAAAATATATAAACTTAAAATTATAATTAGCAATTAATGTTTCAGTATTCTATAATACTTATAGGTATAAACTGAATATTGATTTACTAGTTCAACTTAGTATTAGTTCAAGTTTTTCAGTTACCAAAAGATCTTCAAAATTATCTTCAAGCTGACATATTATAAAACATAACTCTTTTGAAATAAAATATGTCATGGTGTGCCTAGGTGGCTCAGTTGCTTAAGCATCTGACTTCAGCTCAGGTCACGATCTCACAGTTCCTGTGATCGAGCCCTGTGTCAGGCTCTGTGCTGACAGCTCAGAGCCTGGAGCCTGCTTCAGATTCTCCATATTCTCTTCAGTCTCCATCTTCCTCTGCCCTCCCCCACAAATATAAATAGACATAAAAAATTTTAAATTGAAATAAAATACATCAGAATAATAATTCTATTTGGTTTCACAAATTTACATTTTTTAAATTCTTAAACATTTAATAAAAGTAACACTAGTTTATTCAATCAGTAAGCCCATATAAGTTTAGAGATGATAAACCAAAGTAAAAACTAAATCTTGTAATTACACTTTACCCTGATAAATCATAGAAGATACAGCTGCTGTTATTCATTATGTTTATATTAAACTAGTCTCATTTGCCAAAGATTCACTTAAGTTACATAAACGTGAATTCTTAAACATTTCTGAGTTATAATGAGTAACTTTTATTTTTCACATTGAAAATACTGGAAGTTTCATATCTTCATTTTCTGGAAAGTTTAGGAATATTCAATTAAAAATAATTATTATTTCTATACTAATTAGAATAGAACTCCTCCTTTAAAAGATTGTATAATTGATTTGGGGAATACTTTTAGAGGTGTAGTCAAATATTATATACTCACACAATGAGAGGTAAAGATCTTTTTGAGTTATAAACTATAAACATACAAAGGTACAGAGAGAAAGTCCATAACTTCAATTCTAAAATTTAGCCAGGGGTCAGGTATAAACCCACAAATATAAATTTATCCACCTAGACACACATTTCCTGGTGGGCATAAAATTCTTAATTTATTTGAGCTCAAAATAAACAAATAGACAAAGAGAAAAAGACTAACATACCAGATTCTCTCTCTCCCAACAGATATAACATCTTTATAAACTATCAATCTATTTGCAAATATGGCCAAATAATCAGATAATGAAGACAAAAGATGCTGGTGCCAGAAATCAAGTAATCAAAAGGAATCAAATCAATTCTTTGTCATGAAGCAGATGAAGAAAAGTCAGGAACACAGGATAAAAAGCAGGGTTCACAGTTGAGCCCCAGATCACCAGTCAGAAACAAAGCAAAGGGACTCCAAGATGCCTCATTACCTGGACTGAGCAGTGATACAGAGCCAAGGGCCAAGCCTACCTGAATCCTGGCACCAAATCAAGACAAACTGCAAGAGACAATGAAGGAGATCTTTTTTATTCAGGCTATTACAATAGAGAGAATATTCATTAGTGAGAAACCTCCCAAAGAAAGAGAACCTTTTCATGAGTAGAGGAATAATAGGTCTTGTCCCTGAATATGTAAGAGCAGGACAGTCCTTTGTAGTTACCTATTTCTTAGAACACAAAAAAAGTGGCAATATTCCTTGACAATTGCTCATTTCTGGAAAGATGAGTCAGTTGAAATTCAACATTGTTGGTGTTTTCTTTGTTTTCTCATGTGATACTGAATTTTCAATTTTGTGCCTTTTTTTGAGTGATGTTGTTTATTCTTTAAAAGTCCCATATACCATAGCATAAGAAAGTTTCTTGACACAGAAGTTTCTTAGCTGTATCAACTTGGATCCAAGGGTTTTATTCATCAAAGAACAATTTTAAGATGAATTTACTGGCAGGGTGCCCGGGTGGCTTAGCTGGGTAAGCATCGGACTCTTGATTCAGGTCAGGTCATGATCTCACGATTTGTGGGTTTTAGCCTCACATCGGGCTTTACCCTGACAGCTTGGGATTCTGTCTCTCCCCTCTCTCTTTGCCAACCCCCCTCAAAATAAATAAATAAATAAACTTTTTTTTTTTTTTTTAAAGATGAATTTACTGGCTTTGATTTACACATTGTACAGGAAACATAAACTCAAATCAAAAGAATCCAGTGCAATGTCCTGGGCTTTCAATTCCTTATCCTTTTTTTCCCCACTCTGTCTCTTTAACATTCAATTCCTAACAAAAAATAAAGTGCAAACCTGTTTGTATCTTTGTAAATCTCCTTGTGTAGAGTTCTGTACTAGAAGTATTCTGTAGGTGACATTCCCTGAGAAAATGTTTATTAAGAAGTTCTAGGGGCGCCTGGGTGGCTCAGTCGGTTAAGCATCCGACTTCAGCTCAGGTCATGATTTCATGGTTCTTGTGGGTTCAAGCCCCGCAACAGGCTCTGTGCTGACAGCTCAGAGCTGGAGCCTGCTTCAGATTCTGTGTTTCCCCCTCTCTCTCTGCCCCTCCCCTGCTCGTGCTCTGTCTCTCTCTGTTGCTCAGAAATAAATGTAAAAAAATTAAAAAAAAAAAGTTCTAGAATCAGCACCACTTGAAAGTAAGAGAAGAAAGCAGGATTGGGCAGAGGGAGGAGTCAAGCTATAAATTCCCTTCAGGAGACCTGGTTGCTCCTGTAGGAGTTCTGGAGGTGGGAGGACTCCATACATTTGCCCTGCATTCAGTTGAGAAGCCAGGCCTCTATGCCACTGTGCCCAGCCATTGGACATGGGCGAGCCCAGGAAAGGGGCATGAGTTTAAGAGAAGTGTCTCTCTTCACCAGAGGCAATCCCCAAAGGGGTCTTAGCAATGACTATCTCCTGTAGTTAGGGAAATAAATCTTTGATTCATAGGAGGATCTCAATAGCCTAGTGCAGTGTCTACAAAGTATCTTCCCAAAATGATGGGGATAATTTGGTGCCGTAGGATTCACACACAAAAATCAGTTCTAATGAATCACTCTGCTCTGGTTCAAGCTCCTATTTCCTGCCCCTTGTTGGAGAGTGTTAGAATCCTAATCTGTAACTTCCAAGCCCTGGAGTTTACTGTGAATATTAGAGGTGTCACCTTCTCCTTAATGCTTTGGTCTTGATTTCTGCTCTCTTCAATTTTAGCATCTTCCTATTTTTCCTCCTTTAGAGCTCAGCTGTAAATTTGTATCATCTCATTCATAGTTATTTTATAGTACCTTTCAGATCATTTTATTACTTTGTGTTCTTGAGTTCCAAAACTCCATCTTGCTGTACAGACTCTATGTCATCAACTCTGTTTCTTGGTAGAGATTGCATTTGTTGCCTGTGACTCATTTCCTGTATTTTCAGTCAGAGAGGGCCTGTCTTTATCAACTCAGTACACCATGGTGATCAGTTTTTCCTTAACATAAGAATGTTTATCTCTGAAATATTAAGATTTTAATCATGAAATGCTGCTCAGAATTTCCTTTTTTTTTCCCCAGAGGATTCCCTCAGAAGCAGTGTAGCACATAAATGTTAGTAGACACAATATTTTACAGATTTTTACTGGTAAAACCAGAATTAGAAACTTGTATGTTTGACGTTGACACACACAATTATTGCTAAATAGGAAATCTCCATAATATCAACATCAATTTTAAGTAAAAACAAAAACAAAAACAAACAAAAATAAATAAATAAAATGCAAAAAACAAACAAACAAAAACCAAAACAGGGCACTATTTATCTCAAAACCAAGTTAGTCCCAAGTCATAATCACATTCATTATCATTTGTTCTTTGTATATACCGTTATGTGTGACACCTGTCTTTGCCAATAAAATCCATAATCTTGGAGAGCAGATAATGTATATTCAATTTTTTTTTTGGTCTCACCCACATTATTTGGGTCAAAGTCCAAAAACATATGGATATTTAGTCCTTATGGAGTGTCAGAAGGTTGTAGAGAAGGGAGAGGGAGAATGCCAGAGTGAGAGGTTGCCAGATTCATTGGCAAGCATCTTGGCAACATCTTACCTGGGGAGGCAGCATGACACAGTAGATTTTGAATCAGAGGGACAAAGGTTTTCATCCCAGCTCTGTTTGTGCACTAACTGTATGACCTTGGGCAAGTACTTAAAGTTCTTCAATTGTACTTTTTTTTTTCCACCTGATAAGTGCACTTAATAGTACTTAACTCACAGGGTTTTGCGAGTATTAAATGTGATACAAATATAAATAATTTATAGCATCTTGACAGAACTAAGCATTGTAAGAAACATACAGAAAACATGTTCCTTCCTTTATAGCACCGTTGCTCCATGTGTGTTCCTAATTGCTGCACCCAAATCTAATGAAATGCCATTAATATTTCAGAACCTTTGACACCCTCCCCATTTTGTATAAAAATCCTTGTGGATTGAGTCTGGGGAATTTGCCGTCCCTAACAAAGGGAAACCCCAGCTGGATCCAAATAGTGAGAGCAAGAATAAAAGTTTCTCTTTTTGGTTAAAAAAAAAGTTGGAGAGAGGCGGGGGGGGGGGGGCGGTGGAGGAGGGAGAGAGAGAGTAAGAGAGGGAGAGAGATGTGTAGGTAGACAGCAGCAAAGGTCAGCAGAGGCCCATAACCAGTGATCATTTCTGCAGGACCAGAAGAAGATTGAATGGCTGAGCCCCTGCTGTTGCTTGGCTCATTTGCTAAACAGCCCTGCCCAAGGCTGAAGCCTGGTCTCTAACAATTCAAGGAAAAATTTGGTAATTAATATGATTGGTGTTCCAATAGACTTTAAACAATTTTGTTCCATTGTGTTATTTTGGCTGTTTGAAAAATGTATTTACTGGAAAAATTTCTTTATGGATAAAAGACAGGGATGAACAACAGAAACTGCAGAGAGAAAACTGAGTACTTTTCTGGAATGTGAGAGATAAAAGTTTTGCTTTTCTCCTTTGCAAATAGTGTGAAACTATCCACACCATTCTATCTGGAAGTGATGCTGCTTTGCGTTTCTGACCTTTATAACTCCAGGGTAACATTTTCCATTATGGAATATCATCCTGACTGATCTCACTCTTCCACAACTATACCTTTCTAACCAAAGACTACAATATACCTAACATCATGACTTTTGTTCAAACTATAGTACGTTATAACCATGCAATGCAAATATTAGTGTGCCATAGTCAAGCTGAGCCTTAAAGCCTGCCTCTAAGACAAGGGATGATGATTCCTGAACATGAACAAGGAAAGAACAGGTTTTCAATTTCCGATATGTTAATAGCTGGCTCATAGATACTAAATAATTAAGTAACAAAGAAGCTCATAACTTACTCAACAAGAGGTCTACTCAATGTTATTAAAAGCTAGCTCACATTCTTACTCCGCACACAACTCAAGACAGATGCAAATGAAGACTTAAAATAAACAAACAAACAAAAAGCCCCACCCCTGTTCATGGGGCTCTGTCTTGCCTGATTAATCAGTGGAGATCTGGCCCTTACTTACAATTGCCAAGGACCTGATAGCAGCATGAATATGCAGAACAAGCAACAATTAGACTTAGGAGGGTGACTTCTTCTTAGCCAGTGGACAGTGACAATAAGGGTGGTTTTGCCATGCTGAGAGGCAAATAATCGGCTACCCACCTCCTATCCTACTCTCCAAATGTGTTTATATCACTAATGAAAATGAGTCCAGAGGCTTCCCATGGGTCAACATTCCACACATCAGAAAAACACTATACAATTCAGCTTGAGCGACAAGTCTTCTTAGACGTCACACAGGGCTGCTGGAATAGGAGTAGAAGCTTGCAGGTCAAGAGAGACATGAATTCTTAATGCCCCAGGAGTCCAAGGACAGAATAGCAGGGGGAGTTTCATGTTCAATTATTTATCAAGTTCATTTATAAAAATAAACCCAATATCTAGATCAGTTGGTGCATATGAGAGAGTAGCATGTTTATCAATAAATAATACGGACAATTCGGCTTTTCACAAAATTTCCCTCCCCTTATAATCTTAAGGATAAAACCTGTCTCATCTGGCAGAATACATGTCTGGAGTCATATATTTCTGTTTTATGAATAGTGCCCCAAGCCACAAATATTCATAGAATATAAAATCATCACCCATGTATGAAGAAAACTTATTTATTCTTCTAAATTAATTTTTATACAGTAAAAACAAGAATAGCAGCTACAATTTGATGGATACTTATATAAATATATTTCAAGTAATCTAAAGAGAAAAATATACCAACTACATGCATATACAGATATACTCACTCACATATATTTTTAATCTTCATGATAACATTGTAAAGTAAGATATAATATTCCTGTTTTACAGATGAGGGTTAAGATATTAAGTATTAAATAATAAATGAGTAGTAAAGCTGAGATTAGATCCTAGTACTTCACATTATTTAACAAGAACCTCATTTTTCTTATCTTTAGTTGCATGGGTCAAGAAAAGGGCTCTTATATTTGGGAGGAGGGGTCAAATATCATATTATCCTCATATTTAACTTGCAGATAGTAATAATAATATTGATTTATATTCTCTATTGTAGTGTATAAAATACTTTTCATATATAACATTCATTCATTTAAAAGTTACTGAGTACCTAGAATGTGCAAAGTACTATGTCATATGTCAGATATACAAGTGGGCAAAGAGATGACTGCTCCCTTTAATGAGATTATATCTTAGTGAGGGAAGAAAGATAATAGTCTGGGTAATAACAGCTATGATAACTATGATAGTTATAGTGAGTACACACAGTACTAAAGACAAGAAAATAAGTGTCCAATAAATTATCTTGGTGGTCAGTAAAAATCTTTCTAATACCTTTTTGTTAGATGGATTAATCAAAGATATAGGTAAAATAAAACAATGACAAGTTAGTGACATGAGAAGGAAGAAATATAATCAATTGGTGTGCCAGAGTACATCCATACCTGGTCACACTGGTTGTCGAGAGTCAGTCAATGGTTGAATTTTCAGGAATTGTCTGAGCCTGTTTTTAAGGGCACGGTAGCAGGAAATCAACTGTAGTTGAATTTACATAATGAATTTGACAAAACCTACAAATCAAGATTCAGGGTTTGTTTAGTTTTCCTGATAGTCAAGTGATAAAGTTTTGTCAGCACACCATTCAGCAGAACTAACTCTGTGTAGAGATAATAATATAATAGGATATCTAGAAAATCTAAGAAAATAAATGATAAAGTAGTTAAATAATAAGTGAATTATGTATGATAGAAAGATATAAAATTAACCCACAAAAATAAATAACCCTCATATGTAAGAATAATAATGAACTAAACATACGATGGAAGAGAAGATTCCATTTATACTGACAACAGTAAATAAAAACTTAGGGAATATTAAAACAACTAAAAAAGTAAAACCTATCTGAAAAAAAACTTTGAAACATTACTGAAAGATGGAAATACAGACTTGAATAGAAGACATATTCTTTTTCTTGAATAAATTTTGATTGTGCCCAAGTTAATATCTAAACTTAATACAAATTTAACAAAAATATCAAACCCTTTTTAAGTTAGATAAATTGATTCTAAAGATTATATTAAAACATGAACCTGAAAGAATACCTAGGAAAACTCTGAAAAAGAATAACAGTGAATAAGGACTAGTCTTGTTATATATTAAAATACTAAAAATTTTCTATAATTAAACCAATGTGTTCCTGGCACATGGATAGGTCAATAAACAGAAATAAGAATCCACAGGTAGATACAAATACACATAAATATTTGGTATACAGTAAACATGTGGTTTCAAATAACTGGAAGAAACATAGTACTACTAGAATAATTAAAGAGCCATTAAAATAATAAAATAAGATTACTGCACACTATACACAAGAATATACTTCACATGGATGTACAACTAATGTTAAAAATAAGAGTTATACCCAAAGAATACAAAAATACTAAGTTAAAGGGATACATGCCCCTTATGTTTATAGCAGCATTATATACAACAGCCAAGATATGGAAATAGCCCAAGTGTCCATCAACTGATACACATATATTCCACATTTTCTTCAGTAATTCAGTATGTATGTATGTGTGTGTGTGTATATATATATATATATATACACACACACACATATACACATATTACTCAGCCATAAAAAAGAACGAAATGTTGCCATTTGCAATGATATGGATGGGGCTAGAGAATATTATGCTAAGTGAAATAAGGCAGTCAGAGATAGACAAATACCATATGATTTCACTCATATGTGGAATTTAAGAAAGAAATAAGCAAAAGGAAAAAAAAAAGATAGAGAGACAGACAGACAGACCAACCAAGAAACAGACTTTTAACTATAGAAAACAAATTGATGGTTACCAGAGAGGAGGTGGGTGGGAGTATGGGTTAAACAGGTGATTGGGATTAAAAAATGCATCTGTTGTGATGAGGACCAGGTATTGTATGAAAGTGCTGAATCACTATATTGTACACCTGAAACTAATATTACACTGTATGTTAACCAACTTGAATTTAAATAAAAACTTAAAGAATAAAAGTTATAAATACCAGACCTTCCAAAAACAAAACAAAACAAAGAAAACAATGAAACAAAACAAAGACAAACAAACAAAAAAGTGAATCGTTTATAACCAGGGTGTGAGAAAAGCCTTCTAACTAAAATTCCAGATAGAATTTTAAAAATCCTGAATTTAATTTCAAATCAGTAAAAATAGTTTGTATGGACATAAACAATGTGAGTGAAGTCAAAAGACAAATGAAAAACTGAGATAAAATATGTACTTAAAGATTTACACTGGAGATATCAATATGAACTGATGATTTTAAAAATGCCTGTCTTTATTCTGGAAAAAGTCTACCATACACAAACTGAGCAGCCAACTACTCATTTCTCAAGACTAGTCTTTACTAGAAGAAACTAGGGCTTTGTGGAGAAATGTCTGCTTCTATGTAAAGTCTGGAAATGTGTCAGAAAGTAAGCAAGTGCTCAGAAACTAATGGAGAATTCGCAAAAGAGGTAAACACTTTCTGCATCTGTGACAAGTTGATGCATTAAAAATAATAATGATGGTAATGTTCACAATACACTCTAAAACACATTTGAGTCCAAATGCTATCAAAGAGAAAAAGAGATTACAAATTAGAAAAATGAAGGAGGAGAGCTCTGATTTTCAAAAGATTGACAGATAACAAATCTAAAACAAATTACAAAATTAGAAAAACCACTGTACAACATTTACCCTCCCTCCACCCATAAAATTAATTGTTTGAGGCCTGACATATTAATAGACACTAAAAACCATTGGTTATTTGGGAAGAGCATTTTAACACAGTCTCAAAATATAACTCCACAGATTCCTTTTAAATTACAAAGAACAATGGTATTATTACTCTGGGGATCTCTGACAGATGCCACTTTTAAAAAATAATCAATTTAAGTATCATCAGTAGCAGGAAAAAACCTGACAGTACAGACCTCTAATGTGATTTAAAAGGAAGTACATAACATCTATGAGGACATTGTTTTTAAAACGTTTAACCTAAATGTCAGAATGAAGACACAATCATTTCAAACAAATTAAAAATATAGGACATTTTACTAACAATTAGTCACAATTTTTAAACAAATAGCAATGTTATGAAAGACAAAAACTATTGGGATACTGGTTGAAATTAAGGGAATATAAAGAAACTTGACAATCAAACACATGGACCTTGAAGAAATTCCAGATCAACACCTCACGCCAGTCAGAGTGGCTAAAATGAACAAATCAGGAGACTATAGATGCTGGCGAGGATGTGGAGAAACGGGAACCCTCTTGCACTGTTGGTGGGACTACAAACTGGTGCAGCCACTCTGGAAAACAGTGCAGAGGTTCCTCAAAAAATTGAAAATAGATCTACCCTATGACCCAGCAACAGCACTGCTAGGAATTTATCCAAGGGATACAGGAGGGCTGAGGCATAGGGGCACTTGTACCCCAATGTTTACAGCAGCACTTTCAACAATAGCCAAATTATGGAAAAGCCTAAAAGTCCATCAACTAACTGATGAATGGATAAAGAAACTGTAGTTTATATACACAATGGGATAGTACTTGGCAATGAGAAAGAATGAAATATGGCCTTTTGTAGCAACGTGGATGGACCTGGAGAGTGTTATGCTAAGTGAAATAAGTCACAGAGAAAGACAGATACCATACGTTTTCACTCTTATGTGGATCCTGAGAAACTTAACAGAAGACAGTGGGGGAGGGGAAGGAAAAAAAAAAGAGAGGGAGAGAGCCAAACCATAAGAGACTCTTAAAAAGTGAGAATAAACTGAGGGTTATTGGGGAGTGGGAGGGAGGGAAGGGTGGGTGATGGGCATTGAGGAGGGCACCTGTTGGGATGAGCACTGGGTGTTGTATGAAAACCAATTTGACAATAAATTTCATATTAAAAAAAATAAAAAATAAAAAAAATAATGGAGTAAAGTCTAGAAATTCTTCAAGAAAATCAGTAATAACCCGAAGTTTATACATAACCAAAGAATAATTTAACTATAAAGGCATAACATAAGCATATTTAAAGATCCAATATAGTTGGAACAAATACTTCCTGAAGAAAATACCAGAGAATCAAAATGAATCAGCCAAGTAATAATAGAAACAATGGCAAAAGGAATGGTCCTGAGTTTTGAACTCTAATTAATGTGAAACTAAGACCAGCACAAAAGTGGACATGATGGCTGCACAACATAATGTACAATTTTATTATCAATAGTGTAGAAATTAAAAATGAATAATAAGAAGAGAAGATTAAAAAACAGAAGGATAGTACAAGTTTCCCTATCTGACAGTATTCATATGAAATCTTTTGTAAACCCAAATGGCATAAAGCAAAGAAACAATTACCATTAAATTATATGGAAAATGGGTTGCCTGGGTGGTTCAGTGGGTTAAGTGTCCAACTCTTGATCTCAGTCAGCTCAGGTCATGATCCCATGGTTTGTGAGTTCTAGCCCTGTGCCGGGCTCTGTGCTGACAGCGCAGAGCCTGCTTGGGAATGTGTCTCCCTCTCTCTTAAAAAAAAAAAAAAAATTACATGGAAAAAGTCTTGAGTAGTCCCAGACCCAAAAAATAACCCCTCTGAGTCTTGTCTTATATCTTAGAACACATCTTGTCTATGGATGCATCAAATCAATCAAGATAAAACACAGATGCTCACAGACAAAATTCAAAGCTTTGGCAGCCTGAGGCTGAGATGCTGAGTATAGTTCTTGGGTGTTGGGTGTGGCCACTCTTTCTGTTTAGGATGTAAACTGCCTCTATAACAGCTTGCTACAAAATGAATGTTGAACACTTTTTTTTCCTTGTTTAATAAAAGCAGAAATCTGTTTAGGATTTATTTGATTAGTGAAAACATATAGATCTTTCATAAATGTGAAGCAGTGTAATGCAAATTTTCAAAAAGGGGGGGATACCTGTGTATGAAATGTGATCGCCAAAACTGATATGAAAATTATAAATAGATACATTGTAAGATATAAAGAAAACCACAAAATACTATAATCAAATAAAATTGGGTAATGGAGCAGAAAGTAGGAATAGAAGATCAAAATTCAAACATTAAAATTTATCAGAATAAGCACAAACATACTCAACAATATAAAGGAAACAAACAACATACTAAAAAGATACAGCACATTTGTACATCAAATAACTGATAAAAGTAGAATAAAAAAATACAAAAAATTGAGATTACATATCCATGCTGTATCTAAATGGATACAGCACATTTGTACATCAAATAACTGATAAAAGTAGAATAAAAAAATACAAAAAATTGAGATTACATATCCATGCTGTATCTAAATGGATAAATGTTCTAAGCTTTACCATAAGAAAAACAATTTCAGAATTGATCAAAGAGCATAATTCTTATAAGTTGTGAATTCAAGAGATTCTTCAAACCTCAGGACTTTGCAAATGTTAAAAGAACAAAAGCAGGGGCAAAATGTTAAAAGACAAAAGGCAAAGGCCTACTCACAAATGAAAATGAAAGTAGTGGACAAAATGATCTTATCATAAAAATAGAATTCAGGTAAAAAGAAAATGTTACAAAAAAAGATGGAGTATGCTTTATAATATCAAAGAATATAGTACACAAATAAAATTTATCAGCTATGATTATCTATATAAGAAATAACAGTATCAAAACTCATAAAGCAATATATAGATAGGCAAAAACATATTAGATAGCTTTCATTCACCCCTCTCTATTCTCAACAGATAAGGTGTAAAACAATATTGAAACAATAATATATAAGATCAAAATAACATATTAATATGGTAGATATAATTAATTATCTTGACTAGCATTTCTTTAAAATCAGAAAATACAAGTATTGACATAATAGTGAAACTGACCCATATTAAACCACAAAGAAAACTTTGGAAGTTTAAAAAAACAGAAATGATACAGAGTTTATGCTATGATCAGAGCTCAATAAAGCTAGAAGTTAATAACAAACAACAATAACAGCAACAAATATAAGAACGAAAAATCTATACCATATCAAAATGTGTTAAAAAGATATCTAAAAATTCTTGGGGATAATCAAGAAATGAAAAATGAATTTCATAAGCACTAGAAAAGAAGAAAAAATAAACACATTAAATAGAACCTATAGGATACAGCTAACAAATACATATGGTCATAAATATTTTAAGAAAAATTGATTTAAAGTGGGGTGTTAACCTCCTCGCATCCATGGATAGATCATCCAGGTAGAAAATCAATAAGGAGACCATGTCTTTGAATGACACATTAAACTGGATGGACCTAACATTTCATCCAGATACAACAGAATACACATTCTTTTCAAATGCACAAGAAACATTCTCCAGAATAGACACATTTTAGGCCACAAAACAAGGTTATTAATTTAATAAGATTGAATTATACTGTGCATCTTTTCTAACCACAATGCTATGAACTAGACATAAATCACAAGAAATAAACTGGAAAAACATAAATATGTGGAAGCTAAACAACATGAAACTAAACAACAAATGGGCCAATGAAGCAATCAAATAAAGTAAAAAAATAAAATAAAATAGATGGAGACAAATGAAAATGCAAACACAATGGTCTAAAATATGGGGACACAGTAAAAACAGCTTAAAAAGGAAATATATAGTGACACAGTCCTACCTCAAGAAAATGTTTGAGTAAAAAATCTAAGTTTACACCTAAATGAACTAAAAGAAGAACAAACAAAACCAAAGATGAGTGGGAGAAAGGGAATAATAAAGATCAGAGTAGAAATAAATGACATAAAGACTAAAAAAAAAAGTCACTGAGAACAAGAGCTGGTTATTTGAAAAGGCCAACTTTTAACGAGATTCATCAAGAAAAAAAGAGAAAGGATCTAAAAAATAAAATCAACAATGAGAGAAAAGCAACAACTGACACCAGAGAAATACAAAGGATTGTAAGAGAATACCATGAAAAACTATATTCCAACAAACTGGACAACCCAGAAGAAATGTGTAAATTCCTAAAAATACACAATATTCCTAAACTGAACGCAGAATAATTATAAAATCTGAACAGACCAATTACTAGTAATGAAATAGAATTGGTAATAGAAGAACTACCAAAAAATAAAGTCGAGGACCAGATGGATTCACAAGTGTCTACCAAACATTTAAAGAAGAATTAATGCCAATTCTCCCGAAACTATTCCAAAACATAGAAGAGGAAGGAAAGCTTCCAAATTCATTCTATGAGGCCAGCACTACCCTGATAACTAAAATCAGACAAAGACACCATAAAAAAAGGAAAACTAATGGTCAATATCACTGATGAAAAATAAATACAAAACTCTACAGCGAAATATTAGCAAACTGCATTCAATACAATAAAATGATCATTCACTGCAATCAAGTGAGATTCATTCCTGGGATGCAAGAATGGTTCAAGATTTGCAAATCAATCAGTGTGATACTACATCAAAGAAGGATAAAAAAAATGAAGGATAAAAATTCTCCATCATCTCAATAGATCCAGGAAAATATTTGACAAAATTCAGTATCTATTTACAATAAGAAAAAAAAAAAACTCTTAACAAAGTGGGTTTAGAGGGAACATACCCCAACATAATAAAGGCCATATGAAAACTCCACAGCTAACATCACACTCAGCGGTGAAAAAGGAAGAGCTTTCCACTAATACCCAAAACAAAACAAAGATGTCCACTCTTGCCACTTTTATTTAACAGAGTATTGGAAGTCCAGTTACAGTAATCAGGCAAGAAAAAGAATTAAGAGGCCTCCATATTGGTAAAGAACAGCTTAAAATATGTCACTATTTGCAGATGACATGATACTATACATAGACAATCGTAAAGATTCCACTAAAAAAAATGAAATTAATTAAGTAATAAATGAATTAATAATAAATTTATTATTAAGTAATAAATGAATTCAGTAAAGTTGCAGGATACAAAATCAATACCCAGAAACCAGTAGTATCTATATACACTAATAAAAAAATAGCAGAAAAATTAAGAAAGCAATCCAATTTATAATTGCTCCAAAAAGAATAAACTGTAGGTATAAATTTAACCAAAGAGGTGAAAGACCTGCACTCTGAAAACTATAAGACACTGATGAAAGAAACTGAAGATGACACAAATGAACAGATATTCCATGCTCATGGATTGAAAGAATTAATATCGTTTAAATGTCCATACTACCAAATGCAGATTCAATGCAATCCCTATAAAAATACCAAGCATGGGGTGCCTGGGTGGCTCAGTCAGTTAAGTATCCGACTTCGGCTCAGGTCATGATCTTGTGGTTCGTGGGTTGAGCTCTGCGCCTGGCTCTGTGCTGACAGCTCAGAGCCTGGAGCCTGCTTCAGATTCTGTCTCCCTCTCTCTGTGTCCCTCCTTCACTTGTGCTCGCTCTCTCTCAAAAATAAGTTAAATTTTTTAAAAATATATTTAAAAAATTCGTTAAAAGAATATGCAATGGAGAAAAGACAGTCTCTTCAGTAAATGCTGCTGAGAATGCTACATGTTAAAGAATGAAACTGGATACTTTCTGACACCATACACAAAAATAAACTCGTAATAGATTAAAGACCTAAATGTGAGACCTGAAACTATGACAATTCTATAAGGGAACACAGGCAGTAATTTCTCTGACATAGAACATAGCAATATTTTTCTAGATATGCCTCCTAAGGCACAGGAAACAAAAGCAAAAATAAACAAAAAAAATAGACTACATCAAAATAAAAAGCTTTTGCACATTTAGGGAAACCACCAACAAAACAAAACAAAACAAAAAAATCAACCTACTTAATAGAAGATATTTGCAAATGATACATCCTATAAGGGGTTTATATCCAAAATATATAATAAACGTATACAACTCAACACCAAAAAAAAATTATTTTTGATTATAAAATGGGCAGAGGACCTGAATAACATTTTCCAAAGACATACATATGGCAAATAGACACCTAAAAAGATGCTCAACATCACTAATTGTCAAGGAAATGCAAACCAAAATCACAATGAGGTATCATCTTACACCTGTCAGAACAGCTAGACTCAAAAAGAAAAGAAGTAACAAATGCTGGTGAAGGTGCGGGGGAGTGGGGGAAAGAAACACTTGTACAGTGTTGGTGGGAATGTCAATTGGTATAGCCATTGTGGAAAGCAGTATGGAAATTCCTCAAAATATTAAACATACAAATAACATATAATCTAATAATTTTACTACTGGATATTTACCAAAGAAAAATAAAAACATTAATTCAAAAAGATATATGCATCCATATGTTTATTGCAGCATTATTTACAATAGCCAAGATATGGAAGCTATCTGTGTCCGTCCATATATGAATGGATACACACACACAGCCACACACACATACACCCACACACAAACACACCCAGAGGAATATTACACAGTCATAGAAAAAGATGAGATTGTGCCATGTGTGACAACGTGGATGGACCTAAAAGGTATTATGTTAAGTGAAATAGGTCAGACTGGGATTGACAAATACCATATAATTTCACTCCTATGATGAATCATATGAAAAAACAAATGAAAAAAAAAACAAAAACAGAATCAGGTCTATAAATACAAAGAACAAACTCATGGCTGACAAAGGAGGGGGTGGGAGAATAGGCAAAATGAGTGAAGGGAAGTAGGAGACACAGGCTTCTAGTTATGAAATGAGTAAGTCATGGGAGGAAAAGGCACAGCATAAAGAATACAGTCAATGATACTGTAATAGCATTGTAGGGTGACAGATGGTAGCTATACTTGTGGTGAGCCTAGTACAGCATAGCATGTAAACTTGTTGAATCACTATGCTGTACACCTGAAACTAATGTAACATTTGTGTCAACTATACACAAATAAAAATAAAAATTGAGTTAAGCATTTATTATATAAAGTCTTACGAATTTAATTATATGTTACAAATAGAAAAAAAATATCATGTAAACAGAAAAAATAAATAATCATATATTAACACCAAAGTTAATGAATTAGAAAACAGAAAATCAATAGCACTTCGGTTCTTTGGAAGATTTAATAATACAGATCTCTCAACATGGTTGCTATTGGTGTTTTGGGCAGTAGTTCATTTGTTTTAGGAAGGTGTGTGATGCCAAATGAAGAACATTTAGCATTACAGACTTTAAGTAAGTATCACTCCCCTTAGTTATTATGACAATCAAGAAGTCCCACACGTTTTCAATGCTTTCTGAGGGAGGGCGTTCCCTCCATGGAGAACATTAAGATAAATGTTTTAATAAAATAATAAAGATCAGAGAGATAGAAAGCTGATGTATTATAAAATAAACATAAATTTAAGGAAATAATCAAAGATATAGATACAAAGATAAGAAAATAAATCCATGTGTTAGTTTGAGTTTGCACAGAAGCAGATTCTCAGACAAGGATTTCTGGTGCAAGTAGTTTATTGGGGAGGCTAATGGCATAGAGAAAAAGCAGAGAGAAAACAGTCTATAAAGAACTGTCATCAAGACAGCTATCACCATGGGGTGGTAACTAAAGCTTAATCTGGGAAATAGTTTAAAGCACAAGCTTCAGATTTACCTCACACATGGGTGAGGGAACGGGAACATATACACACTGACTTCTGTCAATCATCGTTTGAATGATGCTCCCAGCTGCTACTAATTAGTTCCTAGGCATTTCTAGGCTGCCTTCCACAGCTTAGACAAAGCTTCATGCAAAGAGATGAAAATGATGACTAGAGAAGGGCTGAGGATACAGGCAGGGTACTGATTGGCTGCTCAATAGACCACTCTGCTCAAATCTGTGTGAGAATGTGAATAAAATGGATTATTTTCAGGACAAATATAAAATTATTAAAGCTGAACCCAAAAAGTAGAATCTAAACAGATCAATCGCCATGGAAGTAAAGGAGAAAATAGCCAAGTGATTTACTATCTCCATTAACCAACTCCTATGCTTGAAAACAAAACAAAACAAAACAAAACAAAACAAACAAACAAAATACACTCAAATTTCAAAAGAAGAATTTAACCAAATCTTTAAGGAACAAATAACACCAACATGATTTAAAAAGAGTGCAGAAGAAAAGCAAGGACTCAGAACAGCTTCAGAGGAAAGCAAAAAAAGATATCAATGAATGTAAACAGATACTGTGTTCCTGGTAAGTATACTCAGAGCTTCCTGAACATGGCTAAGTAATCTATAAATTTAACTTAATCCCAATTAAAAAAAATAGCACAGTAATTATCAGGAAAACCAGATGAAAGCAAAAGAAAAAATAATGCAGAAAATTTTAAAGCATTAATAGCCAGGTAAAATATGAAAGTAGAGAATAATGATTTGTGACTCTCTCATATAATACTGAAACATCTTGTAATTAAAACTGGTTGGTATTGGGGCGCCTGGGTGGCGCAGTCGGTTAAGCGTCCGACTTCAGCCAGGTCACGATCTCGCGGTCCGTGAGTTTGAGCCCCGCGTCGGGCTCTGGGCTGATGGCTCGGAGCCTGGAGCCTGTTTCCGATTCTGTGTCTCCCTCTCTCTGCACCTCCCCCATTCATGCTCTGTCTCTCTCTGTCCCAAAAATAAATAAACGTTGAAAAAAAAAATTAAAAAAAAAAAAACTGGTTGGTATTAGTAGAATAGTCAAAGAAAGAAATGAGATAATTGGAAATATATAATCATACACACACATATACATATATACATACACTTATGTACATATATATAAACATACATATACATAGCATATAGTTATAAGGACATAATGATTCCTATATAAATAATTACAAATGTGTGCTGGTAATGTTTAACAATAGGTTCACAGAGGAGATAAATATCTTAATTTTTAGCATTTGCCAATTTATGTAATGTAAAAATTCCCACCATGGCTAATTCCAAGCTGTAAATATGATGTTACCAAACACAGAACTGGAAGAGATGTGTAGTAGCACATCATTACACAGTATTTCTATCATACTTTTCTATAGGTAAATAACTTCAAGAGCATTAATAATAGTAAAATAATTAGAAAGATTAGTTTTTAATATTTATTACTTTTGTTTTTACTTACGTTTGTTTTATTGCTTGTTAAATTTTATGCTGATATAATTTTTAACAATGACCTGAAGAGTTGGCTTTATAAATCTTAGAAATTTAACAGTTTCCTCTTGGGAACCAGTAGAAACCACTTACAGGATATTACAACATACACAGAAATTTAGGATGGGATGATTTTGAGAAAGAAATGAGCTATTATATGGAAATGTTCTTTTTTAAAAGTTTTATGTATTTTTGAGAGGGGGGAGCAGAAGACAGAGAGAGAGAGAGAGAGAGACCCCATAGTAAATGTTCTTAAGTACTAGCTTTTATGTTAGTATTTGGTGTATGCTAAAGATGGTATTTCAAATTACTAGAAAAATAGATTATTCAATATATGGCTCAGAGACAATTGACTAGTCACCTGAAAATATAATAAACTTGATTTCTATTTCATATTCATACCAAAATAAAGCCCAAATGATTAAAAATTTAAGTGTAAAATAAACAATCAAACATAAAGTACTGTTTCTCCAGAAGCCATAAAATATTGATGAAATTCAGTTACACAAAAATCTAAATTTTGTGAATAAGCCATATATAAAGTAAAAAGTAAAACAAATTATAAAAATACTTGCAATTCATTGCAAAAAAG
Organism: Leopardus geoffroyi; assembly: GCF_018350155.1. Lineage (NCBI taxonomy): Eukaryota > Metazoa > Chordata > Mammalia > Carnivora > Felidae > Leopardus > Leopardus geoffroyi. The sequence goes on from NC_059339.1 coordinate 61,618,981, forward strand.
GATTAATTTTCTTAACAGATAAAGAACTTTTAATATGTAAAGTGATTTTTCTTTAGTACATGTGCTGCCAAAGTGAACACTGAAGTGATTTCTTAGAAGTCAGTAGGTAAAAGTCCAACAAACCAGTAAAAAATGAGCAAATGAAACAGTTCAAATGCACATTAAAACAATGATATGGTTCCCTTCCTATGTTCATCTCTTAAGTTTCTCAGATACCACATGAGTGAAATCATATGATATTTGTCTTTCTCTCACTAATTTCGCTTGACATTATACACTCTGGAAGGAAAAATAAGATAACAACAGAGAGGCAGGAAAACCATAAGAGACTCTTAAGTACAGAGAACAAACTGAGGATTGATGGAGGGGTGAGTTACATAGGTGATGGGCATTGGGGGGGGGGCACTCTGCAGGATGAGTACTGGGTGTCATGTGTAAGAGATGTATCACTGACTCCTGAAGCCAAGACTGTACTGTATGTTAACTAACTTGAGAATTAAAAAAAAAAAAAAAGAAACTAATAAAAAGAAAAAGAAAAAAACAATGATATACTATTCATAACTTACCCAACTGAAAACAACAAAATGCTTAATACTCAGTGTTGGTGAGATTACCAGACAATCAGTATTCTTATAAACTGTTGGTTTATAAGAGTATAAACTGGTACATTTTTTATACAGTGCAATGTGACAACATTCAATCAAATTTTTTTTTTTTTTTATAAATTTTTTTTTTTCCAACGTTTATTTATTTTTGGGACAGAGAGCGACAGAGCATGAACGGGGGAGGGGCAGAGAGAGAGGGAGACACAGAATCGGAAACAGGCTCCAGGCTCCGAGCCATCAGCCCAGAGCCCGACGCGGGGCTCGAACTCACGGACCGCGAGATCGTGACCTGGCTGAAGTCGGACGCTTAACCGACTGCGCCACCCAGGCGCCCCTCAATCAAATTTTAAAGAAGAAAAGCATGCATGCTGTTTGACCTAGCAAATATAATTCTATTAAAGTATTCTACAGATATCTTGTTATAAAATATAATTAATAAAACAAAATTTATGTAAGAATAAAATAATTTATATAAGGATGTCCTTTGCACATTGTTGATCATAGCAAAAGATTAAAATCACATAAATATTAAATTTACATAATGGAATTCTATGTATTTACTGAATGAAGCAGCTGCCCTTATAATTATATATACCCCTCAATATAATAAATCAAAGTTCCCAATAGTATATCTAGCTGTTAGCATTTGTATACATGTAAGTATTTATATATAAATATAACCTATATATAAATATACACACATTATATGGACAAATTGCCTATGATCATACACATGGAAAGTGGTAACCATGGTTAACTCCTAGTAGAACTAGATGACATAGGAAAATGATGAAAGACTTAGTCTTTTTTATGCTGTACAACTTTTTTCATTGTTTGAATTTGATACTGTGTTTATGTATTAACAATTAAAAAGTCAGAAGAATAATTTAAAATTTGTTAATGTTTATTTATTTTTGAGAGAGAAAGAGCATGCAAGCTCAAGAGAAGCAGAGCCAGAGAGGGAGACAGAGGATCTGCTGTTTGTGTCAATGCAGACAAAGCCCGACGTAGGGCTCAAACCCATGAACTGTGAGATTATGATCTGAGCCAAAACCAAGAGTCAGATGCTTACCTGACTGAGTCACCCAGGTGTCCCTGTAGAATAATTTTAGAAATAGATGGGGAACTCACTTGGAGTGTAAAAAAAAAAAAAAAAGTAAATTAATTAAAAGAAAGTTGGGTAGTTATTCCAGATATTTTCAGAAGTATCTGCATATTGCTTCATAAATGCAATTTGTCTTGAGATGAAAATCTTGCTTGAGAATTCAGCACTGTTTAGCACCTTTATGCATGAGAATTTTATCATTATTGTTGATCAAATACAATGATGGTGGTGTCCTAATGTTCAGAAGGCATAATTTAGTTTGAGGATAGTTCAACTTTTCTCTTTGGAATTCTCTGTACAAATCTTACATGAGTAGAACTGATTTAAATGGAATATCCCTGAGAGGCAAAGAAGAGACTTGATATTCTTCTCCACAAGTACTCTTGCTGTGTGATGTTATATCTTGTACCATAGATTATATATTCAGAAGCTTAAATTCAGGGGAAAATAAATTATTTCAAGACTCCATCACTACTGGGGTCTCCTGGGTGGCTCAGTGGGTTGAGTGTCTGACTCTTGATTTCAACTCAGGTAATGATCTCACAATTCATGAGATAAAGCCCCACGTTGGGCTGTGCACTGGCAGCTGGGAGCCTTTCTCTCTCTGTCTCTCTCTCCCCCTCTCTCTCTGTTCCTCCCTCACTCAAGCTCTCTCTCTTTCTTTCAAAATAAACAAACAGTAAAAAAAAAAAAAAAAAAAAAAAGACTCTATCACTACTGGTTAATGAGAAGGAACCCACATCTGATGAATTGATCAAATGTAAATTGCAAGCCCAAGTCTATATCTATTTCCATCATCTTATAAAAAAATCACATCATGTAAAGAAAATCACATTTTGTAACTAAGAGATACACATCGCAGTAAAGTCTCCCCCAACCCCACCAATCCAGATGGTAAAAGTTACACTTGTTTCCATTTAGTAACCAAGCAGTTACATTTAGAGCTAATATAATTCCCAGATATGGAGAAAAATTCTCAAAGGTAGTTATTGTTATTAATAACATTAATAATACTATTTGATTCTCTTCATATGCTCATTTTTCTCTATTCTCATAAATGAATTTTTAAAACACCATCTGATTTTCCCAGGCACCATTCTCTCAAAACGACATATTACTTTGTGTAGTTAATGAAAAGCAACAGTTCCAATAGATGAATAGGGAATGTCCGACAAATCAGAATGGACAAGCTGGTTTAGGCAAAAATAAGAATTGTCCCAATCTCATTTTTATCCTGGGGAATCTTAATTAGACTTATGGTAAGCTGCATTACTGTTAATAAGGATTAATGTCATAGTGATAAGCAGAGCATACAAATCAATAAATGCCACGGTATCAATATATGAACAGAGACACAAATAGCCATTTCAGTTCTTAATAGTGAACTCATTATAAAGTTAAATATTTGCTATGCTCAGGATTTGAAATACCTTCAGAAGCAGGGCGACTCATACTTGCACTAAAGGGCAGTGCAGTGAAATTTCACAGATAAATGTAAACCTTACATGATTTACAAACTTGCCTATAGGGTTATTTTGCAATTCTGACATGGTTTGGAGTCTTGTCCTCAGGTATTTTGGGAGTAGAATGATGATTAGTCAATCAATCTAATGAGTTTTTATTAATTATTACTATGGATTGGCTATTGAGTTGTTTCCCTCTCAGGAAGTAGAATAGTCACCTGAGCTTACAGTATTGTTAAGGAGGAAAAATAAAAAGAACACATGAAACAATTATAAAGTAACATATTATTTAGGGTTACTTTTGGAATCAAGAAAAAATACCTAAAAAATAATGGCTTAAAGAAGAGAGATTTCTTTTAAAAAGAAAGCAGTCTGGGGACTATGAGTTCCATGTGGTAGAAGGAATTCAGGAACTCTCCACTTCTCTACTTAGCCATTCCTTTGATTTGGCTCCAACTCATGGTCCTGGAAGGGTCCTGTTCCAGGTGACAGATTGTGGGAGGAAGTGGAAGGATGTGCCTGCTCACTTTGAGGAAGCTCCTTGAAATTGCATACACTACTTCTCAAATCTCATTGAAACTACACATAGTCACATGGTCAGATAAAGCTGCAAAGAGATTGGGAAATGTAATCTTCACCTGGTTAACAATGTAAGTGAATAAAAATTGAAGATTATATTATTGAGGGTCAAGAGGAGAATGTATATCAGGAAACAGCAGCTTTATGTATATTTCATCACTTTTCCCACTAATATCCTTTTTTTGTTGCAGGATCCAGTTTATAATACAACATAGCATTTGTCATATCTCTTCAATCTCCTTGAATCAGTAAGTTTTTTTGTATTTCCTTGCTTGTAATGAACTTGAACACTTTTGAAGAGTACTTACTGGTCATGTTATTTTGTAGAATTGCTTTCATTTGGTTTTGTCTGATATTTTCTCTTGATTAGACTAGGGCTGTAGATTTTTGTGAAATAAATCTGAGAGGTGAAGAAACCTTCTCACTGCATCATATGTGGAAATACATATCAAAATGGCTTATTCCTGGTGAAGTTAATCTTGATCACTTGGCTGTGGTGGTTCCTGCCAGATTGCTCCATTGTAAAGTTGGTAATTTTTCTTTCCATACTCTACTGTTTGCAAGTTAGACACAAAGTCCAGCTCATCATAAGAGGGAAAATTTAAGCTCCACCTCCTGGAGGGAGGAGTATCAAATATTTGTGTGCATAGGTAAACAACCTCAGTTATTAATACATATTATGGAAAATTACTTTAAGGGTATGCAAATTTCCTATCTCCCCTTCAAGTTTCACTTACTAATTTTAGCTTTTGTCAGCGGATCTTGTCTGAAGTAATTATTACTGTGATGTTCTAATGATATTTTCTATTTCTATCATTCCTTCTACATTTATTTATTGAAATTATTCTGGAAGGAAGATTGTCAAATAATTATTATTATCTAATTTTGACTTAATTATTCAATTATTATTCAATCATCAATTTATATAAATATATATGCATGTATATTTCAGTTATAATCCAATGCTTTCTGTACTTATATTGTTCCAATTATTGTTGCTTTAGCCATTGGGAGTTCTTTCAGACTGAATCCCACGTCCTTCTGATATAACTTTTCCTTTTTTATTTGCACTTACTTAACTTTTGGAACTACTAGATGCTGAATTATCTGATATTTTCTCTGCCTAAGCTCTAGAATTAAACATTTTTGGTTCCTTTGTCTGGAGAATGGCATTTTTAAACCAAGATCTGAGCCCTGTATGTACTTTTGCTACTTGGGTATCACTGCTTCTGGTCTCTTTCAGTGGGCAAAGATAGGACATTTGTATTCTTACCTATAGACACACACACACACACACACACACACACACACACACACACACACACTAATCCAGGAATGCAGGATTCATTGTTGTCTTGTGTCCCTGCTTATTTATAAAGTGTATCCTGACAGTGAGAAAACTGGCTCCTGCTGTCAACAAATTGTTTGTTTAACCCTAGTAAATAGGTAAAACAATATCATAATTACTAACCTATGCCTCTGTGAAAAGCAAATTTACCAACTGGAGTGAGTGTATATGTATGGTTACTTTTTCATTTAGTATTACAGTATCCAGTCAAAACACTGTTTACCAAACTGATTTAGCTCAGCCATCCCCCCCCCCCCATGTCATATATTTACAATTCAGTTAGAGTCATTTGTCATAGTCTAAACTCTAGTCAAAGAATCCCCGACAATCTGGTGACTTTTTTTTTTTTATTTGAATACAGTAAATTTCACTGTTTGTTATACATAATTCTAAGAGTTTTGACAAGTGCACAGTCATGTAGCCATTACCACAGTATGAAACAAAGCTATTCCATCACCGCAAATCCCCTTTATGACTCCTTTATAGTCAATCCCTTGGTAGTCCAACCTGACAACCCTGGTCTCTCATCCGTTCCTAAACTTTTGCCATTTTCCGAATATCATATAGATTGAATCACATAGTGTATAGTTTTTTGAGTCTGGCTTCATTCACTTAGAAAAGTACATTTATGATTCATCTTTTTTGTGTGAATCAATAATTTGTTCTCTTTTATTGATGAGTAGTATTCTATTATATGGATGTACCAAATTTTGGGTACTCATTCATCTTTAACCTAAGTAGAGAGAGGTTCTCTCTCCAATTTTCTGGAAGAGATTGTTTAGAAATGGTACTATTTCCCCCTCAAATATTTGAAAGAACTAATCACTGAATCCATCTGGATATTTTAACTTATTTTTGAATATTTTTAGCTATAAATTCAATTTCTTTAATAGAGAACATATCAGGTTAGTTATGATATGTTTGTCTTTCTAAAAAGTAGCTCCTTTGAGCTAAGTTGTCAAATTTATGTTCATAATGGTGTAGGAATATTATCTCATTATCCTTTAATGTTTGTGTGATCAGTAATGATGTTCCCTCTTCCTTTCCTGATAGTGGTAATCCATCTCTTCTCTCATTTTTTCTTGATCAACCTGGCAACAGATTTCTTAATTTTGATGATCTTACAGAAAACAAGTTTTGGGGTGTCACAGATTTTTATTGATTTTCTCCTTTCTATTTTATTGGTTTCTGTTTCCTTTTGTGTGCTCCCCTTCTTTCTGCTTCCTTTGTTTATCTTGTCTTACTTCCCATAGTGTCTTAAGGTGGAAGTACAGGCTACTGATTTTAGATCTTTCTCTTTTTTTCCTAGAATAAACATTTAATTTTCACAACAGCTTAAATGTTGCTATTGTATCTTTGATGCTAACATGTTTCTCACTTTTAATATTTTATCATTCTAATATCTTTTTTTCTCATTGTTTCTTTTGCAAAGTCAGCTGTAAACCTTACTGCTGTTATATTGATGATTGACTCTCCATTTATGTTTAATATTTTCTTTTGCTTTTGGATTGTGGCAATTTCATTGTGTGTGTTTATTTATTCCTCTTATTTAATTCATTGTTTAAAGTTCTTTTCACTTTTGAAAATACTTATTTTATCTTCAAATATTGCTTCTGCTCTCTCTTTTTATTCTTATATTGAAATTGAGTATATATTATACCTTTACATTGTATATAGTATTTGCTATTACAATGTGTTTATTTATTTATTTGATTTCTGTGCTTTATTTTGGATATGTATACATCATCTATAATTCCACTATATTCTACTTCACTGATTCTCTCTTCTGTTGCATCTTATTTCTCGTTTATCCTATCACTTAGTTCCTACTTTTATTTATTTTTTATTTTTTTTATTTTTTATATATAAAGAGAGCTTGAGTGGGGAGAGGGGCAAAGAGAGAAAGAGAGAGAGAGGGAGAGAGAGAACCTAAAGCAGACTCCTTGCTCAGCTTCAAGCCTGATGCAGGGCTTGATCCCATGACCAGAGCCGAAACCAACAGTTGGACACTCAACCAACTGAACCACCCAGGCACCCCTAGTTTATAATTTTATTTACTTGTGTTTTGTTTCAATTCTAGGATATCCATTTTGATCCTTTATGTAGTCTTAATTTCTCTGAAACAGACTATGCTTTTATTTCTTGCATACAGTAAGCATAATTAAAGTCATATCTAATAATTCCATTATTCAAGCGACTGAATTTCTCTCTATTGTCTGTTCTTTCTTCTGAGTTTCAATAACATTGTTTCATTTTCTCAAACATTTGATTATTTCTGACAGCCAGACATTATTTATGGGAAAAAATGAGATAATTTCAGGAGTGAGATAATAATATATTTCCTCTAGACATCTAAAGAACATTTACATTTCACTTTTTTAATCTTGCAGTTATCTACCAATGCTGGTTAACCTGAATTAAATCAGAGATATTTTTCTAATCTGAATTCCATTTCCTAAAAGAGAATTGTCTCTGTTCTGTGTTCACTTTCACCACATAGACCCACAGCCCCATCACTCCACAATGTGAGGCCCTGAACTCTAGTGTTGGACTCCAGCTCCTTTAACTCATCAAGCTTCCATTTGGTTCCCCAGCCTTCCAGTTTCCTATGTTTGGTCAATACCTTGAGAAGTAGTAGCTTCAAACACTTGTTTCTCCTGGCTAGATTTTCTTTGTCTCCTAATCTTGGCCCTGTAATTTTTCACTATTTTGACAGTATCCCTGTGCCTTTAAATGTAAATTAAAAAAAAATCTGTGTCAAGGTTTTATAGTCCTTAGTAGAAATACTGGTCCAAATTACTTACCCTATCATTACTGGAAACAGAATTTTATGTATACAATGTTACAAACACATAACATTATTTTTCTTCCTAAAGTGCCATTTAAATGTTTCATTAATTTTATCTTTTATTGTACAAGGCAGGAGTCCAAGTATATCTCTACCCTGCCCTTTTCTCCCATTCTAATCTCATGTTACTTTCATGTGGAATTTTAGTTTCCGATATTTATGGAAAAATTAACCACAAAATTGCTATTTTATTTATTTATTTTTTTTAATTTTTTTTTCAACGTTTATTTATTTTTGGGACAGAGAGAGACAGAGCATGAACGGGGGAGGGGCAGAGAGAGAGGGAGACACAGAATTGGAAACAGGCTCCAGGCTCTGAGCCATCAGCCCAGAGCCTGACGCGGGGCTGGAACTCACGGGCCGCGAGATCGTGACCTGGCTGAAGTCGGACGCTTAACCGACTGCGCCACCCAGGCGCCCCGAAATTGCTATTTAATATTAAAAGTAAGTTATATCAATTATTAGCCATTGCCTTCTGTAGCATCTTTTTCCCTTATAGTTTTACCTTTCTGGAATCTGACATTAGTAGTTCTTAGAGAGCTGGAGACAGGGAAAATTTGTCAATTTTTGTCTTTCTTTAAGTAACTTTATTTTATCCTTACACTTGATCAAATAACTTAGGGGAATTTAAAGTTTTTTTTTTTAACATTTCAACTATATATCTATATCTATATCTATATCTATATATCTATATCTCAATATAGATATAGATATATATACTGTATCCATATTTTATATCTACATTGTATATATTGTATATTTTTATATAATATCTATTATATGTATTTATATATATTTACTCTGATCTATTTTTATTCTCTTCTTTGACCTTGAGGTTTTATTTATTTATTTATTTATTTATTTATTTATTTATTTTTACACTTATTTATTTTTGAGAGAGAGAGAGAGAGAGAGACAGAGCACAAGTGGAGGAGGGGCAGAGACAGAAGGAGGCACAGAATCTAAAGCAGACTCCAGGCTCTAAGCTGTCAGCACAGACCTAATGTGGGGCTCAAACCCACAAACCATGAGATCATGATCTGAGCCAAAGTCAGATGCTTAACCAACTGAGCCACCCAGGTGCCCCACTGACCTTGAGGTTTTAAAGTGTTATATGGCTATAGGTGTTTTTCTCATATTATCACATATCACTTGAAGGTCTCTGTCAATAAGGCTACTCCTATCTTGATGAAATTATTGGTAGTTTTCAGAATCCAAAGCAGGCTCCAGGCTCTGAGCTGTCAGCACAGAGACTGACTAGGGGCTTGAACCCACCAACAGCGAAATCAGGACCTGAGCTGAAGTAGGACTCTTAACCGACTGAGCCACCCAGGTGCCCCTGGAAGACCCCATTTTTAAATGACACTGGCAAGAAGGATGAATTGGGAGTAGCCTACGAGGATAATGAAGTTCTACCAGTAAAAAGTCAAGACTTTTAAAAGACATGTTCTCTACATAGTAAGAAGCAAAGCAACAAGATAATTTCTTAAGAAGGTAGCACCTATCTATCTGATATGTGCAGATATGTGTCCGAATATTGTCTTGAATGTGCACTGAATATTGCTGAGAAACATTAAGCTCAAAAGGAGACAGTTTGAGATAAAAATTCTTGGCTACTCAAAATTTGATCTTAGATGTTCAGAACATGAACATTCAAAAAAATGATCAGCAATAAAAAGACACATAAAATATAAAGCTGATTAAAAAGAAAAAAATAAATTTAATTCAAGATGCCTGGGTGGCTCAGTCAGTTAAGCATCCGACTTCGGCTCAGGTCACGATCGCATGGTTTGCGGGTTCAAGCCCCATGTCAGGCTCCGTACTGACAACTCAGAGCCTGGAGCCTGCTTCAGATTCTGTGTCTCCCTCTGTCTCTGTCCCTCCCTTGCTTGTGTTCTGTCTCTCTCTCTTTCTCTCTCCCAAAAATAAGCATTTAAAAAAATAATAATAAATAAATGTAATTGTATAAGAATGATGTAATCATCTCATTCATCTTTTTTCTAAATATAACTTTAAAATCACATCTAAAGCATATATATCTATACTTTAGCTTTTATTCTTGATTGTTTTTGCCTTGTATTTTTCATATAAATTGGATTTTTTTTGATCCAGTGTATTTATTGAAAGATGATCAATTTACTTCTAGATAGACATTAATTCATAGTTGATTATTCACAATTCATGTGTTTTGGTTAAATTCTTCTTTTGAAAATTACTTTTATGGAAGGCTCAGTGCTGAGAGCTAATACTAGCACTTATCAGACAGAGATGCTTTGCCTCTGCCTGATAGTTTTAATCCAATAGAGCTTTGATTCTCATCTATGGTTCTTTTTAGCATTGCCCCTTCCTTTCCATTTTCACTTTCTTCTAATACAATTAATGCAAGATTTTTAAGAGATTGTGTGTTTATGACTGTAGTCACATTTTTTCTGACATCACAAAATTCTTTTTGGTCATATACTTTAGGAGCACTCATAATATGGCAACAAAGATAAAATAGATGTATTTGATCTTTTCAGTGTATTAGAGAAAGAGAAATGTACAGAAGCCTATTCTGTAACTTTTGTTGACTGGGCTCTTATTATTTAGGATTACTCTGAGGAGATGCTTTGCCAGTTGTTGGGTGATCTGGTTAGAGTTTATTTGAAATGTCTCTGTGAGCAGAATCTTTATCTACTTACTCTTCCACTACATTATGGATCCTGGGAAAGGCAAACTGAAGAAAAGGTCTATTTCATTAATGATTCCTGATTATAACCGATGAAATAAAGTCTCCTTTGATGTCATCTTTTACCAATTTTTTTTTCTGGAAACTTCTTTAAGTCAAGGATTTAAAGAAAGGCAAGTTAGACTTCATGCATGACAAGATTCTTTCTCTCTCGCCTGATTAAAATGAGAGAAGGAGAGAACCCTGAGAGTATTTTTAATACATTTTCCCCTGACACCGCATAAATCTAGGAACATTTATATGCTAATCAAATCAAAATAGGAATTATTAGTGACTGGAGAGCCCCAACATGGCTGTTATTTTCCCATCAACATATGATAACAGCTCTGACGCTGAATTAAGGAGCTGAATATTATATAAGCCCCAAAAGGTTATAGTACATGACAGGTTTAAGCAATATTAAAACCTAGAAACACTGCCCCACCTATTACATATTTATTCAGAATTACAAATTGTAAATATTTAAAAATACACAAAGATACAGTGTGAGTAAATTCTTAATGTTTAATGAAATTATTCATGATATACAAAGAGTCAAATAACTCAACAAATACCATGAAGGTTAATGCATGCGAATGAATCTGAAGAGTCCAGCAATGAGACTAACACACTGTGTCCTTTCCTAAGATGATCATAAAATGGAATTAAAGTAACCTGATTTCATGGTTAAGGATATCTCTGGGGATAAAAGGAAGCAACTTTCACTGAAGACCTACTAGCAGCTAATCAAGATCCAATGTCAGGTCTCCATCTCCATGGGTGGGAATCCATTGATTTTTTGTACTGTTCATATTTTAATACCTTTTAAAGAGAGAAACCTGGTACCTTAAAAAAAATCTATATATTTAGCTTGTCTTTTGGCAGTTTATTTTATCACCTCTTAAGAGGTCAGCTGCTGGTTGGGAAGATCTATCATATATAATCTCAGATGAGCAAATAATGAGAAATTCAAGAAAAAGCCAACAAAGAGAACTGGTGTGATGGGCCCAGTGGGAATATTTTTATTTTGATTTCCAGGGTTTCTAGTGTCCTTATTTATAATGATCACAAATCATAATGCAGAAAGTCTAAATTTACACTTCCCATTTTTAATGCTGCAATGCCCACACAAGAAAAACCTTGTCTGCAGTGAATGGGTAAGAAGTATTTCCTTGGCAGACTCAATTTACATCTACATTCAAAATGCCATTTTCAAGTTCCTATACTAGCTAGCAATAGCAAAATTGCTCTAATGTTTACAGAGCCTTGAAGAACTGAGACAGACAAGACAATTGTGAATAAGATTTCAGCTAAAGCCCTGTGAAAATTCCAATATTTATAATATAAGATGAAAATTGTTGGAAAATATTTGTTGATAATAGAATCTTATAACTATACCCAGATAGTTTAATTGATAGAATTTCATCTTCTCAATATCTTTCCATCTATCTATCCGTATATTCTGACTGTATATAAATAGTGGTAAGTCTTATTTTTTAATTGAAAAAGAAAACATGTTTATGTAAAACTCTGCTTTCTAGAATCAAAACAGTAGTGTTGGATTTGCATGTATTTTTCATATTTTCTAAGAAGATGCATCCCTTATCATTTATTTAGGTATATGTTGTTTTCAATGTAATAAAATCAATATCTTTGCTTTTAAGAGAAACATTATTTATTAGCAAAATTCTCACTTAATTGGAGAGTGAGTTTAATTTTTTTAATGCTAATCTGACAGAAATTACTTAGGTTTCAACAAATGGATAAAATTTTATGAATCTTTTAAGATACACCTTTCTTATTAAAAAGAAGACAGAGATTTGGTTTTATGTAACATACTTCATTGGTTTGGCAGAAGTTATCTATCATTTCCTAAAGAAACAATAAAATACAGCATCACTTAGATTCCATTTAATCTATAGGTTTTTTAGGTGGATTATTAGGTATTTAATGTAGATTTAATTTTTTTTTTTATTACTAGTACTTGGGTAGATACAAATGGAAAGACCTATACCTATCCCACCTGATGACTTCTTTAGCTCCCTATGCAATATACAAATAAACAGGTACGAATAAATTTATACAAGAAATGTTGGTATTTGATCCAGGGGCTAGGCAAATTTGAGTTTGAATTTACCTGCAGAAACTATCAACAAATAAGACAATTGACTTAGTCACTTACATTAAGTGATTTGATGTAAGTGATTTACCCAGTGATTTACACTGGGTTTCTGATAAACAAAGTAGAGGCGACAGTACTACCTAACTTACAGACTTGTATCAACTAAATTACTAACAAGTACAGAGCTTGGTTTCTAAAAATAATGCTATAAATGGTCCATTATATGTGCTAATACTTTGGTGATGGTCAAACTTTTACTGACCAATGGATTGTGTAAATTGTCATACTGCTTGTGGACTCAGCAACAGGAAGTTCATTCCACAAATACCAAGTAGAATGGAACAGGAAGTCATAAAGATCATATTTTAATCCTCAAACTCTTTATAAATCCTGAATATTTAACCCAAAATTATTCTGTACAGTTAGATGAATACTCAGAATGAAGTTTTCTAAATGTTGCAAAAAATAATACTGTCATGTCACAAACGTCTGTATTATTCCCCACCGTACTTCAATGCCTAGAAGAAATCTGAGGTACAAAGGAAGTACTGAGAAATATTTGTGGTATAAATTATTTGAATAGACAATTTTTATTCAAGGGCTACTCAACCAGGATATGTTCTGTTTTTACTTAATATTCAGAGTCTGACTCGGAATGAGATTAAAGTCCAATCTTTTGTGGGCTCATACATAAACAAGAAGAATGATTAAGAACTTCCAGTGGGACCAGCAACACCTATTAGATAACTTTCTGAAAAGTTAGCCCGACATTCAAAGTTCTTCACAATTTATCTTTTGCTAAATTTTTAATCCTTATCTCCTAGCATTGTACCACATCCAGTGCATACTATTTTATCAGACCAACATTCATTTCCTCTGTGACTTTTAGCCATGTTTTACTTAGTACGCAGAACACCCTTCTTAATTCATGTATATAGAAAAATTGCTTTCATAATTCAAAGTCCAGATAAAATATCATTAGTTCTGTGAAGACTTTCTAAGTTCCTGCTGAAAATTAATCACTCCCTCCTCTGTAATCCCATAGTCATTTAGTACCTATATCTAATGTATTTATTATCACATTTTATTATAAATAGTTTTATTTGTAATTGGAACATAGCCATGAACTCGCTTAGGACAGGATCTTTGTTGATATGTTCATGTTTGCACATCCTGCACTTAACATATTTACTGCTATTTAATTTTGGTTAATAAAGTTTTTGATTTACTGAATTAGATTTAGAAAGAAGAGGCAAGTAGAAGAAAATAAAAAAATGAAGTCATACTTCAACATCTCACAATTCTAAATACTTAACTAAAATTCTGGTTGCTTGCTGGGTGATTCAAATTCAACCTTCTTCAATTAAATTGTGAGTTTTAGTGGGTAAATAACCACTCCATCATAATTTTCAGCAACAATCTGATGGGACTGAAATGTAAATCGGGGCATCCATCACACTTCCTGCTGTTGATGGCAAAACATCCTGCACCTCTGGATTTCTTAAGAGTAATGGATATGTCTTTGTTGTCTTTCTCTTTACTGAAGAAAAGTATAGCTTTTCTCCAAAGAGTATTCTCAGCAATTGAGTGTCATTAAAATTAAAAATAGTGATCAAAGAAATAAGCAGAAGTAAACAATGAGCAATTCACACACTAAAAACAGTGACATAAGGTGGAGAATAATGGAAATGAAAAAAATATATAATGATGACTGGTTGACAGATTGCCGTCGTTTTACTCTCTGGGGTTTTGTCACAACCTTCAGTAAGGAGATAACATTGAACATCTGGTGGACAACCAGTGCGGAACCTCAATGAAGCTGAGCATGTGCAGTAGAAGAGGAATGAGCTTGGGGCTGTGGCTCATCTCACACATATCTAAGAAAATAAAATGAGCCAAGAATAGTATTGAATAATAACAGCCAACTTCTAGGAAAACATTTGAGTTATAGCACAAAAACCAACCAAAAATCACTATCTTGTTTTTGTCATATACCAGCTATCAGAACTTGGACAACATTTGACCTCAATAAGTCTTCATTTCTCACCTATAAAATATTGAAGGTAATGATTCTCAATATAATAAGTTCTACTGTTATACCAGTTAAGATGATACCATCGCCTATGTTTTGCAAACTGTTATATGAGGATAAGATAACCACTGCTTCTTTCCCTTATAATTATGTTATCACCCACTATTTTGCTTGAATTTATATACTTATGTATTTATTGATGTTTAAAGAACAGTCTCCTATATTATACGTTATTTCAGGTTATTTAGTGGCCTCAGCTGTCTTTCCATCAGCAACCTCAATTTTACTTCAGGTTTTAGTGATTGATTTTTCTGTTCCCTTCTAGCTGGCATTACCTATCTTCAGTTGTGTCCTAGTAAACATTTAATAACGGGCTCTCTGTCTCTTGGGGAAAAACACTGATTGGTAGCATTTCATGATTTCCTCAGTTTAAACACTCCCACTGTGGCTGGGACATGACATCATGTTGGAGAGTTGGAAGACTTGGGCACAATCATTTCTCACCAGCTGGTAAGAGTTATTAGCTCTAGCACACCACTGCCTCATACTCAATATAAACTAATTTCTCTTACAACTCAACGTAAAATTGGGAACTTATCTAAATTCTTTCTTAACTTGCTATCTCTGAAACAAATAAAATCAGGTTTTTGCCAGAAAATGCTGAAAAAATAACTGAAAACTAGTGAGAATAATAAATAATTCAGTATTATAGGTAACAAGTTCCAAAAAATTTGAGGATAGTTGTGTCTGAATTTCATTCAAACATAAACTAAACCAGACTAAATTTTGCTAAAATACCTGGAGCCAGATGTTCCGCTGAGTCCCCTAATGAATAAAGACTCTGGCTGATTTTGCTGCCTGGTTCACTATATATCTCTACCAGTCCTAATTAAAGCAATCTGCCTAATGAATAACCTGTTTCCAGGGCAAAAAAAGGAAAACTAAGCCTAGTATTGGCACTGAGTAGTCCAAAAAGGACCGAATTCTGTTTGACAGCTCAGCAGTTTTCATTCTGAGAGCCTCAGGAGAGAACCTAGAGAGAAGGGCAGCCTTCTCAGAGAGGAACTGCCCTCCTGTACCTCAACAGTGATGAGCCTCATCTCCAAGCTGTTCTCTTATATGTTTCATTCTATTTTCTACCCAATAACTCCCTAACACAACTGAACCTGCCTCCCAGGTAAGAAGACAGTTTCCTACACAGACTTGAAATATTTCTACTACAGAATTTAGAATTGATCTTGGTTTTTGGTAGCATTTTTCACCTTTATTAAGGCCTCTTTCTACTTTAAGTACTGGAATTTTCCCCCTCAATCCTATTTGACTTCCTTCTGCTCAATTTTCTTTTGAAACTCGAAGAAACATTTTATAATGAAACATATTCAAAAGCCAATTAATAAGGTTGACTCTAGCCTGGATATATTCTCTCCAGTGCCTTCTTTGGCAGGCATGATCATTTTTGTGGTTCTTTGTACCATATTTTCCTTAGGGAACATGGAATAGATGCCAGTACCTTAAATTCTTAAAGATACTAACTCTTTAAGAAAGTCCCATTATGATTGTTTTTCCTTTATTTTCAGGACAGATATGAATGGTGTAACATGCAACTAGTAAGTAGCCAGTACTTCCTTGATCTGTCTTTTGAGTTCCTTTCCTTTTCCAAGCTGAGCAATTCCATCTCTCTCACTATGTACTCCTCTTAAAGACAGCTAAACACCATTACATTAGATGCAACAGAGAACAACACTAGATTACATTTCCCCCCTCAAGAGCAACTGAAGATTTGCTTTATGCAAATAGCATCTTGGGTCAGGACTAAATGGCAAATATACTGTTAGTTCAGACTCTAGAGCAGAGTCTGGAGCAGAGGAATGGCACACCTTCTTCTGATCCCTAAAGACTAAATGGCAATAGACTTTACTTGAGGTAATTTTACTCCATGGAAGCCCTCACAGCTCACTTCCAACACAACAGCACCTAGAGATGATTCACAAGCCAGCTTTGCCAAGTACACAACAAATCACATCCTCTTTTTTTTTTATATTTCTGAAATGAAACTAACAACCTTTGTGTAGAACACAAAAATTGTAATGGATACAACTTTTATAGAAAAGTATCAAATATCTCATTGAATTTAGCCATCTTCCATTAAGAGACAAGAAAGATAGTGTTTCATTAGAACAACCAAGAATAAATGTAGCAGTTAATGCAGCCATTTTTTTTTTAAACTCGTGTGGTCTGCTTCTTAATCTAGAGAAGATAAAAAGTTAGAGGAAAGATTTTATATCACTTTTCCTTCCAACTTACACTTTCATGATTTTGCCTTAATCATTCAATACTTAAGCACTTATCATGTTTAATATATTTTTAAGTTTTGGAATTCTTAAGCTTTATGTTCCCGTATGTTTTCTCATTGGATCCTTGCAATAAACCCTGTGAGAAAACTTGGGCAAGCACTAATATGGCCACTATTTAACACAAAAGGGAACCTAGAATCAAAATCCACCAGTGCTAAATTCAAATTCTAAAGCTTCTTTCTAGATTTTCAAACTATAACTTGTTTTTAGGTGTTTACTTCTCTTTCTAGCATATTGATTTTGCTGCCTGACCTTACGTTGGAGGCTGTTCTTAAGCTATCTAGTACTCACTTAATTATTCTTCTATGTGAAATTTTGCACATTCATTTGCCTTTAACTTTGAGGCAATCCTATTTTCCAAAAGCTGGTAAAAACATCCACAATATACACTTCAAATTAAGAGCACCCAGAGGACCCAGAGTACAGTGAAAGTTGATGAGCTTTAGAGAAACTTGGGAAACTGGTAGTCATAAAAGTAGTGAGTATTAAGGAAGCATCTTTCTTGACATAGAGTACGGGGAAAAACCAGAAAAGGAAGGTGGTGTGTTTTCTCTCCATTGCAGTCATAAGATGTAATGCCTATTCTCTCTGTAGAGTAGAATGGAGAAGACTGATAAATACATTAACAATGTTTATCTACTCAGTAATCAAAGGAAGGGAAATTAAAATACCAATGAATTCATAGTTGTACCTTTCAAACTGATGATCTTCAGAGAAAAGGACTATACCTAGTATCCCTCAGGCTGTGAAGAAAATGTATACAACTGAGAAACCACCTGTTTACTGATATAGGTGGAAATTCTGGCAAGAAAACAAGTTGTACCTAATAATTTCATATAGTATATTTTTAATAAATAATTTCTGATTAATTATAGTACATTTCTACTTAGGCATTTAGTCATCTCAGAAATATTTGTTGATTGTATGTCCTTGGAAGGATGATGCATACTCAAACCATCAAATAAACATACATGGCAATAAATAATTATTACACAAGCATGGTATGGATAATAGTGTTTTAGGTTTTTGGAAGAGAAAAAAAAATCCACGAGGACAAGTGGCCAGAACAGGCTTCTCAGTCTGAGTGATACTTGCTATGTTTTGTACAAGGTACAAGGGTACAGAGAGCAATGAAGAGGGAATGTTAGGTGTAACACATCTATTGGGGAAGGAATGTAGGGATATTTGAGATACAGTACACAGTTAATCTGACTGGATGGAGCATTCGAGTATGACAATGGATAGGAGATAAAGAACTTTCCTTCAAACTTACGCACTATTATTATCTTACCTCTAAAGTGTTGGTGATGACATTTTTAAAATCCATAATAAAAACATGAGCACCTAGATTCTTCTAGTTTACTTTACTTAAGTCAAGATCTTGAGTAGTTTCATAAGTGGTAACCTAATTCATTTTATTTTTAGTAATTGAATCTTATGTTGCAAATTAACTGAGTGCCTTTTCATTTCATCTATTTTTAAACTAAAAAATGTACATGGTAAGGATTGTAGTGAGGAGCTATTTGAATGGCCAGTTATTTTTAAAAGAGCCCAATGAATTCAAAGTGACTATCGCCACCGTGTATCATTTATGTCTCTGCCTTGGACTTGATTGTATTTAAATGCATTTCTTCTCTAAAGTATGTGCCTCAATACTTCCTTCAAATATACTTCAGATTATGCAATAAAACTAAATTCAGTTGCCCAGCAGAATGAACCTTAGTGCCAGAGACAATACTAAGGCTCTTAGTGTGAGGGCATTTCTGCTCCCTGAAACAATGAGATATCAACAGCCATGCATTCTTCCCTGAAATGCAACAGTTGTAATTATTCATGAGAAGCTTTTTCTTTAAAATATTCAGCATTTTAAAATAAATATAGCTAAATTTGTATTTCTTTTGTTTTCTTATATTTTCTGAATCCTTCAAATGACATACTCCTAAAGAAAATAATGGCAGAAACTATATTGTGTAAAAAGTAAGTCTATTCTTTAAACTCCCAGGTACACTACATTTTAAATTATCCAAAGACCCAATCCACTGTCATTTCTCATGAATTTCAAAAGCTTCCAGCTTGGTTACTAGCAGCTTTTATATAATCTCTACTCCTAGATCATTTCTTATTGTCTAAGGAAACAGTATTCTTCAAGACAAGAGTGATCTCCTCCACCTACAACCAAAGGCTTTTGACACCAGGATTTCTTATAATATCTTTCCTTCTTGGAAATTCTTTTTTTTTCCTCTTTATTTTGGTAAGAAATATGCATTTTCAATTCAGAGGCTTCTCTACACAGCTGCATCCAATACTGATAGGATCTATTGTTTATAGATACTCAGCTCTTCAAGAAAATATGAAAACTTAATGTAGTAGTTTCAACTTTGCTTAGTAATACATTTTATCTATAATTAACACTATGAAACTTCTGAATCATCTTATATCTGTTGTATCTTATATTCATGGGCAACTATCATATACTCTGCATTGATATCAATGCCTCACTTATTTGCTTTATTTACTAAATTGCATGTTTGTATTGTTTATGAGGAGATCTGTCCATTTTTGTGACTTTTCTTGCCCTGTCTGCTTATAATTCTAGAGACAATAGATTCATTTTGTCATCTACCTTATAAAACTGCACCGGTTACTTATTGTTACTCAGTGACTTAATAAGATGCCAATACTTTGTTTTATTTATGAATTTTCAATTTGGACAGTTTCAGTCAGGATGGCTCATCTGTGCTTTATATGACATCAGCTGGGCAGTTTAACTGAGTATCTATTTTCAAATGGCTCGTGCACATGTCTGGAAAGCTGGTATTGGCTATCAGCTGAGAGCTAGGCTGGAGGTCTTCATTCTTCTACAAATAAGCTTCTTGATGGGGTTATTAGAACTTCCTTGCAACATAGGTGCGATACTCTACAAGGAAAGTTATCTAACCCTGCATATATAACATGTAATGAGACGTAGAATAACTACAGTAGACCCTCTCATTGAGTAAAGGAAGAATTAAGGATGTACGTTAAAGGCATTGGTTCATAGTATTTCTGAAACCTAACTAGGCACATGCTGTCAGTTCATTGATTAGTGTTCAGTCTTGTTCCCTGGAAATGATTCACGATGGCTCTTGGGTCTATACTATGAACCATCCTTTACTTTCTATCAAAAACACCCCATCTTTGCAGCTAAGTAGTTTAAGCTTTTGGGGATGTAGCAAATTAGGGGCCTCCTTTCATTCTGTCAAAAACACACCATCTTTGTAGCTAAGTAGTTTCTTAAGCTTTTTTGGATGTAGCAAATTTGGGGCCGCCTTTCACTCTGTACTATCTCTGTACTTTTCAGCCCATGTCAGCTAATTACTTTAAAAATTGGCAGTTTCTGGGGATCATACTATAATTCACTCCATTAGATAAAATCTACCAATGCAAATCTCCAACATAGACTCTTCTCTATTTGGGCCCCATTGAGGCTACTGTTGGGACACTTTTAATATTCTTAGAAACTTTATTACTTAAGTACAAGACACAAACTTAAAAATATTAGAAGCTGTATTAGGCATTCCTTTAAATGTTTCTGAGGTTGGAAAGAAAACAAAACAAAACAAAACAAAACAAAACAAAACAAAAAAACCACGTCATATAGTCCTGTCACGTAAACTTTTATCATCAGGCCATCCTAATCTAGTAGCACACTGGATTTGATGTTTGCTCTAGAGTCATTTCTGATTTTGAGAATCAATTTTTTGGTAGAGATCAGAAATGGGAAACATTTCTATACTAAGCCCTTAAACTCATAGTTCCTTTGTATTTCCTCTAAATTGTGTTCAATAGCTCTACAGTTCCTTCAATTCTCGCCTCATAGTTTATCCTAGGCAGCTAGAAAAAGTCAGTCATCAATTCCTATGTTCTGTTCTGAAAATCTATCCGGTGAAATCTATGAGTTCATTAGGTCTCCTCTATATGTCCAAAGATGTCACAGGCAGTAGTGTTGACAAACATGTGCCCACTTCATAAAGGGGAACTTCTTATCTCTAGCCTCCATTGCAAAGGTTTTAGGTATTTGGCTTTTTTTTTTTAATGTTTATTTTTAAGAGTGAGAGAGACACAGCATAAGCAGGGGAGGAGCAGAGAAAGAAGGATACACAGAGACCGAAGCAGGCTCCAGACTCAGCTGTCAGCACAGAGCCTGACGTAGGACTCAAGTCCAAAAATTGTGAGATCATGACCTGAGCCGAAGTCAGACGCTTAACCAAGTGAGCCACCAAGGTGCCCTTCACATGTTTTAGGTATTTGTTACAGTGGTACTCACTGTACCAGAACCAGCTCTGTTCCAGTTGCCTATTGCTTGTAAGAAACATTCTCAAAGCTTGACTTCAAACAACAGTGATTTTACTTTCTCTTATCATTCTGTGGCTCAGGAAATTGTACATGGCTCAGCTGACACTGAGCTGACAGCCAGATGATCTGGTGGGTACCTAAAGGCTTCACTCACATGGTTAGCACCAGAGTACGGATGGTTGAAAGAACGGGCTAATCTGAGCCTCTCTCCCTCTCTTAAACATGAGTCTCAAGGCATGTTTAAGTATTCTCTTCATCGGGGTAGTTGGACTTCTTACTTGGGGGCTTAGAACTCTAAGATAGAGTGTTCTGAGAAAAATTAAGAAGTTACCTAAGGACTAGACCCAGCAACTGGCACAGTATCACTCTTTCTATACTCTCTTAGGGAAGCAGTTATGGAAACTGCCCAGATTCAAAGGCAGGGGACACAGACACTCCCATTTCTCAATGAGGACAGTATGAAAGAATCCATGGCTATCTTTAGTCTACCACAGAGAATGTGCAAATACCAATGTAATTTCTAACAAAGATTTTTCAAATAGGATTGGTCTAGTTTGTATAATAAGCCATAAGCCTACAAATTAAGGTGGCAGTCTGGGTCATACATTTGCATGTATTTTTAATGGAGAAGATTCAGAATATAATATGATCACTTAAGTGTTTTGCTTAAAAAATGACTTTTTTTTGTCATTTGTTACCACTCTTAGGTGGTAACACTTGGAAATTTCTATTTTATTTGATTTTTGGACATTTGCCAAAAAATTATCTTTAACACACCATTTGTTGTATCTTTCTCTTCATGACTCCCATTAAGTATAGGAAAACTTCCCCAATCTTCCCATTCTGAAGGTCCATATTCATTTTCTCTGATCATTTCATTTTTTACGCTTTCACCTCCTATTAGTTTCTGCCAAGGCTGACAAACTTCATATGCTATTCTTTGCTGCAAGCTAAGAGATCTTTCTGTCTCTTCCTGAAACTTTTGATCTGCTATCTCTTGCCTTGAAACCATCAAGCCTGCTGTTTTTATATCTTAATTGGTTTTCTTAATTTACCCATATTTATTCCCTAAAAGATGGCAGGATAAAATTTTCAATTTCCTCCAACTCTTACAGATTTCACAACATTTGCATTTATAGTATACTAAAAAAGGCATATTTCTTTTCATTTCTAGTATCTCCTAATAAGGCTGCATTAACTTTTACCCTGTTTCTCTCTTATATTTGAGCATGATAACTATATGGCCAAGAAAAAAAAATGTACAGCAGAGAATCATATTTTTTCCTTTTTAAAGAAAGGTTTGCCTGACCAAAGCTTTATTTTCCTATGTTATTAGTTCCTTTTTTGTCTTGAACCTTAGTTTATCAAATCTAGAAATTGTGTGGGATTCTTGACAAACCCTATTCCGGAAATATATTTGGACTGGGCAAACGCTTCGGAAGAAAATAAGACTATGACCTCCTCTGAACTCTGTCCTATTTGTAGAATAAAAGCAAAGAGCAGTACAGAAATGCAGAAACACTGATAGAAAACCTGTGAAGTAAACCTCAACTCAAAAAAACTTTTCTATAGATATGGAAAGCCCACTTTGTTATATTTTTTTCAAGTCCTCTATGAGTTACTTCATTGTAATCCAGTATAATGTTGTCAAGGACCAGAATAAACTGTTTTATGATTATTATATTCAGGCGGTGAGATTGGGACTTGAGAAAGGGAAAAAAAAAAGCTAAACTAACCCTAAAAAAATGTCAAATTCCTTTTAAGGATTGTTCTCAATTGGACAGTAATGGGAATCAAAAGGAAAAGTCACTGTTTCACCAGACTATTTTATGTTATCTCTTTCCCTTCTCTCTCTCCCTCTCTCTCTCTCTCTCTCTCTCTCTCTCTCTCTCTCTCACACACACACACACACACACACACACACACACACACACACACAGAATAAGGAATGGTTTTATCATTGTCATCAACATCAGAAATTCATTAAGGTATACAAAGGACACATTATTGGATACTGGTGATATGTTGTTGGCAGGATAGAAATTAAGAGACATGTGCATGTGTTGAGCATTTGCTTAATGCTCAACCTGTGTTAGGCATGTGCATTTGTGTTACCTTCATTATAACATGGCAGTATCAGATAGAGTTTGCCAAATAAATAATATAGATTGCAAGTGAAAAAACATATAAAAAGTCAAAAGAACATTACCTTGCTGAGTACTTACTCATAAAATATAGATTTTATAAGAAACAAAGAAATGCATTTTACAAAATATCCAACTGAAGGGAATGACATTAGTTTGGACCACTCATAACCCTGCTGGAGATCAAAGGGTTTATCTTATTTTTTTAAGTAAGACCAGGGCCAAGAGAGGTGCTTATTCACACTAAGCCACGTAAGATATCCTTCTTCTGGGACCTAAAGAATACTTTCTTCTCTCCCAGGTGAGCTTCCAAGACAATGATCTTCAGAAGAAAATAATGTATTCCCCAAATAACTATTTGTCAGGAGATAGGAGACTGGTTGAGGTAACTATTTTGGGCCCTTGCTAGTGTCAGGCCTCTAAATCTTACCTTCATTTCTACCTACAAAAGTTACTTTTCTGCATAGTAATACTTCTCTTTTATTATATAATGTACCTAAATAGCCTTTTATTTTTACAGCTAACATTTTTGCTATAGCAAAAAATTTTAATATACTGCATTATAACACATGAAAGTTTAGAAAACTATGGCCCACAAGCCAAACCTGCTATTTGACACAGCTCACAAGATAAGAATATTTTTTTACATTTTCAGATGGTTGAAAAATATGAAAAGAAGAATAATATTTCACAACAGTTGAGAATTATATGAAATTCAAATTTCAGAGCCCAGAAGTAAAGATTTTTGGTTTTCGTTTTGTCTTTTTTAACAAGGCCATGCTCAGTTGTTTCACCTATGGTCCATGACTGCCTTTGTGTTACTGCCTAGAGCTGGGTAGTTGGGACTAAGCCATATGGTCCACAACACTTTAATTTGCATATTTACTATTTGACCCTTTACAGAAAAGTTTGCTAACCCTTATTTTTTGTTGTTGTTGCTTTTGATTTTATGCTTATTTATTTATTTATTTTGAGAGAGAGAGAGAGAGAGAGAGAGAGAGAGTGTGTGTGTGTGTGTGTGTGTGTGTGTGTGTGTGAGTAGGGGAGTAGGGGAGGGGAAGGAAGAGAGGGAGAGAGAGAATCCCAACAGGCTGCAGTGTAAGTGCAGAGCCCAAAGAAGGGCTCAATCCCATGAGCCGTGAGTTCATGACCTGAGCTGAAATCAAAAGTCAGACGCTTAATTGACTGAGCCACCCAGGTGTCCCAGTAAGCCTTATATTACATGTTCAAGTGATTCTTTCAGAACTGAAAATGTTCCTAAACTAATTTGCATTGTCTACCTTAGACAATGGAAGGTCTTGATGAATTCTTCACTGGACTTGGGGATACTCTCAGACATAGAACTAATCCTTGAACTTAGTTGGAGAGCCTCTGCTGACAGTGATTTTGGTATCTATATATTTGCCAATCAGACAGAAAAGGTGAAAAATTCATTTGGAATATAATGGAGACTGCTGTAAAGTTTCCTTTTGAATCTGTATATTGAAAGGGATCAATGAGGATTATAAATTCAGGGAGAGGAGACACTGTCAATAGTTTTGCAATAAATTTCCCAGAAACTTTGATGTTGGTGGAAAACAATATTTACTTCTAAAAACAAAACAAAACTAACACACAAAAAACCCTTTTATCTGCTGATTTCAAGGCATTGCTCTAGGAAGCTTTAAAACTCCCCTGTTTTGGGTAGCATGCTTTTATCCAATGACATAAACAGGATGCTGTCTCTTATTTCAAAAGTGACTATATCCATTCCCATGGGTGTGCTGCCTCCTCAAATTGTCTCTAATACATCAATCCTTGACCATTAGAATTCTCTTATTATTTCTTGTAGGACTGAGATTCTAATCCTAATTTCTTAAACAATTTTCTTGTTGGAAAGATGTCCATGAGATGCCCAGACAGCAAATAGCCACCAAAGTCAATTTAGAATTTTCAACCGATATCATACCAAACAATTTTGAAGGGACACACTGCAAAGCAATCTTGAAAAGTAGCACTGCCAGGGATCCAGGTATTAAGGTGATATTTGTTAAGTACAGAAAAAATAGTACAATGCATTCACATATTAACCACTTATGAAAGAACGTTGTGATGTTGTACTTCCAGCCTCCAAACAAATTCAAAAAAGTAAGCCCAATTATTCTAAGATAAATCAAATCACTACCATGAATTATTACAATGTAGAAATAATGAGGGGTAATAAAAATTAACTCATCATATTTCTATCTTATTTATCTTAAACTAGGTAGATTATCTCTCAGTTCCATCAACTTACCCCACCATCTGTTCACTGGTTCCTATTATTTCTTCTGCCTGGAATCATTCACATTTTTCCCTTTCTATTATATCCAACATAATGGCTCTCAAACTATTGGGAACAGCTAAAGATTTGAAAAACCAGAACCAAGTGGTACATCAAAGGGGCAATTGTTTAGAACAGGTTCCAGGCACAGATCGGAAACTCAATAAAAATGATCTTAAATTAAAATTTTATAGTAAATAGAAATACAAGTAAGAAGACAAGTTTAGGCACAAGGAGAGATTGGGGATGTCCACAGAGTCAGTTCAGAAGCGTAATCAAGGAAGTTGAGGAGAAAACTACAGTCAAGAAAAAGGAACTTGAAATTTCCATATCAAGAGCACAGATTCTCCCTATATAAATTCCCTATATGGGACTGCAAAATTCTAATTAATAAGTTTTGTTGAGATATGCCACATATTCCTGCTGAGGTACTTAATAAACACTCTATGTGGTTTTTTTTCCTAGTCGTCTTGACAACTTACTTTCTTCTGATAAGTCATAGGATTCTCTCACATTCCAGATGGCTGACAAACACTGGCAGGATAAAGGAAATGTTTTTCAGTTGTGTTAAAGAACATGGGCCTTTAGGAAGACTAACTCATCTGGAAAACTATTTTCCATTGGAACAATAAACTTAAAAAGAAATATTTCTCATAATTACTGTATTGAAAATTATACTTATTATTTAGTAGACCCTAAATACAGTGATCCAGAAATTAAACACTGTATCTGGGGGCACCTTGGTGGCTCAGTCCATTAAGTGTTCGACTTCGGCTCAGGTCATCATGATCTCACAGTTCGTGAGTTCAAGTCCTGTGCTGGACTCTGTGCTGACAGTTCAGAGCCTGGAGCCTGCTTTGGATTTTATGTCTCCCTCTCTCTCTGCCTGTTCCCTGCTCATGCTTTGTTTCTTTCTCTCTCACAAAAATAAATGAACATTAAAAAAAATACTGTATTTGAAACTTCTGGCAAAAAAAATGGTGAAGCAAAGACACTTATGGTCTTTTCTCTAACATTTTTCTCAAATTAACTATAACAGAGATGCTATTTGAGAACCTCCCTTCTCATCAGATTATACTAACAGTGATTCCACATTCTGTGGAGCTTTCAGAGTCTGACTCTTATTTCTGTGACAGACAGACTGGGGGAGGTGCTGAAGGGGCAGCTATATTTTCAAGGATGCTTCTGACCTTGAATTATTCTTTTTTATCTACTTCTGGCTAGCACTGCATCTTCAAAATTTGAAACTGGGCCAACTACACTAATTTACAAAAACATACCAAAAGCCAAAATCCACTCACACAGAGCATTCATGAGATAGTAACTTTGTTTTTGGTCAAAAGCAATCATCTTGCTGGTTCTCACCCTCTTTCTTTTTTATTCCTCTCTCTGCTTTACTGATAAAACTACCTGTTCTTAGCTCCTATTCCTAAAGGTACATATCAAAACACATTTGGACAAGAAAGAAATTGTCAAAAAAGTAACATTATGTGCCTACTGTAAGATACTCTGAGCTTCTGGTTAAACCACATTACTAGAAAAAGAAAAGGAGAAAGAAAAAGAAAGTAAAAACATATAAGAAAACACTATGTCTAATAAACAAAGATACGGTCACCATCTCAAACCACAAACAATGAGCATTTATTTATATCACATCATCTGAATGTGTCAAGGGATCTATGCTTCCATTGATTTTGAGAAAGATTCAGATTTCTCTGAAATTAAAATAGTACACTCTTTTAGTTTCTACAAATAACACTGTTCAGTATGATGGTCCCTCTTCGGTGAGCTGGAAGATAACTGAGTATTGCCTTAGAAGGAACTGAGATAGGTGAGATGATCCTACTAGTGTCACACAGCTGATAAGTAGCAGAACTAGAACTTAAACCATGTAAAATTGAGTATACATTCTTTCCACTTAAAAAGAAAATGAATAATTGCATGTGAGTATCATCTTTTAGTTTCTACTTAGGTTATTAATGGCTGAGTTCTCACATATAAAAAACTGACTTTCGCCTGCCTAATATGTAACTCCTTAGTTGTCTAACTCTTTAATGTTTAATTCTGCCTAAATCTTTAAAATAATGTTAAGAATCATGGTGGTGATAGGGTGCCTGGGTGGCTCTGTCAGTTAAGTGTATGACTCTTGATTTTGGCGCAGGTCATGATCTCGTGGTTCATGAGATCAAGCCCTGAATCAGGCTCCGCACTGACAGTACAGAGCTTGGTTGGGATTCTGTCTCTCCCTCTCTCTGCCCCTACCTGCTCCCTCTCTCTTCTTCTCTCAAAATAAATAAATAAACATTAAAAAAATGGCGGTGGTTGGGGCGCCTGGGTGGCGCAGTCGGTTAAGTGTCCGACTTCAGCCAGGTCATGATCTCACGGTCCGTGAGTTCGAGCCCCGCGTCAGGCTCTGTGCTGACCGCTCAGAGCCTGGAGCCTGTTTCCGATTCCGTGTCTCCCTCTCTCTCTGCCCCTCCCCTGTTCATGCTCTGTCTCTCTCTGTCCCAAAAATAAATAAACGTTGAAAACAAAAAAATTTAAAAAAAAAAAATGGCGGTGGTGGTAAGAGGTGACAATAAGTAACAACTTAGTTTAGATATTGTACTGAGATTGTAAAATCTATCTTTTTGTTTAATATACAATTTAACAAGGTAGATACTACTACTGTCTTCTACTTTATAGATGAAAAAAGTAAACTTATAAAGATTACATATCTTTCCAGGATCATACAAGCACTAAATGGCAAGGCACTTCCTGATCTCAAGTCAGCCGGACACCAAAGGTATCTGAACACCATGCTATTCCTCTACTTACAAGTAGACCATTATTCTGATGTAAATAAGAGTTCATCCTATCTATTCCAACTACCTAAAATTTATCTTGTCATCTAGTATCTCAAAAGCCTTTACTAATTCCATAATGTTAGAAGAATTGAGAGCAAATTCCATAGTTTTACTTTTAAGATATTCCACAGCATGGGGTGCCTGGGTGGTTCAGTCGGTTAAGTGTCTGACTCTTGGTTTTGGCTCAGGTCGTGATTTCACAGTTTGTCTGTTCCAGCCCCACGTCAAGCTCTGTGTTGACAGATCAGAACCTGGAGCCTGCTTCAAATTCTGTGTCTCTTGCTCTTTCTGCCCCTCCCCTACTCGTGCTCTGTCTCTGACTCTCAAAAATAAGTAACAAACGTCAAAAAAAATTTTTTTAAGATATTCCACAACTTAAACTTGTGCTTTCTCTTACACTCTACTACCCTATTGTATATACTTTCTGATACAGTCATATGGCCCTTTAACTGTTTCCCCAGGCCACTGTGCACATTTTTAGCCTGGCTGCTTTTGCTTATATCTCATATTCTATCTGGGATATTTTCTTGGGTTTTCTTGTTTTAAAATACTACAGAGCCTTAATAATCTAGCTTTATAACCCCCCCTTTCCAAGGATTTTCATTCCATCCTAGTATATCCCCCTGAAATCGCAGCATTTAATATCTGTTACTTTTTTGTTCCACTGACCTCATAGAGCCTCAGGAATTATAAACATCTTACAGTGTTATTTAGCTTTAAGAAATGTATAAAAATTCATTTCTCAATTATAACCTGATTGAGGGTGGGGACACTGTTTGATGAATCTAGTCTTCCCTGCAGCATCTAGCACTATGGTTTTTTTGCCAGTGAATGCATTATAATGATTTGCTGATTTAATTTTATGTATAGAATATATGAGTTCAGAATTTGAATATTGGAAAAAAAATCTATAGTTCCAAATTTACATTTGTTAGAAAGTAAATATACCATTGCATTTGCTTAATTTCAGCAGCAAATGAATTTTGAAAAGAAAAATATGTTATTAAGATTTTGATTATGTTATATAATTATAATATTTGTAGCAGACAGCTTCTGGCATGGCTTCAAATAATCCCTTACTCTAGATATTCATGTCCGATGCAATTCTCCCCCTTGAGTATGGGCTAGATATGGTGTCTTGCTTGTAATGAATAGAACATGGTAAAAGTGATATGTCCCTTCTGTGATTCATTTGTATAAGAATGTGACTTTCATTTTGCTGGCAGACTTGCTCTCTTGCTGGTTTTGATGAAACAAGCTGTCATATTGTAGGGGCACACAGGGCAAGGAACTGAGGTTAGGCTCTAGCCAATTGCAAGGAATGAAATGAGGCCCTCAATCCAATACTCTGCAAAGAATTTAATCTTCCTAAAACCCAGGTTAGTGAGCTTAGAAGTGGGTCCTTCTTCAGGCAAGAACCCAGCCCTTGACTATAATACTGTGAGAGACCCTGAAGCAGAGGATTCAGGTAATCTCTTCTGGCACTCTTGGCCCACAGTAACAGAAATGATATGTGTGTCTTGTTTTAAGTCATTCAGTTTCGAGATACTTTATTCATTAAATAATTTTATTTCATTCACATACATTTATATGGCTCCATTTCCATTAAATGTGTAACTAAAACTTTTAAATCTTGATTTTTTGCAGTCCATATTCTCTGCCTGAGCAAGAGCATTATCAGTCATACATAACATATCTCGATTCTATGAGTAAAACTGAGAAGAGTTTATACCTGTTATATCTCACTTCAAAGTTACAACAATGCTGTGAGGTAGATTGATAAGGGGGGGCAGATGTCTATATTATTGCCATTTTCA
Source organism: Leopardus geoffroyi (assembly GCF_018350155.1). Classification (NCBI taxonomy): domain Eukaryota; kingdom Metazoa; phylum Chordata; class Mammalia; order Carnivora; family Felidae; genus Leopardus; species Leopardus geoffroyi. Next base: position 61,649,588 of record NC_059339.1, read on the forward strand.
GAAGACACTGACACTAATAAAGGGTTAAGGTACATAGAAAACGATCAACCATATGTCTACTAGAGTGAAGTTGAAGGTGAAATTATATTTTAAGGTACTCACATCATATGAGCAATTGCCTCCATCACAAATGTTTATGGCTTCTCCTACTCGTTAATGGAAAAATATACAAAAAGAAAATGGACTATAATTTTGTGTGTGCACATGTGTATAGTTAAAACAATATCATCATTATTTTATTTGAGAATATTGCATTCCCCCTAAGTGTAAGCATCCAGCTTTCTACTTTCCAGGGAGCTAAAAGAATCAAACTATATACAGCATACTAGGCTGGGTGAATTTGAGATTCCCACAAATGATTTGTTCTCCTGAGACTAACACAGCATTGTTGCAGATAAAGGCTGAAATATCTGCCCTCTCCCTGGGTGACTGTAAAATCAGAGGAGTGCCAAGGAAGTTTTCCCCAGCATTTGCTTTCACACCTTTTGGTGCCACTGAGCAAATATTTAACACAGAGAAAAATAACAGCAATTTGTCCCAACTAGGAAGAAACTCAACATGTGATGCCAAGTTATACTAGCTTTCTGGAGACTAAATATGCTCAGTTAATAATGTGTACGTACATGTGTGTGTATTTTTTTTACACACTTAAATCAACAAAGAGCATAACCTCAATTTAGGTATTTATGAAAAATGCCAGAAAAAAGTATTAAAACTGAAAGAAATATTAAATGCAGCATATATGCATAGGTATATGTTTGTGTGCGTGCGCGCGCGCACACACACACACACACACATACCTATACATATACATACATCCAATTTGTTTTTTAATCAATAGTTTATTTATTAATCCTGACATTATTCCCGGGGCTAATTATGGTCAAGAAATGAGAAAGCTCTCTAGAACCCTCAAGGACTCCTTAAGTACTAAATAATGAGGGGTCAGTATTAGTGCGGAGCTGGCTGTGTGAGATATGAGCAGACATGATGTGATTCTTTGTCTTACATTAAAGGGCTCAAACCCACCATTACTATTCCTTTTCAGTATTATTCCTTACTCTTTGTCCTGGAAAAACTGTTTTTAAACAACCACCACCTAATCACCCCCCCCCAACCCCAAATTATATGTTTATTTCAGATTTTGTGCTTTACTTCTTTGTCTTTTCTTATGTTCTTTAAGGGCAGGACCTATAACATCTGTGTTTTCTACACTGGATCATGTCTTAAACTATTCATTCAGCAATTATTTTATACTTATCTCCAGTACTCAGAGAGCTTTCAGAAGGACACTGGAGTCAAGCTTGGGAGGGTGGTTTCACCAGTGCTTAAAACAGAAACCACTATGCTGAGAATTTTCTAGTTTATACCCTACTCAAAAAATTGTTAAAATAATTAAATTCTGGATTGGACCTCAGGTTCTTAATTATTATCTGAATTATGATAATCCCTGAAGCTTTTCCTTCATTTTATGGAAGAAACAGTTCCTTCAAATGATCAATTTTTGTAGATTGTCTCATATTTTGTTGCTCTGTGCAAATCAACTCTTTGGAATAATTTCTTTTGGAAATTCTATCTGATGAACAATTATTTCCAATTTATTTTGTTATTAATGATCAATGTATTAGTTAAGGGAATCTAGCTACTATACAAACAAATCCTCACATATGCTAACTTAACAAATAAAAGATTAATCTCTAAGTTAAGGGGACTGATGTAGGAGTTCCTTGTCTGCAAGTAGCTCTCTTCTGGGCTGTAATTCAGAGACCCAGGATTCTTGAACCTCTTGGTTCCATGTTCCCCTATGACTTGTAAGTCCTGTACTAAATGCGAGTAAGTGGTTGATGTGAGAGATAGGTAAGAAGGCATATCTCCATTCCACTCCTAGCCACATGGTTACCCCTGGATGCAAGGAGGCTGTGAAATATCTTCAGCTGAGCATCTGCCTCCTGCCACAACTCATTAGGGAAAGAAAAATATGGAGTGGGAAATATTAATATTCGAAAGTTATCTAGCTCTCTGCTACTCCCTATCACAAATGATTAAAGCCCATAATTTCTGCTTTTTCTAAACCTTTAAAATTTGTCCTACAAAGACTAGTACTCAATTGTACACTTCCTTATATTGAATTTCACTTATTATTATTATTATTATTATTATTATTATTGGTTTGGTTGTTTCTGTAGTAAATTAAAAGCAGCTATAGGGCAGGAACCATGATTTACTCAAGATATCTCTGATAGTCTTGGGCTTGGTGAACTCTATCTAATCCTTAATACTCACACCATATACCTAGGCTTCAATGGCAAATGGCAACTCTGAATATATTATGGCTAACAATTTATTCTATTTATTCTAACTAGAGAGTTCTACTCTCCTCAATACCCTTGAGTAGTCTTCAGGTATTCTGGCTAATGATTCCATGGTTCCTAGAATTCTAAGACCAAAGTTGCCATAAGCATCTGTTCAAATTTTCAAAAGTATAGGAATGGCACAAAAAAGTCTTTGTGCTTGCAGTAGTTGTGGTTTTGTTTTGTCTTCTAATGCAATACCTGCATAAGTCAAACAAAGGGAAATTTTTGAATTGTGATAATACTGTTACTAACAAACAGACTTTGCATTTGTATAGTGTTTGCAGGGTGTCTTTACTTTTCAAAGCACTTCCATGATGTTTATTATATTTATTTTGGAAAACTATCTGGTGATATGGGAAGATGCATACTCTTATATCCAATATAGCAGGAAGACATTTTATCCCAGTGTGGACAAATTAGTTTCTCATACTAATATAAATTAGTGATGACACTAATACTAGAATGGATGTTTTGGGGTTCACAAACCACTGGTTTTTCACAAAATGCAACAAACTGTAAGCTCTTTGACAGTAGGGAAGTATGTGTTTCAATTTTCATTACCTATTTGTACTGTGGAATGTTTTAATTAAAGAACCTGTGTGTATGGAGACAGTGGTGTTAATTATTACTGTTTAGTAGGTCTACCACCCATTTGACTTTTTACCTTTTCTCCTCATGGACACCCACTGAAAACATCTCCTCTTGTATTACTTTAGCATTATCTCTCAACCGACCATTTCTGCAGATCCAAGGAAGACATGAATAACAATACCATGAATATATCCAATGTTATCTATAACCCAGAATTTTCTTGCTGCACTATCATGGTCTATAGGTTTTTCTTCTTCACCTGAATGTCAAGATCAGGGATGTGTCCTAAATATTTTAGTACCCTTTAGAACCTTATTATAAAAGTATGATCCAAGCTGGGAAGTTTTCTCTCTTCTCAAATTGCAATGATTTTTTGCTTAATGAGTACCATGTGTTTACTCTTCCTTTGTGAAGTAAGACTTATCTTTAATGTTCTAAATTTAAATTGAGTTTCAAGAGAGCCTCGGCTTATTAATTAGTCTTCTAGGATTCAGTGGTCAAGGTTGTATTCCCTCAAGCCAATCCTTTCACCATTTTAGAAGCAGAAGTTGTATTCCCCTCTCAGCCTTCATTTTCCAGACTAAGAGTCCCTAACTCTTTAGACTGTTCCTCTGAGGATATGCTACACACATAAATCAGGTTTCCAAGGAAGCTAAAAGAGGTAATTATTATTTGCATTTTGGGCATTTAAAAACTCAAAGCTCAGAGGTGAGGATACTTAATTCTAGCTACTTCACCAGATTATAAATTTCTCCTGGGAACACAGCTCCTTCTGTTTGTTTTATCTACATCTTTACTCCTTAAGATTCTGGTGATACAACCATACAAATAACCCTGAGTCTAGGGCTCTTAATAAAAAATACATTAGGACCCATCAATGTACTAATCCCAATTCTGGTTTCTAGGTCCTTCTCAGCCAAGAAAAGTAGACTTGTACTATTACCTAGGGGATCATTTTACCAAAAGAAGGAGACTTTTTAGAACACTGAGGTGACAAATTCCCTTTTATCTTCTACATTCCAAAGAGTATTTCCATCTAAATTACATGGATCTATGCCCACCTGTCTTAGGTGAATAGGTACAATCCAGGTATATTGAGAATAATCATCTTCTCCAATCTGAATGGTTTCCTATGGTTTAGTTGTTACCAAAGGACAAAGCAGAAGTGCTTTCCAAGGTCTTTGTGAGTTTAAACCAAATTTAAACCTTTTTTTTTCTTCTTTGGCCTCAAAGTTACATTTTAATTACAGTGCAATAATTTGAGGAAGACTGGTAATAGGGAAAACTTTTAGACCTTTTGTTCTTTAGTGCAGTCAAGGGAAACCTCATTAGAGAGGATTTTCTTAGTTAGCAGGGCTTCGAGGTTAATGAGCTGTGAGTGATAATATATAGTAGTAATCCCTCCTGGCAGTAACAGGTTGTATTTTATACATTCCTTAATCTCAATAGGAAAGGAGGTGATGGGAGAGGGTGAGAAGGAAACCAATTTAAGGGGCCTAGGGATGTTCCAAAAATCCCACTCCTGGTATGAATCATAATTGAAAACTTCACATATTTAAACCTGAGAAGCTGAAAGATGAGTGGGTAAAAACATTTGTCCATAAATGATTTTAGTGACAAAATGGTGACCTGTTTTGATTCCAAAGCTGGATTGAATGAGGTTCTCCAAATCTGGCATCACCAAGGCTAATTTCCTTTTGATGTCACAAGAAAGAGCCAGCAAAATTTAGAGTCATAAATCCTGGATCAATTTGATAGAGATGACAGACAGTAGGAGGGTGAAAGTAGATGAAGGTGGTGTTAATAAGGAGATGTCCTGAGTTGAATGCAATTTTGGGGTACAATTTATATGACTTAATTACATAATGGGGTAGCTTTGAAATTGACTGAGATTCCTCATCAGATGACCTTATTTTCAGAGCCAGTACAGCAGTCCTTAAGAACCTTTTTTGTTCATCCCACTTGGCACTTTGTTGTTGAGAATCCTCTAGAAATCAACTCGGTTCATGCCTTAAGTTTAAAGAGACAGAACTGCCTCTTTGAGCAAGTTTCAGAACTCACCTGGCTGAGCCACAGTGTCATCTTATTTGTGTGACATTAGATACCTTTGTGTAAAGAAAGGAAAGAAAAGAAGGAGGTATGAAGTTCGCTTTCTACTCCTCTGCTAGTTTTGCCTTTATAGGATTGCATTTTAGAACTGCCATAAATTATTTATACTTTTAATGAAATAAAGTTCAGAATCCTTGTCCTGACATTCAAGGTGATACATAATTTGATGTTATCTAACTGTTCTATTTTATTTCCCATCTCTTTCCTCCACAAATTCTGTTAGAAACAAGCTGGAATAGAGGTGCCTGGGTGGTTTAGTTAGTTAAGTGTCCATCTCTTGATTTCGGCTCAGGTCATGGTCTTAAGGTCATGAGATTGAGCCCCTCATCAGGCTCTGTGTTGACATGTGGAGCCTGCTTAGGATTCTCTCTTTCCCCTATCTCTTTGCCCCTCCCCCACTCACGTGTGTGTGTGTATGTGTGTGTGTGCGCGCGCGCACACACACACACACATGCCTACGAGCATTCTCTCTCTCAAAATAAATAAATGAACATTTTTAAAAATAAGAAGAACAACCCGGAATATTGATTTTCTCCCAAACATGCAAAACCCTTTTGTACCTTCACTCATTAGGTTACTGTTGTCGGGAATGTTCTCCTTCACTTCTAGTTATCTGCCTCCTATTCTTTAGGATCTAGCTTAAAAAACAATCAATCAAATAAACAAATACACTTACATTCTTCATGAAAGCTTCCTTGTATTTCTCTTTAGAGAAAAGAGGAAAAATTATCCTTTCATTATCTCATGAAGTACCATTTTTTATGGCTATATGCAAAAATATTTTGAAAAAACTTGACAGTACTTCATAATTCAAGGCTCTTCTCAACTTATTGGCATTGTAGTTCCTTTTTCATAAAATAAATGGTATTTTAACACTGAAAACATAAAAATAATCATTTCAGAACAAAAGACAATCTTATGAATCCAATATATTTGATTTGATTTGATTTGATTTGATTTGATTTGATTTGATTTTAGAGAGACAGAGAGTAGAGGAAGAGTAGGAGGGGGAGAGAGAGAATCTCAAGCAGGCTCCACACCTAGCATGGCTACATCTCACAACCATGAGATCATGAGCTGAAATCAAAAGTCAGACGCTTAACTGACTGAGCCACACAGGTACCTCAAAATCCAATGTTTTATATCATGAAAAAGCAAACATTTTCCTTCCTTCCTTCCTTCCTTCCTTCCTTCCTTCCTTCCTTCCTTCCTCCTTTCCTTCCTTCTATATTTTTACATTTTTATTTTTTAGATTTTTACCATGAATGCATGAAGATTTACTCTCCAGTGCCTTGCAGCATTCTTGGACGTGTTTCTTCAAGAAGAAACTTTATCAAGCTGAAAAATTACTGAGAACGTTCATCAGTGTTTCTCTCCCTTGGCATGTCTTGGAGAAACCCTGACAAATGCTTCCTCAAATATTTGAAGCCCCATGGGGCGCCTGGGTGGCGCCGTCGGTTGAGCGTCCGACTTCAGCCAGGTCACGATCTCGCGGTCTGTGAGTTCGAGCCCCGCGTCAGGCTCTGGACTGATGGCTCAGAGCCTGGAGCCTGTTTCCTATTCTGTGTCTCCCTCTCTCTCTGCCCCTCCCCCGTTCATGCTCTGTCTCTCTCTGTCCCAAAAAAATAAATAAAAAAGTTGAAAAAAAAATTAAAAAAAAATATTTGAAGCCCCTTGATAAGGCTTCCCATTGACAGAAAATCCATCCCTTCCCCTTTGTTTTTGGTTTATTTCTAAGAATATGATAAGACAAAAAACATGTTCTTTTTCAAGCTCGTGGCTGGGCACCAGAAGACACCAAGAACACTCTAGATTGAAATACATGCCTACTTTGTTTTACTTAGGGAGACCAGAGAGTGTCAGGGTACATCAGGGCCCTTTAGCCCTGTGCTCCAACTCCTCTTATTCAAGTCTCTGGGATGCAGGGCTAAGCCTGAATATCCTATGCTTCTTTATCTTTGTAAGACCTAAATTTCAAAATCAGTTGCTGGTCTTCTACCATCTTACTTGAAATGTCTTTCAAACCACACAAACCCTTCTGTATAACACACAATAGTTTATATTAACTCTGAGTTCTTACCTGTTTTTCCATGTTTGATTTGGGACTTTTGGGGATTTCTAAGGCACTGAAGACACATATGTAAGTGACTACTTCAGCAGGAATTAGATTGATATTACTTAGTCCTTTAATTTTACAATGTCTCTTCTTTGTTCTCAATAGCTCCTGGGTCAAGATTCAATTGACAAAATAAGCATTATTGATTGTTCCTTTGACGGGAAAACTATAGATCAATAAAAAGTATATATAAACCATTTTTCTTTGGTTTTTAATGGGATACAGTTTTTAAGATAAACATCTGGGTGATTAGGGCAATTTCTTTTTCCTCACAATCATAATTTTGAGCTTTTTGGTGTTCAAGAATAAAATTTCAGGTTTAGTATGCTTAAATTAATGATATATTCTATACAAATCTTGTATTTTTGACTTCGAAGTTTAAGTCTTTAAAAGAAGGACATTTTGACAATGGGATGGAATTTTGCTACCATTTTAGACATGTCCTTAAAGAATAGTTATTTCTTCAACCACTCTTGGATAAAGTAGTTATCTAGCATTTTGTAAGAAAAAATTTAAAAATAGGTTCCAAAACTGAGGGTTAGTGGAAGGGTTGTGGGAGGGGAGGTGGGCTAAATGGGTAAGGGGCACTAAGGAATCTACTCCTGAAATCACTGTTGCACTATATGCTAATTTGGATGTAAATTTAAAAAAAAATAAAAAAATAAATTAAAAAAAATAGGTTCCAGAATATTTCCTAGCAGTTAATGTTAATATGATCTTTCTCCTTCAATAGATCAATGGTAGAATATTTTGGGATGCCTGGGTGGCTCAGTTGGTCATGATCTCACAGTTCGTGAGTTCAAGTCCCGCATTGGGCTTTGTGCTGATAGCACAGAGCCTGGAGCCTACTTCAGATTCTATGTCTCCCTCCCTATGCCTCTCTCCTGCTCATTCTCTCTCTCTCTCTCTCTCTCTCTCTCTCTCAAAAATAATAAACACCAAAACTTTTTTTAAAAAATGGTAGAATATTTTACTGGGAACTCTACATTGCTGAGCACACTGAGAGGGACTATGCTGGACGCCATACTTCACCAGAGCTCATGAAGCTGGCAAGCACAAAATAGAAGAAATAGAGAGATGAATGTATCTACCACCTGATCCTAGAAACTGTGTATGTTCTACCTATAATCCGTCTCTTCAGATTCCTACATCTGCTGCCATGCCTTTCATCATAAATAAAATCTTATAGATATTCCATACACAATATAATTTTTTCTTCTATTCTTTAAGTTTGAACACTGATCTTGATGTTCACTTTAACCTGAAGTATAAAAACAAATATGTTTGGAAAAAGGAAGGATGCAAAGGGTGAGCCCATTGTGCTATTACTTCTGGGACAAATGCTTCCCGTTCATCCTAAGCCTTGTTTTCCCCTCCATTGGCAATAAAACTGCTACCAGAGTTAGTTTCCTTGGAGACAGAGGAAATGAACCTATAGCATTTCCTGGAATTAATCCATTCCCAAATGTTGTTGTATTTATTTTACCTAAATTACCAGCATTAACTATTAATCTGTTCTCAAATTCCACTTGGACTTGTGTCACCAAGTTTTCTGTATTAATTTTAAATTTATTTTATTTTATTTATTTTTGAAAATACTGAAAATACTATAAATAATGAATTATTAATATACAAATTACTTGAGTCCTCTTTGATTCAATCCTCTTACTTACTGTCTATCTACTCTGTTCTAAATCGCCTGCCAGGTACTATGGGGAAGTAAAAAGAAAAAAAGTGTTAAGTGTAATGATTATTCCTAAGGAAACAGATGTGGTCATGGGTCTAAGTTTTAGAGAGGATTTCTCCTTCCCATACTCTACTCATACTAACCCATAATCAATTTCTTTCATCCTGTTCTCCAGAATATATTTTTATTTCTATTACTTCTATTACTTTATTTACTATTACTTTATTTGGAGAGAGACAGAGAGAGCGTGAGGGGGCAAGGAGAAAGGGAGAATCCCAAGCAGGCTCTGCACTGACAGCACAGAGTCCAACTCAGGACTCAAACTCACGAAACTGTGAGATCATGTCCTGAGCCAAAGTCAAGAGTTGGACGCTCAACCAACTGAGCCACCCAGGCCCCTCCAATAATTTAAATTAAAATCCAAACTCCATTCTCTGGCCCCATGCTTTTCCCCCTGACCTCATATCCTATAAAACTGCCACTCAGCAGGAACAATGTCACTTGGGAGCAGGTCAAAATCTCTGGGATGGGACCCAGGAATTGGTGTAATAACAAACCTTCCACGTGACTCTGATGCATGAGGGTTCATTGTCCCAAAGCCCTGTTTCCCTTAGGTTTGATCCAACCCTACAGGATTTCTTTCTGCTTTTTGAACCATTGAATTCAATGTTGTTGTCAGGATCTTTAATCCTCTATTTGGAATGTACCTACCCCTGATCTTTGCATGGCTTTCTCTTTGTCAATCAAGTTCCTACTAAATACTATGCCTTTGAAATGTTCCCCTGACTACACCATCTAATGCTGTCCTCCTTATTCCTTTCTTCTACATTAGGTTCTCCTTTTATTTTCTTCTTTTTTTAAGTTTTTACTTAAATTCCTATCAGTTAACATACAGTGCAATATTAGTTTCAGGTGTGCAATACAGTGATTCAACACGTACATACAACACATGGTGCTCATCACAGCAAGTGCCCGCCTTAATCCCCATCCCCCTCATCATACAACCCTCTGCTAACCATCAGTTTGTTTTCTATAGTTAAGTCTGTTTCTTGGTTTGCCTCTCTCTCTTTTTTTCACCCCAAAATATGGAACACTTCAGGAATTTGTATGGCATACTTGTTTAGGAGCCATGCTAATCTTCTTTGTATCGTTCCAAATTTAGTATATGTACTGCCAAAGTGAGCACAGTTCTTGTTCTCTTAATGGTGCTTATTACTACTTGAACTTGTTTCTATGTTTATGTATCAATCATGATATTAGACTGGAACCGAGGTCCTAAGACAATAAACAACATATTGTAAAGTGGGGTGCAAGGCTATATACAGCACTTGTAAAAGGAGGTTAGACAAAATTAGTTTGTACCCTGTGAGATTATTCAGCTCCGTGTATAAGATAAGTTTGAGAGGCCTAGAAAAGGACTGTGTAATAGAAAGTTTGAGTGTGGAAGTTACTGATACGTTCTGGGTCTCACTCCTTTTATTAGATAAGGACAGTCATGTTTTTCTTAGCCTCTGAAATAACAGCTGAGTACCCCACAGAATCTTCTTTGAGAGTTACTATGTGCCCCTTGCAGTGTGTGGGACGTTGGATTTATGTCTGAGAGTATCTCAAGTGTGAGAGATAGGCTGGTTATCTATTCTGACAGTGAAGTGAAAGAAAGGAAAGGTGGTTGGCTGCCTTGGGCAATTTGTATTCCTAAACTTCGATGAGGAAAAGGATGCATGATGAGCACTTCCTTTAGGCCACATGATGTTCCCTTAAGTCCCACCCAAAAGTTCTATAAGAAAAGTCAAAAGAACTTAGCAGAAAGGAGCAAAAGGTCACAGGCTAAAGAAGATGCTTTCAACAACCAGATGCAAGAGAATTTATCAACCACATAAAGGAAAAAACAGGCCTCCCTAGAGTTCACTTGAACAAGAGTGAATTTTACGAACCTGACTGGTCAAGATAGAGTGAAACTATGTCACATTATTCGTCAGATAAGGACTCCACTCACCATTCTGCTCCACCTTTCCTAGCTCTGACCCTGGAAGGATCAGCATAGGTCAAAGTTAACAAACTGGGTGAAGAATAAGCTACCCACTAGCCAAGGTCATGCAGACATCAGCTGCAGTGCAGATGCCTCGCCTTTTCCATCGTGAAGGACTTGGCCTATAGCCTTCTGGATTAGTAAAGACGAATGACCATAATACTGAATAAAATGTAAAGCTTTGATTTTTACTATATTTGGACTTACTAATTATCTATTAGGTTTTTAAAATATACATGTGTATACACACATGTATATAATCATGTCATCTTCAAAAAGGTATCACTTTACCTCTTCCTTTCAGATTTGCATGCCTTTTCTTTTTTTCTTGTCTAATTGTTCTAGCTAGGACATCCAGTACTATGTTGCATAAAAGTGGCAACAGTGGCCTCTTTGTCTTGTCCTGAACTTAGGGAAAAGCCTTGTAACTTTGCACCACTGAGTCTGATGTTAGCTGTGGGTTTGTCATAAATGATCGTTATATGTTGAAGTAAATTCCTCCTATATGATATTTGTTGAGAGTTTTTATCATGAAAAGATGTTGATTTTTTTCCAGTGCCTCTTCTGCATCTATTGAGATGATCATATAATTTTTATCTTTCATTCTATTAATGCGGTATATCACATCTATTGATTTGTGCATATTGAACCAGCCTTGCCACTCAGGGACAAATCCCATTTGATCATAGTGTGTGACCCTTGTAATGTGCTCTTGAATTAAGTTTGCTAGTATTTTGTCGAGGATAATGTACTCTTGAATTTAGTTTGCTAGTATCTGTGTTCATTGGGGATATTGGCCTGTAATTTCATTTTCTTGTAGTGTCCTTGTCTGACTCCTGGATATACATATCTGAAGGAAACAATATTAGTGTCTCAAAAATATATTTGTACTCTCATGCCTATTGCAGCATTATTCACAATATCCAAGGTACAGAAATATCCTAAATGTCCTCCTGTGGTTAAATGGATTAAAAAATGTGAGATACACCCTCCCCCCCCCCACACAGAAGAATGTTATTCAGCAATAAAAAAAGAAGGAAGTCCTGCCCTTTGCAACAACATGGATGAAACTGAGGGAATTTTGATAAGTTAAATAAGATAGATAGAGGCAAATACAGCACGTCATCACTTCTATGAAAATTTTAAAAACATATAATAGTAAAGCTCATTTCATAGAACCAGAGAATAGAATGGTGGTTCCCAGTAGCTGTGGGGAGGGGAAATGGGAGATATAGGCCAAAGGGTATACAGTTTCAGTTATAAGATGAATAAGTTCTAAGGCTCTGATGTACAGCATGATGGCTATAATACAGTATTTTATATGTGAAATTTGCTGTGAGTAGACCACATTCTCACCACATAAAAAGAGTTAATTATGTAAGATGATGGATGTTCTAATCATCTTTATCTTGGTAATCATTCCACAATGTATATGCATATCAAATCACCATGTTGTACACTTTAAATACATACAATTACATTTGTCAATTATTCCTCAATAAAGCTGGGAAAAAACTAAATAAAAATTGTCTACATGGGGGCCTTTTATTATGTGGAAATCACCCAAAATCATGGACATTTACTTACATTTTGTTCAAGGGTAGGAGACTATATTTAAAGGGACACAGAGAAATACAGTCAATATGCTTTCCAATTACATTTTATGAGAGTAGAACTTGTTCAAAATACAGGCTGTACTTACTTTCTGCTGAGCCATATCACCAAGAAACAGGGATCTCATCTATTATTGTTCACTAAGGTATTAGCACAAGATCATGTCTGGTATTAAGGAGTACTTAATACATATTAGTGAATGAATGAAAAAAATGAAAGAACAAATGCAAAAAAAAGGAATACAACTGGAAAACTGGAGGTTAAATTATGACTCTGCCATTATGTAACTATGTCATAATTAGTAAGCCTTAGTTAATTTCCTAGTAGAAATTAAAGAACCTACCTCTCAGGTGATTATAGGAATGAAATAAAATAATGCATATAAAATGTTTAGTTCAGTATCTGACCCATAATTATTATTATGATTACAATGCTTTAGGTGATAAGACATCTACATGTATAATATTGTGTTAAAACATAAAATCAGTAAATATCTTAAGGATTAAAGTGATTAGGTTCAAGTTCTGAGCATTTCAAAGTAGACAGAATTTGTAGAGTTGGAGCAGAGAACAGAAGAGGGAGGCATAGAGTGTGAGGAGGGAGACATGAGAAACATTCCAGGTGTCTAGGAACTGCTGGGTATATAACAATCAGAGTTCACACTTTTATCATCTCACAACTAATTAATTCATCAGCCTCTACCATTTTCTTTTCCCTAAAATATTGCTTCAATAATGGCACTCCCATAACAACAAAATTAACAACAAAAAAAGAAAAACAAAACAAACAAATGCCAATCAAAAATGCCCCACGGAAACTCTCTCTGCCCAGAAGGAAATCACAAGTCCTTATGTTGGTGTTCTAGATCCATTGCTATACGCAAAACGTCCAACTTCAAGTCTTACTATTCTTCACCAAGAACGTTCTTTTAGCCATATTCATCTCTTTACTGCCCCATGAATGTATAACAAACATTGATCACTGAAGTGTCTGTTCATTTTGTATTCTCTTCAGGGAAAGTGCTTCTCCCCTCTGAGCCTGTTCAAGTTGCCTCCTTCATCAGAGTTCAGCTCAAGTCATCCCTCCAGGGTTCACTCTCTTCTCCCTCTGAAAAGCCATTCCTCTAATTGGTTATAATGTTCTTTTGTCCATTTATCACATGCACTGGGACACCCTGTTCATTGTACTCTCATATAATCATTTCATTCCTGTAATTTAGTTATGTACAGCTTATTTTTTTTATATATTTATCTTATATCTACTACTAAGAATAATATAAATGCTTTGAGGAGAGAGGCAATATCATTCACTTCTGTGTATCTTGCTCACTGACTAATACTATATTGTGCACATGATCTGTTTTATAGAATTCTGCTGTGATGTGGATGCTGTGCATCCTGATGGCTTAGAGTAGTGCCAGTGTTAAAGTTGTCACTATATCTTATCAAGGAAACTGATATAGCCCAGGCCTTCCCCTGAAACTCTGGATCACCTTGAGGAAAACCAAAGGAGATATATGTTCCACAATAACCTCAGCCATAGCCAACAGCATCAATTTAAACTTTTGACTTATCCTCAGTCAGTATTGAGAATATCTATTTCTGCCTAATTGAAAAGGAGTTGGGTACTACTTGAAATTTTCTTTATAAGTTAATTGGCTTGTAAGTATGAAGAAAAAATGGGAGTTGGATGAACACAAAAAAATTTATATTGGTCACATAATCCCAAATAGGCTGTCAGATAGACAAGGATGGGTAAGGAGGGGTTCAGGTCATTTGTATCACTTAGGATGAATTCTTTAAATATCTCTGATAGAACCAGTTGAAATAAATTTGGAAATAAAGTATAATATTACCACAGAGTCATATTGTTGGTGACAGGAGAGCTAAAAAAATAAAGAAAAAATAACTGGCTGGTAATATTTTAAAGGGTAACCAATGCTCACCAGCAGCTGCAGTAAGACATTAAGTAATAGAGCACAGTAATGTTAACTGCTCTCCTGGTAAGAGTGGTAAATGAAATAAACCCCAGCATCCAGGGTATCATTAATCTATAGTGAATAATGGCAGTGGTAGTGTAAGGAGATTAAAAAGGGCATTGTAAACATTTGTGGCTGTATAATATACAAATTAAAAATGTGAGAACGCTTGCAGCTGCATAATCTACAAATTAAAAAGTGTAATAGCATGGCATTAATTACTGGCTGATCAATTCCCCCATAATTGCTGGCATGTAGATGAACAATTATAGGTCCGAAATGTTATTTGAGAAAGAGACATTGACCTTGGAACTGTAAGGAATGATACTCTGTTATAAGGTAATACAGGATCCTATCAAACTCAGTTCCAATATTTGTAGCAGCCGCCAGCTCAGTGCAGGGCTGTAATCACCACACTATTTCTTTCGATTATGGTGCCAGAGGGGTTACACATTGTTTTCTCTTTTTGAACAGAAACACCCAGTGACCTTCAGCCTTCTGAAAATGGGACCATCAGGCCTCATTTCCAAGTTCAAACAGTTTTAATAAAAATGAAATAGCAGGAGATAATGTACTTTACCCTTCTAGGCCAAAAGAACAGTTTAGAAAGTTGGAAAGACAAACTTGGTTCAGATGTGAACATTCCAACTGGGATTGTAGCTGTAGACGCAAATGTTTCCAGACCAACCATGTTCATGTTGACAGTTGATAGTCAAATAACCAGAGACTCAAATATTTGATTGATAGTGGAAATCAGAACACTTATCTCTTTTCATTTGCCCTCCTTAATAATAGATGACACAAGAAAGCTATGCTCTTGTTGGCAATTTACTGTTATGGTCACCATTAAGACAAGCGAGTTGAGAGGTTCAGCAGAGCAGTTGCTATATCAGACATGTGGCTTCAGTTGAAGTTAGCTCTATTAGTGCCATTTCTGACACTGAATTGCAACTTCACGCCCAGGAGTTACTAACATTCTTAGTCCCCTTCATTCATTTACTACATGTGGCAATCTTGATTTTGTTCACTGTCCTTATGTTAAAACTGTCTTCATCAAGATCACAGTAATTGCCAGTTCCAGTGGACATTTTTTACACCTAATCTCATCTGACCTTCTTATGGAATTGGACTCCACTGACAACTTCCTTTATCTAGAAACTCCTTTTTTTTTTTTTTTTCTTTTTTTGACCCTCTTTCATGACTGCCTCAGTTTCTGTACCTTATTGGCTTCAGTGATACTAACATTCAAACTTCATTCCTTTTTCTTTTTCTATTCATTCTTTCCCAGTGAAGTTCCATCTACTTCTAATATATCCGAGGGCTAAATCTCTGGTCCAGACCTCTTCTCTACACCTCATAGTCTGTAGCCAAAACACTACCAGGCATAAAGAAATGGAGGGCTCAGCCCCTCAGATCCTTCATATATGCACCTTCACACCAGACACAGAGTTAAAATTACCCTCCTTCTGTTCTCCTGATTGTGACTGACAGCTAGAATGCTGTGCCCACCCCATTTTTTAAGCTCCTGTACCCTCAGGCCAAGTCAGTCATCATGGCCTGTTTATATTGTCCTCTATTTTTTCTTGAATCTTTCACTATCCTATTGTTCTTTTTTTTTCCCCAGTGTTTTTGTCATAGCCTCATAATTTTTTCTTCCTCCACTTTAAGTACTAACTTCCCAATACACACATATAGGGCCATCCACAGTCATCACTGGCCCACTTGTAACTGGCCTACTTGTAACTTTTCAACTGCTTTGTATTTTTACTGAGTAGAGTTAAGCCTTTCATCAAGACCTCTGATTCCTTCCATAAACTGGCCCTTTATTCATTCGCCAATTGCACATGCTACTGCTTTCTAATCTTGCATGTTTTCTCCAACAACAAGTGACCATGATAACAAACTCTTTCAACAAAGCCAGCTTTATTAAACCTCCAGGCCTTTGCACATACTATTCACCCCTGTCTGGATTCCTACTTCATCCTTGTCATCTTAAAGTGTTTTCATCATCATTTTTTTAAGGGTCAATTTAGAGACCATTTTCCCTCAGAATCCTTCTTTGTCACCCTCAACAGAGCCATCCCTCTCTCATTTCTTTATCCCTACAGATACTTTCATTACAACACTTCTCAAAATGTGTGGTTTGTCTAAATGGCCATTCTCCCTCTCCTGTGTCTTTGTAAATGTGTTTCCTATTATGAAGCCTGACATCTGGTAGGCGCTTGGTAATTTTTATTTCATGAATTGTATGGAAGTTGGTAAAACCAAAAGAAGTGCTTGAAAATTAGAAATAAAAATGTAGACAAAGTACTCCTCTCTTGGGAGTACTTTGCTTATATTAAAGCAGTTGCAGTGGAGATAACAAAAACAGTAATAGTAATATCAAATGCCAACACTAATAATAGTGTAACTAGTCATAGTAATACAAATGCCAATCACTTCCTATGTACCAGATGTTGTGCTTCTTTTTTCTTTCTTTTTTTTTTTTTTTTTTTCTTTTTTGGCATGAATTATCCCATTTGATCTTGACAACAGATAAGGTAACTGAAACTCTAAGTTAGAGAGTTAAAAAAAGAAAAGCCTGTTCAGAATCACAGTGTTAGAAAATAGTGAAGCTAGGGGTCAATCCACAGCTATCTGATTCCAAAGTCTGTTCTATTAACCATTAATTATCCCACCTCCCCAGCCCCCCTTCCCAGTACTAGTTAAATTATATTTTCATTGAACAGCTCATTTTTTATTGAAAATACTGAAATAACATGTTATTTTGGATTTGTTTAGACCCAGAACATTTATCTCTGTATAGATATACTCCTAACCCACAGATTTTCCTTTAAAAAAATCCTAAATACCTTGAAAAGAGACTGACCTCAGTGAAACTTTCATCTGAAGCATTTTAAACAATCACATATCACACATACACACCAAACAAATTTTCAAATAATACCAGCACTTTCTCCCAAAGTAATATTCATCAATTTCTCCACTTGACTGTTCCATCTATTCAATACAATTATGGAGACTTGAAATACACAATAGATATTGATTCAGTTTCTCACATAGAGACCATTTAAAAATAAACACTTGGGAGGACATTTTGAGTGAAACCATTTACATAAAAAATAAAATACTGGCATATAGCTTGAGGTCAGTCTTAAAAGAAGCCTTAAAACATATAAAATTAAAGAAGCAAGTATCTTCAGGAACTTTTAATAGACTCTCCCCTTTGTGCTAATCAAAATAATTAGCATTTCTATTATTCCTTGGAATCTCACTATAGAACTCTTTGCTAAAGAGAGGAATTCAGTGGTTTAGAAAATGATTAGCATTTATATTATTACAAGGGCAACCCATTAGAACATTACTTCCTACAAATTAGAACTCAGAGTTATGAAAGCTAGCATTTCTACCACAAGCTGGAAAATATGTGTAAACTTACTCACCATGGAAAGGAATTCACTGCGGAGTTCATGAGACTGGACCTACAGAAGAACAGAAAAATGGAAAAGCAAAAATAAGAAGAGAGTGTTTTCAAAGTATCAAAATGAACTTGCTCTAATGTGGTACTACCCACAGACCAGCTCTCAGTGAGTCCTCAGAATGGCCCCAGAAGGTAGCTCCATGGGATCAGACTCATGATTCTGCTTCTGCCCCAGAGAGATAACATTAGTAAATCTAAAGAGTAGGAGAGGAAGAAAGTCAGACTTCCAGTTCTTTATTGGTTTCTCCATGGAAGATATTTTAACGATAAAAAAATCTCAAATTTAGAAAAATAATTAGTTGTTTGAAAATTATTGTAATTAAATACTTTTTATTTAAAAATCTGTGTGTAAATTCTAATCAGTTTGAGTAGACACAGTTTCCATCAAGAAAATAACAGTTCTTCATTTTCATGTCATCATTGCTTTTGGTTTGCTTAGTCTTTTATTTTTTTGATAATTTTTTTAATGTTTATTTATTTCTGAGAGACAGAGTGTGAGTGGCGGAGGGGCAGAGGGAGAGGGAGACACAGAATCCAAAGCAGGATCCAACCTGTCAGCACAAAGCCTGATGAGAGGCTTGAACTCATGAACTCTGAGTTCATGACCTGAGCCAAAGTCAGATGTTTAACCAACTGAGTCACCCAGGCTCCCCATGGTTTGCTTGGTCTTTTAATACATTAGAAACACTTAAAAAACATCTCTATGAGGTTTTCTGATAGAAAAAGTTAGAATGTCCCTTTACATTAATCAGGTCACTGGAGAAAGCCCCAGACTGTTCCTCTTTCCCTCCCCCTAACCAACTCAGATGCAAAAAAGCAGGTACATGGATGAGAATGGATCAGGGTCAAGGTCATTGAATGGGACAAAGTATCAGAGTTATAGCCTGTCTCTCTTTCAGGGTACCATCCTCTGGCTCCCATTATCAACTATCCTAAATCAGAGCAACATGGAAGGAGACTTCACCTCCTTTGGCAATTGTGAATAGTCCTACCCGAGAAAGACTGGGGAGAGACTACTTGCGCTAGTGTATAACAAACTCTCTCTCCTTTTTTCCCCTCAAAATTGTTCTCTTCCCCTCTTTTAAATTTTTTAAATCACTTTTTGTTTCGAAATAATTTTAGACTCACAAGAAGTTGCAAAAATAGTACAAAGTTCCCATGTATCCTTTACCCAGCTTTCCCCACTGACAACATCCCACATAACCACAGTACATTACTGAAACCAGAAAATTTGTTATTGGTACAATACTATTAACTAAACTACAGATCTTATTTGGAGTTCATCAGGATTTACATACATATACTTTTTGGGTGGGATGTATAGCTCTATGAAATTTTATCACATGAGAGATTTGTGTAATCACCACTACTATCAAGATAGTAAAGTGATACCTTTATATCACAAAAAAGAAACACCCTTAGTTACTTATTAATAGTCAAATACTTCCTCAACCCTAACCTTAACAAACACTGATGTGATATAGTATCCCCTTCCTACCTCCCTTCATTTCTTCTTTTTTTTTTTATCCTTTCCAGGCCACCATTATCTTTTCCCAGGTTGCTAAAATTATCTCTCCATTGTCTTTTGTCTTGTCTTCCACAAATCTAATTACCACACTGCAATGTGATAGAGCCATTTAAAACACATGGGATCATGTCATGCCACTATTATATACCCTATTTTAGTGACATCGTCAATATTTTCAGGATAAATTCTGAGTTCCATATTTTTTTTTCTTGATCTGGCCCTTCTCTAAACCTCTTTCATGGTCTCTTAATATATTTTCCCTTTGTATGCTGAATTCTAACACTATGGACTGTCTTCCATTTTCTCAGTTGGATTACATTCTCTACGAATCTTCTAGGTCTTGCATATGCCAGCTATACTTCAAGGAACATACTTTTTCTCTCCTTTTATCTAAATGATTTGTGATCAAGCTCCATCTCTCAACTTCAGTGTTATTTCCTCAAGAAATTGTTCTCTCATCGTCCAACTCTGTGTCAGGTGCCCCTTCCATCCACCATCATAAGACCTTGCACCTTTCTTGCCATAGCATTCATGAAACCCCACATTCCAAGTGTCCATTTAGTTGTGTCTACTCTTCACTGTGCTGTACACCTTAAGGGTCAAACTGTGGCTAGACCATTTATAATTCTATCCCCAAAGTCTAATTCAGTGATTAAAACCTAGAAGGTGTTAATAAGTGTTTGTTGAATGCATAATGAGGGATGTACCTTGTCGTATGGGACTAAAGTGCTGAGAAGATGGGCAATGGGGGGCAAAGTTAACACTTTGCCCATTACTACATTTTTTCATCTGCTAACACTAATTATATATGCATTGAAAACCCCTTAAATAATGATCTCTGCTATGTCATTTCTTACGTCACCATCTCAAAATGTTGAATAAAAGCATACTATGTACAGTGAAAAATAATTCTTAAAATGCTTGCAACCCATTTCCCATTGTGAAGGAACACCTCAGTAAAGCTTAACTTCTCAACTGCTGGTGAAATGGCATCACATTTGTGCCAGGTTTGAGTAGAATGAAATCCACATGTCACTAAATTTGTGAACCCAGTCCTCATCCTCAATGTGAGTCAATAAAGTTAGAAAGCCTTTCACTTCAGAATACAAAACACCTCATTGCACATTTCATATTCCATATTTCTAGACTAACTTATTAGAGATGCGTACACCATTTGCTGTTGCTTTGTGACACTGGCAAATGCTTTTAAATCTTCTAAATGTTTTTTTAAAATGTGTGAAATGTGTTCTTTTCAAGGACGTGAAAGTGAACTGAGGCCAAGTGGCAGTGGGCGTGTTGGCTATAAATCTACTCAATACATAAATATATGCATATTGAATTTTTCATCACTAGGCCGACTATAAAATACCTACCTTGTTGAATGTGTTATTTGTAATGTGCAAAGTTCACACTGCTAAGAGAACCATAACTTTTGCATTCTTATTTTGTTCTGTGACATGCAAAAGTGGGTTTATTTTCCCTAAAACATAAAACTAGACTTTTGTGAATATAATACTCCATCAGATTAAGGGCTAGATGTGTAGAATATTTTAACTATTCAAGAATAGATTCTGGTATATTATTTTATGTTAATTGTAAAGATCAATTTTTTCTATTTTCCAGCATGCTTAGAGGATATCAAATTTTATTGTTCTTTACTCTTCTGAATGAACGTAATAGATATGGCAATTAATTTTTAAAAAATTTAATGTAAAAGTGATCTATTTGCACATGGTATACATTATATACACACTCTCCATTATACATGTCTGTATAAATGCTGAAATTGATAATATTTAGCCATTTGGTAGATGAACTGGTCTACTATGCTTATTTGCCACTCGACTCCTTATAAAAATGGGGGGAAAAGGCTCTTATTTCAGTTAGGCAGGTCTCAAAGAAGTTGTCTCCTCTTAAATAAGTAAAAAGATAAAAAATCAGTGAGGACAGCACTGTCCTTTGGAGAATGGACCTTGCCTTTAGGTTTTTGTAATCTACAACTGATTTAATAAGATTTATTCTTTTTATGATTTATGAAACACTACTTGTAGTTGAGAAATAATTCAGCATTATTCTGGACAGGATATGAAGAATGACTTTTTTTAGCCTTTAAAAGGAGCCTATTCTGCTATTCTTTGAGGCAAAGAAATAAGACTGCTAATCTTGGGCACTATTTCTCTGCAGATGGTACTGGTCAGATCTTGTTCTTTTGGTTGAAAATGTGAATTTTATACCTTTATTATGGTAAAAGGATTGAGCTGCAACTTAAAAAGGAATATATGTTCCTAGGTAAATGGCAAACTGTTTGACTTCACTCTGGACTGCAGCACTTGCTGGGAGCAGTTTTTTCATAGTTGGATATGAAAACTAAGAAAGACTCAAAATGCATAAATTGTAGCAGATGCTTCCTTAACTTACCCTGGTGAAATAATTTTGATGGGTGGTTATGAATTTGTAAGTAATGTTTACTTCTGAAATGCCATAATTGCTTTTGGAACTATTGGAGGCATTTTGAATTGTATCTGTTTTTATTGTAATATGGAATTGTATTGCCATTTTATGAAGTGGCATCTTTTTGATGCATGGAAGTTCTGGATACATTTGTTATCCATCATGAGGAAACCAGATAAGTAAATATTACAACTATAACTGAAATGCTTCTTTTTTACATGAATAAATGAAAACCATTTTGAATCTGAAGGCAGAAACACTCTATCTGCAGACTGACAAATTGCATATTTGTTTGGTTTCAAAAAGCTGGTGTCTGGCTTCTACACTGTGACTGAGAGAAATGTCTGTCTCCTGCATGACAGAGCCTCCGAGATGGAGGAGCTCTCTTCTTTATGGAGGTGGGAGAGGTCAACTGAATGGACCATAAAGAAAAAGGTCCTTGTCTATATAATTACTTTTGAATTGAATGAGACCACACAGTCTTTCCATCCAAAATGTGGTAGCTTATCTATATTGCTACACTCCCAAATCCCTCTCGGCTTTCTAATATTTTCTATAAACGTTTACTGAACACATAACTTTGTGTAAAACATTAATAATTAGTTTCCTGTTAAGATACTTTGGCCACTGATAACTTAGAATTCTGTGATCAATCTAGCTTTAACATAACCCCCAAACATTGACCATATAGAGTAATATACAAGTGTTTTAATCTAAAGACTAAACAGACAGACCTGAATTTCAAAATGGCTAAGAAAGTGCAACTAGCCTTTGGAGAAAGAACTACCTCTAAAAGTGATCAAGTGATTCAAAAGAATAACCAGGTGTTTGACTTCTAAGAGGTACCAGAAGTTAAAAGAGCTTTTCTTAATTATGAGATAAGGAGTATATCCAGTACAATGACTTGTTCTTGTAAAGCAATGTTTGGGCAATACACAAAACAAGTCATATAATGCAGACATTTTTGTTGTCAGATAAGATGTGGATCAGGTAGATGACTGGCCACATGGATAGTCAGAGCAAAGGGAATGGAACACATTTGAAGACAGACCATCTATACCACTGCCTCTTAAACTTCAATGTAGATACAAATCTCCTGAGGAATTGTGATAAAATCCAAACTCTGAATAAGGATTTCTTGGGTGGGACTCAAAACTGTATTTGTAACAAGCTTCTAAGTGATGCCAATGGCACTGGGCTATTGACCACACTTAGAGAAGCAAGGTGAAACAGAAAAAATAACTCAGCAATGGAGCACCTGGGTAGCTCAGTGGGTTAAGTGTCCAACTTTGGCTCAGGTCATGATCTCACAGTTCATGTGTTTGAGGCCCACGTTGGGCTCCATGCTGACAGCTCAGAACCTGGATCTTGCTTCGGATTCTGGGTCTCCCTTTCTCTCTGCCCCTCTCCCACTCATGCACTCTCTCAAAAATAAACTTAAAAAACGAAGCTTAAAAAAATAAAGCGAATTAAAAAAAACAACAAAGAACCCAGTGCTTAGTGCAAAATGAGTTAAAGTAAATTTGACATAGAAACTTTGTTCCATTTCTTTGCTACAATTCCAGTGTCTCTGTACAGTCAGAGTTTATCTCTGTTGATGACAGTATCAAATCCCTATTCTTCAAGTGCAATGACATTATTATTTTACTTTCTCTTAGACATGACTTTATTCACTCATACAAAAACAGAAGATCAAAAAATGTCATTACCATTTTTAAAAGGAGTATCATCAAAGAAGTTATTATAAACTATATAGACCAGTAAAAGTAATCTAACTTCCAGACATAATACTAGACAATTATTAAAGAGCTGGCTTGTAAGTGCCTAAGAAAAGACAGCCACAAAAATAGGTCCCACTGAGCATTTACTAAGCACAAGTCATGTTTCAATAGCATAGTTTTTTTGGCAGTAGATGTAACAGCTCTAGATTTCCACGACTGACATTTTTTCTGTCACTAAATTTAAGAACAAAATGTAAAAACAGAAATTAAATGCAAGGAAATTTGTTTTTTGTTATCAATTATTATTGGAAAAACCATATCAAAATAAGGCTGATTAATTTATTGAGGTACATTGATTAGGAGTTTCTAAAATTAGACTAATAGGGTAAATGTGTTCAATTTTAAGTTTTGCTAATGCGTTAGATACATTAATAAATTAGATAATTAGTAAAGAAGACATTGGCATCAAAAATTTATATAGCATTGAGCTGTGAGAAACAGCAAAGATATTAACAAGCTAAAGTAACAAGTCATGTGCTGAACCTATGTATAAATAACACCAAAGAGTACTTTTGTCTAATAGTCCTTAAGGTCAACAGTAAAGTTTAGATATCTTAAAACATAAACAATGCATAATTTTATGAGAAAAAAATGACCAAGTTCTCTGACAGGTCTTTGTCTTCTACAAATTAAGGATCACTCTGAGGGGAGTCAAGAAGTGTTCTATCAAAGAGGTGACCTGAAACTTGTCCATGAAGTACAGGAATGGGTAGACAGATGGACAGAAGAAGCAAGTGACAGTGCTCGTTTAAATTAGTTAAAATTAAAAGGACTATAATAAGGAAGGCTGTAGGATAAAAAACGTGCATGGCCTCTGTAGAAACATACAAATAGATTCTTCATGAAGAAGTGCAAAGGTTATGTTGAAGTGAAACAAAACAGGGCATCTTGAAAAGTTATAATATTGTCATATGTTTAATTTCACTGTTTAGATCTTAATTTTCTACCTGTTCATTAGTTATTTTCAAAATACAGCTAATAATTTTTTATCAACTCACAATGTAAATCTTCAGTAAAGAATCAGAACCTAAGTGAATAAACGGCACAAGATTTGTTTTTTTCTTTTTGAAGAGGTGCTTGTTAGACAGTAGAAGAGGATTCTTTGGTACTTCAGTCTCAGGATCAAGCTTGCAGTGGAAGAATCTCTTGCCTCACCACTCCTCAGTTATGGAGATCTTCATTCCTCTGTTCACACTGGCCTGAGCCTTTTGACTAACTTCCAATTTCTCTCCATATCCTCACTGGTCCCATCTTGGCTTTCTTTGTTGAATATAAAGTAAACTGGATTAGGAGAACAGTGAGTGAGTGAGTGTGTGTGTGTGTGTGTGTGCGCGCGCGCGTGTGTGCCTTCTGAGTGAAGTACAGCCTTGAAGTCACAGATGGCACATTAGAAAAAAGAAATATAGTAAAATGAGTAAAATATATTCTCATTCACAATTTCCTAGAGGCCCCTTGGTTGTTAATTGAAACTTTTGTCTACTTTATTGAACAATAAAAGTGGCAGCAACTACTCCCAGGTGTCCTTCAGTATTAAAAAGAGGATAAAGGGTTCCTGGCAAAGGTGACAGAAATTAATGCGGTGAGCCCAGCTATCAAACATTCTGATATGTGAATTGCCTGATATTTCTATAATGCTGTCTTATGATTGGAAATGTTATTGCTTCTATTGAATCAATAGAAAATGTTAAAGCTCCACAGAACCCCAATTACAAACTAAAGCTGGAAGGTTAACATCTGGGAGCAGCAGAGATAGAAACAATCTCTATTGTCATACCTTCCTGACAAGTAAATGTCAGAAACATAACGCCTTCGCCTGGTCTCAGCACGGAGCACATGTAAAAGAGTGATTGTAAGGCTGCCTCAAGTCAAATCGCCTGTCATCTCAGCTTTGACACGGAATTACTTTTGTTTTATGCATCTATTAACCTTGAACTATCAGTATTTGTTTTAATGTTCCAGGCTGAAGTGACCTACGTGTTCTTCTCTCATGCAAGGAGAGGAGAGAGCCTATGGCCCAGGTTGGGACTGGTCTTTATGAGAAGGCAGAGTGAATGCATTTGGAAGGACCAGCTTTCTCCCAAATAGTAACTCCCTTTTTCGAAGTCCACCACTGGAAGGACAATTCCTTTGTATTTTAAGGGACTCTTGTGCCCAAGAATTTCTTGTAGAAATGCAAACATCACAGATCATAGAGAGAATGCCATATGATCAGTGATGAGACAGTTACCACAAAATGTATTCCGAAGAGGTCCTCGGTACAGTCAGTAGGGAAGGTGGCAGAGGGAAGAGAAGGCCTGAGTTTCTTATGGTAGAAGATGGGGCAGAGAGAGAGATTAAGTAACCTAACTTTGATCTGAATCCTGATGGCTTCACATATCACATCTCTTTTCATTCTTCCTAGACCTTGCATATTATTAAATGCTTTACATCTCCCACATTACCTTGTCTAGCATCTGTAAAGAATAGCCATTTTACATTCCTTTTAACATAATACTACATAAGGCAAGTGGGACAGTTCTATAACTGGATCCAGGCCTTCTGTTCTACTGCTTTTTCTTGTTGCTGCTACTGTTGTTGTTGTTGAATCCTGAGACAACTTCAGCTTCATCTGATGCGTGGTCTCAAATTACAAAGTAAAAAATATATATTATACATAATACATATATATATATATGTATTATGTATAATATATATTATGTATATTAACGTTTATTTATTTTTGAGAGAGAGAGACAGAGTGCAAGCAGGGGAGGGGCAGAGAGAGAGGGAGACACAGAATCCAAAGCAGACTCCAGGCTCTGAGCTGTCAGCACAGAGCCCAATGCAGGGCTCAAACCCATGAACTGAAAGATCATGACCAGAGCCAAAGTCAGATGCTTAACTGAATGAGCCACCCAGGAGCCCGAAAAGTAAGATTTTTTCTTGTACTTCTTTATTCACCATGGCGTATACGAGTCTGGGCTCTAAAAATCCTACTTTGCCCTTGATCCAATACTTCACATAACCAAAAGCATATCCTGAGCATATTTTGCTTGAAGCTTATTGTGAGGAATAAACCTGTTTGTTTTTGAGGTCTGATGTCTTCACCCATACTTTTAGGCTGGATGCAGCCCAGTATTCCTAGGGAGAGAGTTACTCAGTGCAAGTTTTTATCGGAACTAGATCCTATTTTCAACACATAAATTCTCTATAATAACCAGAAAAAAATCTGAGTCTTTCCTTTTGTATTCCTATCAACCTTTTATTTAGGCCACTTGTCTGCCTTTTAATATCTGAATTTTCAACTTGTTTGCAAAAAGAGATGACTAACATACTTTGCCCTTCCTGGTTCAGGATCACATCTCTACTCAGTTCCTAAAGTTCTTTTTCATTACTCACCATGGCAGCTCTCCTGTTTTCATCAACCACAAATTCTGAGCACCAGAATGCCAGGGCATCTAATCATTCTCTTAAATAGCAAGTGCTTTTATGGCATATACTCTGTGCCAGCCACAGCTATCAGCATTTAACACCTATTACCTCATGGGCTTTCCATAATAATCTCATAAGACAGGAAGTTTTATGGTCCCCATTTTATAGATGAAAAACTGAGGCACAAAGATGTGAAGATTGAAGTCTTAGAGTTAATAAGTGATAGAAGCTAGATTGAGACTAATCTCCTCCAGAACCTGTAATTTTAATACTCTACTACACAGCCACCCCATTAGCCATCTAAGGAGCTTCAGGTTTAAAAAAAAAAGATAAAGTATTTATTGAACATTTATCATAAACTAGACACTGAAAGATTTCTATATAAATATTTTATTTAATGCTCACAAACTTTTAAAAGTATGCAATGAGATAAAATGATTTGCACCTGGACACACTGTTACTAAAACTGATTCCAAACCCCACAGTCTTTTCAAAGTGAAGAGTCAGTATATTAATATAGATGAAAAAAATAACACTTGTTGATATACTCATTAGTGATGCTGTGTGGCATAGAGACTTGCACTAAAGCAATTTAGGATTTTTACCCCAAAAGCTAGATACCATACCAAGGTCATATCAGCCTTTCCTAACTAGCCCTGTTCCTGGACATCATGACATTAGGCCCCTGCTGACTCTGCAGAATATTTTCCTGTGACCCTTTCCTTTTCCAGAATTATTATCTACACCAGTGCTTTACTTTAATAAGCCTTCATTTTCCAGGAATGACTAATTTTATAGGAGAGACAAGCACTGCATGGAAAGATAAGGGAATTTTTAAGGCAATAGCATTACAAAATATGGCCTCCCAAAGTCAAATTAGAGATGTGTTTAGTAAGCTCAGTTTTATAAAAACAGATTTCAGCATTCATGGTGTGACTGCATATTTTAGAGTCTTGATTGTCCTATAATCAGACCCCATATTTATATTTCTTTCTTGTCTTTGTGAGAACACCAGCCTTTGTGAAATGTTTCAGATGAGCTCAATTCTAAAAGCAAGGTGGCTGACACCAACCTCTATCGAACCACAGCAACATAAAAATCAAACTGTAGTAAGTGATTTCATTTTTCCATGAACAACTATAAAAATACTGTCCATCAGTCTGGAAAAATACTGTCTTGGTGAAATAATGCCTATGGCCCAGAAATGAATAATTACTGTACCATTTATTCAGCAAAATTCTCTTTGAAGTTAGTAAAGTTTACATTGAATGCAAGTGGAGAACTAGATCTGATCATGACAATATTTCTTTGTTTCAAGCCAGGGAATATTTAGGAAGATGTGTACTTCAAGAGCAATTGGACGAGTGTATCACCAGATAAGGCAATTTTAGCACACAATGACTGGGATAAATGAAAAAAGACACATTGTTACTCATATCACAAAGCTCTAATTCACATTTATGCCAGCAGTCGCACGTACCAAATGGCTTATTTTCTCCATTACATTGGTGGGCCTTGGGATCAAAGAACTCTAAGTCTTGCAGGCAAGTTTATGAAAACCAGATTCCAAACAGTTTGAGGTAAAGTGTTTTCCATGGAGGTCACACTGAAATAAATGCATTGTTCGTTTGTTTTCTCTCTTCTATTTTAATTTATACAAAGCATTAATTGTAAGCTAAAGTATAATCAGATGATTGAGTTAAAATCTATCAAGTTTGTGTTCAAGCTGTGTAAAATATATGCAAATATATGTATACATGGGTGTGTGTGTATATATATATATATATAAACATAAACATATGCAAGTATATGTATACATGGATATATATATGTATGTATGTGCGTGCACGCGCGTGTG
This sequence comes from Leopardus geoffroyi, assembly GCF_018350155.1. Taxonomy (NCBI): domain Eukaryota; kingdom Metazoa; phylum Chordata; class Mammalia; order Carnivora; family Felidae; genus Leopardus; species Leopardus geoffroyi. Next base: position 61,678,576 of record NC_059339.1, read on the forward strand.
TGTGTATATGCGTACACACACACAGACACCATATGTACACATCTCTGTGGGGTAGTGGATATAGGAAAGTTCATTACTTAGACTCAAGTCCCTATAAAACCTGCTTTTTAATTAGGAGACAAATGCATACACATGAAACAATCAGAGAACATTGCAAAATAATACATAGCTGCATTATATATTTAGTGGCACAGACTTCCTATTTCAGAAATTCACAAAACATATCTGATCCAAAGTCTTGGATAATAAGAGGCATGTCATAAAAGCCCAGCCAATTATTATCCTTACCTCTGTGCTTCTTAGCACAGTATATGACACCCTACAGTATAATATTTAGGACCAAAAAAAAGCCCAATTACATAACAGTAACTCATTCATTAAACCAATATTTATTAGTAACTGCTAAAAAAGGCGAGGGGGATTAAAAAAATGAATATGGCGCAATCTCTTCCCTCAAAAAGCTTACAATTTAGTGGTAGAGACAAGGAACAAGAATCCAGTGTCCAATACATGTACATTGTTATCTGCGCAGATTGCTGTATCATTTGAAAACAAACTTTGTGGGGCACCTGGGTGGCTTAGTCGGTTAAGCATCTGACTTCAGCTAGGTCATGTTCTCACAGTTCAAGAGTTTGAGCCCCACATCAGGCTGTGTATTGCCAGCTCAGAGCCTGGAGCCTGCTTCAGATTCTGTGTCTCTCTCACTCTCTGCCCCTCCCCCCCTCGCTCACGCTCTCTCTCTCTCTCTCTCTCTGTCTCTCAAAAATGAATAAATGTTTTAAAAAATTAAAAAAAACAAACTTTGCACTAGCTACATCTGAACTCCATGTGAACATTCTGTTTACCAAAAAAAGCAACAAAAATAATAAAATAATAAAATGAAGACCCAGGAGAATAAGGGCTTTGCTGTGTCACTTCTACTATGAGACATCTAGCCTTCATGGAATATCCTCATACAAAAGATTTAGGGAAGACTGAAGTTCTGTGTTACAAGAAACATAACAACAAAAGAATTCTTTAAATAATGCCTTGCTTATCTTGATATGACAAGCATGGCACAACAATATAACAGCCAAGAATGAGACACTAGATAAATGAATAAATGGATGAATGATGCTATCGGGCCTCTCTCCTTGAATACACAACCTTGTAAAAGTTAATGTTAGTAAGGTTCATTCCTTAATAAGTCATGCATTGCTTTTTTCTTTTTCTTTTCAATTTCTGATACTGTAATTTAAACTTCACAACTGTTTATACTTGTTTCCTTTAGGTAAGCTCTTTGAGAACAAGTTCTGTTTCATACTATTTGGAATCTTATTCAGACCATAAAATAGTACTATGCATACAATAACTGCAACCCACCTCCTGAGAAAGCACACACACAAATATCTTGATATATCAAGATTAAGAGAGATCAAGGTGCAAAACCCAGTTTCACGATGCACAAAACTGTGACAGTGGCCAAGAGATTATGTAAACCTCAGTTTTTTTCATGTGTTCAATGAGGGATATAATATCTATCCAATAAGATTTTGTGAAGATTACACAGAATGAGATCTATACAAAGTCCCAGAAAAAATGTTTTACCCAAGAAATGCTAGACCTCTTTCTTTGGCATCCCACACATTCATATGCACACATGGGATGAAAGTGCTATTGCAGTAAAGGTCTCCACCGCCTGACACAAATGCTCAGTTCAGCGCTCAGTTCAGGGATGACACACAGAGAACACAAGGTAAGTGATACCCTGTAGAATGTGAAGCAATGACTCTGAATAGGGTTTGTTGGATTCTGAATTATTGAAATCAGCAATGATCATTTAAAGGGCAGAACTTGGGCTTGGTCCAGTGATATGAATACTGATTTGGCACATTTCCATTTATATAAGGCCCGCTGATAGTAAATCATACATTGTGTGCGTTATTAGTGTCATGCACTATATATAGTAGTTTAGAATAAAATATCCATTTTGATGAGATGCAGCTAGATGGGGTCAGTTTTTGTCTTAAATTCCTTTATATTCTATGCCTTCAGCAATTACACATAAATAATTTCCTTGCACTTTAAATTTTACTATCTTGTCCGCTTATTCCTAAACATAGGTTATATACATTCTTTTCTCTTTACCTTTCTTTATGCCATTTTCCTGACTGGTGAATTCTTCCACATCTTCTCTGCTTTTCTGAAGTCTTCCAGGCTTTCAAAGACCAGCTCATTTTCAAACTCTAATCTCATTAGGGTGCCTTGTTCCTTCTACCCCCACAAAGCTTATCTTTCCCTGGCCAGTTTCAGAACTCAAACATCCATATCTCATTAAGTTCTTAAACAATAATTCAAGGCAGCTAATTTGTTCTATTTTTTTATATATCTGGTTATCCAATTTTGTAACAGCTATGACCTGCTTTACAACATGGAGCACAAATATAGTCAGAGCATTTTAATATATCTAATTAATATTTTATTTCCCTCAAGAGTTCCTAGCAGGAATTTACTCCCTTTTTTGAGAGTAAGGCACCCTGCCTCTCCATAATCCAGACTGGGCCTGGTGAAAGAAATGAGTCTAATAAGGCTACCTCAAACATATCTTCTTGCTGTCATATAAAGAATGATCCTTTAGAACTTGGTCTTGCAGCACTATCTCCCTGACTGCTTCATATCCCTGCATAGGAAATGGGATTCCTTAAGGAAAAAGGACCCCATTCCTTCAGGACAAAGTTTCATTAACAATGTACAATGGTTGGACTCCCTGTGTAGTTCATGCCCATGTGTACCTATATTCTGTACTGTTACAAAATGATCAGAAAATAATCTATCACTCTTACTCATTGTGCTTTAATACATATTTTGGAGGGCCTTGTTTGTCAAAGGGATTGGTTCAGAGATAACTTCCAGTCTTAGTAACTTCCTTAACTGGAGCCAGCTCTTCTCTTGAGCCTCCTATACCTTTATCTTAAACCTAGCTCTAAGATTAACTTCTCCATTTTCAGGGCAATTTACATCAAAGAGTTTCACTGCCTATTCCTTCTACTGGGCTTTGGGGAAGATCACTCTGCTCACTGGCTAGCTCTACTTCAAATCTTGTACATTTGGAGTCACATTAGGAGTGAACATTCTTCATTTCTAGAAGACCTTTAGGAAAATTAAACTCTAGGCAAAATTCACCTTCTTTGCAAGGGTCAGTTTCATTTACCATGAGTCTCAGAGAATGTCAACCTTTGTGCAGTGACTAAACTCATTTAAAATATAATCTCTAAACAGCAGAAGCCTACTCATCCTATAGTAAGAAATTTTATTACACACACACACAACCCTTCCTGGAGAAAAAAAGAAAGAAAGAAAAAAAGAAAGAAAGAAAGATAACTGGAAAATAAAAACAACAAAGAAAGGAAAACATATATCTTGTCTACCTAATTAAAGGCCAGTATCCTAAGCATCTCCTTTGTATCTCTAAAAACTAGCACAAGAGTTTGCACAAAGTGTTATTAGGATATAAAAGCATATAATCATCAAATTTAGATATGGAAGAAAACTTAAAAACAAAAAACTTGAAATCAGACTTGAATTGTGACTAGCCCAAGGTCATCACACTAGTTTTGTGTGAATGAGGTAAACATATTTCATTGATTATGATAATATCTATTTTATGTGCTATTTTGCTAAACAAAAAGGCCTTAAGGATAAAGGCCTTGACATCCACTTCTAACTTTCCTAAAGTAATTAGCCCAAGAGTACAAACACAGTGAATATACAGTGGTCATTTTACAAGTTAATGTTGAAAGAACAAAGGGAAAATGTGATCTTCTTATATGGTGTTTCATTCTTTCCCATATAATTTCTGTATGTCATCTTGAAGAGAGGAACTGAGCTTAATACAAAATGTTACAATTTGATTACAGGGATCAGACTTGGTTAAATTATTTCTTACTCTTGACTATCTAGATAGAGTGAAAATGCTAGTGGCAGGCAGAAAAATTATGACATCTAAAATTCATTTTCTGGCTATTGTTGTCATATTTATTGCCATTTTCAATGAATGTAATTATTTTTAAATAGCTTTCACCATTTCCATATGCATCACTGCTGAATTGCAGAAAAAAAAAAAAAAAAAACAGCTAGTATCATTCAAGGATGGCCCTGGGTATAAATTAAGTAGGAAATATGTCATTGGCTATCTTTCAATCTTCTCTTTCCATGCCCCTTTAATTCTTCCAGAAATAGCTCTTTGTTCACACCTAGCGTCTGTTTGGTGCTTATTGGCTGCTTGGAAACCAGTTCAGCACTTCGTAATGCCATTCACCTGAACATGATCTCCACCATGAGGCAACTGAGGTGAGGTTCCATAGGGGCTGTGAGTTAACCTCAAGTCAAAACAGAACCATCTGCTCCACTGTCCTGCCAAACCAGAAACTGGGGCATTCAGAAGTTTTCCCTATTGAAAACTCTCATTATAAACATTTGTCTCCAGGTTCAAACCTATATCAACATTAGTCTAAAGAATTCTTAGTAGCTAGAAGGCAGCTGAAAATTCTAGAGATTCCTTAAACCAGTTTTAAAAAAAAGATTTTTTTATTATAGAGATTATTACATCTATATCCCAGTGGTTTTAAACTTTAACAATTACCAAAACTGAGCTCACTCTGAAAACATGAATAATATTCCTATGATTGAAAGCAACCAAGGTTTATAGTAACTTTAAGGGCTATTAAGCAAGTTCCTATATGAATCCAGAGAGTGAATTGTATAAGCATTTAGAATGTGCTGATGATAAAGGGATTCATAAAAGTTGTTATGCTGATTTTATGTTGATGGATGTTTGAATATAAGGTGAGTTATTAACCAGAGGCAAGTGAAACTAATGTTTAAGTGTTATGATATATGTGTAATTGAAAGTGAATTTTCTTGGCAAAATGGGGAGCACAGTGAAAGAGAAAGAATGAGTGAGTTCAAATAAAGATAATAACAGAGATAAATCCATTTTCAATGTGAGTACAAGTAGCCAAGTTTCCCATAAAGCCAAGAATTTTAACCCCTAAAGGAATCTAGTCCAAAAATATTTGAAGTGTTATACATATTTGTAATATGTTAGGTGGATAACAATTCTGCTTCTTAATTAGATCTGTGAAGTCTTCCTTCTTCCTCCTCTTCACCATCTGTCATTTTCCCACTCTTTGCAGCCTGTTGCCTCTTTCTTGCCTCCTTTTCCTACTGCATATTAGTAAAACTAATGAGTGGGACATTACCTTTCCTTTGGATGCTGTCCTAGTTACTGAAAGAATAGAGCTCTGCATCCATACCATGACAATTCCTTTAGCGTTTGGACTCCAAAAGCTTAGTGCAAGGACTCCACCATATAATTTGGACCTAGTAACGGTTGAAAAGTGGAAACACAAAGACCTATGGACACATTTCTCATTCTCTTCTTCTGTTTCCTTCCTCCATGGTCCTGCTCACTTTTCTGTAAACTTTCATTTCATACCAATACCAGGAAATAGAGTAGGGAAGAACTTCCCAACTGACAATAGATATCTGAATGAAACATTTTATTTAGACTTTCTCTTAACCACTGTGCATGGTGGTGCTGTCCATACTCATCATTAGCATTTCTAAGTATTTTTCATAGTATTATCCTATTCACCTAATCGGCACAATAGACGTACATGATTTTGCTCCTTCACTTCCATTCTTGCTTTTATGGATAGAAAAATAAATGTTAAAGATGTAGAGGGTATTTTTCTCTTTCTTTTATATTTCATGCTCAAATAATCTAGCATGAAAAAAAAGATTAAGGGAATTACTTTTTAACATTTTGAGCAAGACTTTAAAAAATAAGTGTGGTGGGGCGCCTGGGTGGCGCAGTCGGTTGGGCGTCCGACTTCAGCCAGGTCACGATCTCGCGGTCCGTGAGTTCGAGCCCCGCGTCAGGCTCTGAGCTGATGGCTCAGAGCCTGGAGCCTGTTTCCGATTCTGTGTCTCCCTCTCTCTCTGCCCCTCCCCCATTCATGCTCTGTCTCTCTCTGTCCCAAAAATAAATAAACGTTGAAAAAAAAATTAAAAAAAAAAAATAAGTGTGGTGATCAATGAACTCACAAAACTCTGAGGTGGTGGTGTTTTTATTCTTTGGTTAGTTGGTTAAAGCCAAATAGACCTATACTAGAGGGAAGAAAAAGAAAACCTTAAAGGCACTTACTAACACTTGAAGAAGGCAAGGTAACTTCAAAACACATCACAGAGAAAGCAGAATCATACGCATCTCTCTCACAAGGGTGTATTTATTGACATTTTACACTTAGGGAAAAATTTAAGTCCAGAATATGGAAAGTCTTCCAGCATTTAATCAGTTTAAACCGTCCAAATTAAAAACAAAACAAAACAAACAAAAACAAAAACAGGTGGAATCTAAAAAACAAATGAATAAACAAACTAAAAGCAAAATCAGATCTATAAATATAGGGAACAAACCAACGGTTGCCAGAGGGAAGGAAGGGAAGGAAGGGAAGGAAGATGGGCAAAATGGGTGAAGGAGAGTGGGAGATTCAAGCTTTCAGTTATGGAATGAATAAGAAGTCATCAGAATACAAGGCACAGCATAGGGAATGTAGTCAATGATATTGTAATAGCACTGTATTTTGACAGATGGCAGTTATACTTGTGATCGCAACATAACATATAGAGATACTGAATCACTATGTTGTACACCTGAAGCTGATGTAACATTATGTGTCAACTATACTCAAATAAAAAAATTAAAAGAAATAAAAACAATAGCAACAACAACAAAGAGGGGTAAGGGTAGTTGAAAATACTATACCATAGAAATACCAAATTTTTAAACATCTTGAAGGGGAACCTGGGTTGTTCAGTTGGTAAAGCATCCAACTTCAGCTCAGGTCATGATCTCACAGTTTGTGGGTTCAAGCCCTGCATCGGGCTCTGTGCTACAGCTCAGAGTCTGGAGCCTGCTTTGGATTTTTGTCTCCCTCTCTCTCTGCCCCTGTCCTGTTCACTCTCTGTCCCCCTCTCTCTATCAAAATCGAATACACATTTTTTTAATCTTAAAGAAAAAGATCATTTTTTTCTAAAAATATGGCTGACAAATGGCAAACAGAATATGTCAAACAATAAACACAATTCTACCATTTTACTTCTCCCTTATATCACCTGTCCCCTGCCAAATATAAGCAAATAAAAAAAGTGAATATTGGAAATTAGAGTAGCTGCTTTGTTGTTTTATTATATTAAAATTGATAATACAGTATTAAACAGATAAGGAGTGAGTCAGTTTGGATTTGTCATGCCAAAACTACCACTGCAAACATTTTACAAGGAAGTTTGTTAAAACAAGTGAATTCCTTCAGATCTCGGTTATGCTTTGGTTTGCTTTGGTTTGGTTTAGGGGGGGGTGGGGGGGTTTGTGCCTTCTCTCAAAATTTCACAGAACATTCTTATTGTTAAATGGTAAAATGTGAGTTATATTATAGTGCAGACATGTGGACTTATAATTAGTAGAAACTTTTATGATCCAACATAAGAAGCTTAGTGATGAATTGAATTCTATGGTGCACAATTTTACATATTCATACTATCCTAATGTAAGTGTCTCACTAGGGTTTGGGGAGTGTTGTAGACTATCAGGCCCCTTCTGTTTGTGAAGGACTAAAAAGGGACTATTTTGGACTTTTAGAAATCCTGGAGTATTTAATATTAGTTGGTATTTGCAAGGGGTTTGGGAGCCAACACTAGTATTTTGTTGAGGTTGAATGGCAGCAGGGTATGGGACAGATGGCTATTTCAGTATCAGAAGAATCAAGGTGATGTTCTAACTCCACAATTTAGTATTTGCAAGGCTTTGGAAAAGTCCTTCTATGAATATCTGTTTCCTCATCTAAAGTCTCCAAATAGCTTTCTTTTTCTACCTTACCTATTACCCAGAGTTGTTCTGAGGATTAAAAAAAAAAAAAAACCCATTGGTATTGTTTTGCTTTTTCTTGTCTTATTAAAAACTGAAAAGTAAGGCATTATTACTATCAATGCACATATGCTTTGCTTTAAAATATTTTAGATTCATTCATACGTCTTTCAGTCTCTTAAAAATTCAAAATATAACTTCAGGTTACCATGGCTCAGAAATTATTTATTTTCAGGAACTGGAAAAGGCATAACATTTCAAAGTCATCAAAAAATAGAGATGGAATGGGATAGAAAAGAAAGTAGCTGAGGTCTTCCGGTAGCTGGAGAAAAACTGCTTTGTGTTTGTACTATGTGAATGTGGTAAAGCAGAATTTAACGAAAAACCTCTGTTTCATGCTGAAGGTATCAGTTTGAGTTGATTAGAGAGATAAAAGCTTGCTCCAAACTGACAAACTTTCAAAACCTCATCCTGAGTCTTTTCTGACCAACCCAACAACCTACTATCCTTAAATAACTTTATATCTGGAGTTTAACAGTCACTTGGGGCAAAATTATCTGGTCAGGGACAGAAGCTATGAAGACTATGATCCAGAGTACATAAGACCTAATGTATACTTTAAAGAAACACCTAACAATAAAGGTAAAAGGGGGTATAAACAATCCATGACCTTTTACACTAAATGACGTTAGCAGGTTTTACTTTTAGTGAACTGATATTTGTAAAGTAGGTTTCATGAGGAGCCCCAGACTTAAAAATGTCCATTTAAAACTATGTTAACTCTTTAACCTAGTTAAGAACTATTTGCCAGTGAAGGAGCTGTGACATAATAGGTGGTAGACTAATAGAAAGTGATGGGGAAAGCATACTATATTTTTCAATAGACACTAACTGTAAAAATATCCTGGCTTCCCTGGCACATTTCAGTGAGGAAGTCCTCTCACTTTCCTATATTCCTAGATCCATTGTTAATCATTTTTATTCTACCCAGAGCAGAATGACCTTAAATAGACTGGGGGGCGGAGGGAGGGAAGTACCATATTTTTGCTGGCAAAACTGAGAGTAAAAACCCTTTAATTAATAGAACAGACTGTGCCAGTAATAAATTTAGCTCAGACTAACTATTGTTCTCCCTGAGAATCACTGGGCTGTCTGTAAGCTTGTATGGGTACATTTGTGGGTTTGATGGCCATACCAAAGCTGGTATCCATCAGAAACCTTATTCAAAGATATCTTCAACATGAGACTAAAGCAGTGGCAAATTTAAGGTCAACTGCTATTGTTATAGTTCCAACAAACTCCAATGTTTTTCATAATGGCTTTACTTGAAAACAGAATATAGCCAGTCATGGCTTGATGTAAGTGAGCAGTTGACAGTAGAATTAAATTCTTTTCACTGCAGGTGTTTTATTGGTATTATCTTTATCAGCCTCATCACCATCATTATTATCATAATCATTAAGCTCTTACTATGTACTGATATAGTGGAGATAAAAAGAAGAGTAACTAACATCCTCTGCCTCTGAAGAGTCTATAATTCATTTTGATGAGATAGCACATATGCATAGAAGACCCAGTAATAATTGTATATAGAATGGTATAAAATAAAATACATTGTTTATAGAAGAAATATAACTGGGAACTGAAGCTAGCAATAGGCAAGCCTATATTCATCATCTATGCATCCATTCAACAATATTTATTGACTTTTATCAGAAATAAATTTGGCTGAAATAGAGGGAAAACACATGATTGGTTAAAATAAATAGGATTCTTATTATTCTCCCATAACAAGAGCCAATGGTAGGTCTTCTATGCCACCAAGAATTCAGATTTTTATATTCTCCAATGATAAGAACCAATGGTAGGTCTAACTATGCCATCAAGAATTCAGATTCTGTAAGTCCCCATATTTTTTGTAGGTTGGCTTCAGCCCCATGACTGCTACCTCTTGTTCACTAGATATACCTGTAGGTCCAGATGGTACATCTGCAATCAAGGCAGAGTGAAGTAGTAGGGGGCATGGAATAGTAAATCTCTAAGGTGGGGAAAAGAGAACAAAGTAAAGAAGGGACAGAGATAGGTGGAAAAGAGATTAAAAAAAAAAGAAGATAAGGAACTTAGAAAATGGAAGTTAAAAGAGAATTTTTCAACAGCTGGGAAGTATAAGCAAAAGATTAGATGGAGAATAATAATGCTGTGTTTTGGATAAAAGTTAGCAGCACAACAGGGCTGTCTATTATATATCAACTACCCTAAAATTATTTATGTATTCCACTTTGTAAAAGTGGCATATCTGTGATCTCCAGTTGAAGATTTCTAGGTAAAGATGAAAACAAAATAAATGGGCTAACCATAAGAATGAACTACACCCAAGGAGTTTTTAGAATTTTATTTAAGGACAAAGTCAGAGGCAGTAGGCAGGCAGGCAATAGTTAGAAACAGACAGGCTTCAAAACAACAACAACAATATATTGTGTAAAGGGTTAGTATCCAAAATCTATAAAGAATTTCACAAACCCGGGGCGCCTGGGTGGCTCAGTTAGTTGAGCACCGACTTCAGCTCGGGTCACGATCTCGCGGTCCGTGAGTTCGAGCCCCGCATCGGGCCCCTGTGCTGACAGCTCAGAGCCCGGAGCCTGTTTCGGATTCTGTGTCTCCCTCTCTCTGACCCTCCCCCGTTCATGCTCTGTCTCTCTCTGTCTCAAAAATAAATAAATGTTAAAAAAAAATTAAAAAAAAAAAAAGAATTTCACAAACTCAACACCCAAAAAAACAAATAACCCAGTGTAGAAATGGGCAGAAGACATGAATAAACACTTTTCCAAAGAGACATCTAGATAGCTAACAGACACATGAAAAAATGCTCAACATCACTCATCATCAGGGAAATACAAATCAAAACCGCAATTAGATACCACCTCATACCTGTCAGAATGGCTAAAATGAACTACCCAGGAAACAACAGATGTTGGAAAGGATGTGGAGAAAGGGGAACACTTTTGCACTGTTGGTGGGAATGTAAACTAGTCCAGCCACTCTGGAGAACAGTTCAAAGGCTCCTCAAAAAATTAAAAAAAGAACTATGCTACGACCTAGCAATTGCACTAGTAGGTATTTATCCAAAGGATACATAAATGCTGATTCTAAGGGGTACATGTACCCCAATGTTTACAGAAGCACTATCAACAACAGCCAAATTATGGAAAGAGACCAAATGTCCATTGACTGATGAATGGATAAAGGAAATGGATAAAGGAAAAAAAAAAAATATATATATATATATGTATATATATACACACATACACACATACACAATGGAATATAACTTGGGAGTCAAAAAGAATGAAGTTTTGCCATTTGCACCAATGTGGATGGAATTAGAATGCATTATGCTAAGCAAAATAAGTCAATCAGAGAAAGACAAATATCATATGATCTTACTCATATGTGAAATTTAAGAAACAAAACAGATGAACACAGGGGAAAGGAAGGAAAAATAAGATAAAAACAGAGAGGGAGGCAAATCATGAAAGACTCTTAAATACACAGAACAAACAGGGTTGCCGGAGGGGAGGTAGGTAATGGAGATGGGGATGGGCTAAATGGGCTATGGGCATTAAGAAGGGCACTTGTTGGGATGAGCACTGGATGTTATATGTAAGTGAAGAATCACCGGGTTCTACTCCTGAAACCAATACTATAGAGTATGTTAACTAACTTGGATTTAAATTAATTAATTAAACAATAACCATCCACATAGGTTTCAAGATTCAAAGTAAATAATGGGATGAGAATCTATTTTTATTGATAAAGATACACTAAAGTCCCAGAGGTCAAGCCAAGGCATATCGATGAGGGGTGATCAGGAATCTGACTGGAGTTTGCAACAGTAAAAAGAATTTAAGAATAAGTCATTTTTACCTACTCAAAAAATATATATATTGAACCCACAATCTGTAGGTGAAGGTAAGGGCCACATATTGACCTGGCTGGAACTTTCTCAGTAAGTACAGTTGACATGGACAGATTCTAATATAACTTACAGAATTTTGTCAGCAAAACTGTGTCCTCCAGGTTTGTTTATTTAATTCGGAATTAATTTTATTTAATATGTTTGATCTAGATTAATTATCAAATGGGCCTAATTGTTCTCCACTCTATACTTTCTCTTATTCTGGACCAGTCTTCTTGGCTCACTTTATGCATTACATTCATAGAATCTGCTAGAAATTCTGCGACAGAGTATATATTCAGGGCTATATGAAATCGGTTCTACTCAACCATATCTAATAATTCACCAGGGCCTAGTATTGCTTTTCTCTGTTCTAGAGAGATGCAGTGACTTTTCATCCAGTCATTTCTTGCAATCTGTTAGAAATTGAGGGTGATAAAAATTGTATTAATTTTGTTCAATGGTTAAGATGTGTTCCTTAGTCATCCCAGTCCTTTTCTACCTCCAAAACACACACACACACACACACACACACACACACACACACACACACACACCTCATTGCTACTCTTATGGTGTAAGCAAGCAATTTTTCATTATCTACTCAAAGTCTTAGACTCCTTAACTGTCAACATCCCCTGCAAGTCATCTTCTGAACTTCAGAAGAAAACCAGTCACTTCATCAGCTCTACAAAAGAACTTTTCCATACGTTATCAGAATATCCTCTATGGTTGTTTGCTTCCATCTAAGATTCAAACCTGTCAGTAAACACCATTTTATTCTGACATAACCAATGGAAGTTATAATTTTTCTTTACTCACATATGAAAGATCTTTAAGATAGAAAAAATAATCACGCAATTTTCTTCTTTATTCTAGAACTCTGTCAGTTTTAGTTTCATAGTTATGTTTCTGGTAGTTACAGTAGACTAAGTTTATTTTGTTACAGTATGGTTCTAGACTCTCCAAAAAAATCTCTAGGGGAAAAATGTTTTCATAAAAACCATGGGGCAGTCAAATACATTTATATTTCTCTTACCTTTGATTATCTACATGGGTGACGTACATTAGCCCTCTTCCTAAAAATTATCTCCCCTTCACCCAGCAAATTAAATTAAATGGGGAAAAAACTTTTATAAGAGAACAAAGAACTAGGTAAAAGTTAAAGATAAGAGACTCCTCCATTCCAGTTCTAAAAACCTGGGGATTAAGCACAGTCCACTCAACCAAACGTATTTACTGAAGGCCAAATCAGAGTCTGGTATTTCTAATAAATCTAACTTGGGTTACAGAGGAAGAACCTTCTAGGGTTTATAAGCCTATCCGTATACTAAAAGAGATTCATGATCAGATCTGAGCTTCTCTGTTATTGTTAATGTGAGCTTTTGTTATTGTTTTAGGACGGGAGGAAAATATTTGTGTGTTTTGTTTTAATTCAGAACAGAAGACCTGAGATCTGGAGGCCCTTTTTCCATTACCAGGTAACAGCACTGGGATACTTGTTGAAGAGTATGTATGTTCTTGAAGATTACTGTAGCTGAGCAAACAGATGTCATCCCACATCCTGTGTTACAGGATGTACTCCCCTGGGTACAAGATAGTGAGGAGCTCTTCCCTAAGGCAAGATAGAAAGATGGGTGTCATCAATTAGTTAGTCAATTTATACTGACCAGATACTATATGATCAACTGTGTTCCACAGTTCAAGATATATTAGACAGAGCTGGGGGGCACAGATGGGGGTAGAGTATATGAAGTAATCAGAGGGAAAAAAGACACAATATAAAATGAAGTATCACAATGCCTGAATTTAATTAAATCATATAATCCAGTGGAATTAGCACAACCATCATTTTAGCAGTGATTTTTGGAAATTCCATCATGAAACTTAACTTCCAGTCCTGTCCCATTTAATCCTTCTATTCAAAACCCACTAAACTGAACTTCAGTCAAAGGAGGCTAAAAATAAATACATCAACAATTAATCTGAGCTGAGTTTCATAAGGGAATGTGTGTCTCATGGTTGTTTATTCTGCAGCATGCACCAAATATAGATTGTATGGTCTCCTACTATGTTTTTTTTTAAATTAGTTATTACTAATAAAATAATTATGTAGTTGCTCTCAGGCGGGCATTGCATTCAGTGTTTTATATTTGTTATTTCACTTACTTTTGATTTCTACAAGGTATTTTATCTTTTATAGTTGAATACAACAGCATCAGGGGGATAAAGTTAACATGTCCAAGTTCACATAGTAAATAAGTGGAAGAGACAGACTCTGAACCCGATCTGTTTGACTCTAAATCATGTGTAAATGGTAATATTCCACACCACTCTAATACAATTAAAAACAGTTCTAATTTTGTAATTGTACTTATGTTAACACAGATCTATACATAATATTAGAATATTGGTTCTCTTCATTTTATCAGTAGTTAAATCCTAAAGTCTAAAGATAAAATTTTATCTTCCAATAGAATTTTGTGAATCCAGAAAATAACTGCCCATAAATGTAGGTTGAGATTAAAAAAAAACAGTGTAAGATATTATGATATCTTCCAAACCCAGGCATTTTCCTATTCATCTATCTATCTATCCATCCATCCATCTCAACAATTTCATTTCTCATTATGATCCCATGTCTTCAGTTCTATGCATAAAGTAACTCCTAGATTTTTCTTCTTAGAAGAATTTTGATCCTAGAAAAATAAATCTTGTCACTAAAGCCAAAGTGGCATGCAAATAACATATTTTTCTAAAGAAACTGGCAATGTAGCTACATAGAACTCAGGGAATTAACATTTCAGAGTTGTGTCATTTCCCTATGGCCAATTACCTTGATAAATATGTGAAGACCCACACTCTGCCTCTTGCTGCCCCTTCCCAAAGAAACCTAAAGTTGGTCCAAATAGAGATTACTAACATTTTAGGGCTCTGCTCTATTGTCATGTTAACTTCCACTTAAAATTTTTAGCCAAAATTTTTTAATGAGTGAGAATCATGAATTTACTATACTAGTAATTTACTATATAGTATATAGTAATTTACTATACTAGTAAAGTAGTATATTTTCTTCATTTTTCTTTTTCTTTAATTCCCTTTCCCTCACTAAAAAGATTTCCTCTTTCTAATGTCCTATCACATGCTGCAATGCTTCTAAATGGCTAGAAGAGATAAATGTCATTATAAAACATGTTCTCATTAATGATTGCAACAATAGCTCATGGACAACCTAAGATGATAGCACAGGCTATCTGAAACCATAAGTCATAATAACTAAGTTGTACACAATTATTTTGATGATTTCATTGCCTTTCTATCCAGAGCCAATTGAAACAAGTAAAATCTACCTACAATAGAAATAATTAGGTAAAATAAAAAATTCCTCACAAGAAATGGTTACTAATAGAAATATGTCCTCCTTTTAGCCAGCCCAACAAAAATTGTCTCAGTGAGTCATTTTTTCTTGTTATTTAACATAGATCCCTTTTCTTAGTCCATACAGCCATGCATTAGTGCAGACTTATGTTTCTTATGGTTGCCAAGAATTTGAAAGCTGCCACTGCATCTGGGAGGGCCAACTGTGACTTTGCAGAGCCATATTTAAAAATGTAACCATGGGTTCCTGGGGGGTTCAGTCGGTTAAGTGTCCGACTTTGGCATAGGTCATGATCTCATGGCTCTTAAATTTGAGCCCGGTCTCAGGCTCTGTGCTGACAGCTCAGAGCCTGGAGCCTGCTTCAGGTTCTGTGTCTCTCTCACTCTCTGCCCCTCCCCCTCTCATGCTCTGTTTCTCTCTCTCAAAAATAAATACACATTAAAAAAAATTAAAGAAAAAAAAAGTAACCAAAGCCAAGAATTCCCCTAGAATTAGTGAGGTATATTTTAGGTTCTGAGGGAGAGGTATGCTCAGGACTCAAACAAGCAACCAAACTTTTCAGGATTCTAGTCACAAAATTACCTTCATTTATTTGTCTAGAAAAGGAGAGAAAGAAGAGAAAAATGGGGAAGCTTGTTACTTATTTTACTGTGCTGGGAGGGTTCTCAAGGAAAAAAACATCAGTGTTAAAGATTAACCATGGTTGTAAATAAAAATTATATTTTTCATCTCTATGAATAGATTATATTAAGACAATATTTTTGTTCAACCTACAGCTTTTTCTTCTGTTTCATGTTACCAAAGAACTTGTTTCTCTTGGGAAGTCACTCTTAAGGATATTTTCTGCTGGAAACTAGTCAAATAGGAACATGCTCTTCCCAGAGTAATTGAGAAAGGAGGTAACAGAAGCATTTTATGTTTATCTCAAACTTCATTCTGGGGTTCTGGGTATAAACATGAAATAACTGTTATTCCATGGATTCCAAGTAGTGTGTTTGGGTTAATCAGAGTGCTACAGGAAAGGCTGCATTTAAGACAAGGCTCTGATTTAACTATCCAACATTAATGTGCATCCCTGAAAATCGCTAAAGTTGGTTTCATATCCTATACTATCATCTTTATCATGTATATCAGTTTATACCAAGCTCTGATCATGAAATATCCTACCATACATTACTTCCATTTTAATACGTTAAGTCTCTGCTCAATTCTCATTTTTTTCAATGTATAAATGATACATATTTTTTTCTTCTAAAGAGTTGGTTCCCTTGTCCAAAATAATTTATTGAGGAACGTTAGATATACACTTCACAACTTACACCAACATTAAATAAAATATATTAAATATCCAAATTAAAATACAAGGCAAAGAAAGCTAAAAGGAAATTTATATAGCTATGTATACCATCTCAGGATGAAGAACACCTTATTTAAGCAATGACACAAAAATAGATACTGTGAAGTGAATATTGTATAGTACTTACAAATATACTTTCAGATATCACACCATTCTAATTCTGTCTCTATTACTGACAAACTATGTAACTTTAGGCAGGCTGCTTAACCCTTCTGAGCCATATTTACCTCTCTTGTAAACTGGGGATAATAGTAGGACCCTCATCATTGAGTTGTTAAAAAAAAACTGAAGGAGACGATGAATGTAAAGCACTTAGCAAAGTGTTCAGCTAATAAAAAGCACTCAGTAAATATTATTACCATTATGTTTATAAGGAAAAAATATTGAAAAACTTTATATGCCCACATAGAGGAAACTAACATAAAAGCAATGCATAAATATGCATGGCTGCCAGTGAATTAATATTCTTAAACATAGAAAACTATTAATAATCAATTAAAAATTTTTAATGTCCACTTAAAATAATTAAATAACAGAAAAGGCACAAAAGAAGGAATATAAATTTTCAATATTCTTGAAGAAATATTCACTGGTAATCAAAAAATATAAATTAAATTATGAGAACAAACCATTTTACCAGTTAATTTGGAAAACATTCTTATTTTTAAGTTATAAAAACAATTTTGGTAAGTGTTTAAGCAAAATGTACTTTTAAATGATATGGATAGATGTACAAAATGATACATATTTCTGGTGTTTTTTTATTTGCACATTTCCTTTTATTAATAGCTTAAATATTCCTTTAATTCAAACTTAATTCACTTTAGAAATTGAAATTATCTAATTTATATATGTATACTATTTCTAAATATATTTCTAAATATATTTAACATTTAACTTATTTTATACATATATAATATGTATATGTACATTTATTTAATGTATGCACATTTATTATTTATGTATGTACATTTATTTAAATATGTACATTTATTTAATATATACATATATAATATTTTTCAATATAATTGTATTTATTTGAAAGAACATATTTTTGATATGGAGCATCATTCTAAACCACCTGATGAATTCTTATTTGTAGGAAGCCAGTCCAAAGAATAAGGAAAGCAGAAAAGTGAAACAAAGGGCATGAAAATTATTCTCAATTATTTTATCAATTTTTATTAAATATGGATTTATTTATTTATTATTGTTGCTTTTTAAATTTTCACATATCCTTAAACAAGATGCCTGAGAGAGAAGTGATTATGCCTGAGAAAGAAGATTAAGAAGGAACAGTTGAAATTAAGAAGAAAGGAAGAATTTAGAATGGGTGCAAGATGGCAAAAATGGAGGATCCCAAGAGAAGATGATAAAGGAAGAGATCTGGGGTGGTGACAGGGGTTGAGGCTTTAGAAACAGGATTTGGTTAATATAATGTTCTGCTATATACTGTATTATTCAGGAATATAGCTCCTTTCTCTGAGTGTAAAATTGCAGAAGTATTTGGATGAATGTAACTAATATCTTGTATCAGTGATGGCTTTGGTTAATCTCAGAAAAGGATAGAAGCAGAGAGAATACAGTGCCAAGACAAATGGTAACTTAACTGAGAATAGATAATCAAAAACAGAGAAGAGAATGAAAAAAGACTATAGAACTAATCTCCTGGGAGTTTATAAAATCATTGGAATTTCCATAGTTCATACTATAGGACTGAAAGATTACACTCAGATAGCCATTACCTAAATGAATTAGGCAGGGTTCAGGTATCTTAAGAAGGCTGATAGCGTTTCCAGGCATGCAAACAACTCATCAATTAACAAACGACTGCTAACTTTCAAACAAGGCAGAATGTAAGAAGTGCTATGTACTTATAGTGTGATGGCAGGGGTCAAATACTTATAAGAACACTCCCCCCTGCCCCATTTCTAGGTCAACTCTGAAAGTAGAAAGGAACTCTGATAGAGAAGGAAGCACACCCAGGACCTGAACCAGCTTGAAGATGCTGTCAGCTAGACGGATAGTCTAACAACAGAGCTTCAAGGCCAGGCTTCTACCTGCAAGAACAACTCTGTAAGTCCAAATGGATATGGTGTAAAACAACTTTGTTAGCCTTGGTCTAAACCGTAATTAAAAAGTCAAAAGGTAACCAAGGGAGTATATAGAAAGCCCATCTCTGAGGAGTTTTCAATATGGGGATGGTTAAGAAATTTTAAGGTTAAAACTTAAAAGTCCAACCAACAGAGAGTGTTCTAATTCACAGTATTAAAACACAGGTAACATGCATAGAGGTAACCACAGTATTTACATTTCATACCATAGATCTCTTATCCCTGCCAGAGAGAAAAGTGGAGCTGGGAGGACAGGAATGGCAGAACATGAGGGCACATGCTTAAGGGACCATGAATATGTCTGGGTCACCCTGTGTGCAGTTGATGTGATAACTGATAAACTGGTGCCATTGGATTCAATCCTGGTTCTGCTACAGACTTAAGCTATTTATTTTGTCCTATTAATTCTCTAAAGTTAAACAGGAATATTATGCCCATTACTGGGTAATGGTGAGAAATTAAATGATATGCAAGGTGCCTGGTACAAACCAGTTGTTCAATTAATGGCTGCTATTACATACGGTGGAAAGGATTGAGTGTAAAGAAAGACAAATTTTTAGGGTCTTCCTTGTTGCTTCTTCAGGAGAAAGAATAACCTTTTGAGGTTACTTCTGCTCTTTGATCCTCTGTTTTTCAGAAAAGCAGTGCAAAGGGAACCAATTCTTCCCTTTGCAAAGACAAGGCAATAAGTACTTTAAAATAGGAATTTTTATAGCTTTCAAAACAAAACAACAAAGGAAAATATCTTCATCATTTAAGATCTAAAGCTTTATCCACAAAAGTGAGACCAGTGTGCTGTTTCTCCCCATATTAATATTGGAAGATTCAGACTTAAAAAGAGATTTAAAAAAAGAAAAAAAACATTAATATATCTCTTTGCTTTGGATTAGTAATCATTTTGGCCTTTCTCTGAGTTCTCCTTAGCTGCTCTCAGTGCTGCTACCTGTTGGTTCTTTCTTGCTTTTTGTTGCAGTTCTTTCTTCTCCATGCCGTGGCGTTTGTCTGAGCCCTCCTACACTCTTAGCTTCTTTCTCTTCAATCCATGATTTCTTTTGGACTGCATTCTATTTTTATTTTATCTTAAATTCCCATGGCTGATATCACTTGTTCAGCTGCTTAAAGGTACAGGAGCAAACCCACTGCTTCAAGAACAGAAATCGTACATATGTCATATATATGTTTATATATGTATATGTGTGTATATTTATATGCGTGTGTGTAAAATACTGGAAACTGATGTTACATATTGTGTACTAGCCTTAGAATCAATGTGGAAATAAAATTTTGTAATGAAATGTTCCTTGAGGTCTTTGGGCAAAAATCTTTTTCTCAGGGTCTGTTGGACAAATATCATTAATGTTTCAGTTGTAAAAATTTCCCCTCAATTTACATTATTAGAAGTGCCTGGCTTTCAAGACCCTTATAATCTGTGTTAGTATGTCATGTTCAACCTCATTCTTTCCTTTATGCATTCCTTTTCTAGTCAGGCCACTTTTCTCAATGAATCTTCTAGCAGCAAGGCTAATTTCTGCTTTATGCCTTTTACCCCATTACTTTGTCTGAATTGTCCATATGCCCTTACATTTTGCCACTTTTATGCATTTTAGACAATGTACTTCAGGTCATGCATCCTCCATAAACCTTCTCCAACACAGCCAGCCTATAGTAACTTGTCCTTAACTGACCTCGCACAACACCATATGCTCATGATACTGGCACATCATCCACCTTGGCATAAAAAGAGGTTTTCAACCTGGTAAGAACCCAGAAGTGAATGAATCCAATGTTCCACTCAAAGTGGCTAGAGCATGACATTGGTGTCATATAAAATTGGAATTAAAGGCCACCTTAGTCACTGACCATGCTTTCTTGAATAAGTTATTTTGAACTTTCTCATTCTTCTCACTTATGAAATGGTGATAATGCCAGAGTACAGACTTTTTTGAGATATTAAAGTAATATATAACTTATGATCAAATGGTTTATCAAGAAGTGGCAACGTTTGTATAATTTACCTGCAACTGAAGACCCCATGGTGCCTGCAACATTACCCTGAGAAGAACAGCCATTGTATTCATGGTGCTACCAACATCAGCTAGCCAAGATGGAGTAAATCTGTGAGTAAAATCAAATATGCTGGTGCTTCTACCCCTCTGTTTCTAATTATATTTTGCCAAAATAGAGTTCCTACTTCTGACTTCTCTCAAGACTAGTTTAGGACATCCCCTCAAATGATCAAACAGTTCAGATGCTGCTGCTTTTCTGTTACTCCTGCTTCAGGAATGCCTTATCACTGTTCTACAGCATGTTTTATCATGCCCTTCGGGCTGGAACAGTGGTCCTCAGGTGACAGATGCATAAAGAATTTAAGAGATACAAGGTCATGAATAGATTTTAAAAGAATCAATTTCCAGATCCCCAGTTGTAATGTCCAGAGCCTCAACTACTTGTGGTATAGTTTCTTCTTTCCTACCTCCATTTCAGTCATCATCTGATTCATTGACCTAAGGAAAAAGCTATCAGAGCACCAAACTAGGGCCAATAGATTATTTTTATTTTTATTTATTTTTTAATATGAAATTTATTGTCAAATTGGTTTCCATACAACACCCAGTGCTCATCCCAACAGGTGCCCTCCTCAATGCCCATCACCCACCCTTCTCTCCTTCCCACCTCCCAACAATCCTCAGTTTATTCTCAGTTTTCAAGAGTCTCTTACGGTTTGGCTCTCTCCCTCTCTAACCTTTTTTTTCCTTCCCTTCTCCGATGGTCTTCTGTTAAGTTTCTCAGGATCCACATATGAATGAAAACATATGGTATCTGTCTTTCTCTGTATGACTTATTTCACTTAGCATAACACTCTCCAGTTCCATCCACGTTGCTACAAAAGGCCATATTTCATTCTTTCTCATCATCAAGTAGTATTCCATTGTGTATACAAACCACAATTTCTTTATCATTCAACAGTTGATGGACATTTAGGCTCTTTCCA
Organism: Leopardus geoffroyi; assembly: GCF_018350155.1. Lineage (NCBI taxonomy): Eukaryota > Metazoa > Chordata > Mammalia > Carnivora > Felidae > Leopardus > Leopardus geoffroyi. The sequence continues at coordinate 61,700,279 of NC_059339.1, forward strand.
TAATTTGGCTATTGTTGAAAGTGCTGCTATAAACATTGGGGTACAAGTGCCCCTACGCATCAGCACTCCTGTATCCCTTGGGTAAGTTCTTAGCAGTGCTATTGCTGGGTCATAGGGTAGTTCTATTTTTAATTTTTTGAGGAACCTCCACACTGTTTTCCAAAGTGGCTGCACCAGTTTGCATTCCCACCAACAGTGCAAGAGGGTTCCCGTTTCTCCACATCCTCGCCAGCATCTATAGTCTCCTGATTTGTTCATTTTAGCCACTCTGAATAGGTAATTTTTTAAATCAGGTACTATAATTGTCACACCGCTCTGTGTTTTGTTGTAGCTACCTAATGCCATGTAACATGTTATACCCAAACCTAGTGGTTTAAAACAATAATTATTTCCCATGATTCTATACATTCTGTTTCTATCCATCATGCTAGGGTTCATTCCTGTGGATATATTCAGCTGATGAGTTGGCTAGGGAGAAGCTCAGCTTGGATGCTGGAAAGGCTGGGCTTACTAGTCTAACTGGGACTTTCTGACTTATTGATAAGAGTATTTGAAAAGGCAATGAAGTCCTTTCAAGGACTTTCAAGATTCAAATCCTTTCAAGATTTAGTCCTGGATGTTGCATACACTTCAGCTTCATGTCATAGTCAAAGCAGGTCACAGAACCAGCCCATTATCCAAGGGGGTGGAATTAGATTCTACCTCTTAATGGGAGGAGATCCAAAGTCACACTGCAGAAGATGGAAGGGAAGAGAAGATTGGATGGAAGGGAAGAATGGAATCTTCCACTGCAGAATGGAAGGGAAGACTGTGATCATCATTTCAAATTATCTATCGCGTGACTCTAACCATCTCATTAAATGATGTTTCAAATAATACATTCCTTTTTATAAAAAATGGTTATTTGTCAAAAATTTTATTATACTTATGCTTTGATGAAGTGTTTATAATAATTATAATAATTTTAACAATTAGAGCTCTTTGGGTAAAGAAATACTTTAAAACTTCAAATTATGTACATATTTCATTTCAAAGAAATATGGTAATTTGGGTAATAAAATATCAAACAATGCCATTTGTGTGATTTCCAAAACACAGACACAATTCTGTGAGGTTAGAGGGACAGAAATATGATTTTAATAAGATAAAGGATGGATGTAAAGTTTTTGACTATAAATACAACAAAACTCATTTGTATACCTAGCTAAATAAACCCTAGTAAATATTAAAATCACTTCTCTAATTATATTTCATTGGAAATATTATAAGAATGATTTAAGTTTTATTTAAAAATATTTTTTAAAATATACCAGAATTTGCACTCTTTTTAACTAATTTATAGTGACAAATTTAGAAGCAAACTTAAAATATCCTTTTATGGGATATATCACCAATCCATGGTGGAGATCCCTTTTACAGAGCATATTACCACTTATTGTTTAGTCTTTTCCATTGCTTTTAGGTTGTCTTAACACTAATAGGTGACCATTTTTTTTTTTTTAACAGTCAGGAAGTCTGGTTTCCTTCTGGAGCTACCTGACATACGAAGTTATTTGCATAATATAATTTAATCATTACACAATAATCATGTTTCTTTCTCCTCCAACGTATCTCTTTATTTCTGAAATTCTTAACCCCCCCCTTTTTTGTGTGTGTTCCATAAATCTCATTAGCAGTTTGGTGAAGGTTCCAATTCCTTCTTAGAACAATAATTCTAAGTGATAAATTAAAACATAAGTTTATACAAGAAACCAATTATATTAAAATACATCTACAACATATTATAAAAGCTAAATTTGTGATGCAGTACTATGTATGACTGTTGTATATATAATGTAATTTAGCAACCGGCCCAATAACTACAATAATTTTTAATGATATTATATATTTCAAGGTATATGTGACAACAGTAATGTAATGTGAATGTATCTGTGGTGTTGACAGCCTCAGGAACCATTAATAATACTGTGGTTGGTAGCCTACATTTGTAATTGAAGGAAGTGATAAAATTTAGGTACAGGGTAATGAAGAGACATATACACTATTTTCCCATCAAATTTGTAGCCCACTGAAATCTACACATGAATTTTTTGGGAGGTTTTTGGCCTGTAGGTGAAGAGTCTCACAGGCTTAATGTGTTTAGTTTTTATATCCCCAGCTACACTGGGGCAGTTCTTCAGAAACCCTGTGAACATGTAGGTGACAATGGTGTGCCTAAGAGATGTAGAATATATACTTAGAGAAATTGTTAATGGACTATTAAGTTCAGAGGACGTTTTGGTCCTTCATCTAATACTAGTTGTCTGTATTTGTCTAGGATATAATTTTTGTTCATAAACATGCTTTAAATTCTAGTGCTGGAAACTGCCATTTTCTCCTATTTATGAATGATGGGTATTAAAATTATTAGTAATGAAAAAATGAAATTAATAAGACAAAACAATATTTTGCTGATCATATCTTATCTGTTGGGTCTTCTCCTAAACACTAGGAGGTATGTATGTGTATATATATATGTATATATTTTTCTCATTAATCCTCAGAAGATTAATATTATTATGCCCACATTAGAGATGAGAGGTTTGTAAAAGTAAAAAATACTGGCCCTAGACAACAAAAGTAGGAAGTCCCTAAACTTAGACTCAATTTTTAGGTCTGTCTCACACTGAATTATGTGTTATACTGTCTGTTAGTCTATCAATCTTACATCTAAATATTTATCTATTTTTAACTATCCTAATTATATTATATCCTAATTATATCTTAATCCATGCCAAGTATACTATGGGTACTCAACATCAATATCTCTCTAAATATTGATGCACTCACCTTGCTCTCTGTTACCCATGGATATGTTCTCTATGCTATACTGCCTGATTTTCAGGCCTTTTACTTCTTGACACCAACATAACACATTTTATCTGAAGCTTGCATCCTGATTCTGGGATATGTTTAGGGAATGTCTGGCCCCTGAATGGAAGCATAAACTCTAGTCTAGTCAGTATTTTTAATTCCCCCTAGCCCTATAAGTACATGTATTCATATTTTATGTATTTTATTATTATATGTTTACTGGAGGAAAAAATAAATAGCATCTCTAAGAAAAGAAAAGGTAACATCAAGAATGGAAGGTCAACTAAAGCTGAAAAATAATATAGACTGTCTTCAACATGAAAGAAGACATCTGTGACCCCACATTCCTCAAAATATGCATTGTGTAATCATTCATTCACTCAAGTGCCTACTTCCTACTATTTTCTATAACTGAATGCGATTGTCTAACATACATGTTCATTGCTAAAAGTGACATTCCAAGACAACTTGTCTGTGAACAAAATTTTCCTCTGTGTGAAAGCTAAACTTTGCCACATAAAACCAGCTCTAAGTTAAATGGTAAGACCTACTGAATTTGCCACTAAAATAACAATGGATCTTCAGACAGACTCTCCTTTTATTTTCAACCCTTAGTTTAGGATTATTCTCAGAATGTCAAAGATATTTTTATGGTATCTGGCCTTACATATAATCTAACCCATACATATTATTTTCTCTAAATTCCCTCTTAAGCCTCTAGGTATAGAGAGGGAAAAAAGTGCTTAATGACCTTTCCTTAAATATAAATAACAAATACCACTTGCTGCTCTTCTTTGAAGAATTAAAATTGATTTTCTCTTTCTGGATGAGAGATGATCTGGCTTGAGTGAACACACAGTGGCTCCTATCACAAATGATTTTACAAAATTTTCTCTGAAGAAAACAAAATGTGGCTGTGGCTGAGATACTTTTTCAAGTATTGAATGAAGTTTAAGCCACAAAACGGTACAACCTTCTGACAAACAAAATCATGTTGGAAGGGTTTGCCTTGTGGGCCCAACAAGGTTCTTCCAAATTTCTTTTGTTCTGAAGCTGCAATAGGCAAAAAAGCTGTATAAAACATTACAACAGCTTTAAACATTGGTGTAAGCCAATATTTAATGTGGCGACTAAAGTCTTTGGTGAAGAAAACCTACCTTATTGTTAGCAGAATGATTCATCTGTAAGAAATGCAGTTCTATTCTCACTAGCTTTAGGGGTCTGGGGCTTAGTATCTCTGTTTCAGGAGTGGAGGTGCCAAGGAAAACAATACAGGTGGTCAAAGAACCATCTTGGTTCAGAGACCTTGGTTTTGTGAAAGCCACTTTGAAATGGACTAAGAAATAGAGTTCCTATTCTATCAAAAGAGAGTGATTGCCCAAGAGACTTCTAGGATCAATAACGTTCTCAAAGTATCAATCCTATGTCCTTCCTTTTATGTCACAAAATTCCATAATTTTCTAATTCTATGTGTAGTTAAAAATTGCAATACATTAAACATTTGGGCATTTGATGAAAACTTAGACTATTCTTTTAATACTTTTCCTTTTTTTTTTTTTTCTTAAAATTTCACTACCTTAGTTCCATAATAATTGGCAAGTGAAGAGGAATAGCATTTACATTGTTACCTGTAAAGTACAACCACATATTGCGCTTTGCCGCAGTGCCTCACATTTGGGGAAGGTTTTTATCACTCAGTACAAACACATTTTAATTGTTCCCTGAACAAAGACATCCCAACCAAGCTCTTTGTCTGGGTGTGCACTGTTGTATTTCTGAAGTATGAATTCCTGGCAAACAGTGCACCCACCTGGCACCAAAGAAAAATTACATAACAATGAGCAGACATTCGGCCTCAGAGCTAGGAGTTGCACTTGCTACCTTAACACTGCATTTTCTGCAGTGCATGATCTGTGGATGACAAATGGTGTCTCTCTCTAACAGACCATGAAGCAAAGGTGTCCAAATATTCTGTGTCCTCTTTCTCCTTCTTTTTCCTCTATTTTTCTCTTTAGAGATTAGGAATTATACTGAATTACCTCATTTCACAGATGATAAAAGTGAGACTCAGAAAGGCTAGTAAGAGAGACAGAATTAGAAACCATGACCTAAAGACAGTTTTGATCCATAAGTATTGGAGGAGGGGCAGAGCAACTTCCCCTGAGGCTTTGTTAGAGTCAATAACGTTTCAATGAAAAACCCATTCAGTTAATTGTGTAATAGACACTATAAAAATGTAGCAGGTAGTAGCAAGAAAAGAAAGACCAACCCTCATAGGTATTTGAAAAGGAAAATCATTCTTTAATCTTCAAATTGGATAATATTCTTATGTAATTTCCACCATAAAGGGTGATAATGTATTACAGGTCTAAGGGACCCTTTCACACTCTTAGTGGCTCTGTACATTGAAACTAAAAACATTAAAATAATTTTTCCTTGAATTACATTTTCATTGAGATACAACAGTTTCCTATTCATGTCCTTATGCTATATAGGTAGACTGACTTTCCAACTTTGGTCATTCTTTATTGTTTATTTAATAAGAATGTTTGCAGGTGCCTGGGCAGCTTAGTTGGCTAAGTGACTGAGTCTTGATTTTGACTCGGTCATGAAATCGAGCCCATGCTCAGCATGCAGCCTATTTGAGACTCTCTCTCTCTCTCCCTATGCCCCTCTCACCTGCTCATGCTCTCTCCCTCAGGAGGGAAGAGGAGGAGAAGGAGGAAGAGGAGGAGGAGGAGGAGGAGGAGGAGGAGGAGGAGGAGGAGGGTGTTTGTACTGGTCAGTTTGTGTTTTTTCAGACACAGATACACATGCATATGTATGTTATTTTTGTATACACACACATACATACATATGTGTATCAGAAATTCAGTATGCCACTAAATATGATTCCAATTTAAAAAATTTTTCTAAAGTGTATATTTTCTGTATAAAAACCATCTTAGTAGATCTCTTCAATGTGTTGTTATTTTTGTCACTATCACTATAAGTAGCTTTACTTCAGTCTATAAGTTTCATAGAGAGCTTTCTTGGCCTAACTTTCTTTTTAAAAACAAAAAGAATGAGGGATTATCTTCCTAAAAATATCCTCATGGCCAGATTATAGTGGCTGGTGGAGACACCCTCCAGACTTCTTTCATAATGTAGTTCCCCAGCCAGTCAGTCTGGCTTAAAAGACAAAACATTCTTTTTTTTTTTTAATGTTTTATTTATTTTTGAGACAGGGAGAGACAGAGCATGAACAGGGGAGGGTCAGAGAGAAGGAGACACAGAATCTGAAACAGGCTCCAGGCTCTGAGCTGTCAGCACAGAGCCCGAGGCGGGGCTCGAACTCATGCACCGCGAGATCACGACCTGAGCCGAAGTCGGCTGCTTAACCAACTGAGCCACCTAGGCGCCCCTAAAAGACAAAACATTCTTAAACAACCAATCATTGTAGCTATTATGGTATCCTCCAACTTCAAAGGTAATGAGATTGAACCTTGGTTTCAACCCCAAGTTACAGTTAAGATGGGATAGAAACAATTCTTACATATCTCTAGACACATACACACACACACACACACACACACACAAATAATAAACAAACTGAAACTGGAAGTCATGTAATAAGTAAAGCAAAGAGCAAAGTCAGGGCTATAAACCTGGCTTCCTATTATTCAGAGAACCATCTAAACATTCATTTATTTTGGTTATACCAGTAAGTGATGCTGCTACAACTGCAAGTCAGGTCAGTCTGCTTCCAAAAACTTTGCAGTATAAGAGAAGATGTCAACAAGTTTTAATAAAAAATACAAGAGGGGAAAAAGGGGGCAAAATTTTTAGTACTTTATAAAATAAAATTATAAGACCTATCAAGAAGTGGTATAAATGTGATATAGTCTGCTCCATTTTGTCTACAGTGTTTATTCTTTCCCTGAAGTCTTGTCCCTATGCTCACTATTTCAGTTTTAATTTAGACTCCCTCTTATCTGCTCAAAATTCCTTTCATCCAAAGATCAAAGTTAATTTTTATTATTAACTCTCCTTTTATTTAATTGGCATGTATGGGACAGGACCAAAAATATTTACTAGTCAAAATTCCCACTGGATTTTAATTTTGTAGCAGGTCTTTATAGTTACATGGGTTACAGACTGGATTCCTTAATCACATTCTGTTTCTGTTTTTGTTTTTTTCCTATCCCATACAGTATTAAAAGCCCACACATCATGCCAGCGTACCATAGGGTCATACCCACTGTGTGCATCCAAGGAACTCTCTGGACACCAATAAAGATTAGATGAATAGGCACAAAGCTATTGAAAAGGTCAATCCTCATTCATCACACATTTTTGTCCAAGTTCTTTCTTTGGTTGATGTTCGAGAATAAAAGGATAAACAAAACAAAACAAAACAACAGAAAAAGAAAAGCTTTCTTAATATTTTCAACTTTTTCAAGAATAAGTTGTTTTGCTTTACTGTAGTTTGAAAATATGTCATTTTGTGAGATTGATCCAATGCTGGGATAAAGAATATGTTCTGAAAATCTCTTTTAGAAAGATTTATAATATTAACCTCAGGCTATTTTAAGTCCCCGTCGATCTTTATGAAAACAGCCAAGAGATCCATTTGTTTTCCAAACAGTAGAAAGTCTCTGTTACCTTTTGTCAACCATGATTGAACAAATGACTTTGGGTCAAAGTGATTCAGTTGTGAAGTGCCTGGGGTCCTGCCAGCCCCCTGGAATACAGACTCAAAAAGCAGTCACTTTGGACCTGAGCTGCCCATTGCAGCCAGGGGCTAAGTAGTCCTATTCAATTTTTCTGGGACTAACACCATTATGGACCATCTTAAACCCAGGATTAATAGGAACTAGTGCAGTAGTTATATGTCGATACATGACCATCATGCCTGGTCAGAAACTGAATGTTCTACCAAACTACTCAGTCAGATTTTTCATAATTGTTTTCTATCTATGCAATCAATTAATTATGTGATAATTTCAGTGAAACACTCAGTTTCTTGTCTGTTCTTTACTCTCCAAAAGTTTTAAGATCTATCCAAGGCACTAAACTACAATGACAGACATCCTATTTAGCTAATAGGAAGTCAGAATCTATTACCTATTATCCCAACTCTACAGTCTTATTCAAATCCAAATTATTTATGCCATGCCTCTATTCTCAAAGAACTTAAGTTTTACCACCATCATGGCATTTTTCTTTAGTTAAACAAGTTGGTGAGCTTAATAAAAATCATCAATAGGCCACATTTATATAATGACAACCTGCTTCTTCCTGACTTTGCTCCAAATCCTTGCCCTCTACATCATGCCCCTCCCAATGAGCACTCCTCTGTGCACATACACATATATACATGTGTACAAACATACACACATACATCCATTCTGGTTCTAGGCCAGCAGCCTGGTCAACTCAGGATTCTTTACGAATGTAAACTGTCTTTACCTACCTGGATTCTATCTTCATTTGGCCTGTGTTGCTAACATGTCTATGTGAGTTGGTAACAAGACTACCTAATATATGCCAGTAATTAAATTATTTTCTCAAGACATGATCAGTTTATTAATTTGTTTAATTCATTGTATATGTACACCTGGCTTTAGGAAGTTCACAGTCTGGTTTTGACATTTGTCTTTGGGTGCCCTTGAGTATATTTTTCTTTTAGTATGTTACATCTGGATGTGTTGTGCATTTTTGATTGTCAGCTCCCAGAGGACAAGGAACTTGCCTACTTATCTTGCTCTGCAGAGAATCACACACATATCAGTACTTAGCAAGTCTTTTCTCCTGCTGCTACTGATGATGATTAATAGCATTCTCCAGCATTCTCGAAACCCTTACAAAATACATTAATTATTTCCACATGTACCCAGGCAGGAAAGAAAGTATCATTATTGACATTTAAGGGATAAGGAAAATGAAGTACTGTGTATTTAGGTAAAGTGTCCAAAGCTTTATAATAAATAAGTAACAAGAATCAAATAAAACAAACTTGGCTGTCTCTTCTCCCAGTTCCTTAGATTTCCAATTAAACTCAATTTGATTTAACACTTTAATGAGTCTTTATGCATAGTAGTTTATTAGGTGCTGTGGAAGGAATGAGTAAATATGGTCTGATCTCCTACCTAAAAGAAGAAAAGTAAGAAGATCTACAAATAAGTAACAATTAGATAGCAATTTATTTCAGTTTAAGGTAGATTTGAACAATACTACCATGTGAAATATATACTGCTAGGATATGGGGAATGTAAATAGGAATAAAATATACTGTTTTTTTTTTAATTTATGTTTTTATTTATTTCTGAGAGAGAGACAGACAGACAGAGTGTGAGGAGGGGAGGGACACAAACAGAGGGAGGCACAGAATCCAAAGTAGGCTCCAGGCTCTGAGCTGTCAGTGCAGAGCCTGATATGGGGCTCAAACTCACAAACCATGAGATCATGACCTGAGCCAAAGTCAGTCACTTAACTGACTGAACCACTCAGGTGCCCCAAAATATATTCTTTATAGGTACTCAAAATGTGGCCAAAATGTAGGAAAACTGGAATATTTTTCAGTCTGTGACAGAACTTACTTAAATGCTAAAGAGGATACAGAAGATAAGAGTTGTTTTGTAGGAGACAGAAATCTGAAAAGGCTTAGGTGAGAAGGTGGCAATTGTAGACTTTGAGACACATGAGTCTAGTGACAGACTGCAGAATATATTGGAAAAGAAAGAAATAAAGATAAGTTATTGGGGAAGGGGCATCAAGTTTCAAGTGGGAAGGCATGTTAAGCAGCTATTATGAAGTCAAGGTGAGAATGAGGGCCACATTACAGAAGTAGTAATGAGATTAAAGAGAATGAATTGGACAGATAACTCAGAGGTAAATAAAGGTGAAAAGAGAGGACAAAGAGAATCAAAAATTTCCTCCAAATTATAATTAATTGCCAGGTTAATTGTACTACATTAAAGTCAAGAAGAAGGTAGAGATGTTGGGAAAGGTCTGGAACAGTCAGACCTAAACTCAATTTTTTAAAATTTATTGATAAATATTTATGAAATACTTCTTTATATATATATATATATACACACATATATATATAAATAGTTTATATATATTTAGTATTTATATATAGTATATATATAGTATTTATATATATAGTATATATATAGTTTACATACATATATATATAGTTTATTGTCAAAATCGTTTCTATACAACACCCAGTGCTCATCCGAACAGATGCCCTCCTCCATGCCCATCACCCACTTTCCCCTCTCCCCCACCCTCCCATCAACCCTCAGTTTGTTCTTGGTATTTAAGAGTCTCTTATGGTTTGCCTCCTTCCCTCTCTGTAACTTTTTCCCCCCTTTCCCTCCCCCCCCCCCCGGTCTTCTGTTAAGTTTCTCAGGATCCACATATGAGTGAAAACATATGGTATCTTTCTCTGCCTGATTTATTTCACTTAGCAGAATACTCTCCAGTTCCATCCACATTGCTACAAATGGCCAGATTTCATTCTTTCTCATTGCCAAGTAGTATTCCTTTGTATATATAAACCACATCTTCTTTATCCATTCGTCAGTTGATGGACATTTAGGCTCTTTCCATAATTTGGCTATTGTTGAAAGGGCTGCTATAAACATTGGGGTACAAGTGCCCCTACACATCAGCACTCCTGTATCCCTTGGGTAAATTCCTAGCAGTGCTATTGCTGGGTCACAGGGTAGATCTATGTTTAATTTTTTGAGGAACCTCCGCACTGTTTTCCAAAGTGGCTGCACCAGTTTGCATTCCCATCAAAAGTGCAAAAGGGTTCCCGTTTCTCCACATCCTCGCCAGCATCTATAGTCTCCTGATTTGTTCATTTTAACCACTCTGACCAGCGTAAGGTGATATCTCATTGTAGTTTTGATTTCTATTTCCCTGATGAGGAGTGACATTGAGCATCTCTTCATGTGCCTGTTGGACACCTGGATGTCTTCTTTGGAAAAGTGTCTATTCATGTCTTCTGCCCATTTCTTCACTGGATTATTTGTTTTTCGGGTGTGGAGTTTGGCGAGTTCTTTATAGATTTTGGATACTAGCCCTTTATCTGATATGTCATTTACAAATATCTTTTCCCATTCTGTCAGGTTGCCTTTTAGTTTTGTTGATTGTTTCATTTGCAGTGCAGAAGCTTTTTATCTTGATGAGGTCCCAATAGTTCATTTTGCTTTTAATTCCCTTGCCTTTGGAGACGTGTCAAGTAAGAAATTGCTGCAGCTGAGGTCAGAGAGGTTTTTTCCTGCTTTCTCCTCTACAGTTTTGACGGTTTCCTGTCTCACATTCAGGTCCTGCATCCATTTTGAGTTTATTTTTGTGAATGGTGTAAAAAAGTGGTCTAGTTTCATTCTTCTGCATGTTGTTGTCCAGTTCTCCCAGCACCATTTGTTAAAGACACTGTCTTTTTTCCATTTGGATATTCTTTCCTGCTTTGTCAAAGATTAGTTGGCCATATTGGTGGGTCCAATTCTGGAGTCTCTATTCTATTCCATTGGTCTATATGTCTGTTTTTGTGCCAATACCATACTGTCTTGATGACTACAGCTTTGTAGTAGAAGCTGAAGTCTGGGATTGTGATGCCTCCCACTTTGGTTTTCTTCAATATTATTTTGGCTATTCAGGGTCTTTTGTGGTTCCATACAAATTTTAGGATTGCTTGTTCTAGCTTCAAGAAGAATGCTGGTGCAAATTTGATTGGGATTGCATTGAATGTGTAGATTGCTTTGGGTAGTATTGACATTTTAACAATACTTATTCTTCCAATCCATGAGCATGGAATATTTTTCCATTTCTTTGTATCTTCTTCAATTTCCTTCACAAGGCAGATGTGTTGGAATTTTTATGGATATTCCTCAGTATTTCCTTGGCACTACAAGTTTGTTTTCTATTTTTACTGCACTGTCTTCCTATGATGTGAACAGGCTTGTTGATTACCTTCAAATTTACCTTTGTTTCTTAAATGTGTTTCTATGGACTCCCACTTTTTTGGTGACTTGCCTTTTTTATCCTTTTGTACTCAAAACTTATTACAAGATAATAATTGGAATGCTTTTTGACTCCCTCCAATATTCAAAAATCTCATGAAACTTGAATCTTTTGTGAGGCTTTTCATAAGTAACTGACAGAAATACATTTCTGATATTTTTTGAATGTTTAATAAAGGTTAGACACCATTCCAAGCTCTTTACCAGTATCAACTCTTTTCATCCTCATAATTGCTCATTGAGGTAAGTAACATTAATAGTCCCAATTGAAAAATGAGAAGTCTAAGTAACTTCCTCAAGGTTTCACAGGTAGTATGTGACAAAACCTGAACTTTTAAGCACAGGAATGCACTATCTCGACAGTATAAATAAGAAAATTCCTTTTATCATCACAGTCAAGCTTGGTTTAATAGCTATTAACTATTTCTTTCTAAACTTGAGGCTTTGGTGGAAGGTTATTGGTGTAGGAGTCTAGTTTTACAAAACAAGTGGGGAGTTGAGTGTCCATTTTTAAAATGGTCAAGGACCAGAAAATTCTGAAAGGACATTAAACAAGAAGTGAGACCACAAAAAGACTATCAGACAATGCTGAACAACTGAAATAGACTGGTAAGAAAGCATCAACTAAGGATACTTCAGACATGATTTGCTTCCAGTTATTTCCCAATCTCTCCATGAATTTGCTCAGAATTCAGTCTTTAGCAAGATGTCTATAACTTAGGCACTAAACTGTTCTTTCACTGGACCCCATGTAAAGCAAACCAAAGACTAGATACTGTCTCAACAAGAAAACTGGGCTGCTATTAAAGAAAAGCAGATGTTGCGTCAGGCTCTGTGCCGACAGCTCAGAGGCTGGAGCCTGCTTCAGATTCTGTGTCTCGCTCTCTCTCTGACCCTCCCCCATTCATGCTCTGTCTCTATCTCAAAAATAAAAAACCATTTAAATTTTTTTTTTAAATGGGGCACCTGGGTGGCTCAGTCGGTTGAGCCTCTGACTTCCGCTCAGGTCATGATCTCATGGTTCATGGGTTCGAGCCCCACATCAGGCTCTGTGCCGACAGCTCAGAGCCTGGAGCCTGCTCCAGATTCTGTGTCTCCCTCTCTCTCTGACCCTCCCCCATTCATTCTCTGTCTCTGTCTCAAAAATAAATAAACATTAAAAAAATTTAAAAAAAAAGAAAAGCAGATGTTGAAAAAGAAAAACTGATACAGCCACTGAAAACTTCTAGCAATTAAGCCTTCTTTCTGCACTCATACTTGTGATACACAAAACACTATCCAAATTATTTATGATATTTATAGCAAGATCAAGAAGCTGACAAACTATTTTTTATGATTCAATGTCAAAACAGACTGTTTTCCTTACATTCCTTACATTATTCTTTACATCGTTCATTTGTTTCCTTGCTTCAATTGATGACTATGGTTCATATTACATGTATCAATAACTTATAGTTTATAATTTTGCTAAATAAATATTACTTTCCATATTCTGGGTCAGGAAACAAATCTCAGCATATTTAAAATAATTGAAATCATGAGAGTGGGTCCTGTTACCACAATGAAATCAAACTATAAATCAATAACAGACAATTAAGAAGAAAATCTCCAAATACTTGAAAATTAAATAACATACTTCTAAAACACCTGTGGGTCAAACAGAAAGTTGTAAGCAATTTTTTAAAAAAATTAAATTAAAAAATTAAAAATGCAATGAACTAAATAAAAATGAAAATACAACATGAAGAATCAAAACTTGTAGAATGCAGCTAAAACATTACTGAGGAAAAAAATTTATAATACAGTGTGCAGTTTATAAAAGAGGAGATGTCTCAAATCAATAATATAAGCTCCCACATTAGTATTTTTTGTGAAAAAAGCAAATGAACCCAAAGCAAGCCCAATGAAAGAAATAATAAAAAGTATAAATTAATTAAATTGAAAACAGACAAATAATAGTGAAAATAAATAAAACAAGAAGCTGGTTCTTTGAAAAGATCAATAAAATTGACAAACCTCTATCAAGACTGACAAAAAAGAGAGCCTAACACAAATTACCAATTTCGGGAATTAAGTAGTGGTCATCACTGTAGATTACAAAGACATAAAAAGGATAATAAAGGAATACTATAAACAAGATTATACACTTAAATTTGACAACTTAAATGAAATAGCAATTACATGAAAATCATCAACTACCACAATTAATCTAATATAAAACAAGTAATTTGAATAATACTATAACCATTAAAGAAGTCAAATTACAATCAATAAATTCTTAAAAGGAAAATCTCAAAGCCCAGATTGCTTCACTGGAGAATTATACCACATTTTTTTTTTAAGTTTATTTATTTATTTTGAGAAAGAGAGAGAGCACGAGTGGAGGAGGGGCAGAGAGCAAGAATCCTAAGCAGGCTCCATGCTGTAAGCGCAGAGCCCATTGTGGGGCTCCATCCCATGACCTGTGAGATCACGACTTGAGCTGAAATCAAGAGTTGTACACTTAACCAACTGATTCACCCAGCACCACATCTACCACACTTTTGAAGAAGAATTATCAATAATTATACATAATCTATTCCAGAAAAGAGAAAGGGGAGGAGAGTATCAAACTTAATTATATAAGGTATATTACTCTGATACCAAAATGAAAGAAAGTAAAGAAAAAAAAAAGACAACTATAGCTCAATATCCCCCATGAACACAGAGGAAAACTTTTCAACAAATGATTAAATTTAATGTAATGATATATCACAACCAAGTTGGGTTTACTTCAGGGATGCAAGACTGATTCAATGTTCAAAAATCAGTCAATCCACTTTATTTATTTTATTTTTTTTTAATTTTTTTTTTTTCAACGTTTATTTATTTTTGGGACAGAGAGAGACAAAGCATGAACGGGGGAGGGGCAGAGAGAGAGGGAGACACAGAATCGGAAACAGGCTCCAGGCTCTGAGCCATCAGCCCAGAGCCTGACGCGGGGCTCGAACTCACGGACCGCGAGATCGTGACCTGGCTGAAGTCGGACGCTTAACCGACTGCGCCACCCAGGCGCCCCTCCACTTTATTAATAGGATAAAAAAAAATCAGAAGTCTTAGCCAGTGCAATAAGGCAAGAAAAGGAAATAAAAACATATAGATTGTAAAGGAAGAAATAAAGCTGTCCCTATGTGCAGTTGACATGATGGTCTCTGTAGAATATCTCAAAATATTAAAACAGCAATTCTAGAGCTGATAAATGACTTGAGCAAGGTCATAGGGTATAATATTAATATAGAAAAATCAACTGTGTTTCTATAAACTATCAATGAACATGTGGAAACCCAAATAAAACAAATTCAATTTTCAATTACTCAATATAAAACACTTAGATATAGATTTAACACAACATGATCAGGACTTGTATGCTTAAAACTACAAAACTCTGATGAAAGAAATCAAATAAATGGAGATGTACTGTGATTGGAAACATGATTTATGACAATTATGTAAATTAATTATAATTCCTATCAAAATTCCAGCAAGAGTTTTCATATAAATAAGCTTATTCTGAAATTTGTATGGAAATGCAAAGGAATTAGAAGAGGTGAAACAATTTGGTAAAAAAAAAAATTTAAAAAAAGGAATCACTCTACCAGATTTGGTTTTTAATATTTTATTTATTTTTGAGACAGAGAGAGACAGAACATGAGCAGGGGAGGGGCAGAGAGAGAGGGAGACAAGAATCTGAACCAGGCTCCAGGCTCTGAGCTGTCAGCACAGAGCCCGACACAGGGCTGGAATTCACAAACCATGAGATCATGACCTGAGCCAAAGTCGGACACTTAACCAACTGACCCACCCAGGCGCCCCTCACTTTACCAGATTTTTAAGACTTACAGTATAGCTACACTGTTCAAGACAGGGTGCTATTAGTGGTGAGATAATCACTAAGATCAATAAAACAAGAGATAAAATCCATAACAGCAGACCCACACAAAAACACCAACTATGTTTGACAAAGATGAAAAAGCAATTCAACAAAGGAAGTATACTCTTTTCAAAAAAAATGGAGCTGAGATAATCAGATATCCACAAGCAAAAATATAAAAATAAAATTGAATCCAACCTAACAACACACCTTATACCAAATATAACAATTTTATACCAAATATAACAGATTTACATGTAAATGTAGAACTATAAACTTTTAGAAGAAAACATAGGAAAACATTTTGGTGATCTAGGCACAGGTAGAATTCTTAAACATTACATAAAAATAAAAAGCCATAAAAATATGCTCAATTGGACTTCATCAAATTAGAAATGTTTGATCTGCAAAAGCTCTGGTTAAGAAGATAAAAAGTCAAGCTGAAGATTGGGATTAATATTTGCAAACATTATAACTGACAAATGCCTCATATCTAGACTATATAAAGGACCCTCCAAACTCAACAGTAAAAATAAAGAAGCAATAATAACAACAAAAATACAATTGGAAAATAGGTATAAGACATGTAAAGTTGTTTTATCAAAGAAGATATACATATGGCAAACAAGTATATTAAAATACGGTCAGCATCATTAGCCATTAGGGAAATGCAATTTAAAATAATAAAGAGATGTCAATCATATGTATTGTAGCATCAGATTAAAAAAAATAAATGCTGGTGAAAATGTCAAACACAGGATTTATCATACATTGCCTGTGGGAATGAATACAAGTTCTGGGGAGGAATACAATTCCTTTGGATAATAGTTTGGTACCTTCACCCTGAACACATGTTTATGCTTATATACATGTACACAAAAGTTTGTACATGGATGTTCATAGTCACTTCATCTATTATAGCCAAACACTGGAAAGTACCCAAATGGCATTCAATGGAGGAATGATTAAACAAACTGTGCTGCATCCATATCATGAAACATAATTCAGCAATAAAAGGAACAGACTACTGATATACCTGACAAATTGAATATGTCTTAGGGGAATTGTGCTGAATGAAAAGAAAAAAAAAGGTCCATCTCAAAAAGTCATAAACTGTATGATTTCGCTTATATAAATTATCCAAATGACAAAATTACAGAAATGGAGAGTAAAATAGTGGTGACCAGTGGTTAAAGATGTTGGGACAGCAGGGTATACTTGACTATAAAAGGACAGCACAAGGGAGATTTTTGTGGGTAGGGAGCAGTTTTGTGTCTTAATAGTGGTAATGGTTAAACAAATCTATATCTGATAAAACTTCATAGAAATAAACACACAAACACAAGTTCATGTACAACCCAGGAAATCTGAATAAGTTGAAGTTATGCTAATGTCAATTTCCTGGTTTTATATTGCACTATAGATGTATAAGATGTTACCATTGAGTAACAGTTACCTCCTGTAATACTTTTGCAACTTCCTGTGAATCTATTTATTTATTTATTTTCCAGCTATGGCAAAAACAGCCAGTAAAATATTAAAAATAAGTGGTAAATATGGACATTCTTGCATTGTTCCTGATTTTATAGTTAAGCATTCATTTTTCCCACTACGTATAAACTTAGCTATTGGTTTTTCACAGATGTCTTTCATCAGTTGAGAATGTTCCTTTATATTTCTAGTTTTTGAGAATTTTAATTATGTATGGATTTGGGGATTTTTTTTTAAATGAATTTTCTGCATTTATTGAGGTGATAAAATCCTTTTTGAGTTTTGCTTATTAATATGATGTATCACATCACACTGATTTTCAGATATTAAGCCAACCTTGCATTCTTGGTATATAAATCACATTTGGTCACGGTATATAATCTATTTTATAGATTTGCTAATATTTTGTTGAAGCATTTTGTGTCTATATTCATTAAGGATATTTATCTGTTCTTTACTTTTGAAGTGTTTATATAGTTGTATTGAGGATAACACTGACCTTTTAAAATGTGTTGAGTAATTTTCCATTCTTCTCCATTTACTGGAAGAGTATGCACAGGATTGATATTATTTCTTCTATCATATTTGGTAGAATTTATTAAGACTTTGGGTATGAACTTTCTCTGTGGGGAGAGTTCTAAATTTCTTCTAAGAACTGATTTAACTGCATCTCTTATATTATGATTTTATTTCATATACACTAATTTCAAAATATCTTCTAATTTCTCTTGTGATCTCTTTCACCCATTAGTTATGTAGAAGTACACTGTTTATTTTTCCAAAGGTTATGGTAGTTCTCAATTTCTGTTATTGATTTTTAATTTGATTCCATTACAGCAGTAGGATATACTTCGCATGAATTCATTCCTTGTTGAGACTTGTTAAATAGTCTAATATATGGTCTATCCTGGAGAATATTCCATGTGAACTTGAAAATGTGTATTTTTCTCTTCTTGGGTGAAGTATTCTATAGATGTCATAAAGGCCTAACTGATTGATAATGTTGTTCAAGTCTTTTATGTCCTTGTTAATTTTATCTGTTTTTGTTGTACCAATTATTAAAAATAATGCATTTAATTCTCCAACTATTACTATTTAATGGACTATTTATCATCTCATTCCTGTCAGTTTTCTTTCATATATTTTGAGACTCTATTGTTAATGATGTTCAGTTATAATTGTTATAGCTTCTTAATGGATTAATATTTTCATCATTATGGATATCCCTCTTTGTCATAAAAATCTTTGAATCTTTATCTCATTAAGGGCTTAGCATTGCTCCTGGCATTTAGTAGACACTCTATAAAGAATAAATAAATAAATAAATAAATAAATAAATAAATAAATAAATAAAATGATATAATTACTTTTAAAAAAATTTTTTTAACGTTTATTTATTTTTGAGACAGAGAGACACAGAGCATGAACGGGGGAGGGGCAGAGAGAGAGGGAGTCACAGAATTGGAAGCAGGCTCCAGGCTCTGAGCCATCAACCCAGAGCCCGACGCGCGGCTCGAACCCACGGACCGCGAGATTGTGACCTGAGCTGAAGTCGGACACCCAATCAACTGAGCCACCCAGGCGCCCCTAATTACTTTTAATAAATATTTATTTATCATTTTATGCCAAGAACTATTCTAGGCATTAGAATATTAACTATTATTCAATACAAGCCTTGTTGCTGATACTTTATATCTTTAGGTACAGGTGGTTTTTCCAATATTTATTTGTTTATTATGGTGAGTATCTCTCCACTAACATTCTATAAGACTGTAAGTTCTTAGCAAGGAAATTTGTTGTTTGGTTTAAGACTTACTCATATTTTTTAATGAATAATGATATGCTAGAAACTGTGATTTAGATTAATCAATATGCAATATGCCAAGAACCATTATTTTATTGTGAGTCTACAAATGGAAAAATATGGATGCCAAGGAATATGAGGCATAAAGACAAATGGAACTTGGATCCATAGTGGCTTAGTGTTAAGACCTAGCTCTAGATTTACTATTCAGGTCTCTATTACATGCACCCAAATATAATTTCTCTTTATTATTATTATATTTTTTAATTTTAGAGAGAAAGAGGGAGAGTATGAGTGGGGGAGAGGGGCAGAGGAAGAGAAAGAGACAGAGACAGAGACAGAGAGAAAAAGAGAGAGAGAGAGAATTTCAAGCAGGCTCCATGCCCAGTATGGAACCCAATGTAGAACATGATACCATGACCCTGGGATCATGACCTGAGCCAAAATTGAGACAGATGCTCAATTTACTGAGACACCCAAGTGCCCCACACACAAATCTAAAATCTAACTGATACAAATGATTGCTATGATGTTGCTGATGAGGAACAAGGTTCTGGTCAGGTCTGCCCAATTCATATACAATAAAGAAGTGAAACAAGATATCCCAAATCTCATGGGTCTGGAGCCATCCAAATCCATGGGCCATTTATTTCTTTCCCAAATATTCTCTCTTGCCAGTGGGCCCAAACAGATTTTGGCATAGCTGCAGAAAGATCAACTTTTCTGACATTTAAAGGATAAGTACTTGAAGACCCAGAATGCAGTGGCTAAGAATAGTGGGCCTATACAAGATTGCCAGAGAAGGTCACCTTTTCCAAGGCATTATTCATGGAATGCAAATTTACAAAGAAACATATTCACTTAAAAAAATTTCCTAGATATGCTGACCTTCAGTCTTTGTTGAGCACCAATTTTTCCTGAATATTTGCTATTGCCAATGCACTGCATTTTGAAAGTGATTCCTATGACCTTAAAACAGCCTTTACTGTCCTGGAACCGCTGGCTATTCAGCAGATACTGAGCCTGCTCTCATCTCTAGATGCTCCAATGATGCCACATCTGCACATTCAGCTAGCTCCTGCTGATTTTCTTTTCTTTTCTTTTCGTTTTTGGCTAGCTAAAAACATGACCAAGTTAAATTTTTCTATGAAGGTCTCAAAAATGACTAAATTTTAAAATCTATTTGAACTCTTCCTTAACTGCTAATTGAACTCTGTGTGCAAGGAGGCCAGAGGTGTGCAGTGAGGTACAATCTCCTCACAATAGAGTGCAGAATCAGCCCTTTACCACAGCCACAGCTTTCACAGAGAGCCTGTAACTATTTCAATGCCTCATAGTTTGGGGCATTTGAGCAATCTGTCCTCCCTTATCTTCCTAATTGCCCTCTCAACTTGATTCCCTCAAAACAGGCGGCATCTGAATAAAAGTTAACTACTACCTTGGCAGATGAAAACCTTGGTTAGTTCTAATGAAAGCAGGGGAGTGCTGTTGACATTTCTTACTTCCAGTTCTTGCATGGCAATAAGGCATAAGGACTGATTTATCAAAGAGAGTGTGCCCATCAAGCATGAGTGAGACAGAGAGAGAAAGTTCACGTTGCACAAAATGAGCTGCTAATTTCTTTTCCATTTCACTGACAATGTGCTCTATGAGTTCAGAGCAGCTGGGATGAGAACAATGGATGTTCCCAACCTGTGCTCCATTTAACTTCTGCAACTCTACAAGGTCAAACAGCAAAAGGAAAAGGAAAAAAAATCTCTCTCTCTCTCTCTCTCTCTCTCCCCCCTTCTTTCCCTCCCCCTTACTGGTTTATAGTTGCCAAAGCTAGGAGACTGAAGGACTTTATACATTCAAAAAAAATTTTTTTGTAATGTTTATTTTTGAGAGGGGAGAGGGGGAGATGGCACGAGCAGGGGGAGGGGCAGAGAGAGACAGACCCAGAATCCGAAGCAGACTCCAGGCCCTGAACTTTCAACACAGAGCCTGACACAGGGCTCAAACTCACAAACTGTGAGATCATGACCTGAGCGGAAGTCAGTTGCTTAACCAACTGAGCCACCCAGGTGCCCCGTGTTTTGTTTTGTTTTTCCCAAAGAAATCCGTTTCTAGCCAGAGTTTCTACTGGCAAAACTAAATGCTATTTTATTGTCATTTCTTCCATTAAATTCACATGATTCACATAAATTCTGGTTCATTATTGTGAGTGTATTTGTTGGGGTGAGGGAAGGTGAGTATGAGTACTCTCACTTAAAGAGATGTGTGCTGTATCTGCTGCCTAAATCCTCACTGATGAAAAATGAATTCCAAATGAGTTACTGCGCATTGGCTTTACTGCCACTAACAGGGAATTTAAACCCTTTTTGTTTTCCAATTAGCAATGTGCACCAGATAGCTTTACTATTCAATATGCTTCCCTATAGCCCATACCACCAAAATGGTAGAGTCCTTTGGGATAAAGGTTTCAGTTCTCTGATCTGATTCATGCAACTTGGATCTCAATTAGCACTGTTTTGTGGCACTTTGATACTAAGGGATGGGAAGGAGAAGAACTAGGAATGTGAATTAATAATCACCCAGAATATCTTGCCAGGATTTTAGTTCAGGAACCATCTCCCACTATTAGAATTCATATTCCACCGTAGTACATAAGGCATTAGATTCAGAGAAATTGAGTTCTCTTTCTTTTTCTTCATAGATTGACTTTTCTCATGTTGTAATCCCACTTGACTTGAAGCATAGACTAACCTCCATGTTTCAAGGCCTGGACTTATCCCTATTTACCTTCTCTGGTCCATTTGAGAGTTATGGACTAGGCTCCTCAAGCTCTTCACTTTATCTGAGCACATCTCTACCAATCATAGCCTGTACACATTGAACAACTCAAGTGTTTAGGTAGCCCTTTGCTATCCAGGGGCAAAGAACAGGGACCAGGTGTGACTTTCATTGTATTCCCAGGACCTATGACAATTCCTGACACAGAATATGATTTCAAAAATGATTGCTAAGTAGTGTAGATTTTGCATCTAGCTGTCTTTCTCAGGCTAATCATTTACTAATTATAAAATTTTCTTTCAGAAAGGCATACAGGCCTATTTAGAAGAATTATTTGTCTTAATCTTAAATTTTATTCCATTCATTTCTATACTATATTTAAGGTAAGAGATTACTCATTATAAAACTATGGTACCAAACTCTGATAGATACATTTATTTGTTTTTCCCCCTGTGGTAAACATTGGTCATTGTTCAGTACTTTTTAATATTTATAATATTTAATTAAATAACTAGAATAAATGATAAATTGAACCAGTATTTCTAAGTTTTATGTCAAACTGTAAAATGTATTTAGAATCATTTATTATCCAAGACCAATGATTTGGGAATAAATTGAACTGGAAATACAATGAAAAGTCAAAGCACTGTCTTCCAAAAAGTAGATCTACTATCTCTTTCTCCTGTTTTTGAAGAAATTGCTTTTGTCTCTATGTGTTCTACTAGAAATGAGGATTAAATGTTCCATTGAAAACTGTCTACCAGCATGCAATAGGAATTGCGTTATTTCTTTGTTCTTCTTATCTTATGAAACTTCCTAACCTGAATGCCATGTCCAAATTGATAATCTAAAATTAAAATGAGAATGATATGTGTGTACACACACACACACACACACACACACATATTTCAGCAATAAGTAATATGTATATCATAGATCACAACAATAAGTAAATATAAAGGAATAGAACTGTTTCTGAGAAGATACTGCAAGGAAGAATTGCTATTTAAAGTAGAAACTCGGGGCGCCTGGGTGGCTCAGTCGGTTGGGTGGCCGACTTCGGCTCAGGTCAAGATTTCGCGGTCCGTGAGTTCGAGCCCCGCGTCGGGCTCTGTGCTGACTGCTCAGAGCCTGGAGCCTGTTTCAGATTCTGTGTCTCCCTCTCTCTGTCTCAAAAATAAATAAACGTTAAAAAAAATTTTAAAAAAAAAAGCAGAAACTCAAGTTCAAATCCTGATAGAGGCTAGAATATGATTAGAGGAAAGTAAAAATGGTAGCAGCAATCCAAGAGAAGAAAAGAGAATTCACCAGAGATATTAAACATGAAAGCTCAAAAGTATGAATTATATTCATGATCTAATTCTTCTTTATGTATATGACCTCTCATTCCAGTTTTGATAATATAAGTAATAACTCCAGTACCTTCAGAAAGTTTCCCAGTCCATTCCCCTCCACCCTAATCTCTTAATTCATCAATTATTATAGTACATGGATTTATATTGACCCGGATTGGATCCATGTCTGTCACTTACTAACTATGTAATTTTTTTCTGAGATTCCAGTTCTTCATCTACAAATGTAGCCTAGTGATATCTCTCTGTCAGCTAAGTATCTGTCAGAGAAGCTGAACTACTATAAGTGATATAGAATAAGGGATTTATTATAGGAATTTAACTTTATACCATTTAGGAACTGGTTACACAGTTTATGCAGGGCTGTTATCTGTGCCTTTGGTTCTGGGAACTGATGCCAGCAGTTGGGAAGATATAAAATGGAGGAAAGCAAGGACAAACTGGGATCCACAGGATATAATAGAACCTGTGTGGATGTTTTGCCACCACCCTCATGCCCCCAGCTTTGATGATACAGGTTACCTGCAGGTGAAGCTGGTACCTTTTTTATGAAGATCTATGAGTCAGAAGAGGTGACACAGGATCTGACAGTAGTTGAAGGAGCTATGGACCTGGCTGCTACCTCATGCCAGTAAGGTCAGCCAACAGATAAGTGACATTTATGAGCTGAAACAGTACTAGAATTCCTGTACCAACCTTATGATTATTAAAAGAATATGTCCAGTGCTTCACTCCCACTTTTCAACTCTAATGCAAACTGACTCTTATGTCCTACATTAATCCATAACTACACAGGGAAGGAAAGTGTAGAAAAAGTAGACTTAGCTTAGCTAAGATGACAATGCAAATCCATAAAAACATCCTGTCGACTCAGAGTGATGCTAGATTAATGAAACAAAATGCATATGAAATCATTTTTTAAAACTTTAAAACACAAAAATGGTACACTTAGTATTTCTGCAAAGCCTCCTCTTTACAATGAACTGGATGTTGTTTCACCTGTGTGTGATCTCTTCAATATCACTAGCCATAATCATAAATGGTAGATTTCTGTGCAGTGTTATTTTACAGGAATCACTAGTCCTGAGTAATGTATTTCTTGCTAAATTGTCAACTACAAAAAGATACAGGCAACAGCTTGGTCTTATCAGTACATTCTGATGATATTTAGCAGAGTCTGATCCATATGAAGAAAGAAGAAAGAAAAGAAAAGAGAGAAAGTAAAAAAAGAAGGAAGGAAAGGAAGGGAGAAAAGAAGGAGAGAAGGAGGGAGGGTGAGAGGAAAGATGGAGAGGGAAAGGAAGGGAGAGAGGAAGGGAGAAAGATAAAAATATCACATTAGATGGGAAACTTAGACGAAAATAAGGAAAAGGTGTTATAAAAATAACATTGTACTTTTATCCCATAAATGTTCTGGATAATAGAATTCCCCAAATTTCTTCTTGATTAACAACTTCTTAATTTTCTGGAGCTTTTAGTTGCAGGTTAAAGCAAGAACTATAAATGTATGTACGAATAAAAATATTATTGAGGTAATAGTACAGTCCATGTATATGGACTCAAGCAGAAGTCACTTTATAAGAAAAAGGCCAATTTTAATATCAGCTCCTTAATTTTTTTAATAAAGCACACAGATTTCTAAGTGTATAGGAAAGCTTTAGATCATGATATTTCTTTCCAATTCTTAAATCAAGGAAGTTTTGATCCATTTTTGATACATGCCAATGTATCAGTAGGATTTTGAGACAATAAGAAAAGGATTTGGGCTCTTTTTGCTTCTCTGAGATTAAAACCAGATAAACTGCTACAGGAGAAGTCACCTTGAAATGGCCAACAACTGAGTCAAACTGAGTTTAAGGAAAATTTGTAGCTCTGAATGTCAAGGTGAAAAAGGATTTCAGTCACCACTTACTTTCTTCTCCTTCAAGTTATACTTGCTTATTCACCTTCTTCAAGAACTTTATTTATAGGAGGATTCTCCTGCGCACCAGCAACAATTATGTCCCTTTCTGCATAGATCCTGAGCCCCAGGGTTTGTTAGAGGTCTCAAGGGGCTTTCTCTGGTGGGAAGAAATGGAACTACTATTGTAGCCCAGATGCTAGAGGAAGCCTCTAGACATCATCGCATGTAACTCTCAGCCCTCTCCCACCATACACATTTCTGTGATCACTATCGCCTGAAGTTACTCCAGTTTCTCCTTTCCAGAATTCTCATCTGCCACTTAAGGTGGCTTAAGATAGAAAGTATAAATGTATATAATAAAAGGAAGAGTATTACTGAAGGTAAAGAGAAGTCCATCCAACTGTATAACTTGACAACACTGAGCAGTATGCTATGCTTTAAAGAATAGATTTGTGAACAAATGAACAGAAAGAAATACACTGGAATATGAAACTGAAATGGACAAAGGAAGAAGGTAATCTAAGAAGCACTATCAACCATTATGTTCAGAGGTCAGTAGAGGATCTGTTTAAATTAATACATGTAATAACTTACCATATGAGATAAAAGATTATTAAAGAAAACTAATAAATGTGTATTACTTACAATAATTCTCATTGCATATATTTAAAATCTTCTACAACCCATTCCAAGTTTCATGAGGGCTGCAACCTTGGCTGTTTTGTTCATTAGTGAAAACTAGAGCTAATAAACATTTTTAAATAAATAAATTCAGAAGAAGAAAAAAATTCCAAACTAGATACAATAGAAAGCATCATATTGCCACTGAAATATGAATTATTATTTAGAAAAATAACTTAGAAGAAGACTAAGAACACATACTTATTCATTTTTTTATTGCTTCTATAAGGATATATCTAAACATTCATCATGTCATAAGCACTGAACTATGTGTTGCTGGGGTAAACAAGAGATCTAGTTCCTGCTACCATGGAACTTAAGAGGAAAATATACAGAACATGAGAACAAAAAAATGAGCTTGAGATCCTAACATATATAACAAGTATAATTTTCAAATACTGTATATTAAGAAAGCATAATCTTTACAGAAATCAATTAAATTGTTTATATAAGAATTGCTATTTGATTCTTAAAGATAAGGCAGAAATGAGAATATATCAGTTAGTTATTACCATGTAACACATGGCCCCCAAATTCATGTACGTAAAAAAATGAGCAATTAGTGTTAACAAATCTATGTGTGGAATGAGTGATTTTTTCTGTTATGGTGTGTTCATTCCTTTGTTATCAACTGTGCATCAGGTAAGCACTTCTCATAATTTTGGCTGAACACTCCTATATGTCTGGCACCCAGCTAGCTCAATGGTGGTCCAGGACAGCACACCCCAAAAATCAGACTCTCCTCTTGGGTCTTTTTCATCCTCCAGCAGGCTACCTCAGTCTTGTTCAAATGGCAAGAAAAGGGTATGAGGCAGAAAGGACAAAAGCACATAAGACCTTTTAGTCCCTTACTCAAAATTGGAAGATTATCACTTCAGCTGCTGTCTAGTGACCAAAACCACACAAGTTCAACTCAAATAGAAAGCATGGAGAAAGACCAAATAATGATGGAAGGAACTACAAAGGCACATAGGAAAGATCAAGTCCAGATACATGTAAGAACTGGGGTTATCTTTGCAACAAATCTACCACATAAGGAAGGAAGAGAAAATAACAGAAATACCAGGAGCAAGTGACCATGACATCAAAATTTAATAAATACAGAAGCCTAATAATGAACATGACATGGCTTGGGATTTAGTAAATAAATTCAACTCACTAAGAAAACATTACCTCCATTTTTTTTTCAAAAATGTGTATTTATCCAAGCACTGTTTTAAGCACCAGGTAAGTAAGGGAAAAAAAGAATAATAGTTTTTCCTCCATTTTTCTTTGGGAAAAAAGTCAGCAAGGACAAATAATTATGATGAGATAATTTTAGATCATGCTAGAAAGAAAACCAAAGATGACAGTGGAAAGGTGGGTTTGTGGTATGATGAGGTTATTTTACAGAAGGAAATCTGAGCAGTCTGAGCAATTCTCTTTAAGGAAGTGACACACGAGCAGAGACTTAGATAACAGGGAGGAAGAAGACTTGTGAGCACATGGAGGTTAACACAGAAAACAGCACCAAGATACTTAGAAAAGAAAAGCTTGGCCCATTCACAAGACAGAAAATGTCTTGAAAGGTGATAGCTTACCAAAGTGAGGTAGTAAAGAAGGGAAAGGTGAAATAGGCATGACGTTGTGAACCAGGTAAAGGCTTTTCGGCTTTTACTGTTAAGTGTAACAAGAAGCCATCAAAGCATTGCCATCAGGACAACAATGTGATCCAATGTAGGTTTTAAAAGAACAGTTGGTTATTAGGAGGTTGAATTAATATAGAGGCAAAGTTGAAGTGGAAAGACTTTTGTAGAAGTACAGGATGGGCAAGAATAATAAAAGGAAGATCAGTAAGGAGCTAGTTCTAGTAACCCATGGTGAGAACTGATGGTGGCACAGGCTACAGTTAGACTTTGTGAGAAGGAGGGAGGTGGTCCAATTCTTGAACTATTTTAAAGTAGAGCCCACGAGGTTTTCTAATTGACTGGGCAGAGGCTGAGAGGAAAAAATAAGTGCTAAGAATGAAGTATCTGGGGCGCCTGGGTGGCTCAGTCGGTTAAGCGTCCGACTTCGGCTCAGGTCATGATCTCACGGTCCATGAGTTCAAGCCCCGCGTCAGGCTCTGTGATGATGCCTCGGAGACTGGAGCCTGCTTCCGATTCTGTGTCTCCCTCTCTCTCTGCCCCTCCCTTGCTCATTCTCTGTCTCTCTTTGTCTCTAAAAAATAAATAAATGTTAAAAAAAAAAAAAAGAATGAAGTATCAAGATTAAGTTGAGATGTAGACAGTCAAATGGAGAGGTTAAGTCAGCATTGGATAGATGACTGATTCTCAGGGAAAGATCAAAAAAAGAGAAATAATTTTAGAGTACCTTCATATAGATAGATTTAGATAAAATAAACCAAGGAAGACATTGTATAGAAAAAGCAGAAGTCTGATGAAAAAAAAAGCCTGAAATATTCAGAAACTTAGATATGGGTAGATAGAGGAAAATATCTTTTCCCCCTAAGGGAAAAAATGCTTCAAAGAGGATGGGCAAAAAAGAAGCTTAAGATGCTGTGTGAACCTGGGTATAAGGCACAAGCCTCCTGGTGTATAGATGTCCTCTAAAGTTAGTGGGCTGTAGCATCTGGGGAGAAGAAAAAAAATCTCACTTGGATCATAAGGTGACATTGTTTTGCTTTAGGCTGGCGGTGAGTTTCCAATGGTGGGGGAAAGGACTAAAAGAAATGATATATTATAAGGGAGTAAGTGTCTTACAGAGATTAAATTCTGATAAAATACTTACAAATCCTCTTGATGAAAAGAAAAGAGTCTCTAAAAACATTCATGTGGATCAGTGGATTTTAGCTTCCATCCATGAAGAAGAAATAAGGACTGGATTTACCCTCTCAAATGAAACAATCAAAGAAGCAAACAAAATATACGAGACACTGAGTATCAAGCAACAAACAAAAGTGATGATTAAGAAACTGGGGCACCTGGCTGGATCAGTTGGTTGAGTGTCCAGCTTTAGCTCAGGTCATGATACCACAGTCAGTAAGATCAAGCCCCACATCGGCCTCTGTGCTGACAGCTCAGAGCCTGGAGCCTGCTTCGGATTCTGTGTCTCCCTGTCTCTCTGCTCCTCCCTCACTCATGCTCTGTCTCCCTCTGTCTCTCAAAAATGAATAAACATTAAAAAAAAATTTTTTTAAAGAAACAGGAACCATATGAGTGAAGTGAGCACTGTGACTGCCTCAGCCTACGGCATTGAGAGACTTTTCAGGATATGGAACTTCTCTCCAAAAGGTATGGCTATAAGAAAAAAAGTTATGCAACAGACATGGAAAAAATTTTGTAAATCATGTATCTGACCATAGACTTGTATCCAAAGTAAATAAAGAATTCTCAAAGTCTAATGAGAAAACAATGCAATTTTTTTAAAGTGCAAAATATTTAGTGATTACTTTCCCTCTATCAGAGAAGGTACATGGAAGACAGATATCCACATAAAAAAGAGCCAACATCATTAATCATTAGGTAAATCCAAATTATATCCACAATGAGAAACCACAATACCCATATTGCAATGGCTTAAATTAAAAGTGTTAGCTAGGATGTAGAGGAACTAGAGGACCTGTGCAGTGAGCAGGTAATATGGTACAACTTCTACAAAATAGTGATTAGTTCAATCCTTGAGGCCAAAGATGTTTTGTTAATAAATAATACAAAGTAAAACTCCTTATGTAATTTGTGACCTCAGATGAATACAAAGCAGGGGGGTGGGGGAGTCAGAGACATTGGGGAAAATAAAGTGAATTCTAGAGTTGAAAGGCTAACTGCTTCAATGTTTAAAGCATAGGCCTGGGTAGTAAGTAAAAATCCTTACTACTATTGCTACCTCATGCAGATCATTAATATTCAAATCTGCAGCTTTTTCCTCTGGGAAACATAATAATGGCCTAGGCATTAAAAAACTTAAACAACATGGTACAAAGATCTTATCATGGTGTTTGACACAGCCTCATTCAGAGATGTTAACCCCCTTCACTTTTCCGGCTCTCTTAATGTGCTCAAATTGCCCAAGTCAGAATAGTAGATCCCAGGACCCTGTGTAAAGTTTCTAAAGAGTTCTCAAAGCTTGTGAGCTTTAAGAAAATCATAAATAGATGCGTGGGTAGCTCAGTTAGTAGAGCATCTGACTCCTCATTTCTGCTCTGGTCATGATCTCACAGTTCATGGGACTGAGCCCTGCATCTGGCTCTGTGCTGAGATCGCGGATCCTGGATTCTCTCTCTTCTTTCCCTCTGCCCCTCCGCAGCTCACATGCACGAGCTCATACCTATGCTATCTCTCTCAAAATAAATAGATAAACCTTTAAAGAAAGAAAAATCAGGGGTGCTAGAGTGACTCAGTCAGTTAAGCATCTGACTTTGGTTCAAGTCATGATCTCGCTGTTTGTGAATCTGAGCCTTGCATCAAATTCTGTGCTGACAGCTCAGAGCCAGGAGCCTGCTTCAGATTCTATGTCTCCTTCTCTCTGCCCCTCCCCCACTCATGCTCACTCTCTCTCTCTCAAATATAAATAAACAGTAAAAAAAATTTTTTTAAATAATTTTTTAATAAAGAAAAAGTCAGAAATAATATTAAATCTTTGGGAAAACAATAATAGTAAGGGTAAAATATCCCAACCATAAAGGGGTAAGCACATTAAATAAGATTATCTTCTAAAAGAGGGTATTAAAATTATGCCGTAAAGAAATACCTTTATAGATAAAATAGGCCATTTTGAGTTGAATAGGTGTCCAACTAGTTATCTTCCTAATGGCTTAATTGATTATACCTTAAAGTTGTGATTTATGATCAACGCCAAATAGTAGGAAGGTATGAGTCATCATATTGAAAAGCTCTAGTACAGATGTTGACAAGAACAGTATACTGATTAATGATTTCATTGAGAATATTAGGTGTGATAAGATGTGGTAAGTGCTGAAATTAGGCCAAAGACCTGTGTACTATTCTCACCCACAGAACCATCTCACCAATGAGATATTTCAGAAGCAAAATACCCTGAATTTATATGCAGGGATAACTATTACATTAATTGTAGGTATTTGTATTATAAACATGATGTGGAAGAAGGAATATCTTGCTTGCTAATAACATGGGGGGAAATCTAATGATTTAAAAGATAAAATGGCTATGAAGTCACTTTTAATCTAAAGTTCAAATGCTTATCACAGTATCCTACATTGAGGGAGCCAAGATGGCAGAACAGCATGGAAGTTTTTGTGTGTCTTGCATCCATGAAATACAGCCAGACCAACACTCAACCATCCTGCACACCTAGAAAACTCATCTGAGTATTAACACAACAATCTGCACAACCGGAACCAAAGAACTCAGCCGGTACACAGCAGCACAGACAGCTGAACTTGGGGAGAGAGAAGCCATGGAGGGCAGGGAGGTGCTTTTGAATGCAGAAAGAGGACAGAGATGGTGGACAGAATACAGGAAAAGCACCCCTCTCCAAAAGCAGCTGGAGAGAAGGTGGAAAATTAGAAACAGCCACAGGGACTGAACTAAAAAGGGAGAAAGGAGAAAGGAGAAAGGAGAGGGTTTAAATTCCATTAAGACTGTAAACAAGGAGAGCACAAAGTCTGCAACTCTGCAGCTTGATACCTGGCGGTGCTCTGGTGGGAAGAGTGAATCCCCAGGAGCAGGGTGGGGTCCAGAAGGTTCTTGGGCCACAGGGGAAAAAGCTGATGGAAGGTTCCACTGCTGGAAGGACATTTGGGAGAGGCTGTCAGGAAACCTGGGCCCAGCAGACCCCAGAGAACAGCCACATTTGCTGGTACTGGAACAAGGTTGTTAAGGGTGAAGCCTGGTTCCAAATGTGTGTTGTGATTTTCCATAATCCCTGAAATGCTGCTGCTACACTATCTCACGAACTTTTTCTGGGGTGAGCTGGCACCTGGCCACAGTCTCTGGGCTTCAGCATCAACACGGTCCTGTGACTTTCTTGGGTGTGGCAAGCATTCGGCCATTGCTCAGTGAGACCCTCCAGCAGAGGGGCGGAACCAGTCAAAGCCGCAGTCTCTTAGAAGGGGCTGGGGAACACAGCCCTACCTGAGATAAAAGGTACTACCTGGGGCTTGGTCACGGAGGGTGTAAAAGAGGGGAGTGGATGAAAGCTGAAGACAAAGGATGAGTGCACAATTGCTGATCAGGGAGAAGAGAATTCCGATACTAGAGTTGGGTAGCTGAGTGATGCCACTTTCACTGCTCCCGCACATGTACATATGCACCTGAGGACACCACAACAATCCACCCCAGTGGGCTAGCAGCACCGTCTAGTAGAGAACAGAGCCGTTACACTAAGCCCCGCCCCACTGGGCAAACTTCACTCTTCAAGAACACAAGTCTCACCACCTGCTTAGTTTATGTACTATAAAGTGCTTCATAGTCTGACTTCTAGGGGAAAACAAAGTAATTTCAGTCGTATTTCAGTCTGTTAGTAGGTCCATCTATTCAATTTTCTTTCTTTTTTTTTTCATTTTTCTTTTTTTAAATACAGAAAGAAAAAATTCATTTTTATTTTCAATTTTTATTAATAATATTTTTCCTTAATTTTTTTTCTATATTTTTTTACATTTGTGTAAACTTTTCAAATTCTATTTTACTTCCATCATTCTTAGTCTACTTCAGTGTATTCATTTTTTCAAATTTTCAAATGATTTCTTTTTTTATTTTTACTCTTCTTCATTTCTTTTCTTTTTCTTGAATACATAAAGAGAAAAAAATCATCTTTATTTTTAATTTTTATTAAAAATATTTTCTTCAGGGGCACCTGGGTGGCTCAGTCGGTTAAGAGTCCAACTTCAGCGCAGGTCATGATCTCATGGTCATGGGTTCAAGCCCTGCATCAGGCTCTGTGCTGACAGCTCAGAGCCTGGAGCCTGTGTCAGATTCTTTGTCTCCCTCTCTCTCTGCACCTCCCTCACTTGTGTTCTGTCTCCCTCTGTCTCAAAAATAAATAAACATTAAAAAAATCTTAAATGTTTTTAACTTTTTTCTACTATATTTTTTACTTTTGTGTAAATTTTTTCAAATTCTAGTGTACTTCCATCATTTCATTTTAGTCTACTTCAGTGTATTCATTTTTTTCAAATTTTCAAATGATTTCCTTTTTTTTTTCTTCTTTCCCCTTTTTTCTCTAATCTATCAAGCCATATTCAACAACCAGACCAAAACACACCTAGGATATAGCATCATTTATTCAATTTTGTATGTGTGTGTGTGTGTTTAATTTTTTAATTTTCATCTTTTTTAATTTTAATTTTTTTAATTTTAATTTTTTTCTACCTCATTAATTCCTTTTCTCCCCTGAAAATGATGAAACTAAGGAATTCACCCCAAAAGAAACAACAGGAGGAAACAACAGCCAGGGACTTAACCAACATAGATACAAGCAAGATGTCTCAACCAGAATTCAGATCACGATAATAAGAATACTAGCTGAAGTCGAAAATAGATTAGAATCCCTTTCTGCAGAGATAAAATAAGTAAAACCTACTCAGGATAAAATTAAAAAATGCTGAGCTGCAATCACAAATGGATGCTGCAGCGGCAAGGAAGGATGAGGCAGAACAGAGAATTGGCAATACAGAGGACAAACGTATGGAGAATAATGAAGCAGAAAAAAAGAGGGAGATTAAGGCAAAAGAGCACAATTTAAGAATTAGAGAAATCAGTGACTCATTAAAAAGGAACAACATCAGAATCATAGGGGTCCCAGAAGAGGAAGAGAGAGAAATAGGGATAGAAGGGTTATGTGAGCAAATCATAGCAAAAAACTTTCCTAACCTGGGGAAAGACACAGACATCAAAATCTAGGAAGCACAGAGGACTCCCATTGGATTCGACAAAAAATGACCATCAACAAGGCATATCATAATCAAATTCACAAAATACTCAGGCAAGGAAAGAATCACGAAAGCAGCAAGGGAAAAAAAAGTCCTTAACCTACAAAGGAAGACACATCAGGTTTCCAGCAGACCTATCCACAGAAACTTGGCAGGCCAGAAAGGAGTGGCAGGATATATTCAATGTGCTCAATGAGAAAAATATGCAGCATGAATTCTTTATCCAGCAAGGCTGTCATTCAAAATAGAAGGAGAGAGAAAAAGGTTCCCAAACAAAAATTAAAGGAGTTTGTGACCACTAAACCAGTCCTGCAAGAAATTTTAAGGGGGATTCTCTGAGGGGAGAAAAGATGAAAATAAAAATACATATATACATACCAAAAGCAACAGAGATTAGAAAGGACCACAGAACACCACCAGAAACTCCAACTCTACAAACAACATAATGGCAATAAATTCATATCTTTCAGTACTCACTCTAAATGTCAATGGATTCAATGCTCCAATCAAAAGGCATAGGGTAACAGAATGGGTAAGAAAACAAGATCCACCGATATGCTGTTTACAAGAGACCCACTTTAGACCTATAGACGCTTTCAGATTGAAAGTAAGGGGATGGAGAACCACGTGTCATGCCAATGGTCAACAAAAGAAAGCCGGAGTAGCCATACTTATATCAGACAATCTAGACTTTAAAATAAAGACTGTATCAAGAGATGAAGAAGGGCATTATATCATAATCAAGGGGTCTATCCACCAAGAAGACCTAACAATTGTTAACATTTATGCACCAAATGTGGCTGCACCCAAATATATAAAACAATCACAAACATAAAGAAAGTCATTGATCGTAATACCATAATAGTAGGAGATTTCAATACCCCACTCCCAGCAATGGACAGATCATCTAATCAAAAAATCAACAAGGAAACAATGGCTTTGAATGACACACTGGACCAGATGGACTTAACAGATATATTCAGAACATTTGTAACAAATACTTGGAGACTGAAGAACATCCCACTGAAGAATAAATGGGATAATCAAGAAGTTAAAGAAGAAATTGAAAAGTATATGGAAGCCAATGAAAATGATAACACCACAACCCAAAACCTCTGGGACACAGCAAAGGCAGTCATAAAAGGAAAGTATATAGCAATCCAGGCCTTCCTAAAGAAAGAAGAAAGATCTCAGATACACAGCCTAACCTTACACTTTAAAGAGCTGGAAAAAGAACGGCAAATAAAACCCCAAACCAGCAGAAGACAGGAAATAATAAAGATTAGAGCAGAAATTAATGCTATCGAAAGCAAAAAAACAGTAGAACAGATCAATGAAACCAGAAGCTGGTTCTTTGAAAGAATTAACAAAATTGATAAACCACTAGCCAGTTTGATCAAAAAGAAAAAGGAAAGGACCCAAATAAATAAAATCAAGAATTAAAGAGGAGAGATCACAACCAACACAGCGGAAATAAAAAAATAATAAGAGAATATTATGAGCAATTATATGCCAATATAATGGGCAATCTGAAAGAAATGGACAAATTCCTAGAAACATATACATACCAAAACTGAAACAAGAAGAAATAGAAAATTTGAATAGACCCATAACCAGTAAGGAAATCGAATTAGCAATCAAAAATCTCCCAAAAAACAAGAGTCCAGGGCCAGATGGCTTTCCAGGGGAATTCTACCAAACATTTAAAGAAGAGTTAACACCTATTCTCTTGAAGCTGTTCCAAAAAATAGAAATGGAAAGAAAACTTTGAAATTCTTTTTATGAAGCCATCATTACCTTGATTCCAAAACCTGACAGAGACCCCACTAAAAAGGAGAACTATAGACCAATTTCCCTGATGAACATGGATGCAAAAATCCTCAACAAGATATTAGCCAACTGACTCCAACAATACATTAAAAAAATTATTCACCATGACGAAGTGGGATTTATAACTGGGATGCAGGGCTGGCTCAATATCCGTAAAACAATTAACATGAATCATCACATCAATAAAAGAAAGGACAAGAACCATATGATCCTCTCAATAGATGCAGAGAAAGCATTTGACAAAATACAGCACCCTTTCTTGATAAAAACCCTTAAGAAAGTAGGGATAGAAGGAGCATTGAGATCATAAAAGCCATATGTAAACAACCCAACGCTAATATCATCCTCAATGGGGAAAAACTGAGAACTTTCCTCTTAAGATTAGGAACAATACAGGGATGTCCACTGTTATTCAACATAGTATTGGAAGTCTTAGCCTTTGCAATCAGACAACACAAAGAAATAAAAGGCATCCAAATTGGGCAGGAGGAGGTCAAACTTTCACTCTTTGCAGATGACATGATACTCTATATGGAAAACCCTAAAGATTCCACCAAAAACCTGACAGAACTGATTCATGAATTCAGCAAAGTTGCAGGATATAAAATCAATGCACAGAAATTGGTTGCATTCCTATACACCAACAATAAAGCAACAGAAAGAGAAATCAAGGAATTGATCCCATTTACAGTTGCAAAAAAAAAAAAAAAATACCTAGGAATAAATCTAACCAAAGAGGTGAAAAATCTATACACCGAAAACTATATAAAGCTTATGAAAGAAATTGAAGAAGACACAAAAAAATGGAAAAAATAATCCATGCTCCTGGATAGGAAGAACAAATATCATTAAAATGTCAATACTACCCAAAGCAATCTACATATTCAATGCAGTCCCTATCAAAATAACACCAGCATTCTTCACAGAGCTAGAGCAAATAATCCTAACATACCCTATTCTGAATAGCCAAAGCCATCTTGAGAAAGAAAACCAAAGCAGGAAGCATCACAATCCCAGACTTCACACTATATTACAAAGCTCTAGTCATCAAGACAGTACGGTACTGGCACAAAAATAGACACTCAGATCAATGGAACAGAGTAGAGAACCTAGAAATGGACTCAGAAACGTATGGGCAACTAACCTTTGACAAAGCAGGAAAGAATATCCAATAGAATAAAGACAGTCTCTTCAGCAAGTGATGCTGGCAAAACTGGACAGTGACATGCAGAAGAATGAACCTGGACCACTTTCTTCCACCATACACAAAAAGAAACTCAAAATGCATGAAAGACCTAAATGTAAGACAGGAAGCCATCAAAATCCTTGAGGAGAAAGCAGGCAAAAACCTCTTTGATCTGGGCCACAGCAACTTCTTACTCAACATGTCTCCAGAGGCAAGGGAAACAAAAGCAAAAATTAACTACTGGGACCTCATCAAAATAAAAAGCTTCTGCATAGCGAAGGAAACAATCAGCAAAACTAAAAGGCAACCGACAGAATGGGAGAAGATATTTGCTAACGACATATCAGATAAAGAGTTAGTAACCAAAATCTATAAAGAACTTACCAAACTCAACACCCAAAAAACAAATAATCCAGTGAAGAAATGGGCAAAAGACATGAATAGACACTTCTCAAAGAAGACATCCAGATGGCCAACCAACACATGAAAAAATGCTCAACATCACTCATCAGGGAAACACAAATCAAAACCACAATGAGACACCACCTTACAACTGTCAGAATGGTTAACATTAACAACTCAGGCAACAACAGATGTTGGTGAGGTTGCGGAGAAAGAGGATCTCTTTTGCATTGTTGGTGGGAATGCAAGCTGGTGCAGCCACTCTGGAAAACAGTACGGAGGTTCCTCAAAAACTAAAAATAGAACTACCCTATGGCCCAGCAACTGCACTACTAGGTATTTATCCAAGCGATACAGGTGTGCTGATTCGAAGGGACACATGCACCCCCATGTTTATAGCAGCACTATCAACAATAGCCAATGTACAGAAAGAGTCCAAATGTCCATCAACTGACGAATGGATAAAGAAGATGTGTCGGCAATCAAAAAGAATGAAATCCTGCCATTTGCAACTATATGGATGGAACTAGAGGGTATTATGCTAAGTGAAATTAGTCAGAGAAAGATAAATATCATATGACTTCACTCATATGAGGACGTTAAGACACAGAACAGATGAACATAAGGAAAGGGAAGCAAAAATAATTAAAAAAAAAAACAGGGAGGGGGACAAAGCATAAGAAACTCATAAATATGGAGAACAAATAGAGGGTTACTGGAGGGGGTGTGGGAGGGGGGATGGGCTAAATGGGTAAGGGGCACTATGGAATCTACTCCTGAAATCACTGTTGTACTATATGCTAATTTGGATGTAAATTTAAAAAAATAAAATAAAAAAAAAAAAAGAAAAGTATCCTTACATTAAAACCATTATGAAGTTTATAGAAAAACTAAATTTGCAAAATATAATAATGGTGAAAGTGCAGTATCTAAAAATCTTCTACAATAAAAATGTAAGAGTTATCGTACTTGGGTTGAACAGCTATTGGGTAGGGAGATATATCACTATATCTTCAAATGTGGAAGAAAACACCCTATATGTTGAAACTCTCACTTGTTGCTTTCTAGCATTCTGTACCTCACCCAGTCTTACTCCAGACTTAAACTGAGAAGCAGCTGAGGAAACAGAGGAGAACTAAGTTATAGTGTGGGGAAAATTTCTGTTTCAGTCTAAAGAAACTTTAAAATAGACAATGTTTTCTGAAGCCAAATCTAGCCCAATAAATAGGCAGAATAAACCCCTACATATTTGATGTGATATAAAATATCTCCTACTTCCTAAAAAATATTTCCTC
This sequence comes from Leopardus geoffroyi, assembly GCF_018350155.1. Classification (NCBI taxonomy): domain Eukaryota; kingdom Metazoa; phylum Chordata; class Mammalia; order Carnivora; family Felidae; genus Leopardus; species Leopardus geoffroyi. Next base: position 61,738,666 of record NC_059339.1, read on the forward strand.
TATTAACCTACTACAGTGCCTGGAATTTCTCCAATTAGAATTTATGTTTGTATATCAATGGTTAGGTTATAGCAATGAATCTCTCAAAGATCTCTATTAAAAGGCAAACTACTCTGAGGAGATAATATGCTATGCCTTGGATTTGGACATGGATGTGTTTACACAAAGCCAATCCTAGAGAAAATAAGTTGTACTGTAAGAAATCTTTGAGGGAAGGAAATTATAAAGGAGAGAATAGGAACTCTGGAAGTTGCCTCAAGAGAGTAGTTGTGTAAAAAACAACACTGAGAGTCCAGGAAGATGGAAAAAGCATACCACCAGACCTCTGAAAAAAAAAAACCAAACAAATAAAGGTTCTAAATGGAAAGAGCAGAAGACAGCACAAGGAAGTGGGAAAACTCCAAAGAAAAATGTTACCTACATCATAATGCAACTGCAGTACTTCCATTGTTCTCACATAGATCTTTGATATTTATATGATTTCTGAGTCACTTATAGTACTTTGCTGATTTACTCAACAAGGATATTGAACACCTACTGTTTTCCAACTTCCTTAAATTGGCTTTCCTCAAAGTTGACTTTATGACCAGAAAGCAGGAGAAGATATTTATTTTGGAGGTAATTTTAGGAGCCACAATAAGAAAGTAGAGAAAAAGAGCAAAGGCAGAAAAAAAATTAAAAAAAATATTAATTAGAAAATTAACTGAGGCTCAATACTTTTAGGGACTCCCTGAGAAACTGAGGATCATGCCTTTGAATCATTGCTCAGAGGCCGGGGAATTGAGCCATGTTTCTGTGGATGACTTTTACTCAGTTAAATCTGTGCACTTCCAGATTATGCCTGCTAGTTGTGAAGCAATCGCTTGTAGTACCAATTGTCCTTAAGCAGAGAAGAAAAAGAAAAGATGACAAACTAAGTGTCCTGAGACTTGTCAAGCCTTGCTACATATGATCTCAAAGATGGAGATCTACTACTACATTGGAAATTCCACATTTATGGTCTGGAAGAAATAACAGAGAAGTAGTCATAGTAAAAACTCAAACAAATAAGATATAAACTGTGATTCAAGTCCATAAAGGACAGAAAGGAATATGTTAATTAAAAGTGTGATCAAATAAACTAAAGAAGGCTTCCTGAAAGAGGCAAGATTTGACCAGCTCTTAACGGTGTTAATATGAATTAACAGTCTTGATTGAGTAGTACAGGTGGAGTGATGAGTATATCAATATACTGACCTAATATATTTCACACTAATTTGGAAAGTAAAAGAGAATTTGTTGGATGTTACAACCTTTATAATTGCCCCATCCTGGATTGTGAAGCACAACCAAAATCTTAATGTTCACTAATACAAATGAATAAGATTACAAAGTCTCAGAATTGAAACACACACACACACACACACACACACACACACACACACACATCTAAATTTTAAGCACTGAGTTTTTGGGGGTTTTGTTGTATTTTACAACACTTTGCGTGGGAAACCCAGTTGTTACCTAAAGGCTTCCCAAATTCAAAATCAGACATTATTGAGACCATCAGCCTAGAGGCTAGAAGAGTTTAACTTCAGCCCAAAAGCAATTAAAGAATACATTAACTATATGTTTTAAACACATTTCTGAATGACTTAGGGTGAATTTGTCTTTGGAAAGATTATCTGCTTCATTAACATGTGATTTGGAGCTCTGAACATGATGTTTTTTCCTAATAACATTCACATTTTTGTGTATATATATACATACATATGTATATATACATATGAATATATATGAATATGTGACTATATACCTATATTCATATTTATTACTGTAGATAATTCTCTGTCAAATCTTTTTTCCTTGCTTTTTTATAACCTATAGGAAAGTAAGAAAACATGCAAACATTTTCACTTTATGCACTAAATTATGCAATATTTTTATAAGTACCTATATTTTAATTAACCCTGTTGTACAAGGATCCAATAGGTATCATCAGGTTTAGATTTAAGGTACTAAGTTTCAGATACTCAATCTTTACCCAAAGTACCTTTCTCCAGCTCTCCAAACAGTATTTTTATTTTTGGTAAGACTAGTTGTGTTTTAATTATAACTAGTGTGCAAAACACTGGAGTAGGAATATTTTTAAAAATATAAACTGTCCGACACTAGTCTAACATAATCTATACAATTTATTCATTTGCATAACATTAATTGAGACATTGTAAGTCAAAATTCTAGGCAATAGCCCCAAGTTCTAATTTTTATCTTAGGATAAAATAAAATAAGACAATATATAAACATATAGTTACAATATATATGGCACCTACAATGTACCACATGTCTGTAGTGTTATATAATTTATTTGAGAAAATAGGGGGCACTAACCCAGGCTAGGTTTTTGTTATGGGGAATGCCTAAAAATTTCTAAGTGTCAGGACAAGTCAGAGTTGCATTTTATCTGGATATTTCTGGCAGTTGTTCTAATGATAAGTTGAAGGGTGAAAATCGAGACAGAGAAGAATATGACATAGACTGAGTACATGTAAGAAATAATAGGAATGAGGGCAAGAGGAAGAGTGAAATGGATCATAGAAAGTACTTAAGAGGAAAAATTGGCAGGACTTGATAACTGCTTGTGCCAAGAGCGGAAGTATTATTAGGGACCTGAGCAGATATAGGATAGAGGTCACAGCCAAGCATAAGTCTTAAATTGTTAGTATGTGTAATAGGACGGTGATATATACAACTAAGATAAAAAACTACCTCGCTAAAGAGTGTCTTTAGAAGGCATTATTATAAGTTTGGCATTAGCTTTGTATTTGGACATTTACATAAAAATATTCAGCAGATATATCACATCTGAAACTTCTGGATATAAACCCATAAGTATAGATGAGCTCTCCCAAAGAAAACTTATAGAACAAGTGTCCTCTATCTAAACTACAGACATTCAGACTCAAGGTACCATTCTGCAGGCACAATTTTCTCTATGTCATTAAATAATTTTCTCCTCTAAGGAAGGAGGCCACTGAATTCATAAGTTTATGAATTCATTTGTGATTACTTTTTCTCTCATCCCTCTCATCCAATCCATCAACATATCTAGTTGATTTGACTTCGAGATATATATGCCAAATTTTCTCCATTTCCACTTTGACACCTTTATACATCTGCATGTATTTTTATCTGTTATAGTAAATATTATATTTTCTTAGGATAATAGCCAACAACCCAAATGTCCATCAACTGATAAATGGATAAACAACAATTACAGACACACACACACACACAAACAGTAGTCTGCAATAAAAAGAAATGAAATACTGATACATGCTACATGAACAAACATTGAAAACATTACGCTAAGTGTAAGAAGCTGGTCACAGAGGCTGCATATTGCATTATTCCATTTATATAAAATGTCAAGAATAAGCAAATCCATAAAGACAGAAGAATAGTGAGGGGCTGAGAGATGGGGGAGGAGGAACAGAATGATGAGTGACTACTAATTGTCACAGGGTTTCTTTTGAGGGTGGCAAAAATGTTCTAGAACCAGATAATGATGATGGTTGCACAACTCTGTGAATATATTGAAAACCATTAAGATTTATACTTCAAAATGATGAATTTTGTGGCATATGAGTTGTATCTTAAAGAAATCAACAAGTGCTCTTAATTTGGGGAGGAGGGTGATAAAGTCTTCAGTAGGGTGGTAACAGTAAAGGAAGAGAGGCAATAATAATCATATGGCAAAATTTGCAGGAAGAAATGAAACAACTTGGTGACAAATTGAAAACAGAGCAAGGGAAGGAAACCAGCCAGGACAAGTGCCTTACTGGAACGAAGTAATTTGAAAAAGAATCCAATTGTAGGGAGAAGATTAATTCAGTTTCAAATATGTTGAGATTTGCACGAATATGAGGTTTTTTAAGCAAAGATGCCTTTAGGCAATTGAACATGTGGGACAAAAGTTCAAGCTGCTGGAGACACAAAAATGAGAGTCATCAACTTAGAGGAGGCAGGGGAAGCCATGGGGATAATGCAGAAATAAGAATAGAAAATTAAGGACTGGAATTCTTGTGGGAGTATCCTTCACTTAGGGGATGGTCTTACAAAGGGATCTCAGAAAAAAGAAAGTGAAAAAGATGGCAGAAAAGTGCATTAGTACAGAGGATAAGAGGGGAGAGAGTTGCAAGAAAGAATAATGGCAAATCCTGAAGAGCTGTCAGAGAATCTGGGTGAAAGAAAACAAAGTGAAGCTAACTGTTAGGACTATTTCATTAAGTTATATAATTAATTAAAGGTAAGAGTATGTCAAATTAAGATCCAGAGGAGGCGAGGGAGATCTTAAACTAATTTCAGATTGGACTTTTTAAATGAATTAAGTTAATTTTACCTAAGAGAGGCCCTATGTATTGCCATGGAGAAAGAAAGGTTAGGGAAAAATCACTGAAGCTTAGAACATAAACAGAGTGCACAGAACACCAACCAGGGGAAAGGATTAGAATAGAGAATGCAGGGGGTGCCTAGGTGGCTCAGTTGGTTGATCACCTGACTCTTGGTTTCAGCTCAGGTCATGATCTCACAGTTTTATGAGTTCAAGCCCCACATCAGGTGCTGTGCTCACAGTGTGAAGTCTGCTTGGGATACTCTCTCCCTCTCTCTCTGCCCCCCCCCAAAAAAAACTAGTACTTTCTCTGTCTCTCTCAACATTAAAAAAAAAAAAAACAAACTTTAAAGTAAGAGAGAGGCAAAAAGTGACATGACACGATCCATTCTTAAAACTGAATTAACTGAGTTGAAAGAAGATTGTTTTAGTAATTGTATTAGAAACCCTCTGGAGACTAGAACTTGAAGAAAGTGATAGCAGAGAGATGGAAATAGCATATCCAAGTAGCAAGATAGGCATGTGTACAGTATTTGGCAATGCACACCATTAAGAACAAAGTCAAGATCTCAAGTACAGAAACAGAAATGATATAATTTTCTCTCTTCATAAACTACACATATTTTTGGCTACACATTAGCAGAACACTGATCTTACAGTGGACATTTTGTGGATTTCTGCCTCCCTGATATTAATGGTTTGTGAATGCTTCTGACAGTCCATCTTTTTCCTACCTCCCCTCTTCTCTACTGCCCCACATGAAAAGACAGTCTGTCAAAAAGTGAAAATGATTTTATATTTACAAGGCAAAGGAACCTTTAAATGACCTTAGAGGTTTACATGAGGTAGTCACAGCTCCAGGATGATCGGTAAGTTTGCTGTTGACAGATACCACTTGATGGACTGGAAATCAATTTGATCAGATGTTTTTATGGATTATAGTGGCCTTGGCTAATTACAAAAGATTGTCTTCCTAGATCCCACAGTTTTCAGAGCTGACTTTGAGCAGATGTACACAGGATTAAGCTGCAGGCTTGACAGTTTTCCCTAATTATCTGTCGCAAGGGCAACCCTTGGATCATCTTGACACTTACGTCAAAAACAGTATGAACTTTTATTTCTTTGGCCACATGCCTTTTTGTCATAGTCACCTATGTTTAAGTGATAAGGCTGATCATATTATTACCAGTTACCTAGAATTGGAAAAGTGAAAGAGACTGCAAATATGAATAAATGTATATAGTTTTAAAACTCTACCTAAAGCAGATAATGTGATCATTGACATGAAGGGAAAAAAAAATGAATTTTGTGTAGATTAATCATTACAGAAACAACTAGAAAACATGGGTTCATAACAGCATGATTTTTTTTGTAAAAGAAGTTATGTCTTATTAAAAGAAGCGATAAAAGAGTGTCTTGTATGTCTTGATCAACGACTTTCTTTACCTGGACTAATCATAGGCAGGTCTTATGAAAATTTAGGTTCACCATCAGGGAACTAAATTGTGTCATCTGTAGGAAGATTGTGACCAATGTAGAGCTGAAGTAAATGTTTTGCTTTCCACAAGGTAACTATTTCAAAAGAGAAAGCATTCCTTTGAAATGTAAATTATTATACATCTGTTAATTTAAGATGGTGTTGCAGCTAAGGTAAATTAAAATTCAGATATGTCTGAATATGAGGAACAAGGGTCCCTGAAGCATGAGTAAATCTGCACGTGGGTAAAACAGCCTGCACAGAGGTAATTTTGTATGGAAACAGGGAGAGAAAAGAGAGAAAGAATGAAGGGATGATAGAGAAGGACAGCTAAAAATCCTATCCTTATTTTGGCTACATGAACGGGGTATGAGGCTTTGGGGAGCAAAGTTTTAGACTGGAACTAAAGAAACTGAAATCGCAAAAATTTATGTGACATGGATCCAAACATTTTTGCTGGAGCCCATGAGTGGCAGGATATATCACTGAGTGGGGAAAAAAATTCTTCTTCTTTGTCCTGTCTAGAATCCAGCATATGTCTGGTAACATAAGAGATTTGGAAGGTCTATGTGAATTCCTGGGAGCAACTGCTGAGTAAGGGAGAGAGTACAAGAGACAGCATTAGTGCTTGAGCAAAAAATCCCATTCATAATGATAGACTTTTTTTTTTTACATATGGCTGGCATGGCAGAGTGACTTTGTAGAGAGTTAAAAAGTTATGCTATCATTATTTAACAAATATTTTTTATAGTTCATGCAATGTGTACTCTTCATTTAGGTATTAGGGATTCATAGTGAAAAATAAAACAGAAAAAAATCCCATAATCCTGTGAAATTTGAAATATGAGACCCTTTTTGCACTAACAATCTTGTAACATCTGGTGAATATTAGGTCACATTAACAGAACGTTAAAAAATATATAAATTATATTATTATCCTATTGACCAAAAATGATTTAATCTATACTCCAAAAAATAATCATCAGTTCTGAAGAATTTACTCATTGAAGAAACTTATTCACATGACACTTTAAGTTCTTATCTAATGATAAGGCTTTATAATTTTTGTTCCGATAATTACTTTTAAAATTAGAAATTGAGTTATAATGGAGGCCAGCGACAGTAGGAGAAAACAAAACAAAAATATTTAAAAGATTATGTGTTACAAGACTGGCTTCCTTAGAAGGGACAGTGGTTTCACTGAGCCACTTTGGATTGTTCTTTCAGATGCTGGATCATAAAAACAGATGACGTGTAGAAGAAACTACAACCACTGGCCCATAAAATGGCTGTAATCCCATCAAATACCAAGAACAATTATAGTCCAAACTTATATCACTAGACCTATCAAGTCATAATTTGTATATACCTATTTTAGAAACTGCATCATTTAACCTCACTCACAAAGGTGTTAGGAAGATTAACTAACTAGATAATTTCACAAAGTGCTTAGATAATAAAAGGTAAAGGGATAAATGCCAAGGATTATTACTTTAGACCCTCTGCCAACGCTAAAAGACCAAAGTTAATGTTTTGTTTCATTTTCCACTGTCTAGGTAGCTCAAGTTCATTAGTTCCAAGAATGGGACAGTGGGAGGCAAGAAGTGTCTCTCCTGGAAAAAGAGAACATAGAAGCATATCCCAAGGGGAGTCAAAGTCATGAGATTTTTCAGAGTATTTCTCAACTTAAAAAGTGTCAGAAGACAATTTTCCATGAGTTTTTCATGCTTCTTCATGTCTTAAAAGCAGAGACATTTGAATTGCCTTTATGTTTAATTATCTTTTCAAGGAGGTTTATAGCCAAGAGCCTTGGAAGAAAGAGATTGTTTTCTCCTTCCAGAGCCAAGGACAGGTTTGTTTGCAGTCTTGGATGATAAAAATAGTCTCTCTCTGGAACAAAGGGTAGACATGTTTATTGCCCATTCTAAAAGATCTGGATTCTCTATACCCAAGGCTCTTCTCCTGTTGTGTAACTCATCTGGATCTCTTTGTGTCATCTGGTTTTCTGTGGTATTCTGTGAGAACTGAGGCTTAGAGAACTGGTGTAAGAAAATGCTGATAATCTGGGTACTGCTATTGCTCTAAGTAACAAAGTTTTTGTCTCTGACCTGGGAGTCTCATGTCTTCTGCTAGCATCCATGAAATTGTGTCAGGTTGGATAAAATCTCAAATCTTTGACAGCTCTTGAATATATATAATACATAAGTGATTTATATTATTATATAATAATATACATATGATTGCATATATATATTGAATATATATTCATTTAAAATAAATATCCTGTGTTGGTAAATCTCTGATAGGATTTGAGATGTATTCTCGACATTCTCCTTAGACCCCTGTAGAGAAGTAATCATAAGCCAGAGAAAGTAATTTTAGAAGTTGAGCAAAACAATATGTAGCCATAAAGCATTATTCTATTTGATGTGGGGGATTAGCTCATCAAGGGCTGGTTCAGTAATACTTTCCTCATGCCATTCCATTCATTTTCCTTTTCAACCTTGCACAGTTACTCACTAAATGATTGCCACCGTGACCTGTTCCTCTTTTACCCTAAGGGTGATAGACTGTGCTTCCCAATGCTCATTCTCTGACTCCTGATTTATGACTTTGATAGCACTTCATTGAGTAAGGATTTGTGGCAATTTATGTCATTATACAAATTATACAAATTGCCATTAACTGATGTAATGTACTATAAAGAACTGAAAGCATGAAGTAAAAACTATCTGAATTTGCCTTCCACATGTTTGCAATACTTTATTACTTAATTTTACCATTCAATTAATATAAATGTATACTCTTAGAATAAATAGCTTTATGTTTACAATATCCACCTTATCCCCTCTTATTTTTAATTATTTACTTATTTTTCTTGTTAAAGTACATCTTTATTAAATATTTTTAATCTAATAACAGTCTCTAAAATCTCAAATCTGCTACTATATCTAAAGTTAGAGAAGGAAGGATTAAATGTGGAATGTCATATTTAAAAAAGTAAATTTTATTCAGGGTGGTTGGATATTGAGTGAAAAAAAAATCGAGGCATTAAGGAAATCAGGCTGTGTGGGACTTTATCTGATGGGTGATATGAGTAAAACTGAAGTTCAATGTCAGATCTCTCCTCATTTCCATTTCCTCTGCTTCCTCCTTGTATTAGCCCTGACTGTTGACTTCCAGGACAGTCATGTGAATTTGGATTCTGGTCTACCTGTTTCATGTTTACTGATGACAGCAATAATTTGGAGAGGTAATCCAATTACAGTGTCTCAGAATAGTCCAGGATCACCTTATGTAAATGCAGCTGTTCTTCTGTTGCTAGGTAGCCTAATGTTGAAATGGAGGTGAAACAAGAAGACATAACCAGTCAGTCAAACAAGTCTCTATGAGTATCTACTTCACATTACAAGTCTAGAAATACAGGAGATTTAAGAAAAAAAAAAAAGTTGGAAATGGAAGAAAGGGAGAGAAAGGGCTTTGGACAGAAATCAGAATAAAGTAAGGGAACAGAGGCAGAAAGTATCTTAATACATGATTATTCTGTTTATGATTTCTTCCTTACCCAATTCTACTTATCATGTCACACTTTATCCAACTTCACAACATGCTGACTTAGTCATGACCTTCCCAATTACCTTCAAAGCTTAATTTCTTCTAGAATCCAGAATCTAGTCTTACAATATCTATTAAATCCTCTCCTCCATTATTCTCCCCAAACTAACTTCTACCCCAGGCTAGCTTGACTAAATCTATAGTAGGTAAGATAGACTACCAACTGTCCTTCAAAAAACTTTCCTTATCTGCTTCATATTCATCAATCAAAACACATATATCCTCAGGAAAAATAACATATAAGACTACATTAATATTAAGAAAGATCCTTTCCTAAGAGCAGGATGGGTTATAAGGAGAGAATTGACAACATTAATCCATCGAAAAAGAATAGGGAGAAAAGATGAAAAGATAAAGAATGAAATTTGGAAGTGATAAGAATCAACCTCGCATTGCTGATTAAACCAGAGAATCTGGATCCTCATCTTGAATCTTCACTTCCTATATCAAATGTAAATACGCCTAAAGAACCCAGTAATACCAATATCTTATAGGAAAAAAAAACTTGTTTATATTTAATTTGGACCCCAATGTCTGTCTTAAGGGACCTGTGATTTGGTTTTATGAACCATCAGACATAAGTTTTATTAAGAGTCTAGAATTGTTACTTAGTGACAAATGGTATCCTCAACAATTAACTACACTGAGATGCTATGAAGACTGAATATATAAAGGCTTAAAAAATGGAATAGGTCAGAATGGAGCCTGAGGCAAGCATTTTGATGTTCCCACTTAAGTCCTAGATTTTGTTTATGGGTGCCTTATGTTAACAGCAAAATTCCTTAGTATTTCCAAAATGTTTCCACAACTGAGTGTACTTATAAGTGCCTGGTTTCTAAGAAAAAAACAGAATTATGGAGAAGATTTTGGGGTTCTTTAAACCTCCTTTAAATAATAGAATTTGGATATGGCCATGAAGTTCAACCTTGTTTTTCCCAGCAGTAAATCCCATCCATCCTTACCACTACTCCCATTTTAATGTGTGTGAGAATGAATTGTAGGACAATGGGAGTTGATAGACATATACATGGCCATGGGTACGGAATAGGAAAGCACAGAAGTTAGTTTGAGAGAGAGGGATCACATAAATCACACAAGATTTTGTTTTGTTTTTTTTCTTTTCTATCAATTATAGGGTTTTTATCTTCGACACTGTTGATATTCTGGGCCTTATATTTCTTAATTGTAGGGGCCTGTTCTGTGCATTATAGAATGTTTATGAATATTCTTGGCTTCTATGAAACTACTTGCCAGTAGAGACCTCCCCACAAATTGTGAAAATCAAAACTGTCTCCATTGCCAAATGACAGACAAAATCACCCCTGCTTGAAACCACTATTGTAGGGCCATCCAAATGAATCTACACAATTATAATACAATCATGGAGATTTTGAAGAATGGACTCTGTGCCCTTGGTCAAGTCATTTTCCAATTCTGGACTACCCTCTCCTCTTCTGTAAAATTAATTACTCCAAAATATTTTCTAGTTTTAAGACTGGATGAATTTAAGGGTTCTATTCCATAAAAGTGTTCTGCACATTTTTTGGGTGTAATTAGAAAGATTCAGTGACAATTTTGTTGTGAGCTACCTGGAATAGACATAGAACTGTATTGTAGAGCCATCCCTTTTCTGATGTAACTTACAGTTATTTGATAAGGAAATAGATGGTAACTGACAATTGTTTTTATAGCTATTTGGATAGATTATGAATTACAACAGTAATTACCTCTTAGATATAATTTATTCAGAGTATTAAGAATCATACAAATAAGAAGACATCAATTAGGGAAGGAGAGCTCTGCCAAATTTCTGCTCAACTCCCTTGCATACGTCAAGCCATCCAGAAAATAAAAAGATATCACCATTCTTTTTGTTTTCTAATACACTTAAGTCTCAACGTGTATTATGTTGTTAATGGTCTTCCATTATCTAAAACATCAGTTAACGTTGTCTTTTGGATTAAAAAGATATAAGTAAGACTATGTTATTCAATTTAGAAAAATAGGATCTCCCCAGGCCACTACCATATCTCCAAGGTCTGACTTAGTTACTATGTAGGACACAAAATATGAAGGAAAATAAAACATTATCTTTCATTAAAAAGCTGAAATCCAGTTAAAGTGATAGAGATTCAATAACAAGTAATAATAAGACACCATATATTTAAGTTAAAAAAAATGTACTGAAGTATCATAGGAGGGCTTCAGAAAGAAAGAGGTGTTACATTAGGTGAGAGGCAAAGCTTATTCCATACTAACATATTATGCTAGTATGCTTGAAAAAAGCCCTAAAATACATGCTTAGATAACATAGGATTATCATGTTGCATCATATTTGATCATCAATAAAGATGGAATTAAAAATATGTATTGTGTAATGGGGAGCTGCCTAGCATGCTTTTAAAGACAAGTAATATAGCTTTCCTAGATTTCATTGAAGTCATTTTAATTATCCTGGTCCTTTTGGAAACTGTTACTATTTTCTGACAACTTCACTTCATATGGTATGAGTTACATATGTTTATCCTGTGCCATTTTGAGTAGGAATGCTTTTTCTTTTCCCTGTATGTGTTTCATTGGACTACATTTTGTCAGAATACAGGGATCTGGCCTAGAGGCCAGAAAGAGGAAGATCTTGCAAATACAGGAGTCACTAGGAAAAAATGAGTTTCTTCTCAGATCTCTCTGTATTCCACATGATAGCTACCTACTAGTGACTAAAACTGCTTACTAAAGAAAGCCCATTCTTATCTTATTACTTCATTAGTAACACATAGGATTAGCTTTTGCTAACCATAAAAATATAGAAGTTAGCTTCTAATACATCTTAATAACTAGGACTTCTATTCCATAAATCTAATATTTCTATTTTTCATTACTTTTCTAAAAAGATTTGATTAACCAAAGCCACATAACACCAGACTTTGATGTCAACCTCTGTGCCCCCTTAGTCTAAAGTAATCATCAATTTGGAAGTTCCTCTTGAAACTACTAATAGTGTCTTTGAACCTTTGTATTTACAGAATATCCCAGCAAAAGTGGGAGTGACAACAGTTAATATATCTCATTAGGTAGCTATAAAAATGAATCATTCTCCCTCATACAACACCCAAAATATATTACCCTCTATATGTTTCAATGGTTTCAATGTTCATATCATAATCAGATGGACTAAGTTTGAAAGTAATTTTATGTTGGTCAAAGGGGTATATTTGTATACTAAAGCAATTAAGAATGAATTAAATGGACTTAGAACATATATTTCTTCCACTGAATATAATTTGGTGATGTTACTTCCATAGAGATCCTGCTTCTGCTCTTGCTTCACTTAACTGCTCCAATACTTACTATTGCCATGATTTGGACAAATCACATCATATGTCTGAATCTCTATTTTCTCATTTTAAAATCAGAGGGTTAAAGTAAATAGTCACTATGATCCTCCACCCCCAACAGTATCTAAAAGTTTGTAAGTACAATTTTAACCTCTATTTTCATCAATCTTATATGCATTAATATGCAGAGTAATCTTACCATTTCTAATGCACTATTTGAAAAGCTGATTAGGTTTCCAAGCATTTATTATTTGTTCAATTATAATTATTTCTATGAATATCTTCCCTTTTAGTTCAATTTTAAGTATTTTAGGGATAGATTTAATATAATGTATACTTTATGTACTTTCAGTGTCATGATTCATAGATAGATATATAAATGGCATTTTTTTATTTGACCATTTGATTTCATAATAGGGCATCTCTCAGGTCCAGGAAATGCAAGAAAGGAACCAACATTTATTTAGCACTTACTATGCCAGACACATCTATAAGGTAACATGTTTGTTTTTTATAGGGAAGGAAAATGAAGACAGTAATAAATGGAACATCCAGAATTTATCCCCTAAATGTCTGATTCCAACAGCCATACATATCTTCTATTTAACAGATTATTTTTTTTCATAAATAACATTTCTTGACCTTACAATTTTGCTTAAATTGCTTTGTTTCACCATCCTGAGTCTAGTGCCATGGCTACCCATAAAATTAATATGCCATTGTCTTTCCCTTCCATAACATACATGCATGCATACATACACAAATGTAAACAGTGCACATTCATACACTCATTAGGGAACACTTAGATAGAATTAACTCCTTAGGGAAAATAAAGGAAAATGAAAAACAAAGGTCATTTCACCTACTCTGTCTCTTAATCTCTCGTCATTATATTTATATTTTTATTTTTCTGATAACAGAAACCACTTGAATCATTACTAAGCAAGAAAACTCATAGTAAAAACAAAACAAAACTAAACAATGCTTATTAATGATAACTGACCAGCTCTTTAAATTCTACTAGAGTATAGGTGCACCTGGGTGGCTCAGTTGGTTAAACATTCAACTCTTGATTCGGCTCAGGTCATGTTCTCACGGTTCCTGAAATAGAGCTCTGTGTCAGGCTCTGTACTGATAGTGTGGAGCCTGCTTGGGATTCTCTCCCTCCTTCTTTCTCTGCTCCTCACCCGGTTACTCTCTCCCTCTCAAAACAAATAAACATTAAACAAATAAATATTAGGGGTGCCTGTGTGGCTCAGTCAGTTAAATGTCCAGCTTGGCTCTGGTCATGATCTCATGGCTTGTGAGTTCGAGCCCCATGTCAGGCTCTGTTCTGAAAGCTCAGAGCCTGGAACCTGCTTCAGATTTTGTGTCTCCCTCTCTCTTTGCCCCTCCCTCACTCATACTTTGTCTCTCAAAAATAAAATTTAAAAAAAAACATTAAAAAAATAAATAAATTCTAGAGCATAGAAGACACTTGAGAACTCTTAAGTTGAAGAATGCAGGGAAAGAAGTGAAGTTAATTAAGAAATCTTTCCAATTGAAGCAATAGTTAAGACCTTGCTGGAACCATTGGAAATAGAATTGTGAGCCTGGAGTTTGAAACTTGATATGATGCTAGTATGTGCTTGGGTACTGACCAATGCAATCATAAAGGCAACCACCATCATGGGGTAGGGAAAAATAAGAATTTAAGAATTCATCCATATCTCTCTCTGCTAATGTGATCTTTCCATGGTGAAACCGCCTAGGTCCTGACATCATAGGTTATTTTATCACGGCCCTCAAAATTTTTCTCATGTTGTATTGATGTGTCCAATTTCTTTCTCTCTTCTACCAGCAATTACATCTGGCCAGAGATTTTCATGTCCCATTGTGAAAGTAACACTTTGATTCAATTCTTAGCTTCCCTAGCCTGTAGTTTACTTAGAGCAATCACTGCAAATTTTGCTTTGGAGGAAATACAGCAGAATTGTGGATGCCCAAAATGTTGGGACAAAGTTATTTTGGCTCTTAGTTTGCACATGAGCTCTATCTCGTCAATGATACTGAGACTTTGATTCAAACTCTATTCGTGCCACTTTACCCACTTTTGATAATGTTGAAATCTAAGTGCAGAGCATATATTTAAGAGTTTTCTTCTGGAAAACACATTGGTCTTAGTATCTGGATCTAGTCTTATTTAATGCACTAATAAGCCATGTGATCCTACGTAATTTATTTTACAGGTCTCAATTATTTTATCTACAAGATAAATACATTGAAATGTATGTCCCATCTTCCTTCATTTCTAAAATGTTATGTATTATCATTCAATCATTCATTCTTTGGTTATTACCAAATATCAAGGGTTTTTGTTTGTTCTTTATTTGTTTTGTTTTACATAAACTAAGTGTTGTCCTTGATTTTTTAAGACAACTTTGACAAGGGAGGTGCTCACATCATTAAGAAGTTACTGCTTAGTAATGTAGAAAGAAAGAAAGAAAGAAAGAAAGAAAGAAAGAAAGAAAGAAAGAGAAGAGAATATAAATGTAAAATAAACATGCCAGAATCAATAAGTATGTCCCTCCAAAAACTTGATTTCAAGCTGCCTACTCACTGGTTCACCTTTTACCTCAAAATGCCCCAAATCTACTTAGGTATCCCAAATCCTCGCTTCTCAGTTCCTTGGCCTTGTCATTTCCAATGAGCTTTCCATTCATATCATGTGATTCATTCACTCCCATTATTATAATCTTGACCTTACCATCACCCATAGCCGTGAAATATCAAATCTTAGTATCTTACTTTCTGACCACCACCTAGCTATTCCAGATCATTTACACTAGACCTTCACATTCAGCCAGTTGACTGCAACTTTTCTACTCCCTGCCATCCCAATGACATCTTTATCTCCATTCTTAATCTATGTAGGTTTTGTGGTCAAGCAGTATAAACACACACTTGTAAATACCTTTCACACTTCTGTCCTCTGCCCTACTTAGGGTTTATAAACCCTACTTGAAAAGTCTTGTTAAATCTAACAAACTGCTTATTCTATACATATACTTAAAAGCCAAATATGATTATAGATCATATAACTCTATTGACTAATTTTACTTGAATTTATCAACACGTCAAGATAATCTTACTACACCTTCCTAATTTCTTTCTCATTGTAGAAAACTACTATATGTTCTATTTTCCTCTCAAATATCCAAATCCCTCTATCCAGTCCATCTCTCACAGCTCATGACATCCTCTCATTTTTCATTAAGAAAATAGACAAAAAAAAATGGACTTATCTATGTATCTATGTAAAGTGTTCCATCATTTCACATACATCTCTGCCCAGATTACTTTGTCTTCTCCTTCATTATTATGAAACAGATGTTGCTGCCTCTATCTAAAGTCAACCCCTCCAAATGGGACCTGAATCCCCATCACCTTCCTGGTACTCAAGGCCTAACATTGACTCTGCAATTCTCCCCTCACCCATTTCTATTATATTATCAGTTCTCCCTTAAAACAGGATTTTTTTCGTAATTATTAAAACATGCCTAAATGTAACATTTTAAAAATCCTCCTTTGACCTCATTTTCTTCCCATCCTTTACCTCAGTCTCTGCCTCCTTTAAGAGTGAAACAAATAAAATGTTTTCTTTACTCACAGTCTCCATTTTCTCACCTCTCATTCTTTCTCTATTCACTATTATCTTACTTACGTTTCCACTACTAAGTAGCTCTTTGCAAGGTCACAAATCACCTTGTACACATCCGAGTTGTAGTCTTCTGTTCTCAACACAATGAACGTGTTCCAACATTTAACACAGCTGACCACTCCCTCCTTCCTAGAATACAGTTTTTCCCCATAAGTATTTTAGACACTGCACTCTGTTTTGTTTCTCTTACGCCTTTATTCTTTCTCTCTTTTCTTCTCAATCTAAATTTTTTCCTCCTCTTTTGCTTAACAGCTCAATCCTACAGTGTCCTAGGCTTAGGCTTTGGCCTTTTTCTCTATTCATAGTCTATGCTAAAATGAGGTCATCTAACTCCATAAATTTAAATGCAGTTTCCATAATGTTGAGTCCTCAAAAATAATTTCCAACTCAATTGTTTCTTTGATAATTAAACTAATATGTCCAATGAATACATGGCACCTCCTTTTGGATATATATGAGCACCTCCAAAATTGATATGTCTAATTCAGAACTCTCAATTTTACTGCCAAGGCTGTTTTTTTTAATTTCCTGTCAGTCTTTATTAACTCGATATGTGCTACTGCCATCCACCCTGCTGCTAAGACTCATTATTAGATGCTTTCTCTCACCACTCCTCCACCATTACCAACTCTTATCAACCTACTTGTAGAATGTATCTAGAGTCTATTCAGTTCTTACCATGTACATTACTATAACTCTCATCCAAACTACTATCATCTGCCATCTGGACTACTGAAAGGGCTTTCTACCCAGTTTCTCTGCTCCTCTCCACAGTCAATTCTCCACTGGTATTACACAAAAGCCAGAATAATCTTTTGAAAACATGTAACTGAATATATGGAGCCCCTCCCCAACATACACAGTTTAAACCATCCAGTGGCTTAATATTTCAATTAGAATAAAATAAAAAAAATTCATTCATAGATATTGCATAGCTTATAAAGTCCTATGTGACCTGGAAAATGTCCTCATATCTGACTTGATCATTTTGGGACCATTTTATTTGCTTCCTCTTCATCCCCACCCAAAATGTTCTTCCCCTGGCATTGTGCAGGTCTGCCTCCTTCTTACTCTGATATTACTTTAAATGCATTATCTCTCAAGTCTCTTTCTGTCTAGTGGATCAAAGGTAGCTACCCCCCCCCCCCATCCTGGTTGCTCTACACCCTCCTTATTACTTATCACTATTTGAATGTATCTCCTATATTTTTGCTTGACCATGATATGTCTTTTCTCACTAGAATGTAAACATCTTGAGGGCATGGACTTTATCTTTTCTATTACTCTAACTCTAGGCTAGAGTTCAATGCATATGGGCTGGATGAATGAACCTAAAGCTTGCTATAAAAAATGTATTAAATGAAATCTGGAAGTTCACAAAGTCATCTAAGCTAGGAAAGGATACAAAGTGGCAGAATTCTATCATTAAACAGAGGTGACCAGTCAGGGAGATATGAAAGTCTGGCATTCTCTGTGAAAACTAAAATTTTTAGTATGGTCTGAAGAGGGAATGTACACAGTAAACCGAGTCAACTGTCCAGGGAAATGTGGACTCAGTTCGAAAAAGTCATCATGTGACATATTAAGGTGTTTTCACTTTACCCACAAACACCGGGACATAAGAAAAGCGTTTTTACATAGAGTTGTGACATGATAAAATTTAAGCATATTGAAAATAACTAGGGTACAGTGAAACCTTGGTTTGCGGGCATAATTTGTTTTGGAAACATCCTTGTAATCCAAAGCATTTGTATATCAAAACAAATTTCAAGAACCATTGGCTCAGTTGTGATCATGTGACACTCAGCATCATGTACTACTCATATATACTACTTGTATAGCTCGTTTATCAAGTTAAAATTTATCAGAAATGTTTGCTCATCTTGTAGAATACTTGCATCACAAGTTACTCGCAAACCCAGGTTTTACTGTACTTTTTTTTTTTTTTTTTTTTTTTTTTTTTAACATTTATTCATTGTTGAGAGAGAGAGACAGAACCAGAAGCAGGCTCCAGGCTCCAAGCTGTCAGCACAGAGCCCAACATGGGGCTCGAATTCACAAACCACGAGATCATGATCTGAGCCAAAGTCAGACATGCAACCAACTGAGCCACCCAGATGCCCCTTTAGTGTATTCTTCATAGGAAAAACTGAAATTTCAAGATGTGGCCAAGAAGCAGACTACTTAGAAGGTATTGTCAGTGGTTTAGAAGGAGGTGGAAGAAGGCCTGAGGGGAGGTGGCGATGAAGAGGATAGAGGATCAGCACATACTTCAGGGCCTCATTTGAGTTTCAAAATGTTCCCATGTGAGTTTAATTCATTATACTCTCTAGATAACAATGATGTTAATTTCTGATCCTAACAGACATCTCTGGCTGATGATTAGTTCATAAATTTGAAGACATCTAAAAATCTCAAATTGAAACTACAAATTTAACCCTGCCATTTACCTGACTGTATCTTAGTTTAAAATATCCCACTAAGAAATAAAAGCGATTTAGCACCATATTCTAATTATTTCACAAGAATAAGTGTGCACACATAGGAATATACAATGTGTTTCTATATACACCTGTGTGTGTATTAATAATACTTAAGGATACACATCACCTGTAAGTATAAATATCGATTGACATGAATGCATTAATCTATGTATATATAAATAATATTTATCCATGAATATAGATTTATACTGAAGAAAAATACATATAAATAGATCAAACAAAAACGTGAATGAAAATATTCCTTTCCATCCAAGAATTTTTACAAGCTTGCGTCTTGAGTAAAATGAAAAAACATGTTTTCTTTCAAATAGATGAGGAAGAAGACATAGTTTAAATCTTAAGTGAACTAATCTGATAGGAGAATGAGGTATGAGACTTGGAAGGTATGGGGGACAGAGGAATCTGGAGCCATTTATTGTTGTACAATGACAAGCACTGAAATTTTGCATTAGATTATTGAAAAATGTGAAATTCTGCCTTGTGTAATTGAGCATGAGAAATCTCATTTCCAGCTTCTGTAGGTGTTTAAATTGCATTTAGAGTATGGACATAATTGTGTTTATTTGCTCACCTAACTATTCACTTAAGACTTGCAAAAATGTAGTCCACAGAGTACTAAGGAAGAGACTTGGGGGTAACTGATGAGAATTCTTAACTACATTTCAGGTAGAACTGTATGGCTATAACAATATGTTAAAGATTAATAAAACAGATTAAAATAGTAATACATTCTCCTCCTAAGCACACTGTGAAGTGATGCCCATTCTACAGGCATAGAGAAGAGGGAGGCTGGAAATAAGCTGAATATAGGAGCAGAAGATGAAGAATACTTGCTGTATACATTCAGAGTGTGACTTATTTTTCTGGTCATTTTAAATTGTTGTTCAATCCCAACATGGGGATAAACAGCTTTGAAGGGTTTCTAAAGTGAGGACACATAAAATGTCTGCTTTTCAGCAGTTGGCAAATAATAATTCCCCTCTCAGAAAAGCCTTCAGCAAAAGAGCAACTTAGCATATAGACAGTCTCCCAGTGACCTGCCACTTAGCTGAGAATAGGTCGGGAAAAAGCATCCATGCCAATGAAACCTGCCTCAGATCTAAAACTTCCACTCTATTAATTCTTTTCTTTGGCAAACACAGAAATGAAAGGCAGAGGGAGGAAAAGCTGAGAAGACAGTGAGGTCTGAGAAACAAAGAGCAGTCTCTCTTTATCCAGGGCTTTGCCACAGCCTCCCTCATTTCCTGGGTATTGTTATCCAAGAAACCAGGTGGAATGCTGTGCAGGCAAATACAAGATTATCTCAGACAATGAGTGGTAGTGCATAGGAGTTAATCTATGTGCAATGGATCAATAGCATGATCCTTAAGATAGAGAAGTGGCCAAATCAAATGGGCTTTCTGTTTTCTTTGTTATTTAGGCTTTGAAGCTCTATTTTTAAAATTTCACTTTGTCTTGCATCTTAAAGGTGTTCATGCAAGTAAAAGACCATGCATTTTAGTCTGGGCTAAATACCCCTGGGCGTAATAAAGGCAAGTCGGTGCTAATTTGCAGCCTGGCTTTTTTAGACACAAAAGCACAGTTTGAGATAGACTGAGTTGTACAGCACTTGTTAAGTATCAAAAAGGAACTGATTTTTTTGTATTCTTTGGAGATGTGTTTGGACTTTGAAAATATTTCCATTTTAACTTCTATAATCCACCTCTCTTCTGGGTACTATCCTTAAAAAAAGAACTATATATATATATATATATATATATATATATATATATCATGTACTCACCCTACAACTGATAGATTAAATTCATCCAGACTAACCAAATTGAATTTAGACTTTATGTCATTTACTACTGAAAGAATTCAACTGGATATAATATTGACTCACTTTATATGTTTATCTAAACTCTTACCTTAGAATTCATATCTTTCTCTAGACCCTTTGTCGTTCCACCAAGTCAGACGAAATAATTTTTGATCTACAGTCATCTGTTGGCATTCCTAGGGTTTATACCACTTAGAAGAAACCATGAAATTTTGCATTATTCACACAAACTCCCCTAAATCTTCTTTGAGAGATAATACCTAGTTTATTTAGGGAGGTAAGAGGAAATAAGAGTAACTATTACATGTACAAAAGAGGTTGATACCCTTGAATTAAGTGGAAAGTCTCTAGGAAGGTCCCCTTGGCCTGAAATTTTACCACGAGAATCTTTTATGTATGAAGTCAATGGGCTGAGAGACAACAAACTCCACTCTATCCTCGTATCTGCGATATCCACTGTGTATTCACTAGCATAATGTTTCAATGTCTTGAAGGAAAAGATTTTGCCATGACTTTTAATAATCTATTTAAACCTTGAAATTTTAGTTATTATAACAGCAGAATATTTCAAATGTAATATTTAGTAACTTTTTTTTTTCTGGCAGCAGTGCTTCTCAAAATGTGATCCACTAAGCAGCAATCAGCATCACTTGGAAACCTGTGAGAAATACAAGTTCTCAGGCCCAGCGAAGACTTAGTGAATCAGGAGCTTTGGGAGAGGGGCCCTGAAAATAGCGTTTTAACAAACCCTCTAAGTGGCATACTCAAGTACAAGAACTGTTAGTCTATAGCATAAACACCACGTTTTTTTTTTTTTGTTTGTTTGTTTGTTTGTTTTCAACATTTATTTATTTTTTGGGACAGAGAGAGACAGAGCATGAACGGGGGAGGGGCAGAGAGAGAGGGAGACACAGAATCGGAAACATGCTCCAGGTTCTGAGCCATCAGCCCAGAGCCCGACGCGGGGCTCGAACTCACGGACCGCTAGATCGTGACCTGGCTGAAGTCGGACGCTTAACCGACTGCGCCACCCAGGCGCCCCAACACCACGTTTTTAAATTTTTTTTTTTTTTTTTTTTTGAGAGAGAGACAGAGACAGAAACAGAGCGCAAGCCAGGGAGGGGCAGAGAGAGAGGAAGTCACAGAATACAGAGCAGGCTCCAGGCTCTCAGCTATCAGCACAAAAGCCTGACGCAGGGCTTGAACTCATGAACCACGAGGTCATGACCTGAGCCGAAGTCGGACACTTAACTGATTGAACCACCTAGGTGCCCCAGCATAGGGACATTATTAACCACAGGAGTTGACATATGCTTGCTTTCATTTTAAAATATATTTCTTTTATTATCTGAGGCATACATTCTCAATGGAAACAATAATGCCCCCAAGAAGTGAAAATTGTTTTGAGGAGAAAATGAGAAAAAAAAATCTTAGATACTACAATAATTATTGCCCTTAAAAGCCAACAATACATAAATAGTATATCTGTGGTCTTAAAATTTTATGAGGGAGGAAAGCAAATAGGAAAAGAAAATCTAAAAAGTCTTCTTAGTGGGTCAATAGTGGAACAGGAACAACAAAAAAGATTAAGAAGCCCTAATCTGAGGAAATGCTCTAATTTAAAACAAATTTTATCTCTAACCCCTTCTCCCCTAGATTCTATATATAAGATACTAGATTTTGGATTTTTGCCAAGAGTCCATTTAATTTAATGATACATAATTAAATCCAAAGTAAAGATTTACTTACATTATGTATATTAAAAAATCATGTATATACGTATACATGCATGTGCACACACACACACAAAAACACATATATAAAACATATATAACAAATA
This sequence comes from Leopardus geoffroyi, assembly GCF_018350155.1. Classification (NCBI taxonomy): domain Eukaryota; kingdom Metazoa; phylum Chordata; class Mammalia; order Carnivora; family Felidae; genus Leopardus; species Leopardus geoffroyi. The sequence continues at coordinate 61,761,331 of NC_059339.1, forward strand.
ATCATTTTCCATACTAGAAAATCAAAGATCTGAAAGGTTGAATTACTATAATTAATCCATTCATTCATTCTAAAAGGATTTGTTGAGTGCCTAATATATGACACAATCTATTTCAGGCACTGATGATTAATAGTGAGCAAAATGGACAAAGGTCCCTGACCTCTTCAAACTCACCTCCTAATATGGAGGTACTCCATAAACAAGACAAATAATTAAAATGTACAGATTTTGAAACAGTGACTTGTTTGAAAGAAAAAAAAAATGAACGGAAGGCTTAATGTTGGATGGGGATGGAAGATGGGGAAAAAAAAATCACTGGGAAGGCTATTAAGGTTGTATAGGGTACAGAGGGAAGGCTCCATGGAAGAGGCAAGAATTTTAGGCTCACATCAATGATGACAAGCTAGTCATCAAGAACCGTGGGGATAAATTACATGTGGCATGTTTGAGAGACAGAGTAATGGAAAAGTCTAATGACAGTAGATTTTATGAAAAATAAAACAGGTGATAATATTAGAGGGAGACACTACGACACAACTGTAGTCTTCAAAACGCAAATAATTGTCAACCTCTCTAAAATAGGTTAATAGTAAAGGTGGTCAAAACATGAAGGAAACATGTTTCAAATGGTGTACTGATTAAATAAAAAGGAAGTAATAGGCAAAATATATTAGAGACAGGGTAAACAGAAAGGAATCAAACCAGAGTTTATTAGACTATCAACTCCTTAGAGGGTAAGATCTCTGTCTACACAGCAATGAATTTCCCACATCTAGGTTTTAGGTGTCCAGTAAATATTTGCACAAAATTGCTCTACACACAAATATTTAAGGGTTAGAACTAGTAGTCTGGTAATGAGGAACACATGGATATAAGAAACCTTACAAATCAAGTACTGAAAAGATTCAGTGAATGAATGTGGGAAACAAAGAAAGAAAAGGACATTCCAATGGTTTGAGTCTGATGGAGAATTATGAAAAGAAATTTATGAAAAGAATTATGATTTTTAATGTTTATTTATTTTTGAGAGAGAGAGAGAGCATAAGCACGGAAGGGACAGAGAGAGAGGAAGACACAGAATCCAAAGCAGATTCCAGGCTCTGAGCTGTCAGCACAGAGCCTGATGCAGGGCTCGAACTCACAAACTGTGAGATCATGACCTGAGCCGAAGTCGGACGCTCAACTGACTGAGCCACCCAGGTCCCCGAAAAGAATTATGATTTTATTAACTGCAATCATGACTCTTGAAGAGAGATTGGGGGAAAAAATAAATTTATGGTATCCTAATTTTGAGATTGTTAGTACATCCAAGGTGGAAGCTTCATAGATGTGGCTAGAAAAGAAATCCCAGAAAAAGAGAGAGTTTAGGGATTACTTGTCACTATAAATGTGTTTGCAATTGTGAGGTTGAATGGCATGTGGCCAATTGAAAATTACTCTTCTATTACTTGCAAAAAGTAATTTCTTTTTCTCCTTGACCTCAGGTGCACTGACAAAATAATACCTTCCTAATTTAAATTTTAGTATTAAAGGTTTTACAATTTCTCATAAGAATGGAAGACCCAGAATCCAAATATTATGAACAAATCTATATGTAGATAACAAAATAGGGAAAAGCAGATAAAGAACAGAGATGTAAATATATCAGAATACTTCCTTGCCATTAGAACTAAGAAGAAAATTTATAGAAATGGAAGATGGTTGGAAGTATACATGCCAAAGACAAAGAAACAGGAACAAAATCAGGCCCTAAGCCTGACTGTCATGCCTACTAAGAAGTCACCAAAGATCTTTGTGAAACCACCATCAGTTGAGGGGTGGGGCAAAAGCCAGACATCAGGATGCTACAAGGCATATAGCAGGATATGAGAGGCTTCAATCATTCTGCTTGCCTTGGCATACATCTATTACCCACCTCTGTGGAATCTTTAAAAGCCACATATGTTGGCTTAGTAAAGACTAAAATATATACAGCATTTCAATTAAAATCTGAGGCATCTAGGGGCCCCTGGGTGGCTCAGTCAGTTAAGTGTCCAACTCTTTGTTTCAGCTCAGGTCATGATCTGAGATGGCATCAGGCTCCATGCTGACAGCACACAGTCTGCTTGGGATTCTCTCTATCCCTCCTCTCTGCCACTGCATGAGTGCGCTCTCAAAATAAAGTTAATTAATAATAAATAAATTACATATATATATACATATATGTATACACATACATACACACACACACACACACACACATATATATATATATATATATATACACACATATATATATATATATATATATATATACACACATTGAAATCAGGGATAGTGTGCCTGCGTGGCTCAATTGGTTCAACATTCAACTCTTGTTTTCGACTCAGGTCATGCATGATCTCACAGTTGGTGGGTTCAAGCTCGGTGTCAGACTCTGCACTGACAATGTGGAGCCTGCTTGGGATTCTCTCTCCCTCCCTCTGTCACCCCTCCCTTGCTTGTGCTCTCCCTCTCTCTCTCAAAATAAATAAACTTAAAAAAAATATTCACAGCATCTACCCATTTGCCCTAGGAATCATTAGAGACTGAGATTGGAGTTCTTAAATTTGGTTATATCACCATCTTCCTATGATTTTTACATATTTAATACTTAATACTCCCATAGTGACCAAGTGTTTGCATTTGAGTAACACAGGATGGTAACTGCTTTGTAAGTCATTATCCCAAATACAAAAGATTTTGAATAATCCTTCAATGCATCAAGGTGCGTATCATGTAAGCAATTATTAAATATTTTTTGTAGAGGAAGAAATTTATTTAAAGTATTTGTGATATTTAATACCACGAAGGACATTTGTGGAAAAATTCTAACACTAATGTACCTGTCAACGCATATTGTCCCTCCTGAGGTCAGAATGAGCCTCAGGCAAAATTATGCTTCCTGGAAGGTTCATTTTTTATGGCTCCAGTTCCCAGTTTTCAGTACATTCCTTTCCTACCTTTGGTGCCCTTCCCTTTTTTTTTTTTTTTTTAATCTTTAGGAGGCTATGTGCTTCCAGCTCACTCTGAAGTCATTCCAGAGGCTTTTCAGCTGATAAGAGCTCAAAGTATTAGCTCATTGTGGGTATTTGCATTTCAAAAACGAACTCTGGAAGACGAAACACTTTGAGATCCAAAGTGTAAATGTACAAAGATTCAATCTCAAGCATTGATGACAATGGAGGGGAAAGGGATTTGGAAAGAGTAAAAAAAAATTTGGCACCCCTCAAATCATGTTATAGGTGTCCCAAGTCTTCCTGAACACTGTTAACAGACTAGAAATTTTTTTTTTAATTTTTTTAATGTTTATTTATTTCTGAGAGACAGAGCATGGGGGGGGGAGGTGCAGAGAAAGAGGCAGACACAGAATCTGAACCAGGCTCCAGGCTCTGACCTGTGAGCACAGAGCCCGAGGCAGGGCTCGAACTCCCAAACTGTGAGATCATGACTTGAGCTGAAGTTGGACACTCAACCGACTGAGCCAACCAGGCACCCCTCAAAATTATTAAAAGGGGAACAACAGTTCACTCTCAACTGACTTGAAAACGATTGAGGCCATCTTGCAATAACTAATTCCAAACAGCTTGGCTGAGTTTACATAAAAAGTAATTTCACTTCAGGAGTTGTGTATTAAAAAAATTAATTTTTTTCTATTTAACAAAAAAATCTATAGCACTACCTTCTCAAGATTTAGACTTCTCACTACATTAGGCATTGGAAAATATTCAACAGAATCAATGGTATCTCTTGTTTTACTTTGCAAGGAGTGTCTGGCTTCTTAGATATCAACGGAATTAATTTCCATCATGAATTTCCTGCTTCATCAGTAAGAGCCAATCATGTACAAAGTCGATGTAGCATCAACAGAAACTTTTATAGCTTTAACATAAAATCTTCATGTTGTCCTTGTATCTTTAGGAAAAAAGCAAAATTCTTTCTTTGGATTGATTTTAGAGGCAGTGTAGCCTAGTGGGATATTTGTTTGAAAACATGGTTACTAATTTGCTGTCACTTCTTGCAAGTCACTAAGCTTGTGTGGACCTCAGTTTCCACATTTATAAATAAATATAAAATTATCTTCAATATAAAAATAAATGGAGAGTTGGGATAACGTTCTCCAAAAGTTTCTTCTGCTCATTTGCATATGTCACTTTCCTGAACTCAAGCATTTCTAAAAATTCTCCCTTTCAAAAGAAAAATAAAAAAATTGAAAGCAAGCAAGTTTTTATCTCTGGTGATCATGTGCCCTTCTCTCATCTGCTTGTTCATGTTTTGTTCAAGTAGTGGCTATGCCTCAGAAGCAGTTTATCTAACACTGCTCTAAGCCTCGATCAGGATAGTGAAATAATTTCTGAATCTCCCAGACAAGGCTATAGAGCTGTGAAGTTAGAATACTGTTCCTAATTTAGTCCTCTTTTTAAAGCAGTCTCCTTCTTCCGACACAACCTTGATGTCTACAAGAAAACAGAACAGACCGTGAATATACTGTGACCGGGTAAATTTCTTATGTCATGTCTACTTTTTCCAATGACCTTTATTTCATTATTACCACCCCTTTCTCAGGTGCCTGGTGCCCTCAAGTTTCCTCTCTACCTGCCCCTCCAGCCCTCACTCCCAACTCCAGACGCTCACTCACAGATGGTGCTTCATCTAGGCCTGCCTGGGCGAGAATGATTCCCTCAAGGGGGCTGCCTGTGTGTTTTATTCTTGCAAGAACACTCATTAATTATACTAGGAAAATGGAAATGTATTCCCAATATAATATAAATGGTAAATGTTAGAAGAAGTCTTATTTACTCTCCCTTATATGCCAACATGGCGGCTGTGCATCACTTTAACTTAAATGATTCAGTTGTTGAAAGATCTAACTGTGAGGTTTGCATATTTTTTTGAGCCAAGTATTTATTTGTATAGGCTTATTGTAGTAGTATACGTAGTACAAAGCCCTCAAGTTCTCTTCCATGTTTATCTCTTAAAACTCTGTACACTGACCACACCCTTCAGTCAAACTAAACTAATCACTGCTTTTAAGAATAATTATTATCCATTTAAAAGGTGGTTCTCCCATAAAATCATGTTTAAAACACAGCTGACGTGTAACTTTTTTTAATGTTTATTTATTTTGAGGGACAGAGAGAGAACATGAAGTGTGCACAGAAGCAGAGGAGGGGCAGAGAGAGAGAGAGGGAGAGAGAGCAATCCAACAATCTGTCAACACAGAGCCCAACGTGGAGCTCGATCTCATAAATAGTGAGATGATGACCTAAGCTGAAATCAAGTTCGGATGTTTAACCCACTGAGTCACCCAGACACCCCTAAATGTAACTTTTCTAAATCTTAACTTTATACAGTTTTGTTTGCATTTACCTCATAGGATTGTGAGAATTCAATGAAGTGAGTACATATAAAGCACTTACCATAGTGAAATGGTGACCATTATTAAACTATCTGTTATATCTTCTCTTTTTATCACTTTAGCACTGACAGAAATATTTTACACAACTATTATTCAAATTAATAATGAATAATTCCTGGATTAATATTTGTTAATTGGTTAACTTAATAATACAGAAAATAGCACTCAGGCTAAAATGAACAAATCAGGAGACTATAGATGCTGGCGAGGATGTGGAGAAATGGGAACCCTCTTGCACTGTTGGTGGGAATGCAAACTGGTGCAGCCACTCTGGAAAACAGTGTGGAGGTTCCTCAAAAAATTTAAAATAGATCTACCCTATGACCCAGCAATAGCATTGCTAAGAATTTACCCAAGGGATACAGGAGTGCTGATGCATAGGGGTACTTGTACCCCAATGTTTATAGCAGCACTTTCAACAATAGCCAAATTATGGAAAGAGCCTAAATGTCCATCAACTGATGAATGGATAAAGAAATTGTGGTTTATATACACAATGGAATACTACTTGGCAGTGAGAAAGAATGAAATATGGCCTTTTGCAGCAACGTGGATGGAACTGGAGAGTGTTATGCTAAGTGAAATAAGTCATAGAGAGAAAGACAGATACCATATGTTTTCACTCTTATGTGGATCCTGAGAAACTTAACAGAAGACCATTGGGGAGGGGAAGGGAAAAAAAAAAAAGTTAGAGAGGGAGAGAGCCAAACCATAAGAGACTCTTAAAAGCTGAGAATAAACTGAGGGTTGGTGGAGGGTTGGAGGGAGGGGAGGGTGGATGATGGGCAGTGAGGAGGGCACCTGTTGGGATGAGCACTGGGTGTTGTATGGAAACCAATTTGACAATAAATTTATATATAAAAAAAAGAGAAGATAGCACTCAAAAGGGGGATGGAGAAACAAACAACAATAGTCCAAATAAACATGGACAAAATCAAAACAACTGTACGGATTTCAGTAGACCTCTGGCAGCAGCTGTGGAGAAAGCACTCAAAGGAGTGACTGTCTTTCCTATTTCTGGATCAATTTTCTTTTTTGAAGGAATCGTTAATAACTAAAGAAAAAGTATAGTAGATATAGCTGCTTTATTTTTGCAATAGTTTTGTGCCTTTACATTTTTACACAACTCAATCAACTTTTCAGTTTTTCTTTTTAAAATCCTTTCCTTTTCCCATTAGTCTGTTAATAATTGTTGCTTTCCTGGCATCCCCACTTTGTCAGGTTATTATGCATTCCTCAGCATTGTGAAAAATGAAAAGTGGAAAAATCACATATTTTTCAGCTGACTTAACACTGCATAAAGTGCTGAAATTATTAATTGAACATCTTGATTATAAATTAGGTGGAAATAATGTTGAAGAAGCAGCCCCTAGTCATATAGGATTATTATTAGGGCTACACACTGAATGATTTGAGTTTCATTCTGATAATAGTAAATACAGTTAATACCACTGAATATGGGCTCATGGATTTTGGCTGAGTATCAACCAAATCAGGCCAGCAATTGTCCAAACAATTTTGAGGTTTACATCCTAAAACCACATGATTAAAACATCTTTGCCCCTTTAACTGCTTGAGAACTACAGCAAGAGCTTAGAGCCAAGCTAATAGCAATCTCCCTTCTGGAAACATTTAATCCAAAATCACAACATTTTTTAAACCTCAGTAAAATTCACACCACTAATTTCAAAGAGGTAACAATCCAGAATGAAGGTTGGTAGATATTCACCTTTAAATAGTGCCATCTTGAAAAATGTGTCCATCTTGGCCAAATTAAAGTATCACCCACATTTTAACAAGTGTTTAATTTGCTAAACAACTTTAAGCTCAGAGTAAAATATACTAGCATATCAATATTTAATGTTTAATTACAAGTTTGTTTTTTCTATTCTTGGACGTAGTCCTGGAAAGATCTCTATTTAGCAATGTTTTGTATATTATTTGGGGTAGGCTTAGTCAAGGTAACAAATCTCAAAATTTCAGTGGTGTTAACAATAAACTTTTAGTTCTTGCTCACATAACGTTTCTATGTGTGTGCTCAGATTATCCAGGGAGCTTATTTCTACACAGTGGTAGGAACCTGGTGATAGTTTTATGCCAGTTTAGGCTATAGTACCCAGTTATTCAATCAAACATTATTCTAAGTGCTGTTGTGAAGGTACTTTGTAGATGTGATTAACATCCACAATCAGTTGACTTTAAATAAAGGAGATTACATTCCATAATGTGGGTAGACTTCATTTAAAAGTGCAAAGGCCTTAAGGACAAATTAGGTTTCCCCAATGGGAAAGGAATTCGGCCTCAAGACTATAGCATCAGATCCTGCCTAAGTTTCTAGCCTCCAGACCTACCCTACTACTTTCAGACTTATCAAGCCCCACAATCACATGAGTCAATCCCTCGAAATAAATATCTTTATATATTTTTCATTTCCATATATATGTCAACACATATATATGATATATACACATATATATGATTATATATATTCATGTCCTACTTATTCTGTTTCTCTGGAGAAACCTTCCTGATACTAATACTGATCCCCTAACTCCTTCCATCTGGTGGCTCTTCCATTGTCATTTTCCTAGCAGACAAGAAAGAACACAGAAAGAGTATTTAAAGGGAACACACCTAAAAGCTTTTATAGATTTGTAAATGGCATATAGCATTATCTGTTTACCTTCCTTAAAGATACTTAGTCATGAGGCTAGGCCTAAATGCTGGAAAATGCCTCCTAGATGAGGCCCCAAAATAGGGAGCAGATTTTGGTGAACAGCCAGTGTGATCTATTAAAATTTTCAGGAATATGATTTATAACACAGTTTAAAAATTAAATTTTAAGCAATTTGTATTTTATATTTATTTTAACTTTCAATGGAACATTGAAGGTGAGTCCCACATTTGGATGGAAAGAAATGGAGGGAAGATCATTGTATATTGCAGGGATAGAGAAAATTTGAAGAAAGGGAGAAGTGTAGAAGAGGAAAGCAGAACCTGTAAGATATGAAGAAGGGATACACCTCTTGAGAAACGGATCTGATCCTCTTTGCCCATGCCTCTCTGTTAGTGAATCACCATCTTGGTTAGCCACCACTACAGATGGAAATTGCATATTCCTCAAGCATGTTTGAACAATAACTGCAAACAGTTTTATACACTGATCTAGATCTTAGAGTATGTAAAAAGATGGAGAGAAATGAGGCTAGAAAAGTATAATCACTTCAAATGCATTGTCAAGAATTTGGATTTTCCTCTTTAGACAGTGAGGAATTAATATAAAGTTTTTATGCAAGGATTGATGCGACCAATGTCAATATCAGGCATTAGATGTATCAGGCTGTTTTATTTAAAATGGATGGGATGGGAGAGATAGGAATTAGACTAGTTAAAAAGAAGATTGCAGTAAAGGTACAGGTACAGCTACATAACTGCTTTGTGGCAGGTGGCAGTGAGAATTGAAAGAAAAAATATATAAGGAATATCATGGCAGTAGTATGGACAGAACTTAATGTTTCATTGTATATAGGAATAAGGGGAAAATATTTAAAAATATTACCTAGGTTTCATATTATGGTAATGGGAGGCTGGTGTAACCTACTTGAAATTAGAGATATTTTACCTATTCTCTGGTATAAATTACCTTTCCCGGAATAGATGATCAAGGTACTAGGTCCTACTTGTGGCACACAAAGCCGTGGGAGCCCAGAGGAGGGGGTGACCCTTACAAGAATGCCCCGTTTCCTTTGCCATCTTCAGACCTCTTGTATTACTATCCCCTACTTCATCACTCCAGAAAGACATTTAATGTTCATTAAGGAGATATAAATAGGTTGCTCCCTTATCAACCTGGCAACTGGGTCAATTTCACACTGAGTCATTAAATGTCTTAAGAACTGGTAATCTATCATGTTTTAATGACAACTTTAAAATGGTATTTCAAAACCAAAAGATTTATATCCCATTAAGAAATGATTGTAATATACTAATGCAAGACTTCACTTACCCATTGAGAGCTGTATTTTATGAAGGAAGTGGGGGTGACTGGGTAACTACCTTGCAATATTGAAAACAGCTGACCATTTAGATATTTCGTGTAGAGCCAACATTCACTTAATTTGTATTTTGGCAGACACATAGGTAGCCAATAAATGATACCTTTACTAATATTCGAATGGGATATTTTAAGCCATAAATGTGAATCCAAGAAGGTGGACAAAAAAGAAAAGCCAAAAACAAATCAGCAAAAATACAAGCAATATTCCAGTTGTTAAAGAGCTAAATTAAACCCACATATCAAGGATAGCAATATAGTTACATATACTATTTTGTTGATGGGAAAATATGTATCACCAGATCGGTTCCCATCTTTTTTCCTCACTAAGGGATTATAATGGATGAAGACAGACATACTCATTGCTACCTGTCACTATTTCTCTTGTCTTTTTTCAGCCTTGGTAATAGTCATGAGAGTCATTTTAAGAGATGGCTGTGTCTGTATATATTCTATTATAGTTCTTTAGAATTTTATAATGTTTGCAGATAAGTTTCATTAGATGTTCTAGATTGTGGGGACATAGTTGCAACTCAATATTTATAAGTTATAAATAGAAGAGGGCAAAATTTACATTTCAGAAACTAGCAATAAGACCTTGGACATCTAATTTAATTTAAACTTTAATTTCTTCACTGTTAAAATAATGTGCTATTAAAATGTATTCTTGTTACAGCATTCAGTAGTCTATGAATTATTTGTCATATTAATGATGCCACCTAGAAATTTCATGCAATTTTCATTAAAATATGTTTCATTGTCTCATTCTCAAACTATGTAGGAAAAGAATTAATATAGTTTTCTATACAAAGGTAGTGGGCCAGGGAAGTGAAATGAATGGTTCAGGCACACTACTACATAGTGTTTGCAATAGATGTAATTTATTTTTCTACCTCTGCTTTTTGTCCGATTTACTTTTATATATCAGATATAAAAAAAGTTCTGTAAATTTACTTAAGTGAGCAGCAGAAAAAAAAAAACTTAACAGCAGCGATTTATATGTAATTCCTATTTATGATTTAGTGATCAACTATTTTTTTTTAATATTTATTTATTTTGAGAGAGATAGAGGGAGAGTGAGAATGTCAATCCCTGATGTGGGGTTCGATCTCAGGAACCATGAGACCCTGACTGAAGCCAAAATCAAGAGTCAGATGCTTAACAGATTGTGCCACCCAGATGCTACTCCACAATTTTTTTGCCTCAGAGCTAAGGAATATCTATGGTGTTTAGACTCAAGATGGAGATGCAAATGAATTTTTAAAATTTTTAATGCTTATTTTTATTTTTAAGAGAGAGATACAGACAGAGCATGAGTGGGGGAGGGGTAGAGAGAGAGGGAGACAGAATGTGAAGCCTGTTCCAGGCTCTGAGCTGTCAGCACAGAGACCAAATGGGGCCTCAAACTCATGAACCACGAGATCATGACCTGAGCAGAAGTTGGATGCTTAACCAACTAAGCCACCCAGGTATTCAAAAATATACATTACTGGGTACTTCTATCTTTGACATCAACACAGAGCCATTTTCTCTTTGGGATGCAATTGAAGCAGGAGCTGGAACTATGATTAGATCAATGGGCATGGTCTATACAGTGGGCGAACCTGGAATTACCCTTTATAGTTTCATATTTATTTCTTGAGAGTTAGGATTTGAAATATCAATTAATTTCTTCAAGATACTTAATCCATTGCCTCCCTTATCAGTTCTACTTCTCTATTCTCCATCATTTACACCCCTTTGGTAGTTGCATAAGAGGACAGTTTTAACAATATAATCTGTTGTGTAAAAACAGCAGTTAAGGTTCATCATAAGAGTTTTTAATGTTAATTGATACAATTTAAATAATCTAGATTGCGGAAAAGTCAATATTAGAGAAGAAAATACAGTACTAAAAATAAAGACAACCAGGTATTACATACTTCCTGGTATAAGTATGTTATACTACCTAAACAAATACTATTTTCAAAAAGATCAAACTTAAATCTAATTAAATCTCTTGATGAAACCTTAATTTTTAGAAAATGAAGAAGATAAATAAAATATGAAACAATGCTATGGGAAAAATAATCATTAAAATTCAGACTGTGGGACAATCTGCAGCCCAAAGATTCAGTTTTTTAAATAATTTTCAATGAAAAAAAAAATGTAGGAGCAATCTACAGGTTACAAGAGAACTGAAGACACATCAACTATCACAGTGAATATTCCTGTCTTGAATCCACATTAAATAAAATTTTAAATATTTATTAAGATAATTGACATACATGATAGGAAGTACTTACTAATTGTTTTAGGTAGCATAGATGTCTGATTTTTTTTTTTTATTATTTTTAGGTAGCATAGATGTCTGATTTTATTTATTTTCCATACCTTTTAGATATGCCTACTGAAATATTTGCAGATAAAAACATAAATAATATGTGGGACTTGCTTTAAAAGAATATGGGATGAGGGAAAGTAGTATAGATAAAATAGTATTGGATAAGAGTTGATAAAAATTGAACATAGGTGAAGTGCTCATGGTTATTAATTTTAATATTCTTTGTACTTCTTATTGTGTTTGGAACTTTCCATGATAAATTTAAGGAATAACAAATAAATTATAACAGACAGGTAGATCTTTGAATGCATTTGAACTTCTATGCCATAATCTAGAAAGATAATTATAGCAGCAAAATATGAAAATATTACTATGGAATGATATACTGATGTGAATATTTAATTCAGAAACACCACATTTTAAAAGGGATTATTCGTAAAAACTAAAAGGTGAGACAAGGGCAGATGAACATATACATGGTTGCAAAAGCCAAGAACAAAACAACACGTTCCTCCCTGGCTTTATGCCTTTGCGAATTAGTCACAGTATCAAGTTGTTGGAGAGGCACTTTAATTTGATACCTTTTGTGCTTTGGGGATACTTTTACTGGGTTAAAATTGCTGCTGTTAGAAAAATCAGTGTCAACCATGGAGTTATGTTGACCCTCCGGGCAAAGGTGAGATGAGAGGGTCAGGCTGAGAAATGAAGACAAGAGGGGAAACGTGCAAGGCGGGGAGCAAAATGTCAGAGAAAACTTTCTTTTTTTTTAAATGAGCTGGATTTTTTTTCCCTGTGCCCAGGAAGTCATGTTATGCTTTGTCTCGGGAGAGGGCAGAGAAGCACCTCTTGCTGCCCTCTGCTAGGATCCTGATCATCAGTGTCAACAGAGGAGCCCTGCTACCCTTTCAGTAGCAGCAGAGAAATTGAGAGCAGTTCCAGATCTGCCCAATTACAGTCTATAGAGCCTGGCCCCTGTAAAAGCAAAAGATCAGCACTTTCTCCTTTCATGGTCTGTAAAGGTTCACTCTCGGACACCCTGCCCCTTCAAAATCAATGGATTCTCAATAAATCAAAATCAAAAGATTTGGGTTCTGGTTCGAGATCTGCCACTTTTCCTCCCAGAAGGTGAATCTCTCATTTGAGTCTCTCATTTTGCAAATGAGAGACTTGAAATATATGATCATGGAGGTTTTGTTGAATTCGGTCAGTCTTTAAGTTTATATTCATTGATAGCTGCTGTTAAGTGTGGACAAGCTTCCTCACAGCTCTTCTACTTGAAACTGAGTGAGAGCAGAGGGAAGTAGAGGGATTCTCTTATTTGTGTGAGTCATACAAAGTTTACTTTGGTTCTATTCTGTTTCTGTTTGTTCATTTGTTTGCTTTATTTTTTTTTTTTTTTCTGTATGACTACAATACACATTAGATGTTCTTCAGAGAGAGCAGGTGATTTTTTTAATAGGGTAGTAGACTATTGCAAACCATCTTACCTGGAGACTAGAGAAATAACCATCCCCTATTTATTTCAATGCTGGGTATTCCCAGATGTCTCGTCCCTTGCAAATCCATCCTATGCACAGGATCTATTCCACATCTTATATGCATGTCTAATCACAACAATGCCCTGCTCAAGCACATCTCTGGTTTCCCAGTTCCTGAAGGAAAAAATATACTAGCCTGTGGTTCTTTGTAACTTTCTTTATATAGGAAATTTCATAATTCATACAGTAATTGACATAATATACTTCACTAATTTGAAATACAAAAACCATAATATCACAATTATTTTTTCACATGCTTTTCTTTGTGGAACTGCCATTTTCTTGAGACCTCTTATTTCTGAATTACCCAGGTATCCCAGGGTTACTCAGTCCAAGGAGGAATTCCAAAGGCCAGGCTTAAAAGGAGACTCAACTGGCATGTCCTACCTAGTAGTACACTTACAGTATGAATTTGGTTGTGCCAGCTGGTATCCTTTTTAAACATGGGTCACACACAGAGGGCTTTGGTTAAGTTCCTATGACTCAGGTTTCATTTAGCCCATAAATGAGCTACAAGATTACACTCATGTTGCCCCAAACCCAGGCTTTATGACAAAAGGGCTGGACACACAAGGCTTCAAGCTTCCTGTATATGTTATTTCAGAATTAGTACAGCCTCATGAATTCTGAGTCCAGGTTAATAGCCTAGATTCTGTTCCCTCACTGTTGACTTCCCCTTTAAGGTCTTTCCCTTCCAGTGAACATTAGGCAGTTTCACCCAGTGAACTCTGACAAGTTTCTTGAATTTTAATTCTCAAAGAGAGGAAAATGATATTTAGTCCCATTCCTTCCCCACCAAAGTCCTCAGTTCCTTAGGAAAAAATAAATAAATAAATAAATAAATAAATAAATAAATAAATAAACAAAACAAAACAAAACAAGGGATGTTCCATCCCTTCCCCTGAGCTCTGTACACAAAGATCAGGGGTCTTGTTAGGGGTTTCACACACGTTCACACACACAGAGTCAAGATCCACTTATTCCCTTTCTCTATGTAAGGGAGTGTATATATTTAGTTTTTATAAGTAGGTATTTGTACAATTATTGGTTACTATATGCCTCTTAAGCAGATTAATAGTTGTGTGCATACAAGAATAGTATTTTTCTTATTCTTGCTTACCAGCACAATACCTGGGCATATGATATACGTCAAAATGTGTTTGTTAAATAAATTAATGAAGAGCATCTATGACATACAAGTTATGCATCAAAGAAGAGTTAGCCAGGAGAAGGAACAGTACACACAAAATATTAGAAGGCTCTGGATCATAGCGTTGGGTGAGGATGGGAAGGTCGGAGGAAGTGCAGAGAGAGAAGATCATGAAGATACTCATAAACATTACTATGGAGTTGGACTTTATCTTAAGGTCAGTGGGAAAATTTTACAGAATAAAAAGCAGAGAAAAGTATTTTAGAAATACTACTCTGGCTTCAATATGGAGAATGCATTGGAAAAAAACAAAAATTCAAGTCCACTTTATTGATTTAGATAAGCAATCATGGAGCCCTGAATTAGGGTAGTAACACAAGAGTAGGGGAAAGACTACATATGTAAAAGGTAGAAATGACAAGATTCTATAGCTGATAATAGATGGGGTTGAGGGGAACAGATAAGCCAAAGTTAATTCTGAGATTTCTGCTAGGACATAACTGAAAGGATGGTGATAGCCTTTGCAGTGGCAAGAGAGGAAACATATAAGGAGAAGGTTGGGTGAGAGGGGAAAGACTGAATTCCGTTTCAGACATTCACTTGGAGCACACAAGCAGTTGTATCTATGTGTGTGAAGCTCAGGAAAGGGATCTAGTGAAGATGCCTGTTTGGTGGCATTCTGTATAAGGCACAGGAATGGCAAAGGGTTTTATCTTCTGTGTCTACTCTGGAATATGGTAGCATTTTTCTAGAGTCCTCAGTTTAAAACAGATTTTGAGGTAAAATTCCTTCATAGTGGAAAAAATGTGTTTATTGATTAGAGATTTGGCATGTGTCTAGAGAGAAGTGGGAATGGAGGCATATTTGTAGCATTCATTTAACGTGATCCGGATGGTAACTGATGTCATGGGATATATGGGATTGTATACAGCATGTCTATAGAAGAAGGGTGAAAAGGAATTAGGGGGAAATTCTGAAGTACCCTAATATTTATAGAACCATACAGAAGAATTCTGGTCCTGATAATTTAGGCAATGGACTAGAAAGGAATGTTTTGTTACCACTTTATCATTGCTGCAAGCAGAGTGAGATTAGAGCTAAGAATGCTAAGAAAATATTTCGGTATTTTTATTTTCAATGCCCCCCTTTTGTGCCAATCACATCCCAACATTCTTACCCTTGAAGGAATTAAAGAATCACCAACTAAGGCTGCACCAATTCTGTATAACATTCTGCACTGACCGCCGTGAGTGTGCTGCTGTCTTGGTCCTGTAAGCAGGTGTCTATGCACATGTGAGCCACAATGCCTGGGTTTCTTTCTACTTGTCTAAGAGATGCCTTGGTAGCCCCTTGATTTCCTGGTTCTCCCTCCTCGCCTTTTGTTCTCATCCCGGGCGCTGTCTTGTCAGCACTGTGAGTAAGCCATATTATTGGCTACCATGTTTTCCTATTACAGACTATTGGGTTGCCTACTTTCTTAGACTTTTGTATTAATAACTTAATTCAGCATATATTGATTTTCTCCTGCATTCCAGGCCCTCTGTCACTTTGTTCTTTGGGCACACCAGTCCTATATAGTAAATGAAAGAGTGAGACAAATAATCTAATAATCACAATACTTCTGTAAATGTCACAGAGGTGATAAGAGCAAACAGATAAATGAGAATGTTACTTGTTTCCTAGAATCAATGAATGATTTCCGGAGTATAAGTTAGTGGGCTGAGGTTGAGAAACAAGCAAGGGATTGTTTATAGTTCATTCTCTGATTCCACAGATACACCAGTTAGATGCACAGGATAAAATATGGCTACATATAACTGAAAAATCAACAGTAGATTAAATGAAGAAATGTTTATGTATCTTTCCCAAATAAAAGGAGTTTGAAATGGTCAGTCTAGGACTGGTACGGTGGCTCCATAGTCACCAATCACCGTTCTCAGGGCTTGGCTTCCATCCTTAAGTTCACTTCACAATACAGTATGGCTGCTGAATATCCTATTGTCATCCTTCTGTGATTCAGGCAACAAAAAGGGAAAAGAATAAAAGGGAAAAATAGGTGCATCTCCTGGATGAGACACTCTGGCATATAGGAGAGGAGTCAGTTGATAGGGCAAGGAGAGCACAGAAGGTGCAAGAAAGGAGAGAGGAGACAAGATGGTCAAGGATGGAAGGAAGAAGATAGTGTCCATAATGGTAATGCTGTGATTTCACAAAGAACCACATATACAAAATAATACAATCCCTTGCAGTAAAACACCACCACCAAGTACACAACAACATACCATGAAAACTGGTTTTCATTCATCAGAAGAACAATAATTACATCACTGATGCTATTTTTAATAGCTGTGTTTTTCCAAATTTATTTCTCCCAATTGGAAGAGGCCCATGAAATTCTCATTCACTGAGGATTTGGACTGTATTTTGTTTCTGAACTGAAGAAACTGTTTGAAAACTTGGACCGTGTATTTATGGATTGCTTTGCCAACCTGTAGTGGCAATAACTTTTGAGACACTCAGCGGGGTTGACTTTGTCAAGTGTAACAAAGAATATTTCAAATATTGGGGGCTTGGCAAAATCTTCAGTGTGGTTTGCCAGGTGCTGTTCCATCAATTTTTAACACCCATTTTTTTAAGAGACATTTAATCTATACTTATTTCTTACTTCTTTACTTCTTAACTCATCAAAATGTTGTATTTCAAGAGCTCTTTGATGTGTATGATACCTTTGGGTTCCCCCCCTTCCCCACTGCCTTCTTCTAAACAGGAAGTTATGTTAGCTAAGGGGATAAAAGTGGGAAGAAAATCTCTGAATTTTGAAAAAGGTGTTGGTTCTGGTTGCAAAAGCCTCAAGGTTTGAGTCAGTGCTGAGCATGATAGAAATTGTCATCTTGGAAAGGAGGAAATTGATCATGAACGGATATTTATTTTTTTACAATCATAGATGCAATGTGAGAGGACATCATGGATTATGGAATTCCATCTTCCACCTAAGGACTGAATTCCTCCCAACAGGCTATTGTCATGGTTCTGTTCGAGTACCTCTAATAAGAAGAAACTCAGTACCTGATAAGGTCAACGGATCTTCCCCGCCCCGCCCTCCCCCCCAAAATCTAATGGTTATAGCTTTAAATTCTTTCTCATGGTAACTTTTTCCCCCCACTCCTCTCTGATGTATGTTCCCAACATCCCTCTCTGAGAGGTTTTTCTGGGGTCCCGTTCTCCTACCTCACATTTCTGGCCTTCTTCACTCTGACGACGTGATCCCAGCATGCCTCTCCCAGAGAGGTGTTCCCAGCATTTCTGACGACCTGCTCCCAGAACGCGCTGATGGGTGTGGCTGGCATCTGTTCCTCTGAGGCTGTTCCCAGCATCCCCCTCTCTCTGACGGAGGTTCCCGGCATCCCTGTGGGAGTGTTCCGGAATCCACCCTACCCCCACCACACGTCTCTCTCTGAAAGAATGTTTTTGGTTTCCCTCTCTGATGCAGCGTTGAGGCATCCGCCTCTTCCTCGGACGTAGGTTCCGGGCGTCCCCCTCTTTTAAATCATATTCCCAGGATTCCTCTCTGGCAGCACGCTCCGGTCTTGTTTCTCTCTTATGTGTTCCCAGAATGCCTCTCTCGGAGGAGCGTTCCCGGCATTCCTTCCGCCGAGGGTGTTCCCAGCATTCCTCTCTTTCTCCACTGTAATTTCTAGCCTTCGGTTTTCACGTGCCTTGCTGGGCCACACAGAATCCGTGTTTTTCTTCCGCTACATTGTCGGTTTTCCAGATGCTTGAGACAGCTATGTTGTCTCCCTGATTCTCATGTTCTTGAAGTATAAAATGCGAACTTTGTTAAACTGCTCATATGGCAAGGTTTTATTTTCATTCAGTAACTAAGGGAATCCTCTCCATGCACCAATGTTTGTCAATATTACTCTTGAATTTTATTATCCAGAATTAAATAAGATAATTTAAATGTGCCACCAGTCATGCAGCCTAAATTCTTTCACCCATGTCTATTCTCTTCTCTCTCTCTCTCTCTCTCTCTCTCTCTCTCTCTCTCTCTCTCACACACACACACACAATACATACATCAGGAAAGGAACAAGAATTATATGCATAACATATGGCATTAGGGACTGCTTACAGGATTCTTTTTAGACCTAAAATGGATACTGGATATTCAATTAGAAACTAATGGTAAATGAGAACACACACACACACACACACACACACATTTTTCTGAATCTTTGGACTCAGATACACAGCAGTTAATGCCTTGAATTTACTATACAATTATAGTAGGTTCACTACTTAGTATAACAGCTTTTGAAACAAATCAGTTTAAGTGTTTTAGAAATTTATAAGGGAAGGGAAGTTTACAGAAATCTATCAGGCTGAGTTTATTTATCAGATTTTACAAATGCTATAAGGACTTCTCAAACACAACCTTATTCTCTTGATCTAAATGTATGCTAATGAAATTCTAAAGTTATCATGATTAAAAAAGAAGTATGTCCTTAGTTTTGTTCCACCAATATCCACTGCTGAAATCATTTTTAGCATCCTAAATCGTATACAGAAAGCCTTCTTAAATTTCCTCAGCTGAAATTCTTTCCTTTCTCTTAGATATTACCATAGCACTGTATATATTCTAGTTATCATAAGTCGACTGTGGTGCAGTGCCAGGATCTTTATCTTACAGTGAAAATCACTGTAAATAAAAATGAAAACTTTGAACCCAAATTCTAGCATTAATAGCTAAGTAAATGTATACGTTACTCTGTCTGGTTGGTTAGGTTTTTTTGTGAAAAGAGAAGAGTATCTAATTCTCAGGAGTGTGTGTGCATATAAGGGAAGGAATTAATAAAGAAAATACATGTCAACACTTACCTTCCAAATATTTGGTGACAGTTATGTTATCTACTGTAATGTCTGGCCCATAGTTAGTTTTTAGTAAACATCTGTATTTTATCTCTCTGTGCCCAATGATTAGTTTGTATAGATTTAGTAAGCACCACTGTTTACCTAGCAACCTGTATAGAGTCACCAATCCAACTATCTACTTTGGCTGCTTGCTAAAAGTTCTGAAGTGAAAGAAACACAGTTCTGATCAGGGCTCCACTCTTAAAAACAAAACAAGCAAGCAGACTTATGCATATATTCCTATTTCCTACATTTATTTCCCATAAACACTACCCACCACATCCCCAGGGACTCCCAAGGTTTTGGGGAAATTAAAATCAGACATCCCTAGTAATTCAGCTATGTGAGTAAGAATCACTACTTAGACTTAACTTTCAATGTTACATATTATTGTAAATCTCTGGAGACAATTACATTACAGTGATGATCAAAATATCTACTAGCATTATTTTTAAAGAATTTGGGAACTGTAACATATATGACAAGAAAAATATTGGCATATAATAGGAAAAAACTTATATTTTACATGATACAATGATCTCAAAAAACCTAAAATAACCTATGGAGAAAGCATATTAAGGTAGACAAATATAAAAATACATAAGAAAATAATTGTGTCTATATGAATTAGAAATAATCCATACAAAAATATAATAAAATCACATTTGAAAGTGCACACAAAAAACATAACTAAGAAAAAACTTGAAAAGAAATCAATCAGAGGTTATCTGGTTATCTAAAAAACAAACAAAAACTACTGAACTTGACTGAGGGATATAAATATATCCTAACTAAATTCAAAATACAATGTTGCAAAGATGTCCTCTCTCCCAAATGAATTTATAAGTACAACTTCAATAAATATTAAGAAGGGTTATTTTGGAAGTTGATAATAAAATTCACGTGAGAGGATAAATGGGTAAGGGTAGTGTGGAAAGAAGAAATTTTTACTACTACATATTAAGTGATATTGTAAAATTACAAGGTTTAACACATTTATGTGTGAGGTGGAAAAAAAAAAAAGAAAAAACCCCTGAAAGTCTTGGTGTATGGGTAGTTGGGACAACAAAGATATGGGATGGAATACTTGCATCTGGAGAACATGAAGGAGACAGCAGCCTGACACCACCACAGAAAGTAGAGCGAAGAGAAAACATTTAAGATCTGGAGTGGGGTTTGGGGTATGTGTGTAGATACAGTCCAAAAGACAGAGTATTTAAAGCAAAGTGACTAAGCTTTAAACTTGCCAATGATTGGGATATTTGAATTTTGCAGAAAAGAAAAAAAAAAGTATTTCTGGGACAGAAGGAATACCCTGAAATGGAATAGAATATGTTGCGCACTGAAAGAGAAGATTAATTGCAGAAAAACAAAGAAAAAATTTTGCCCACTTTCATTTATGACATTCCAGTCTATGCCTCTTACATGTATATACCAAATACTCTAACAGGCATGTATCTCTTTCATTAAAAACATGTAATAAATGTTATATAAAGGATAATTCTGGAGTTCCTAACCAAAAAAGCAAATCTAATTAGGAATCTTAGACTTTTACAAATAGATGAAGAAATACCTGTTATGTTCATAAAACAGTATCAAAGGGAGATAAATAAGGACTTGTCAAGCTTTTGCAAAACTGCAGAGTTGTCACTTTTGGGTAAATGAATTAGAGGAATGGATAAAAGGAAGAATGCTTCTCTGATATGTGCATTTATTTATTAGGCTATCTGAGAGAGCTAATCTCAATGGATTCACTTAGTAGTAGAAATTATTGCAGAGCAGAAAGCTTACATAATCCATTATGAGTCAGAGTTTTTGTCCAAACTACCTAATTAAAAGTTCTTTTCCTTCTTAAACTGCTTAATGAGGGTTGCATCATGCCTCCTGGATGAGTCAGGGGTTTTCAAGGATTTAAGAATGAAGTAAGCAAACCCATAGCATGATATATACTTCACCATCACACGGTTTCATAGGAGCCAAAATAACACAAACATTGTTATTTATTGCAATAAAATGTAGAATCATTGACTACCATCATCACTCTTCTCTCGGAGGAAGCTGCTCTTTTTCCTGAACTTTTCCACCTTGAGACATGTATTCTTAAATTTACTTTTCCCTGTTATTACCATTGCCTCCTTCTACTCCTTTCCCCATGGACAATCACCCTAATAGTTAAAGTATACATTTTTGTTGGGAAGTTTTCTTGCAAAATGTTTATTGTTGATATATGAGCACAAGTAAATATTACATATTCTGCTATATAATACACTCTCAATCTGATACTTATATCACTAGACGTCCATGTCGCTGTGTGACTATCTAGCCTAATGTATCTAACTGCATGAACCTCCACTGCTTTTTGCCTGGTCACTCCCCAGGCCATGGATGCCCTCCAACTCCACTATCAAGTACACTAATATTGTGGTTAGTTAGCATCCACTTGCACCCTCCCCATTTGAAATGTGTGAAAATTCCTTTAGAATATATATTTAGGAGGTAAACTCCTACCTAATAGAGTGTGTAGCTAATTAATTGATGGTTTTCTGCCAGAATGCTATCTGGAACAATTGCTCCTATGTACACTTCCACTCTAATACCACCTTATCCTGGCTTCACTTGTTCCAAAATGGATGTGAGTGAGTTTTGTTTTGTTTTTTTTTTTTTAACTGGGGACTCTGAGGTCCCAGCATCCTGTCTGTCACTGGTTGGGACTATCTCTGCTCGACTCCTCTCCCTCTTTAAGAATTGACTTCAGAAAAGCAACAGGGTGGAAAAGCTCCCAGGGGTCCCAGATCCAGAGGGTAGGGGTAATCTATCCCTAAAAGAAGGCCTACTCAGATGAGCCACCTTCTGGATTTCTTTCAGACGGTGAAAGACAGCAAGGCAGGAGGGTCGTAAGTAGTTTCTGGTTTACTATGTCCCTCTATTTTACTGCAAAAAGCAAATGCTCTTCTTGGGGCCCAGGCTGCCTGCCATGGGACCTTCTCTTAAAGGTGGTACCATAACTTAATTAAACCTGGAACCACTAAAAAAATAAATAAAAATAAAAAAAAAAAACCCCAAAACAAAACCTTAGTATGTATACAAATACAGTGCACAGGTGCTATATTGATAGGTGCAAAGTTATATCCTTTGGCCATTTTGATTGTGCTTCTCTGGTTACTAATGAGTTTGAACATTTCCTCATATGCCAATATCTTTTAGGTTTTCTCTTCCCATACTGAGCATTGTGTCCTTTGTCCATTTTTCTTTTGTGGATATTGTATTTTTCTTGTTTATTTGCAGGAAATCCTTTATATTTTAAATGTTAGTCCCCTCGTATTTTTATGAGCAGAAAATGTCTTTTCACATTTGTTCTCAATTTGTGAACTTGTCCACAATGTTTTCCATTGAATAAACCCCAATTAAAAATATATATATATTGGGGCACCTGGGTGACTCAGTTGGTTAAGCATCTGATGCTTGATTTCGGCTCAGGTCATGATCTCAGGATCTGAGACTGAGCCCCACGTCGGGCTCCATGCTGGGCATGGAGTCTGCTTGAGATTCTCTCTCTCCCTCTCTCTCTCTTTCTGCCCCTCCTTTGCTTGCACACATTGTCTCCTAAAAAACTGTAGTTCAGGGTTTTGGAATTTTTAATGTCTTTCCCCACAAAAGGATCAAAAAGATATTTTTGTATATTTGCTCCTAGTAATTTAAAAGTTTTACCTTTTGTGTATAAGTCTTTAATCCATCTGGAGTCCATTTGTAAATGGTCTTCATTAGATATCTAAATTTATCTCCATATAGTGAGGCATAAAAACATCATTTATGTTCCGCAATTTTATTATGTATTAAGTTGCCAATGTCCCCATGCATAAGTGTTCTGTCTCTAAACTCTCCATTCTATTCTCAGACTATTTCTACATGTTTGTACTAATGCAACATTAATTTGTATTGCTATGTCATTGTAGTATGTCATAATTTCTGAGAGGCAATCTCTCTATCCCAATTTATACTTTTTCAAAGTTGACTTTATTCTTTTATATTGATTAAGGTTCTGTTGCCAGCTTTTATTAAGCTCCTAAAAAAATTCAGTTGAAAATGTGGTTGAGATTGCTTTTAATATACAGATAATTTATTAGAACCAGCATCTTAAAAAGTTAAATTATTTCATCCAAAAGTATGGAACTAATTTTGATTATCTTTCATGACTTTTATTGGAATATTAAATTTCTCTCCATAGAAATTATATATTTTTAATTAGGATAAAATGTAAGTAATGGACAGTTCATACTGCTTTTATGAGGAATATTTGTTTGTATACTGTTTTCTGGCTTTGTATACTGTTTTATTAATGATAATTGTTATCATTATAACAGAGGCTACTACCTCCAATATTATGTTAAACAGTGGTGATAGCATCATCTATATATTGTTTCTAATCTTAAGAGAGAGAATCTAATATTTTGTCTTTCTATATTTTGCTGTAAGTTCATGATGTAGAACTCTTGCCAAATTAAAGCATTCATTTCTATTCTTCTTTGCAAAAGTTGCTTTTTAAATCATAAATAGATACTGAATTTTCTAAGTAAATGTTAATTAAAATGTAACATACATTTAGGGGCACTTGAGTGGCTCAGTCAGTCAAGCCTCTGACTTTGGCTTAGGTCATGAACTCAAGGTTTGTAAGTTTGAGCCCTCCGTAGGACTCTGAGCTGTTAGTGCAGAACCTGCTTCGGATCTTCTGTTTCCCTCTCTCTCTGCCCCTCCCCTGCTCATGCTCTTTATCTTTCTCAAAAATAAAATAAAACATTTAAATATATATATATAGATAGATAGATAGATAGATAGATAGATAGATAGATTTATATATATATATTTAATATAAAACATACATTTAAAAAAATGGACAAAATCATAAGACCGTGGCTTAAGAGTTTTACTTCTGTTTTGTTTTTCTTTAAATAAAATTTTTACTTGGAATAATTTTAAGTTTACAGAAAAGTTGCAAAGATAGTACAGAGAGTTCCTAAATATTCCTCTAATTTTAAGATCTTAATTATTATGGCATACTTGTCAAAATCAAGGACCAATATTGCATAACTACTGTCTAGTCCCAACCTTTAGTCAAATATCAGCAGTTTGTCCATTAATGTACTTTTTCTATCCCATCCCAGGATCCAATCCAGAACGCTACATTTCATTTAGTTGTCATGTCTCCTTGCTTTCCTCTGGTTGGTGATAGCTTTTCAGTTATTGCTTGTTTTTCATGATCTTGAAGGTTTTGAGGAATACCAATCAGGTATTTTGTAGGATTTTCCTTAATTTGGGTTTGTCTGATTTATTTTGTTATGAGTAGACTTGGATTACGGTTTTGGGGAAAGAATACTGTACAAAGTTGAAAAGTCTTTCTCATCCCATCATATCAAGGATATACAATAGCCACACGCTGTCATTGGTGATGTTAACCTGGATTACTTTGTTAAGGTTCTGTTGCCAGGTTTCTCCACTGTAAAGTTACTCCCTCTGTTCTGCCTCATTCCTTTTCATATCTATTCTATGGAAGGAAAATACTAAGTCCATCCTATACTCAAGAGTAGGGGGTGGGGGAGGATTAAGCTCTACCGGCTGGCAGGAAGCATTTACATATATCACTTGGAATTATTTTGTAAGGAAATTTGTCTCTTCCACTTATTTATTCAATCATTTAATTATATCAACATGGCCTCATGCATATTTATTTTATACTTCAGGTCATATACAAAGTTGTACTTTGTGGTGGTTGTTGTTTTAAACTGAGCTTTGGCCATTGGGAGCTCTTTCAGGTTGGCTCCTGGGTCTCTTTGACATACCCTATCCTTTACTTATTTTTAGTACTTTCTTACTGTCTGGTCCTACAGGCTGTTCCTAGTTCATCTGGAAAATTAAGTGAAGTGGCTAAAGGGTGCCTGAGTGACTCAGTTGGTTAAGCATCCGATTTTGATTTGGGCTTAGGTCATGATCTCATGATTTGTGGTTCAAGCCTCAGGTCAGGCAGTGCAGAGCCTGCTTGGGATTCTGTCTATTCCTCTTTCCTTTTCCTCCCCCACTCATGCTGTCTCTCTCTCTCTCTCAAAAATAAATAAACTTTAAAAAAAAGTTCCAAGACTGTTTTTTTTAAAGAAATGGATGAACACATTGTGTTTTTTGTTGTCAGTTTCCCACATTTAAGAAACAATAAGTTTTTCCTATGGCTCTTTTTTCTTCATCTTTCAGTTAATTGCATATTTCCTCCATAGAGTACAATATGGGTTTTAGGATCACAGTAAAATGATTCTCTAATTACATTTTATTCTTAGCTCTTCAGAAAAGTAAAACCGTTAAGACATGCTAATGGTCTTGACTATAGATAGGAGCTCACAACTAACAGCAGGGCCAAGCAAAGAGACTTTTCACTCTCAGCACTGGCCTATGCGAAGCAAGAACTGTAGTAGATGGGACACAGAAGTGAATCAATTCAGTCAGAGGGTAAGGTGGGCTCATGGGAAAGAGGTGAGATCATCCATATTTGATTTTTATTGCCTATGTTTCCTAGTAATGATGACATGATACTCATTTGAGATATGAAGCATCTCCCATTTCAGTATTTAATGTGCTGCCCTTCTGCACATGGGCATAGCGGGTACTTCTTCAATGTAGAGAGTTGAGAGGGACCATGGGTGACCTGAATACAGATGTCCCACCAGGAGCTCAACAAAGAGAGGAAATGGATTTGGGCAGGGCTTTTCATTTTCTTTTCCTGTTTTTTCTTTTTATTCATTATTATTATTTTTGAGGGCATTAGTAATAAAAATTAAGTTCTGAAACATGATATTTAAAGTAGCATTAAAAAATCTATTGAATTTACACAGCCATAGGTGACAAAATCAGAAGTATGTTGTAAGGAAAGTATTAATCAGTAAGTACTACACATATCACCATTTTAGTTCACAAGTATATAAAATTCTATTGTGACACACAGACTCCTGGATAAGCAAGAATAACAGGAGAAAAGGAGGCAAAGTCGTCATTGATAAATGGTCCCCTTCACTTTTTCTGTTGTATAATAAAAGTTTAAGAAACTCGGGGTTTTTTGGCTTTCCTTGGTTGGATTGGTCCATTCTCTCAATTCCAAAAGCATTTGGTATCTGGCTTATACCACACAAAAACGTAGAGTTGTTTCCACAATTTAAGAGTTGTTTTAAAAATGTTAAAGGTAAAAAAAAAAGTTAAAGGTACTTTAAAACACATGAATTTAATTTATTATAGCTACAACTATTCACTGCCCTTTCTACTACTTCAAAGGTGAATCTTCAGTATAAATCAATGACAAAATTTATCTAACTTATTTAGATAAAAGCAGAGACAATTTTGTTGAATTTTAAGTTTGGTTTCTTCCATAATATAGTTTTAACATTTCAATATTCCTAAATAAAAATGCAATGATTAAAGAAAATTATTATTTTTAAGGTTCCAATAAAAGTTGTTTATTCTTTCTTAATCATCCACCATTCCCTAATATCTTATTTAATTTTTTATATTTCTAATGTTTGTTTATTTTTGAGAGCTAGAGAGACAGAGTGTGAGAAGGGTAGGGGCAGAAAGAGAGACATACACAAAATTAGAAGCAGGCTCCCGGCTCTGAGCTGTCAGCACAGAGCCCGACAAGGGGCTCGAACTCACCAGCCGTGAGATCATGTCCTGAGGTGAAGTCGGACGCTCAACCGACTGAGCCACTGAGGCACCCCCCCCACTCCCTGATATCTTTAAATACTGCTGAAAAAGAGTAATTCAAAATAATTATGAGAAAATGTTTTGTATCTTTCCTTTGAGGAGATCTTGAGAATACCACCAGTGCTACAATTCCATATTTTGAAGATTGTCTTAGGGCTTTGCTTGCCCATATGCAGCCCTCTTCTGATTTCTGAAACTTGTTATGAACTAAAATGGTGATATGTTTACTAGTTACTGATTAATACTTTTCTTACAACATACTACTGATTTTGTCACCTATGGCTATGTAAGGGCTTAATATACAGAACCTTTTTCTCCACAACAAGAATGTAGACTTTTAGCAGTGAGTATCTATTGGACATGGTCCTTTTTTCTCATCACATTAATGGAAGTGGGTTCTGCAGTGAAACCCAGAAGGAGGTGAAAAATTTAATTTTTGTTTTAGGTAAAGTCAAACTTAAGAGTAGGAACGACAATTTTTTATGAAGGCAATATATG
This sequence comes from Leopardus geoffroyi, assembly GCF_018350155.1. Classification (NCBI taxonomy): domain Eukaryota; kingdom Metazoa; phylum Chordata; class Mammalia; order Carnivora; family Felidae; genus Leopardus; species Leopardus geoffroyi. The sequence goes on from NC_059339.1 coordinate 61,788,976, forward strand.
AGTTTCAGCAGGAAATTAATCTGATTCCTTTGAAATGTATCTGACATTTAACAGTGACCTAGCATGGAGGGCCTCCCTGGCATTTGTGCTGACTCAGCAGGAGGCAAAACTTAACCCACCCACAAGAGCATGGAAAGCTAAGATCTTGAGGAAAGGGAAGCATCCTCAAATGATCAGAAAAAGAAGGAAGCATTTTTAGGGAAAGTGGTTACAAAGAGAAAATACAGGATGCCACGAGGGAAAAAGTGGCTGTAGAAAACATAGGAGTTTTCCTGTGGAGCACTCTCTGGAGACCTAGCATCAGCAAATCTATATTATATGGTCTTTAAAGTGGGGAATATACATTCCAGAGAATGCACAAGACATTTAAGCAGTCATGGGAAAAAACTTCTACTTACCTCTCAGAAAAAATATCAGGAATGTGTTAATACATTGATTGGCATTGGTGCTCTGTCTTAAAAAGATTATTCTGGACCCAATTCAACTGTGTAGGGTAGGAGGGTTCCCCCCATATCAATAATTCTATATTAGCTGTGTGCCCCACAATTCAACTGAATTGCTATACTATTTACTTGGAGAAAGCTCCAGATCCCACAAGTTGAGGGTTCAGTCCTACAAGAGTTCCTCCTGCCAGAAGGCAGTTGAAAGTTCAGGTTATCACCTCAGAGCAGAACGTTCAGGTTATCAGAACTCAGAGCAACATTTAACTTAACTAGCTTACTGGTTTATTATAAAAGGATATAAGTCAGGAGTAGCCAGATGGAAGAGATGCACAGGGCAAAATATAAGAAAAGAGCATGGAGCTTTCTTGACGTTTCTGAGTGTCTCAACCTCCCCAAATAAATCTACATGCTCACCAACCTGAGAACTCTCCAAACCCCATCCTTTTAGATTTTTTTTGGAGGCTTCATTACACAGGCATGACTGATTAATTCTTTGGCCATTGGCAAGTAGTCCAATCCCTAGCCTTTCTCCCCTCCCGGGAGGTCAGGGAGTAGGACTAAAAGTTTCAAGCCTCCAATCATATGATTTGTTCTCTTGGCAACCAGCCGCATCCTTAAGTGGCCTAAAAGTCACTTCATTAACATAAAAAACATTACCTCTGTTGCTCTTACCACTTAGAAAATCCAAGGGTTTTAGGAGCTAAGTGTCAGACAAAGAGACAAAGACCGAATGTATATTTCTTATTGTAAGTCACAATATCACACTATGTAAGGAAGTAATATGTCACATATTGTATATGAGACAAGTGAGAGAATTAAGATATCCTAAAAAAAGTAGTTCTCAAAGTGAGGTCTTCAGACCAGCTTTGTGGGTGGGGCCCAACAATCTGTATTTTAACAAGCCTTCCAACTGATTCTGATGTTTATCACCACCACCACCACCACCACCACCACCACCATCATCATAGTCATTTTCACCTCATTAAACATATATCCTCAGCATTCCAAAAAGGAGAGAAAAATGTCTGGGCTTACTAGCCTCTTCAGAAAAAGGAATTAAGAATTCAGTTTCTTGACATCTGTAAATTTTCAATATTTATAATTATGTTTTAAGGGGTCCCTGCAGCAGAGTCAATCCCTGAGGCTTGCCCAGCAGCAGGATCAAAAAAAGACCTTACTGAAGATTTTTCTGGGTAGTATATCCCAGTGTCAACCACATTACTGAGATTTTTATGTTTATATTCTGCCTTAGTACATTAGACTCGGACTGATATACCTTTGAGCATTGGTTATGCTCTTTGTAACCACTCTAACTCCTTGAAAATGCTTCCTTTTCTTTCTAATCATTTAAAGATGCCTCCCTTGCCTCAGGATTAATTAGGTTTTCAGGCTCCCGTGGATCTTATAAACTCCATGTTCTATCTTTTCTCACATCTTCAGCTTCAACAAGTTACTTAACTTCTCTGGGCCTCACTCACCTTGCCAAGAAAATGGGAATAATTATATCTATTTCATAAGATTGGTGTGAAAATTAAATAAGATTACTCTTTCAGTAATTTAACATAATGCTATGTATAATTACGGTATGCACTTAAGAAAAAAAATGTTCTCTTACTGCCCTTTCTGGAATCTGAAAAAGTATGAGATTCATTTGGGTACTGCTAAGCTCGAAGTGATATATAAAATAAAAAAAAATATGAAATTTTCATATGGTCTATGCTGTAGAAAGTTGGAATAGCTTCAACACTATGGAGTATTAAAGACAACTGTCTATCGTCTGCCTGCAGAATGGCTGCCATAGCTGAGCTGCTAATTAAGCTCATAGTGGCACATCATAAGGAATAGATGATGCTTTTGGCCTTGGGGATACTTCATTTCATGTGGTAGTTGGACATTTTAAAGTGATTTTTCTTAAATAAAAGAAATAGAATATTGCAGATAAAGTTGAAATTCCTTTTATTACATTCTCCTCAGGAGTAATCACTATCATAAATTTGCTATGGATTCTTCCAGTCTGTTTTACACTTCTAATATATGCATGTATACATACACTCTATCTTATATTGCTCTGTGTGTTTTTAAAATGATATAGTCTCTATCATGCTATATGTATTATTTAGCAAATTGAATTTTCACCTATATTTAGAGATCTATGCTATTCATGTTAGGTATATATTGCTTATTTAAAAACTTGCCATATGGAATTTTGGGCTTCCAGCCCAGGGCACAGAAATGGAAGAAGAGTCACTTTAACCCTTGCAACAAAAAAGAGCCAAACTAACTTCAAATCCATGCATTTTCTGAACCTTCTGGAGAGCTTAAGTTGGAAAGCAAACAACCGTTCTAAAATCTAAAAAGGGTTGATGCCTATGAGACAGAAGTGTTACAAGCAGATTCTCATGCCAGACAGAAGCAACAGTCGTGTAAAGAGTTAAGCTAGAAGAGTTAGTAATTTTGGTCAAGCCAAGTATGAGTTAACGGGACAGTATGTAACCCTGAAAGCAGCAGAAATTGGGAGGTCCACACCCTCTAACAGGCTCTTTCCCCACAGATACCACAAGAAAGTAAGTTTGAAAATACTAAAAAAATTATCCACTGCGGTGAAGCTAAATAAGGGGAAGAGCAGTCACTCTGGAGGGATAAGAAATTCTGCCTAGAAGTATGGAACAAACCCTCAAATTGTGAGGGAAAAGATAACAAGTGCTGCTGTTGTAAAAACTCAAAAAAGTCATTGTTGCTGGAAAAAAAGAACAGGAGGGAAAAAAGAGAGGGGCAGGGTTGTGAGATAGAGTCACAACCACAGCTGAGGGAAAGGCAGAACTGAGAAGACCATTCCCCAAGATCCAGAGACACAGTGCTTCCTTGTCAGAAGCTAAGCAGAACAATATGAAAAACACACTCTCAGATCCTCTGCCACCAAGCTACCAACCTTCAAAGTCAACAGAATACTGCTAGAAGAGAAACAGGAGAGGAAAAGGAAAGAACAAAGGGAGCCACTTGGAAGCACAGCACAGTAGGAAACACTAATTTCAACACTAAATAGACACTATTTTGATAAATCAACACCTACTCAAATTGAAGCCAGTGGTGGTACAAAATGGTGACCTATAGCAACAACAAATTCAAACCCAGCCCAAATCTTATCTAGACTAACTCAAAGCCTGCATTAAAAGACTAGCAGAACTGGAGCAAGTGGGTGGCTCAGTCAGTCAAGTGTCTAACTTCATTCAGCTCAGATCATGATCTCACGATTGGTGAGTTCGAACCCCACTGACAGCTGAGAGCCTGGAGCCTGATTCAGATTCTGTGTCTCCCTCTCTCTCTGCACCTTCCCTCTCACACTCTGTCTCTCTCTGTCTCAAAAACAAATAAAAGTTAAAAACCTAAGTAAATAAATAAAATAAAAGACTGGCAGAATTTGCGCACATTTTCATTTGTGTGCATTTTAATGCATAAAGGCCATTAACCTCCATCTCTACTGTTTTATGTCTAACTTCCAGCAAAAAAATCACAAGGCATAGAAAAGGCAAGGAAAACATGCTCAGAAAAGACAAAACAATTATCAGAACTAAACTCAGGTATAACAAAGATGTATGGAACACCCTGACAAGAAATTTAAAGTAAATATGACTAATGTGTTCAAAGCTCTAATGGAAATGATGGACAGCATGCAAATTAGAGGGGTGATTTCAGTAGAAGAGATAGAAATTATGAGAAAGAAAAGAAAGTGCTAGAACTGAAAAACACAGTACTACAGATAAAGAATATCATCTAAGGAATCATCTGGAGACTCCATACACTAGGAAAGAATCAAAGAACTTGAAGATAGAGCAATAGAAATTATCCACACTGAAATGTAAAGAGAAAAAAAGAATGAAAAATGTGTTTTTTAAAAAAGGGAAAAAGAATATCCAAATTGTGGGACAATATCAAACACTCTAATATATGGGTGACTATTCTCAGAAGAAAAGATTTGAAGATATAATGTCTGAGAATTTTCCAAAATTCATAAATTTGGAAGCTCAAAGAACACCAATAAGGATAAGATAAATACCACCCTAGCTTCCAGAAAAACTTCCTAGGCGTACCTTACTGCTGAAAACAAAAGACAAAGGGAATATCTTCAAAACAGCCAAAGGGAAAAAAAATAACATTATATTCAGAGAGACAAGGAAAAATTTAGAGCCAACTTCTGAACCTAGGTTTCTGAACCTAGCAAGTCAGAAGACAATGGAAAAATATTCTATTATTACTTTATTCTCTCTCAGTTCCAAGTTGAACATTAACTTGTTGATATATGAAAATAGAACAAGGCCCTTTATTTTTCCTTTGCTAGTGGGTATGATGCTAAGTTTTTTCAGTTAAAGACACCGGTGAGATGTTACAGGAGGAAGTAATTCCGGAATTCCAATGAGTTCTTCTTAGCAGGTTTTTGCAGTGCCCACGGCATTTCCCGTACTCATGTCCTGAAGTGTAGGGAGCTTCTCCAGCCTATAGCTACCGATGTGAAGAGTGATAAGCAACAACCAGAAGCCTGAAGCTTCTCCAGCAACTCCCTTGGGTGGTTTTAATAGCAAAGTGCCTTCAGTGAGATACATTGCTACAAACAGCCTTTCCTGGCACCCTAAAGGTCATATTTCTGGGAAGGTCCAGATTGTGGATTTCCATCACATTCTGCCACGGCAGCACCATAGCTACTCCTCTAACATTCAGTGAACTAAAGTCATAATCTTCTGTATCTTAGTCCTAGGAAGAAGGCTGTTCTTTGGGTGTTCTATCTCAGCCCAAGGGATAGAAGTTATTCTTGCTATTCCTATATTCTCTATCATTCTCTTAATTCTTTCTAGCCAAACTTGTTTCTCTGGTTCTCTAAGTTAATAATTCTTTATTTCTAACTTAACAAGTCTTTTTAATAAATATTTCTTGTTCATATTACTGTGTGGTTTCTGTCTTGTTAACAATTCTAATACAATATTGCATAGATTTGAGTGGCCCTCCTGAGTAGTTCTCCTCTACAAAGGACCCCCTTCCATACTTTGTCTCTTTCATATTCAGTCTTTCACTTCCAGGGTTTCAGAACAGAAACAAAGAAAGAGCAAACATAGATAACTCAGAAGTGGTTTACATGACTTTTTCTCACATTGTATGGTCTCAATCTAGATACTAAGGAGGCTGAATAATATAGTATTCCTGTATTCCAAGAAAGAAAGGATGGTCTTGGTAAGCATCTAGCAAGTCTCTGCAACAACGTACAAAACTTCCTATGTTCTCAACTGAACTGTATAATACCTCTCTCCACCACCCACAAATCTTCCCCATCTTTCATCTCGTCCTCAGTAAATGTTACAATCATTCACCCGTTTACCAAGCAAAAAGCTTGTGGCCATCCATAACGCTTGTCTCTCTTACACTTCACATCAGTGAATTCTCTTACAAAACTAACTACCCTCATCTTATCCAAGCCATGTGAATCTCTGCTCTAGATTATTGCAAGGAACTAATTTCTACCTGGTCTCTCTGCTACCACTCTTTTCTCTACAGTACATTCTCCTTAGGGAAGCCAGAGGCATCATCTGAAACCTAAAAAGATCATGTAATGACTCCACTCTCATCCCATCAGTGGTTTCCCATCTCACTTAAGACTATAATTTAGGGGGGCCTGGGTGGCTCAGTCCATTAAGTGTCTGTCTCTTGATATCAGCTCAGGTCATGATCTCGCTATTGTGGGATCGAGCCCTGCTCGGCGCTGGGCATGGAGCCTACTTAGGATTCTCTCTCTTCCTTTCTCTTTGCCCCTCCCTGCTCACACTTTCTCTCTTTCAAAATAAATAAATAAACATTGAAAAAACAACAGACTAAAATTTAAAGTCCTTTCGTAGCCTACCAATTCCTACATGGTCTGATCTCTAGTTACCTTCCCTAGCCCTTCTTACCTGTGTTCACGCCCCTCTGACCACATAGGAGTTCTTGTAGTTTTATCTCTAGTCTCTTTTCTTGTGTCCTAATCCAGGAATGCTCCTTTCTCTGTTATTTTAATGGACACATTTTCTACATTCAGACTTAAGTTTTACCATCTCAGAAAATCCATCTCAGTCATCAATCTAAAATATCACCTTCTATTTTGATTGATTTAGATTCTGTCATACCACTAATCACTGCCAGACATTATTATATTAATTCTTTTATTATATTAATCTCTTAATCACTAGAATATAAGCTCCATGAAACAAGGACTTCGCTGTTTCCTCACTATAAAATCAGTGTGTCTAACAGTTCTAGGAAATGAAGGGCTTAATTAATATTAGTTGAATGAATGCATTCATGTTAGACTTGAAGAGAAAGCATCTGTATGCTACATTTGGAGGGCAGATATGTGGTGGAAAAAGAAAACAGCATTGAAAATCTTTGAATCTTTTGTGAACTAGGAAACAATGTATAGCATAATTTGGAAACTGTATGAGTTTCCATGAGGTAGGAAAATCAAATGCAAAAGTACCAGGACCAAGAAGTAGACAGGGATCACTTAACAGAACTGGGGAGTTTGGATTTTATTACAAGCAGATTAGGAAGCCATCGGAAGTTTGGCTTTAGCAGGAAAGCCGCCCAGTCAGATTTAAGGCTTAGGACTATCATATTGGCTGCAACACAAGAATAACTTAGACAGAAGAGAGACAAGGAAAAAGACACCAATTTTATCCAGTAGTCTAGGTGAGATGTGACTAGCCTGGACTAGGATGATGGCAGTTGGAATAAAGAGAAATGGAAAGTTCAAAAGATGCTTCAGAAATAAAATCAACAGAATATAGTTTTGCCATCGATTTTGAATGTGGATGTGAGAAAAACATTCTGCTGATCTTCAGATAGAGAAAAGGTAAATTTCACCTCCCTATTTAAACAACAACAACAACACCTCAGTTTCTAGTTCTTGAACTCAATCACAGAGAAAAATGTTAATCACTAGTCTCTTTAAATTTGATAAAAACACAGTAGGTTGAAAATAAAAGTTGTTTTCTTAACATGAAAATAAAGACTGTCGTTCCATTTGTTAATTTAAAGGAATGATGTCTGGTATGTACAGGTCAAAGAAACACCTTTCCTAAAGACTGCCCAGTACTCCATATCTTGCTACCTAAAGTGTTCTAAGGCAGAACACTCACAAACTCTTGAGAAAAAAAAACAGATAGATGCCTGCCAAACATTAGAAACTATTTAAATATTATTATAACATGCAATGTAATTGTAACAATTCAATCTCCTGGAAAACGCAATAACCACTTTCCCTACTTAGTACAGGGAAAGTGAATGTGAACTGCCCAGTTTGTATAACTTTTATCTCTGGTATTCTGCCAAACAAAGAACTGTTACTATAAAATGTAAAGGAACTATTTTAATATAGTTTTATATTCATAATTCCTGTTTTGTTTTTCCTCAAATATGGATCAGAAGACCCTAAAATTTACCTTTGTAAGTATAGAAGATCATATTTTTACCTTTATAAGTACAGATAGGTAGAGGCCAGGATGGAGTGGCATAGATTTTCATATAGATTTTGAAGCCAACTCCATCATTTTAGAGACTGTAATTTGAAATAGAGCATGGTTTCAATATCAAGATCCTCTTTTCCTAAACTTTCAACAGCTTCCCAGCAAAAGCGGCTATGAAAGTTATGGAACCCACTGCATAATTAAAATGTGGAGTCCCTTGTTGGAAAATTAAGAATTTCAAACTAGCAAGAGTAGGACATTCAATGCAGTGTGAGGCTCTTCTGAGCATGGGGTCTCATGCAAGCCCTCAAAACCAGTCCTACTCCCACGTTTGAACAAAAAAAAGAGGTTCTAATTTTGATCATTATTTGTAAATGATAGCTCAGATTAATTTTTCTTTCAATTTAGACAGTTTATCCTATAATTTTGTTTCTCCAGCCAGGCAGACTATGTCCCCAGCAACACAAACTGATCTAATATGATTGACCAGAAACCTGGGCATTTCTTCATCTCACTCACTATAAAAGCAAACTTTAACATATTCTTATGAATTATGTCATGTAAAAATACTCTCATCTCTTTAACAAGACCCAGGTGTGATACAAACTTGTCATACTGAGTTATCCACAGCCTCTTTCAAATCATTGGAAAAAATGCACAATCACTGCTGGTTCAGCAGTTTTAATGAGCATGGCCAGTCACTCAAGCTAAAACATTGGTTGATTAAGGCAGGTAGGTATTCAAAGTCAGATAAGCCAGTGTTGTATTGAATTTGCTGATCAATGCAATCAAATGGCTAATCTAGAAATCCTTTGTTATGCCAGAGTTGGTGATGTCACTGGCTGCTGCAGCAGTTTAGCAGGGGGAAGGGGAGCTGGTGAAGGTGCCCTTGGTAGTGACACCATTTCCCACTATTGCCCTTGCCACCAGTTTGAGTTCCTCCTCCTCTCTTCCCTCAGGGCTGCTTGTAATTTCAAAGGTGACCTGGTAGGTAGGTTTTGATTCTGTCTGTACTCCAGGCTATACAGCCTCATTTCCCTTTCCTTTTTTCCCCCTTTTCCTACCATGTTACACCCCTCCATCCAACCCTTAAATTAGTGCCATGGACACGACTCCTTTCAGGGAGTGTGTACACACATACACACAAGACACACACACACCAGTCCTGCACTAAATTCTCCAGTCTAACCAGAATTATGCATGTGAGTAGTTGAAGAGCAAGTACTCACGATGAAATTCAAATACAATTTCCACATAGCCACAAAGGACAGCTTGTGGGTACAGCTTTTATTCAGCATGAGATAGAATAGAGAAAATCAGCCTATGGAATAATTTTCCTGCTACTTTATTGTTGAAACCCCAAATAGCAGTTTTGACCACTATTATTTTTCTATAACAAGCTTCATTTAACCAATGTAATATTGCCTTTGAAGCCAGGCCCATTCAATGTGAGATGAAGTAGAGATGCATGAGTTACTTAGTATCTTTGAGTATCATTGATAAGATGTCTTATTTTTCTTTAAGCAAAATTATTCAGTGGCTTCTACTATGCAAATGTAACTTACTACACTTTGCTTTTTTTTAAATAAAATTTTGTTAATTTCACCCTATCTCTGAACCATTCTGTCCTTCACTTGCAAAAGTCAATCTCTGTGGTCCGTAACTGAAATCTTTTCTTTTTCAAACTATTAAACATTCTAAAATAATTATTTTCAATCTATGTATATTCCTCTCTTATTCCTAAATAGGCAAAAACATCATTCTGGCTTTAAAATAAATCAATCATTAATAATTCATAGGAGAGTTATGATCCCTGATCATATAATACCAATTCCTTACAAGTAAATCATTTAATCTTCTCATAATTGCTTAGATTTGCTTGACTCCATTACTGTGATTTTTTTTACCCTTATTTATGCAAAATATCTTTTGTATATATTTATGTGTATCTATCAAATAAAAGCCTTTGAAAATGCTAAACCACAAATCTAATTACATCATTATTTCTGTAGTCATGCATATATACACATACACCCTCAGAACAAAATGGAGAATTAATTCAATCCTATGTTTGTTTTGGTTAAGTCTGAGCATGAAATGTAACATATTTTTTATATCTCAAGTTCTGCTAAATTCCTCAGTTTTGACAGTAAATGGACCAGTTCTATTTCTTTATTTCTAGAACTAAAATACAGAGGTGGGGGAGGTGGGAGCTGGCAGATGAGGTAGAATTTATCAAGATCTCTGTTTCTCAAAATTACTAGACAGATAAAAATATTTGAGAAAATAAATAATGAAGGATTGGAAAAGTTTCATATTACTTTCTTTAGGATCAAGATGTTTTTTATTTTTTTTAATGTTTATTTTTGAGAGAGAGAGAGAGAGAGAGAGAGAGAGAGCATGAATGGAGGAGAGACAGACAGAGAGAGGGAGACACAGAATCTGAAGCAGGCTCCAGGCTCTGAGCTGTCAACACAGAGCTCAACGTGGGGCTCGAACTCAGACTGCAGTATCATGACCTGGGCTTAAGGCTGACAGTTAATCAACTGAGCCACTCAGGCACCCCAAGGATCAAGATATTTTTAATTGAAACTCTTCTGGGTTTTGTAAGAGGTACTGTTATAGATGAAGATGCATTGTATAATAAATGCTAATTTGTCTTGTCAGCTAAAAAGGTATACACAAAAATTTTGTGTTGCTTGCTTATCAAACATTCATGGAAGTTGTCTTCTACTTATATTTTGATAGCCAGTATTAAAGATTTTGCTGGTGATACTCTTAGTAAAAAAATTCTCTTTTCTCAGTCCTATCAACTAATCTCTACCACATCATTACAATTTGAATCAATAAATCAATAGAAATTATAATTCATATATCAATTTATTATTCTATCAAACTTCCTTTGCAGAAAAACAAACAAACAAACAAATAAACTCATGGTCATATTTGAGACCTATCCTCATTTTATGGCTAAATATTTGAGGCTGAACTAAGTAAAACAGTTAAATTTTCCCTACAACATTTGCCTCCCATTTAAGTAGTATTTTGCCTTCTGCTGGGTTTTTAATTAAAATGTTTCCCAGATTTTAAGTTCTTGATATAGTATGCTATGGCAGAAAGGACCTGACTGAGTCTGTTTGGGCTACTCTAACAAAATACCATAGACTAGGTAGAGATCTCGAGGCTAGAAAGTCCAAGATCAAGATTTGATCAATAGATTGGGCATCTGGTAAGAGCTCACTTCCTAGATAGCTTCCCCCACCCTGCCCTGCTCCGCTTCACATGATGGAAGGGGTGACAGAACTCTTTCCTTTATAAAAGCACTAATTCCTTTCATGAGACTCTGCCATTACCAACTCATCTCCCCAAGTCCCCACCTCCAAATTCTATGACCTTGGGGGTTATAATTTCAACATATGAATGGGGGCTGGGATAAACATTCAGACAATAGCAGAGCTCAAGAATAAAAAAAAAAAATGTGGTCAATTCTGGACTATAGCCCAGAATCTATGCTGTGACCAAGAGAATCATATAAACTTTCTAATATTTAGGCCCAATCTCTGACAAAAAGGGTATCCACCTTATTAGCTTGTTGGTGAAGAGGATTCAAATGAAGAAATTGCAGTAAGGTGCTCTTACCAACTCTGAACCTAATATAAATGTCTCCAGAGGCCATTATTAAAATAGGAAGTGGGGGGGGGGCACCAGGGTGGCTGTCAATTAAGCAGCTGACTCTTGATTTCAGTGCAGGTCATGATCTCATAGGTTCAAGCCCCACATCGGGCTCTGCACTCACAGCACGGAGCCTGTTTTGATCCTCTGTTTCCATCTCTCTGACTCCCTCTCTTTCTCTCTCTCAAAAATAAATAAATGTTAATTTTTTTATTATGAAGAAGAGACAAATGGTTGTTGGGGAGAAGGGGACTAGCCATCTAAAGATTCTCCATCAAATACATTAGCACACTGTCAATCCAACAGAATGCCCATGCTCTTAGAACAGGAATGAGAATAATCCCAATGTCAACTGATGCATTGATAAAGAAATTAATTTAATCATGAATTTTCTCCAAATACACAAAACCTGGGTTTGAAATCTGGCTCTCGTATTAGCTATGCAACCACATGTAAATTATTTAGGCCTTTTGTCTCATTTATTCCATCTGTAAAGTGATGGTAATAAACCTATGATCTACTCATAGGGTTACTGGTGGAACTTAATTAGTTAATGTATTTAAAATGCGCATACTCGAGCTTGACACATTGTAAGTGCTCTGGTCACTGTTGTTATTATCAAGGCACATGTTACAGAGTACGTGCCATTTGGTTGAGACCATGATTGTCGAGAATTAGGCTGCAGCTAATTGGACAGTCAAATATAGGGTTTGTATAGTCCACACTACTTGTTTTCAAAGCAATGGATAATTTACTTAATAATTATGGACAAACCTATGTTATAATTAATATTATCCACTAGACTGGGTGTTTTAAGCCCAGGAGTAAAGATAAGAATTCAAGAGTTGAAATCAAAATGGCAGGTCTTCAAATTTTAAAATCATTGACTCTCCAGGGATGGTAGATAAGATACAGAGCAAGGTAATGCTGGTGATAGAGGACTCACTCTCCCTAACTCCCTTCTGTAAACATTTCCAGCAGACTGACAGAGCCTTAACGACAATACAGATCTAGACAATAATGAGAATTATCATACATAACGTATTAAATGAGATAATGACTATAAAGTGCTAAGAACTTTAATAACACTTTATCACTATAGTTATGTGGGTGCTCATCATCATTTGTGCTTCAAATTTCATAAAGTCAGGGACTATATCTCTTCTGCTCAATGCTACCAGACCTGCATGATGATGCAGTAATAAAACACCAAATATGACTTCCAAAAGATACTGGAACACAATAGAAATCTTTGTGGCATACCAAGGAGGCAGTTAAATTCATTGATACTAGACAAATGCCCTGAAGACCCTTTCTACCTTTCTTCTTATACTTTCTCACAATTTACTCCCTCCAGATCTCTGATTTCTCTTTTTCCAACTTTAGGCCAAGTTGGCTTTTCCTCCTTCCTACTCTTTCTAATCTGAACCAACATAGCTTTCCTCAGCATTTTACATTTTCTCTTCCAGAATTCTCCTTAGAAGATATAAGAGGAAAAGCTGTGAAAACACAGGCCTGTATGGAACGAAGTATGGATTGAATGAAGATTTAGAAGCATAAATTCCATTCAGCAAAGACATACTTTGGTCGTTTGGCCTGGATGTTTGGAAATGAATTAAAACCTAATGCTGGTCCCAGATAAGAACAGAATGCAGCAAGCAGACTAGGCAGGAACTCAGGAAATTATTTCATAGTGCAAAAAAATCTGAAATAAGAGAACCAAAGCCTTATTAGCAGGATTTATCATTTTAACTCAGGTTCAGATTCAAGTGATTCTTTCAGAGCACTCCTTTCAGTCTCCTGGCCTCTGTTCTCCAGGTCATTCATCACTTTTTCTCAGATATTTTACTGAGTCTGCACCTCTTCAACAAGCTCAAAAATCCAAAATTGCTCTTTAATTTTTCAACCATGATTATTTTTCTTTTCCTTTTGGGTGTGTTACTATAAGGGAATCAGTCTACAACTCTCCTTCTCATGGATGCTTTTCTTTTTAAAGACAAGAGCCACAGATTACTTATTATTGCAGCTTTTAGATGCACCTGAAACCATGCTTCTCTCCTAAGGCTCCACAAAAAGTACATTTTACATTGAATGACTAAAGTGTTATAGAGTTTAGTACAGAAATTAATTCAGGTTTTAATTTTCCTCATTATACACTATTATAAGTCCCCTCCTTAGAACAATATCTTATATGAGGAGGGCCCTTTAATAACCTTAACTCAAACTCAAGATGAAGCAGAGACAGAAGTTTCGTAAGGAGAGAACTTTTAAGACATCACCAAACAACCAAAAGGCAGAGAAATGCTTTTAGGAAAACAAGCTCTCTCACCTCATGCACAAAATGTTCAGGCCAGAATTCAAGAGGAAGAGTAGCTCAGCTTCCTAATTACTAGCCCTTGGGCCTTTACAAAGGGAGAAAAATGGACTCCCCGAGGTTCCTCACATTCGGTCCTTTGATCGAGTGTAGTTACAGAAACCTGGATGCTTAGTGCATCCTGAATGTTTGTTTTCATTTAATTTTCAGCCAAGACACTGGACATTGATTTCCTCTTGCATTTTATTTAAAGTGAATTCACGATTGTGGATGGGAAAACCAGAGCCAAAATCTTTGCCCTGAGCATAAACCAAAGTAAAATCAAAGCATTTCTGAGAGTGTGAGTTGTTCAGTTAAATTTGCTTTTAAAAAAAAAATCATCAAGCAATTGCACTGCTGAAATGGATCAGACATGGAGGCAGAAATCAGACGAGAAACTCTCGGTGTGCCAACTTGTGCAGTATAATTTTCACATCAAAGCACTTCAAAATAGGATTTTTGCAAGTATTTTAACTTTTAGCTAGCTGACTCAAATCCTTTCTGGAAGTAAGCAGGTTATAAATTAGAACTACATAAATAAATAAATCTCACGTTAGTATCCAGATAGCATGCAGTTCAAGGTTTGCCCACCCCATCCCCATCTCGTCCTGTGCAGTTAGGGTTAGAGCTTTCTTTACATCACAGCTCTTTTCCTTTACAAAACTGGACAGATATGAGGAGGAAGGATAGGCATGTGCTTGAAGGGTTTGAAAAGAGGACTGGAGGGCTTAGTAACACAGAGCTCAATGTGAGGAGAGGGTCGAGTGCATTGAGATGAGGCCAGAAATGTGAATTCAGATGACTTTGAGAAGAGCTTCTGTGCTACTGTGAGGACTTTTTCCTGTGCACAATGCCATTTTAGAAGCTGGATTAATTTACAGCTGGTTTATAGCTTATTTTTGTTTCTAGCTACCTGTATGAGCTGCTTAATTATTCTGACATCAGTTTATTCATTTATACATGATGGAATTTAGATTAAAGCTCTATGTTTCATGTGTATTTATATATAACATATATATATGTGTGTGTGTATATATATATATATATATATATATATATATATATATATTACATACCTACCTACCTACACACACACACACACACACACACACACACACACACATTCTGAAAGAAAAAAGTAAATGCTACTACAACTAGATTTCAATTCTTAATAATTATTTGGAATATAAACACACTGTCTAATCTTTTTAGCTACATCTTTCACCACACAGTCCCACTTACTCTATTTATGTCATGTGTCCGAGGTTTTCTTGATCCCTTGTTCCTCCTCACTTGGTGCCGTCTCTCTGCAACCATTCTGATCTCATAACATCTATTAAAGTCATGGCTATCCCTTAGATGCCAGCATAAGCTCTACCTCCTCCAAGAAATCATCCAGGTATCTTCATAATAAATTTAGAATCATCTTTCCTCAAATTCCCAGGGTATATTTACATTCTTTGTACCTATGTTGTCTTACTTAGAGCTCTTGCTGGTCTTCATTCCTTACTGTTAGATTATCAGTTACTATAGGAAATATGCTCAGATTTGTTACTTTTCCATACAGTTTCCTAGTAACTCCAAATTATTTTGTAGATAGACGTTGTTCAATAATACTCCGTGAAACTGTATTGAATGCATAATTTGGATCATTCGATAGAGAAAGCTACAATGTTACTTATCAGTGCTTACACATAAAAAGGGCTTCACTGAAATTAATTTATTATTTTTTTATTTTTTTTAACGTTTATTTATTTTTGAGACAGAGAGAGACAGAGCATGAACAGAGGAGGAGCAGAGAGAGAGGGAGACACAGAATCTGAAACAGGCTCCAGGCTCTGAGCTGTCAGCACAGAGCCCAACGCGGGGCTCGAACTCATGGACCATGAGATCATGACCTGAGCCGAAGTCGGACACTTAACCGACCAAGCCACCCAGGTGCCCCTGAAATTAATTTTTATGCAGTAAATAGGAACATATAAATAAACAGTGGCTACAGGGGCAAGAAAGAAATTCTTAGCAGATTGAGGTAGGGAGAGTGGGTACGTATTCTTCTCTGGAAATTTCTCAAAAGTCTGTTCCCATTTTATGAACTAATCATCCTGCATTTTTCTATCATCGTGCATCTTCCTCATGAAATATGAATTTGTGCAGGGTGGTGCATATACAGACCACTAAATGAGAAATTTTAAGACCAGTCTTCTGAAACCAGATCTTCCTCTCCATTATAGTTTAAATTGGGAATGTAACTTAACCTCTTGAACTACCATGTCCTCTTCTATAAAATAGGAAAACGGATGCCTGTGTCTTCTATTTGATAGGGCTCTCTTAAAATCAAGAGATGAATATACAAAAACAAATCACAGATTTTATTCCATCCATTTTTCTTTAGTTCCTGAATATGTAATGGAGATCAATCCTCCATAACTATTTGCATGTTGTTTTCTGTGTGTAAAAATCCATTCTCCTCTTTTATGTAATTAATTCTAATTTTCCTAATAAAATGCAGCACAATGATCATCTTCTCAGGAAGACTTCATAGATGCCCACACTTGCTATATGCTCTACCACAGCTCTTCTTGCATTGAATCATAATCCTTAATTTTTAGTCTCCCTCATGATGATGCAAAATCCCTGACTGCAGAGACTAAAACCTGGGTAACCATTTAATCTTTAACACACTGGTGTTCAGTAAATGTTTATTGGCTGAATAAACTTTGAATGGCATCTCAGAATTGATCTCATCTCCTATGAGCTGGGTACAGTGATCTAGTTTTTAATTTTGTGAAAGCTGTGATCTGGTTTCATAAAATTGACAGTGGTGCACCTTGAATCTGAGATCTGGTAGAGAACCTAATACATATTTATTACAAGGGTATCTTACTTGTAGGAGGTATTTCTTTCTCTATTTTGTTCTATAGATACTTCATAAAATATTTCTCAGGAATAATAGTGAAAAAAAATTAAAAAAGAAAGAAAGAAGAAGCTTGGGCATAGGGCCTGCTTTGTAAAAACGCATGTTTTACTTGGTAATTTATTTTTCTTCAATTTCTCCTTAATCCTATTTCAATACGCTAATCTTCCTTGTTTCTTGATCAAGCCTGCTTTTGAATTGTTTTATTAACAATGGCCTCCCACTCTGGAGAAGTGACTAAACTTTAATGGCTGCCTAAGTGCCCCCTGTATCAATGTATTTAAAGACACAGAAATAGGGCACTGCAATAGGCCATAAAGATAAAATACATTATTAAGTGGCATTATTGTCATTGTTATTATTCTCGCATCGAGCAAGGAGATGAAGAGCTGAATTGCACACCATATGGTAATTGCTTGGAAGATAACCACAACTTACGGTTGCACCTTCCGCATCCAATGACATTGTTTGCTGCATTTCAGGTGCCAGTGTGGCAGAAGGCCAGCCCAGGAAAGATGAACTGGCAGAGAGAGAATGACAGACATTAGGCATAAGTACTTTTCATGTCAAGCCTTTGGCATGTTCATTGTCGAAAAAATCTGTTCTCAGAAATGCCTTCCAAAATACGCAAGTTATGCTATGAAGGCATATGACAACTTCTGCCATCCAGGGATATGTTAATATGGACCATCCTGGGAGATGCCAACTCATAGCCAAGATAATGGGTGATTCCAGATGTCTGTCCAATCCCATTCCTACTGCCCAAGGGAAGTTCAGAAATTTTTTAAAAATCAACATTTATATTGAATTTTTTAGTGTGCAATGACTTTCTCTACCAGTGGTCAATTTTGTAAGAGAAAAAGAACAACTGGAACCTTTACAGTTTACTATGTACAGCCTTCCATTGTTAGAACCTGATTTAAATCATAGATTTGAATTATCTTCCTTCCCAACAGTAAGGTGAACATTTTTTTCAAAAATATTAAAGGTGAGTTCCTATTTTAGATGACAGTGTTGTTCAGTTTATTAAATGTTATTTTTACACAGTGAATCTTCCCAAGAACATCATCCCATAAATACCATTTTCCATTTTCTTTCCAGATGAACCATCTTAAGGAAACAGAAAAATAATGTGCCTAAAGTCACCCAATTGGATTTTACTGGAGGTAGAACCAAAATCTAGTTTGCATTTTCAAGTCAAATGATCTTAAGAAATTTGGCTTATGTCAATGAGCTATCATTTATTACAATTTTTTACTGGGAAATAATTTGGTAGCTCCAATATTGTTATATTTTGGGAATCTAACAAATAGTATGCTTTTTATAAATTATAAGACATATTTATGGGCTCATGTCATATCTGCTTCATTGTTAGAAAACTAAATAAGAATGATTATCCCATATTTCAAAAGTAAAATGAAATGCTCAGACATAAAACATGTCCTAACACAACTACTACTGCAGCTGATCTCTTTGAATTAGCTCAAATGCCTGCCTTAAAATAAATCAGCAAATAAAACTCTCTTCTCTACCATGAGCTAGCCTTTCAAGATGTAATAGAACCTCAAATGTAGAAATACTTTTGGAATTTATTCAGAACAGTAGAAATCCCAACCCAAAAGCACAGCTGAATATTCATGGAGCGTTTTTATTTATCCAAACTTATCCTTGGAAAACACAATTTTGGAACAATAACCTCAATATCTTGGGCAGCAAAATTATCTTATATATAAATGTTTGCTTCTGTCATAGCTGTCGTTGTGTTATATGTATACACAAATACACACGTGAATATGCATATATGAAATTAAAAACAAATTTAGAGCTCTAATTGCATTTTGTATGGATCTTTCACTATCTTCTGGCTATGGAAAACTTTCCTAATGAAGAAAGAAAAAATAAACTATCTCTGTACTAAAGGAATTTATTGACTTGTCACTATAAACTCAATCCTGGTTAGGACACTAAGGTTATTAGGGAAAAACATAAAAGATGCTTGTTAAGGATGGCGCACTGCAGCAGGAACAATCAAGGCATACTTAAAAGAAATACAACACATGAGCACATGCTCAACTGGGCACTACAGTTATTTTAATACATTACAAAGAGTAGCAGATTCATTAGTGAATAAGCACATATAGGACTAGCTTCTGACAATCACTGAGGTCAGACACAAATTGCCCTCCAGATGCCTGGCCTTTGGGGTTGCAAAAGCCATTCAGAAGCTATTTGCTCAAGTGCACAGAGAAGTCCAGGGAATATTGCTCCAGAGTTTCAGAATGGCCTTGTTCCTTCTTTGCACTTTGCTCTGGGCTCAATTGTGTCCCATCCAAATTCGTATGTTCAAGCTTTTATCCCCAATGTGACTGTATTTAAAGATAGGGCCTTTAAGGAGATAATAAAAGTTAAATGAAGTCATAAAGGTGAGGCCCTGATCCAATAAGATTGGTGACCTTTTAAGAAGAGATACCAGAGAACTCTCCCTCTTTGCCATGTTAGGAAACACAGAGAGAAGGCCTCTGTTTGCAAACCAGGAAGAGTGTTCTCAACAGGATCCAAAACAGCCATCACCTTATTTTAGACTTGCCAGCCTCCAAAACTGTGAGAAAACAAATCTCTGCTGTTTAAGCTATCCAGTCTATAGTATTTTGTTACAGCAGCCCAAGCAGACTAAAACAGGCTTTGTCAGTGAGGACACCATAAGGGCCTGATTGGCTCACTGACTAAACTTTTTGCTTACTTCACTCCAGCCATATCAACCCCTTTGGTTTTTCTCATATATGCCAGGCAGACTGATGCCATTGGCCATCATTTATGTTGGATCCTCCAGAACCAGCACAGCTTACTTCCTCACCTTTTTCAAGCCTCTTTGTAAATGGCGCCTTCTTAGGAAGACTTTACCAACTACCTTAACTTGCAACCTTCTTTGATAATTCCTTTCATTTTCTCCGCCTTTCTCCTCTGAATTTATCTAAGTTACATACTATATATTTTACTTATTAATGGTGTTTATTTTTTCTCTCTTTTCTTACTGGAATGAAATTATCAAGATAGCAAAGATTATCAATTGTTTTGGTCATTGCTAAGGCCTCATTGGCACATTGTACATGCCCAATAAATATGAATCGTGTTGAATATAATGTTATCATAGAGCTTGTAAAATTCAGAAAGGATAAGAAAAGGTTCATAAGTGTTAGAAACCAGTGGCAAAGCTACAAATGTGGTGTTATAGTATATAGTTAATTCCCTGATCCAACAAGGTCTTGAGCACACACTGTACACCTGGTCTGGAATTAGTGACCTTTCGAAGCTCATAGTCACAAAGGAGAGAGAGCAAAAGGGAATGAAAAAGAAAAAGAAAGAACAGAAAAGTAATGAAATGAGAATAAATGTATGACACTGTTATTCTCTCTTCTCATTCACAAATCAATTAAAAGATCATCCCTTGCTATTATCTTCCGTTCATAATTGTATTAAAGAATAGGAGTCAGTTAAGCATCCAACTCTTGATTTTAGCTCAGGTCACAATCCCACGGTTCTTGAGTTCAAGCCCCATGTCAGGCTCTGCACTGACAGCATAGAGTCTGCTTAGGATTCTCTCCCTCTCTCTGCCTGTCCCCTGCTCTATTTCTCAAAAATAAATAAAAATAAACATTAAAAAAGCCCAATTGTATTAAAGAACATGCATTGTGCATGAGCAGAATGTCAAAGAGAAAGGAAAAGGGGAAAGGATGAAAAAATAAAATTATTTTTGGATCACCTACCAAGTTTAGATTTATTTCTTAATTTATCTGCAAAACCATAGATGAAATGACAGTAAAGGGGATTAGAAGAAAGGGAAAGGGAAGACAAAACCCTAAATTATATAGATTAAAAAACCATCAAAATGACTGGTCAAAATTAATATAAAAAACCATAGAAAGCAAGAGAAATGGAATATCTGGTATACTGAGTTAATAACAGTGGTCTTCTCCAAATGCCATCTCAGAAACGATAACTTCCAGAACGGCGAGTAAGGTTATAAAGGAGAAGAGGATGCTCTCAGAATTTCATTTTATTCACTTTGGAGGGGATAAATTAGGATTAGCATAAACATATCTAACACACCATATACTCTCCTTCTCCTTGATATATATTTGTTGTTATTCTTTCAATCCTTGTCCTTCTGGGAATAGAAAGCTTTATGGAGATATAGCAGAAAGAAAAGCTGCTTAATGGGGCACACTACAGCAAACATTATTGATCAATTTTGTTTTACTTGTAAGAATGATTGAATGTGCAAGTAATTCAGATGTCATTTTGTAGCCTGAACATTTTATTTTCTTTAACGTGTGTTTTCTTCAAGAGAATTTATTTGAGAGAAAATAAAGAACCAGAGATGATGTATTGAACAGGAAAAACATACCATTTGACAAGAAGATTTGTGTAGGTCACCCTCTTGATTTCATGGCACCATTTTGTATTATCAGTGGTGAAATTTTGCCAGCTCAAGGCTAAAGCAAAGATTCTCTTCCAGCATCTCCCATTTTCCCTTCCTTCCTAAACTCTTTATTCTATTCCATCAGACCACTTCTTTCTGTCTCTTCTGGTGCTTCGAACTTCTTCCTCAACACTTGCTGAAATAAAAAGATCCAATAAACTCATTTGTAATAGGGTGTAAATAATTGATAAGCTTTACTTAAAGTGTGGACACATTCTGCCTATACCTTATCCATCTGCAAATACACATGCAACCATCCCCAAATGGCTATGGATCATAAGAGAAGAAGATAAAGAAAGTGAAAGAGTGATGTTCTAATAATAGATAAAATTGTTCAGGGAGAAAGGTATACTTTCCCTTTGCACATATCAGGTTAGTGGAGACATATTGACAGCTGCTGCTGAAATGAAATTATGCAAGAATGTCCTAAATCATCTAAGAATATAACCAACCCGTCTTTTGCTTCGAGCCTCTAAACTTCCAAATATTTTATCTTTGTGCACAATATGGAGACAACTGTTTGAAAACAAAAAAGAAAAAAATTAACATTGAAACCATGTCTAACTTTAGATTGAGGCCAAATAGGCAATCACTATGAATGTGGTTTAAAGGAATCTCACTCAAAAACATCTCCCCTGTCTCTTTACCAAATTATCTGCTATCATCCCATTAGAAACTGTTCCCTTCAGGTTATAGGACTGTTTCTAGTTAAACTGAAAACTTTCCTGAAATATAAAACATGGTAAGCCCAATCAGTGTTTAGCACTTTGTGTGATTGGGGTTCAGTCCATTTGCTAATATAACTAGCTAATATCAGCTTCCCCAGAAAAGAAATCCAAGGGTGAAATGAGCCTGGAAGGGAGAAGGTAATGAGAGGTTTAAGACAAGTAGTATCCTGGATTCAGCTTTACAACTCTGAGTATTTAAGGAAAGGTATTAGACTCTAGAAAGAAGTGTCACCGAGACAAAAATTCTATCGGAGAGCAAATAAAAATGTTTGCTGACACTATGATAGTGTCTGAACAATGACTGTCTTAAGGCATTAACGTTGTCCTAAAAAAATGTTTCCATACAAAATGGCAAGCTCTTTGATACATATGGACTAGTTACTTTGAAAGCTCTGAACTTATAGGTCAGGAGATGTGGGTTCAATCATCGACTCTCCTTTGCTAGTTGTGAATCCTTGAACAAACCAACAATTTGTAACTTTTTTGAAGCTCAGTCTCTTCATCTAACAACAGAGTAATAGCATCTTCCCATCAGGTAATTGTATTGTTATAAATAAAATCTACAGCTTTGTAATCTATAATGCAATACATAGTTAGGACCTACTGTGACATTAAATCTTGACTATTTGTTTTGTCATGTGTCAACCCTCAAAACCCACCATTAGCATTATGTGTCCAGAGGTGATACTGCATATCAGTTATTCCCTATAGGTTAATAATATGAGGCCAGGGGAACACAGACTCACAACCATAACAGTCCAAGAGATTGCAATAGTTTTCCTGGATGGATTTCCTCATCAGTGAGGACTTCCCTGGACAGTTAGGAATTATCTGATCTTAAGCAATGGAAATGACTTCCATTTGCAATGAGAAGAAATTGAGAACACTTTCATAAAAAGGAAGAGCAACTGGCTTTCTTTGGTGTTGGAACAGAGATTTGTGTAAGAAGTGTTATAGAAAACATGGATGGGAACAATGTACCTTAGAAGGTTTTGAATCCAGTTTGTATATTTTAATTTCATTCTATAAGCAAGAGAATTTTCTTGACAAGAATAAGGTACACAAGATGGTCTGAAATAGACCAAGGCTGGAAATAAACAGGAAATACAATGGAAGCTCATGTAATGCCCCCCAAAATGGCCTAAAACAGCTTCAATTTTAATAGGGGGTGGGATCATGGGGAGTTGGGAGTTGTAGGCAGGGAAGAGTAGTGATGAGAATGGAAAAGAGACTTCATTAGACAGAAATTGAACTGAAAAAACTGAGAGGATTGAATGAGGGTGATGAAGGAATAGTAATTACAGAATCAGCAATTTAGCACTCGAAGTAGCCATGGTATGATTCTTCTATTTCAATTCTTCATTATGTAGATGGTAATAGTGAGGTTCAGAAAGTCTAACCAGTTTGCCTGCACAGCAGAACAACAATTTTAGGTACGTTCCCTGCTTTTCAGTTTACGATTTTTCTATGCTTCCACAATAACAACAACAAATTCCATCCTGGAATAGTAGGAATAGAGCACCGAAATAGGGTCATACAAGGACACTATTAATGAGTTTATATAACACAGGCCTATTTTGATGGCAAAAGAATATTGAAGTGGAAATTGCCCATAAGCAGAGAGAAATGAGAGATTAAAACTCAGATGAGAAATTAGCAGTAAGAATATGTCAATGAGCTTAATTTAAACAGGCCTTAGATTCCAACCCTCGAAAAAGTCTCACTGGCATTTTAGGAAAATATGAACTTGATCATGGCAATGTGAAAGGAGAGTGGAGTACAATTGGCTGGAATGTTCCTGACTTGCTTAAAGCCATTGAGTGTCCTAGTATTCACAAGATTGAGTTCAAATTTGTTAAAATGACTTACAAGGCTATCCAATATCTAGCCCTCTTTCTATCATTCTATGCTTAGCTGTTACCACTCTCATTCCCACTCCATGATCCAAACATAGGAAACTATTATATATGTGCCCAGTACGGGTGGATACAGGGAAAATTCCTGAAAGTCCTGTCTGAGTTTTGAATGATGTGTGAAGAGGTGAGCTGAGAAAGGGATTGGGAGCTGCTTGAATATGAGAAGAGGTTCCATACAAAAAAAAAAAAAAAAAAAAAAAAAAAAGGAGCAGAGGCAAAACCATGGGACATGAGAGAGATCACCCTGTTCAAGGAATTTCTCAAGCATTAATGTGACAACTTTTCTAAAGTGAAAGTGAAAGGTGAAAACAGGCAAAAGATCACAAAAGGCTGGGTACACCATGAACTATTTTCAAATGATTATCTGCATTTCTTTCTATGAACAATGAACTCACGGAGATTAAGTCATATTATTTTGGGGGGTTGTGTTCCAAACCTAACATTTTGCTGCCTACAAAATGTTTCTTATTAAATGTTTACTGTCAATTTGGAGAAGAAAACATAGATTATTTCAAAGTTCCACAATTTTTTAATCATTTAACACTTTAAAGGATCACTTCTTCAAAATACTATGATTTTAATGATTTGATGATTTATTCTATTTGGGAGCTGGTATAGACACATGTTTTTACCAATTATCTTTTCCATTTTCTAAGTATTATGTTCTGTCCCTAGGAAAACCACCATCATTGATTTCTACCACATTTTAATGGGTATTTTTTATAATTATTTGTCTCAAGGGAATTCAAAATTCTATTCCTAGGTAATATAGATATGTTTTATATCTTCAATAGGCTACGAACTCCTTCAAGTATTTCTCTTTTATGTTTTCTATACCCAGATAAATTGCACAGCACCTGGAATATAGCAGGAATTCAATAAATATGTGCTGAGTAAGAAATTTAAGAAACTATGGGATCTCATTCTGAAACAAACTGGAGAGACAATAAGTGGTATAGAAGAGAACCAAAGGGTCACCTAATTAAAAATTAAGGAAATGTTTGTTGATATTGTACTCATTGTAGAGGCTGCTTTCAGGCAACAGGCTTGAGCAAAGGAAATCTGAGCAAGGCAAAAGGGCCCACAGTGACTATAGAGCTGAATGCAAACAGGCTCATTAAGCGATGCACCTCGAAAGAGCCATAGGCTCTAATTGACCAATTGCAACTGGGCATAGTTCCTAGGATTAGCAAAAACGGGAAAATTCATATGTCCCCATATCCCTCAGTCCACCCTATAACTATAGCTTCTCACCTCTGTCTCTTGGCAGACAGCCTCTGCTTTGCTGTCCTGCCCACTGCTCCCTTGCAGTGTATTCAGTAAACTTTTATCTCTTTTTTTCTGCCTTGGGTGAATTTTTTTGCCACCTGCGTGCTGCTGCTGGCCCAGATCCAATCTGAATGCCATACACTTAGTCTTGTACAAGTTACCAGGCCCACTAAGAAATGACACAATATTACAGGCCTCCATTAGCTTAACATTTAGTAAAAATTAACAAACAAATTTAGGAAGATTGGGAGGGCACTGCACCAGATATTACCTATTATAACTTATAGTGAAAAGTAAGTGAAAAAATTAAATAATAATCAAAGTAAAATCATCCAGAATAGGGTTGTTCAGACTGAAAAAGGTTGTACCCCTAAGAATTCATATGAGAATAGTTTTTTAATAGAGGATTAAATAAGAGGAAACTATCTGGAATTCAGTAATTTCACATATTTTCAATCCAACTGGAAGAAAAATAAGTAAATAATTATCAGGAAGTATGATAGATTATTTCCAAAATAACTATTTAGGAGTCCTTGAACTCTGATTTTTGTCCCCATGAGCCTGCAGAAAATATTGTTCAGCTTCCTCAGCCACTCAGCTATAGTTTTAGAAATAAGAAAATGACTGGAAAGAAAAGGCAATGCCAAAAGCCAGGCTCACCTTCACGGGTTTTATTTTTCTCCAAGATACTGACTCCCAAAATTGTCACTAACTTGGATGGTCCTTAACGTTTTCCTACCAATTTACTCTTAATATTTTGTTTAACATTTTTAGTTGTTCTCAGCAGGAATCGTAGGCCAAAATATCTAGTTTGCTATTGCTGGAAGAGATACTCCCCAGATGATGTTTTTAAGCCCTTGAATTTCATAGAATTCTGGTGCCAAGAATTCCAGGGACCAGACTCAATGCCTTAGGATAAGGATATCCTTCCTTTGGGATAAAATAATTAGTTAGTGGCACTAAGAGAAAACTAATTATCTGCAGGCAGAAACTTCCCCAAGTCTCTCCAGAATTAGAATTTACTTTCACAGCCATTGTCAATAAGCAGTAATTCTACTTAGATCTCACACAATCTCTAATTTTAATTGTTTTTGGCAGAAAAAAACTTTTGAAACCTAAACTTTTAACCCCCTCCCCTCCATTCCAGGAAGCAAAACCTGTCTGAGGTAAATGTTTTGTCCTCAGTGCCCTTTTGGCTCAGTGTTCTGACCCATGCCTTTTGTTCTCCTGAGTATTGGAAATAGTTCAATGCCTACGCTTCTCCCCCCATAGATCCTACATTCTGGAATTCTTGAATTTCTTCCTTTTTTTCTTCTTTCAAAGATCTTGTTCCACCCCTAAGATTTTGGGAGTTTGTTTGATTTTTTTTTTTCTTTTCTTATGAGTGACTGTTATACACATTGCAGGTTACTAGCATCTTTGATGCCTGGGCAGAAAATACCAGAAGCAATCCCCAGTCATTCTTCATAGTAGATATTTTGAAATTGTCAACCTTTCCAACCTAAACTGCAGGTGTGTCTTAAGATGATGTAGTGTTTAGGGGTTGGAAGTGGGGATTAGATATATTTAGTTAACTTTAAAAAGAATGCATAGCTTTCTGACTGGGGTTGTGGATTTGCTTAAGTTTCTCAAAATAATCATGTTTCTGAACTCAAGAAAATGGAAAAGGCAAATAAAAATCTCAAGGGTCTTTTTCAAAGTATTAGAGTAATATTTTACCCTATTATTCCCAGTATTTGTGCAACAGTTTTCATACAATCCCAAATATAAAATGGCCTTTCTTAATAGGAAGAAAAAGTGACACACCATTGCTAAGGCCAACTTCCTGAAGCATGGATGACTAGCGGTCTGTGCTAGCAAAATCTGCTGGACTTGCAAATATCATTCTTGCCTTTCTTTTTTCTTTCACATTTCCATTTATAAATGTATATAATTTGCTTGGTAGAGCAGACCGAAGAGTGTTTCCTGGCCAAATCCTCATCTGTTTAGAAATACATCCAGTTCCCCAGGAATTTAGTTGAGGTCAGATAAGGCACTGATTGGTTTAGTGATCAAAATAAATAAATAAATTTAGTAAGTAAGTACATACATTCAGCTTGATGTCAATTTGTTATACATCATGGTTATATGAACAGAAAAGTAATAATTTAAAGACTCCAATATGTACCACTGGCCAAAATGGATAAAAGACTCAGCAGAAAAAGAGATTTGCTATATCAGCAATATTATGTTTCCTCTCCCTGTACTGAAAACAGTTCAGTGCTAGCCAGTATAAAATGAAAAATGGCCTTGAAAAATGTATTCCAATCTAAAGAATAGTTAAAGATTAAAAATGTAGCAACACCGTGAATAGAAAATAAAGTATTTTATTATAACCAATAAAGAAACATGGATTTAAAGGATTCATTACTATTGGCAATGTAAGAAGGTAAATGGGGAAGAATAAAAAATTCTTTTTATCAACGGCAATCATAAAATGAGTTGCTCACAGAGGTGAATACAATCGAAATTTGCCAATCTGACCTTAGAAATTAATAATGGAATTTACACTAAATTCATCATAAACCTCACTACCTTTTTAAGGTAGAGCTCACCAAGCAATGTTCAATATTTCTTCTGCAGGGATGTAAACACTATATAGTTATTATTGTAAATTAATGCTCTTAGATGGTATCGAGATAGGAGGCACTATTTTTCCTTTCGTTGCTATATTGTTCCAAATTTTGACTATTATTTTGAATTCTTACTCTTCCTAGACAACCATTACTTCAAGCTTCAGTTAGTATGTTTGCCTCTAGCAAAGTCACTCTACTTCTCATTCCACTACTGAATTGGTTGTTTTAATGTTTCATAGACTAAAAACCCAGACTGCAAGTTTGTTATATATGTGTATAATCTTAGAGTAAATAATCTTTGAATCACATCATGGTCTGAGGTTAAACTACTATGAATAAAAGAAATGCACACTTCATGATATTTACTTTGGATGCTTATAGACTTTAGGTTAAGTCTGATTTTTAGAGAGTACAATTTATTAGATAAGAGAAACTTGGGAAAGTAGGAAAAGGACATTTTCCTTTCTAGCAATAGTAAACTAGGTAATTCAAACCAATATTCCAGTTGACTACAACTAGAAATACAAAATTTAAATGTATATGATGTGTTTATGTGGGGTGAGTGTACATGTGCGCGTGTAAAAAGCAAAAAGCACAGATAGCCAACAAAATTGTGAGAAATTCTCAACTTGGTACCAGAGAAAAACAGAAGCATACAAGGAATGCTTGTGTATGTTTTAAACTTAGGGGAGCATAGATTCCAGAGCTGCAACCTGGGCAGTAAAGGAACAATTACGACAGCCCTGAGGAGCCGAGGATATAAATATAGATATCCAGGGCATTCCAAGGAGAATGTAATGACCCCTCTTTTGGATTAGGATCTCACAAAACAGCAACATCAAAAAAGTAAGTGTGAACCCCAAAATAGAATTATCCTTTCAAAGACTACAGCTCAGGTTCATACACCTCATCTTCTCAATTAGACAAAGATGGCCCCAGATGGTACCCACTGGTGCCCAGGAAGAACAAAGATAAATCATCTTTGGAGAAAAGCACCATTTTAGGTATCAAATATAACTGTAAATGCTTTTCCTAATGCCATCTCCAGCATACAATTAATAGGAGCAAGGCTCATCTGGAGATTTAAAAATAAAATGTGAACTTTTTATTCAGAAAAAAAAACTATAACAATACATTTCAAATGCTCTCTATATTAGAATTATTACTCATGGCCTTTACAATATTTGTCCCTGAACTGATGAAGATGGAGAACTTTTTCAGAGAACTGGAAATTTAACAAAAACATTACAATCCTATAACTAAAAAATGCAATAACTGAAAACAGAAACAGGGAATGACTATACAAGATTGGACACAACTGAAAAGATAATTAGTGAATTAGAAGGTAATATCTAAAATAAAGAATAGAGAAAAAATAGATTTAAAATACAGTACAAAACGGGTAGAGAAGGTAGCAAGAAGACTTGCTCATTTGTACTTGTAGTCCTAGAAGAGGAGGAGAGCACATGGGGCAAAAATAATATAACAATATATGAAAGTAATATAAAGATAGCATATAATGGGTAATGACTTCCAAAACTGATGAAAGACAACAAACCACACACACAAGAAGTCCTAAAAAGCTAACCAAGATATAAATAGGCATCAAAGCTCAACAGATTTTAATTGTTAAAAAATAAAAACAAATAGAAAATTTTTAAATCAGATTAAAAAAGCCTTCCCAAACAGCATCAATGAAACTGGCATCTGACTGCAACACAGAAACAAGAGAAGCCAAAAGAAAATGAAATACCTTTAAAGCAATAAAGAAAAATAATGTCCAAACTAAAATTCTAAATCTAGCAAAGTTTATCCTTCTAGAGTGAAGGACATTAAAATACAAGGGTAAAAAAAAAAAAAAAAAAAAAAAAAAAAGCCGAAAAAAAATTATCATCAGAATTTAACTTAAAGAAATAGAAGAGTTTTTTTGTTTTGTTTTTTTGTTTTTCAGAAGAAAAATAATTCCAAGTGGATGGCTGGGAAAGCAAGAAGAGGGAAACTGGCAAATTATACTAAATATTGACCTAATAAAACAACAATAAGAATTATTGAGTTTAAAATATAGTAAGAATTTATATTCATGATCTATAGCTGTAGACTATACATTCTTATGTACACATGGAATTATTCTAGACCATGTAGACTTCATTCTGTGACCACAATGTGGCTTAGCTAGAAATCAATAATAAAAAATAACTACAGAATTATTTGATGTTTGGAAATTAAGGTATTTACTTCTTATTAATCCATAGTTTTGTTGAAGAAATCAAATAAAAATTAGAATATATGTTTATCCAAATGGTGGTGAAAATTATACAACTCAAAAATTGTGAGATATAGCTAAAAATGTACCTAAAGGGAAATTTATAGTCTAAGCATATGGCCATAATCAATAATATACAATACTTTTTTAACTCTTGGTTCCCCTATAGCTAACAAGAGTCAGAACATATTTTTTTCCTAAAATTAAAAATATGACTCCACTCCAAATATGAAATTAATATGCCAAAGATTCCTTAAATCACTCATGAGGAAACTACTAAGCTAATATAACTGGTCCCGAGAGCATTTGGGTTGGCTATTACAGGTAGTTTTTAAAATGAATATTAGAAATAAAATTACTGGGGCACCTAGGTGGCTCATTGGGTTAAGCATCTGACTTTAGTCCAGGTCATAATCTCACAGTTTGTGGGTTTGAGCCCCAGGTAGGGCTCTGTGCTGACAGCTTGGAGACTGGAGCCTGCTTCAGATTCTGTGTCCCCCTCTCTCTTTGCCCCTCCCTCACTCACACTCTGTGTCTGTCTGTCTGTCTGTCTGTCTGTCTGTCTGCCTGTCTCTCTCTCTCTCTCTCTCTCTCTGTCCTGGAAAATAAATACACGTTAATTTTTTTTTTTTTATTTTACAAAAGAAAGTTTAAAAAGAAAAGAAATAAATTACGTTAATATAAAGTTGGTAATGTCCTACAAAAAATAATCTTTAAAGTTCTCTTTTCTAGCAGACAAAACCTACAAGGAAATATATAACTTAAAACATTTGGGTTTTAATTAAATGGTTAAAACAAAGTCAAAGACAGGTGCATTTTCTTAGAGAATTAAATAATCCTTATGTGACCATGTTAAACGATGGCCCCAAGATGACCTTGAAAGTACAAGGTATCTAAGATTTAAATGACTTTTCTTGACACAAGTATTTACAAAATTTAAAGTGGTATGGCAGATGCCTGGAAGAAAGCGTAATCCTGCCTCCAGGCATTTGTAATGTAGTTTTGCAAAGCAAGATAAGAATCAAGCACAGAACAACACAAATTGTTTTGATTAATGCAATTCCTATATAACAGTCAAATAAATTCTTCAGCTGCAGTGAAAAGAAGCCAGGGAACTCTAGCAGACAATCAATGAAAGGGAATTTTCAATTTTTCACAATTTTATATACATGAATCAATGAAATCTCAAATCAAAGTGTTCAAATCTACAATCCCCTTTCCCTGAAAATTTCTCCTACGTTTCTCCTGTAGAGTCTCTCTCTTAGGATTGAAACTTCTGAACCTTAATAAGTAAGGAAACTATATATTCATTCTTGTATTCCTAGCACAGTTCCTGGATTAGAACACGTGTTTCATATACATTGACATAATTATTACTCTTTTACATATGATCCTCTTGTATTCTTATCTCTTGACCTCCACATATCCTAAATTTGACTACATAGCTAGTCGTCTCCTACCGTGGGTTGGGGACTATTCTGATGTGCATGCATGAGCTTATCTACTCTCCCCAACAACCCTAGGTGGTTGGCACTATTTTTCACTCCAGATTACAGATGACAAAGCTTAGGCTCAGTGTGGTAAAGAAATTTGATCAAAATTATCTACCTTTTAAGGGGGAAAACCAGAATTGTGCCTCAAGTATTCTTACTCCTATGCTTTTTATTTTTATTTATTTATTTTTTATTTTTTTACTCCTATGCTTTCAATCACTTTTTTTTATAGGATCTTGAATTCCATCATATGGCAAAATGGAATGAAGTAGGTAGGAATTAAAACTTATTTTTTTTCTTTGTTTTCCAGTATCCTAGATAGAAAACATAAATAAAACTTAAACGAGGATGGTAGCTATGTGCAAAAGCAAAGAAAAAAGAACAGGATAATCTTAAACACATCTTCAAGAAGACGAAAGTCAGAAAACATATTCTGTGAACCCTTGACCAGCAGAAGTCCATCTGTCTATCTCAGCTGCAGATTTCAGAGGGGTTTATTTATATAAGGGAAGATACTCCAGATAAATAAACATGCCAATCCTAGACTGCATATTAGTTACAGACTGATTGAATGTTTGTGCATCCCATTCCCAAATTCATATGTTGAAATTCTAACCCTGAATGTGATGGTATGAGGAGGTGGGCCTTTAGGAAGTAATTAGATCCCAAAACTGGAGCCCTAATGAATGGGATTAGGGCTTCCTTTTAAGGAAGACCACAGAAGGCTCTCTTGTCCTCTTTGCACTATGTGAAGATAAAATGACAAGACAGTAGCCTTGCAACCCAGAAGACAGTTCTCACCAGAACATGACCAGACTGGCACTCAAATCTTACACTTCCAGCCAGCAGAACTATAAGAAATAGATTGGGTGTCTACAAGCCATCCGGCCCATGAGATTTTGTTACAGCAGCCCAACTTAAGACAATAGTGGCTGGTAATTCTGTTCTAAACCCCAAACAAAGTAAACTTTAGTTAGCCAACTAAGAAAAAGCTGAGTTTAAAGATAAACCATTTTTATGACAAACGAAAAGCAAGGAAAAGAAAATCATCCCAAGGATAATCAGCCTTCCTCCTTAAAGTCAAAGCTGATTTAGGATATCAAATCCATGCCTCTTTTTCCTGGCCTGCTAGGACTTCCAAAGTAGAATTTGGCTCTAGGTTTGTATTACCATAGCAGCCATGTAGAAAAGACCTGACAGACAAGGGAAATAAATATATTAAAGAAGCATATATTGAAAAACGGAATTATCTGGAATTAACTTTCTTACTGAAATCACTATCACGAGACTTTGGGCCCATGGTGTGCTCCTTAGAAGTCTTACAGTTTTGATTCGATTGAAAAAGGACAATTTAGAGATCACCATTAAAGTTAGGTGTTGTTCCAGTTTGTCACTAAGTGACAAACCAATCCCTTGCCCCCAAAATGATGAAATGCCACCATTTTCTTATACTCCAAATTCTGTAAAGAATTTAGGCAGGACTCAGTGGGGCCAACTTGTCTATGCTGCAGTATGTTGATGAGAGGACTCAATGACTGGAGGCTGAATTCATTTGGCAGCACCTTTATTCCAGTATCTGGTGGTTGATGCAGCTATTAGCAGGGATCGCAGTGGAGCTAAAAGCTCGAACTCCTACATGTGGTCTCCCTGTATAACTTTACTCTGGGCCTGTTTACAAAAATGACAACTGGATTCCAAGAGTGAGAGTCTCAAAAGAGTGAGGAAAAAGCATGTGACATTTATTCACAAGGGAAGGCCACATTTTGAAGCTAATAAATACAGGTGTTTGATTGATTTAATGTCATAGAGCATCACACACTTTTACTTCTACCATACTTTACAGGTCAAAGAGGTCACAGAACTCTGCCCAAGATCAATGAAACAGGCCACAGGCCCCATCACTGATTGGAAGGAATGTCAAGGTCACACAGTAAGAACATGCTACACCATGTTGCTATGAAGATAGAATAAGGAGTCAAACAATGCACTCTAATGTTATGAGCCCTCCTATTTACATATCCCTCTAAGAAATGAGAAGGATTCTTGCAGTCCTTCTTTGAAAATACTAGTCACTTACTAAAAGTGATGACTAATCTAAATCAAGCTAGAAAAAAATGTCAGTGTTACCAATAGCTTTAGTATTTGGCGCAAAGTTAGCGTATGGCTTCGAGATCACTGGCTCTTCTTCTTCATACTCAAAGTGTTCCAGATTTGAAAGATGCTCAAGAGTTCCCCTGGCAAAGAGGGAGTAACTCCAGGGAGAAGAAATGGCCGGTGTAGAATCTCAGGATGAGACAGAGAGGAGAGCAGGGATGAATCAAGAAAGAAAGCCAGTTTGAAAGATCACAAAGAGTGGGGAGTTCTGCCTAAGGCAGCTGAACCTGGAAACTTACTCAGGAGCCAGAGGATATAGTCTAGGTTAATGATACAAGTCTTTATCTTAAAGGCAGTGGAAAGCCACCAGAATATGGGTGGACAGTCAGTGACACAGTTGGAAAACATCATTTTAGGACAAAAATAGATAACAGATGAGAGTGAGAAGAGACAGTGCAGAAACAGTGTGCTCATTTCAGGGGTGTTTGTAGTAGTCTGGTGAGAAATGATGGCAACATGGACCAGAGAATTATTCATGAGGTATAACTTCCCCTTACTGGGGAAGTTAAGGGAGGTGGTCAGATTTAAAGCTACCTCAGAGAGGGGTGCCTGGTTGGTTCAGTCGGTTAAGCATCAACTCTTGGTTTCAGCTCAGGTCATGACCTCAGGGTTCACGAGTTCAAGTCCTGCATAGGTCTCTACATACTGACAGTGTGGAGCTTGCTTAGGATTCTGTCTCCTCTCTCTGCCCCTCCTTCACTTGTGCTCTCTCTCAAAAAGAAATAAATATTAAAAAAATAAAACTACTTCAGATAAACTGATCATTCTGTGCTTTGGAGGTCAGCAGAAGTTTCTATGTGAATATGAAAATTGAGTTGAATCTTAAGGAATAGGTAAAAATCAAATGTATGTGAAGGGGTAAGAAAATCTCAAGTAGGGAAAGCAGCTTATGAAAACAAATGCACACTGGAATGTGCTAAAGCCATGTTCTGGATCTAATGAAGAGAAGCATTTGATTGTGTACATGTGACTTGAAAGGCCTTGAACTTTAGCCTAAACAGACTAAGACAGGCTATAAATATTAACTTAAAAAGATTCTAACATAGTTTGGTTAAAAGTGTTCAATGATAATAATTTTTCTATAATCTAATACCATAAAAGTAAAGATTAGGGTTTTAGAATTAAATAAATTGAACAAGCTTTAATCCCCCTATTACCCTAATATATAATATAAATATTATGTAGGTATTATTATGTAGGTAAATATATATTTATTAAATATATATTATATAAATAATAAATATAATATAAATAGCATGTAGGTAGGGGATTTTATATATATATATATATATCCATATATATATATATATATATATATATATATATATCCCTTAAACCTACACTATTCTTGGGAAGATTAAATGAGATAATGCATAATTAATGCAGTATCTGGCATGTAGTACCTGCTCATAAATGTTAATTATTTATTATTGTAACTATGAGCACATTTAGTACTGTTGCTTATTATCTTAAGTCATTTACTTTGGGAGTTTATAAAAGGCAGAAATAATATTTCATTGTTATCAGAGATGTCATCAGAGATGGCTTTTGCAGGAGGCACAGTTTGAACTGGGCACAATGTAACGGCCATCACATTGCTACCTAGGAGGCATCAAACCTACTGCATAACAGTAGATATCTGTACCTTCAAACTACCTCACTGCCCCTTACCATATGAGCCACACTAATTCAACTTTATTTCTTGTCATTTCCCCTCTCTTCCCCAGGTTTTTTCAGTGCACCATATGAATCCAGTTAGTCTTATGAGTATTAATTCAATTCCGTAAATACTAATTAAATATCAGTGCTCCTGGCACTGTGAGAAAATAATAACTAAAGTCTTGATTCCTGTCCTCCAAGGAACCATGATGCCATTTATTCATGTTCAAAAGCAAACCACTAGAAAATAATACAACAGAGAAGACTGTGGGTAATATTCATTGGAATAGCATGAAGAGAAAGACAATGATTTGAAATACCATGTAGCTCCAGTGAAGAAGTTTTGTGCACCTGAACCTTAAGATTCATATAAGAAAATAGAGGGAGATTAGTTTAAAAGGGAAGGAGATTAGTTTAAAAGAAATTTAAAACCTGTAGTGGTCACAGAAGACATTTCCTACTCTCAACAGGCTATTAGGTCTCATTGCAAAGACAAGTTGAGACAGGACCAAAACTGATTCACACTAGTGCCTTCAGTGAACCTTGAACAACAAACACATCACACCAAGAGCATGGACAAAGTTAACATAAAAGTGTAAAAGAGTTTCTTTCCCTGATCTACTCAGGAGATGTTTGGGAAAATGAATTTGTTGTTGCTGCCTTCGGCAGTCTGAGGAAGATGACTGAGACCCAAGGAAAAAGGCTGCAAATGACTTTCTAGCCCATAGCTTAATAATTTCAAAGAACTTTGATGTTTGTCAATATTCCAAGAAATATGTATTAAAACTGTAAAAGACTTTGGGTGTTCTTAATTTTTTTGAGCAAATTTTTCTTAGGGCTTTCTGAGCAGTACGGCACAGACACGATCCCTTTTTCACAAAGATGGCTGCCTCTAGCGCCTCACACAGAAAAATGCAATTAAGTGAAAATCTAATTTTCAAGTGCATCTCGCAGTTTATTCAAAGTGGAGAATAACTCACATTATGAGCTTTCAGACTCCAGGCAGAGCACATTAATGCTGCTTTCCTTTAATAATCCATTTCTGAAACTTGATTTTTATTTTACTTTACTTTTTTTTTTTTTTAAAGAAAAGCTTGGGGACACAAAGAAGCCTATAACTAATATGACCAGGTTTAGCTCTTCTTTAGAAAACCTGACGAGTCCAGCAGATCCAAAGTACAGTCCTAGAGAGAGAGAGGGCTAATCTCCTCTTACTTTCTGTTCATAGCTTTTACCCTGATAGGATAGGATCTGATTTAAACTCTGCCACTTTAAATCAGCTTTCAATCTTGCATCTAACTCTTCTCCTGGGTTTTAGTGCCATATTGCAATGTTAAAGTGTAAAACTCTGCATCTGCCGAGGCATTTGGCTGGAAAAGCAAGTATGTCAATGGCCGTCCCTCGCTGCCATCACACATATGGAATTTCTGTGTTCAGCTCTGCCATCTGGTCGTTAGGCCTAGATTCACTCTTCATTGAATAAGGACCATCTACCATATCAGCGCCTCTTACAATATGCTATCCTTTTCATGGTGTTATTTTGCAGTTCTTCTCTGATGACATTTTCTCTTCCCTATAACCCTCCCCACCCCCCACAAATGTTCTACAAAGAGCAACCTTTAATGCCATTTGAAAAAAAAAAAGCATACACAATGTAATTGATGTAATTGCAACAGGAACGATCAAAATTTCAAGTAATTGCAAACACAATGCTAGGATTTGCATAATTAGGATTGCCATAGATTGCACCTTGAATATGTACAAGATAGCCTACACACATAAAACAACCTTAACCAAGAAGAACCACTTACCATTAAGAAGAGTGTGGGTTAATTGTCCTTGCCATTCCATTTCCCTTGTTTATGATAGTCGTCATCATGAAACCGGATGACATTTTCTTTTCTATCACAGGGACATGGCTCCAGAATGGTATCCAATTTCTCTAACAACATACACTCTGTTACCGCTAAAGTATCCCTACCTTAGGGAGATACAAATACCTAACTACTTCATTTCCTCCTCAAACACTTCATCTTGGGAGAAAAGAACAAAGTCCTAGCCTGAAAACAAATATCAACTTAACTTCAAAAGTTTAAAGAAAAACCCTCAGTAACCAGTCAACATGAGTCACTAGATAATCACAGATAGAACTGGGCTGGAATATATCATTAACTTGAAAGAAATTAAAAGAATTAGAAAAGAAATTTAAAACCTGTAGCCAGATTCTGTGAAAAAGAAGATGATAGCTTAGGGCAGGATTTTGAAATAACTGTGTATAATTGAGGCTTCACTTTTCCTTTCTGAAATCTTTCTAAACTCCTTCCCCAACTCCACCCCATCCCCAACCACCAATCTCCATGCATTTCCCATCAAAATTTAACCAATATGTGTTTCCTTCTATCACGGATTTGCTAGGACACCTGCTTAAAATTTATTGCAAATACAAATCACCTGGGGTTCTTGTCGAACTATAAAATCTGGGGTGGAACTCAAGAGTCTGCATTTATAACAATCTCTTAGGTGATACCAATGCTGCTGATCTGAAAATGATGCTTCAGTTTACCCAAATGTCTGTTGCTCCTGCCCCTGATCTACCTTACATCTGGGAGAAAGCAGTTTCATAAAAGAAGACTTGGAGCCATGCTAATTTAATTTGATAAGCATCTTATACATACTAGATGTGATGCACTAGCTATTTTTCAACGTTTAAATCTCACACGTCAACTCCTGGCTGATGGTTATTGTTTTCCTATTCTATAGGTGAAGAAATCAGAGAGATATTGTTGGCAAAGGCAGGAATCAGCCAATTTCTGCCTGACTCCAAATCATGAGCTATTTACCCCATTCTTCCTTACTGACTCACCATGTGTTATTAGACTTTAAATATGCCACCCAACCCAGGACTCCTCCCATTTAAAGAGAAGCTCCTTGGACTTCTGAAAGTTCCGTGCATGCTATTGTTGTTGCTTTTCTTTTAATTTCCTCATGCCTGAGTATTAGTACAATAACTGTTATAATCAAGCCATGTTTGTTAGATGAAATAAATGAGCCCACAAAGGGCAAGATTCACCCATAAGGAGTGAGAAGCAATGGAGTATAATGGCATAGAGCAAAAGTTCTTGAGTCACAGAGGCTAAGTTTGAATGTTTGCTTTTCTACTTATTGGTCACGTGAATTGGGCCACGGTAATTCTTTGCCCAGTGTCTCAATTTTCTCATCTGTATAGTGTGAAAATACCACAAACTGCGGGGAGTTCTTGTAATAATTCTATTTAAATTAAAAGTTCTTAGCACCATGCTAGCACACATTCCAACTTCAGTAAGGGATAGTTACTATTCTTATTATCATTATTACAAAAGAGTAGCCTTGTTTTGGAATAGTGCACTTTACGTTGTAGAAGGACCTAGACCACTGGTTCTCAAACTTAATGTGCATTGTAATCCACTGAGGAATTTTTAAAATTACTAATGCTGGATCCTACTACCGGAGTTATGATTTAATTAGTACAGGGAGTGGTCTGCAGTGGGCATCAGCAGGTTTGCAATTTCTCCAGGTGATTATAATATTTTTAAATTATGATGCTTGTGCCGCATTCCAGATTAATTAAATTAGAATCTCTATAGGTGAAACCCAGGCATTTGTATTTTTTAAAGCTCCCTAGATGATTAAAATGTGGAGCCAAGTTTGAGAACCACTGTCTCAGATAAAATTCTCCAGTGGTTTTAAAACATGGCTGAACATTAGAATCATTTTAGGAAACAAAAATATTGATGAGGTCCCCATCCTATGACAATTTACATCCAATCTTTAGGGGTGAGACTAAATAATTGGCAGTTTTTAAAGGTTCCTACATGTGATTTTTTAATATCCTGGATTTCAGTGTACTGGATTGAGATCCAGCATTCCAGTGGTTCTTAAGTCTTTGCATGCATCACAACCACCTAGAGGGACAGTTAAAACACTGAATGCTGGGTCCCACCACCAGAGTTTTGAATTAGGTAAATCAGGAATTGGGCCTAGGAATTTGTTTGCATCTAACAAGTTCTCAGGTAATGCTGATGTTATCATTAATAAAATAATAAACCATGAGAGCATACAGATATAAACAAAAAATAAATGTGGAAATTTTACAGAAGAACAGACTATACTACAAAGTCGCACCTCACCAAATAGTGATGAATTGCAAAAGGGAAAAAAGGTAACTTGAAGAAGCCTGGATGGCATCACCTTAATTAAGTGATCATGAAGAATATCATCAGCGATGGGACAAATAAAAAAGAAGCACCATTTGAGGGCACTTAACTCAGTCGGTTAAGCGTCTGACTCTTGATCTCGGCTCAGGTCACGATCTCATGGTTTGTGAGATCGAGTCATACATTGGACTCTGAGCTGACAGTGACTCTGAGCCTGCTTGGGATTCTCTCTCTCCCTCTCCCTCTGGCCCTCCCCCTCTCACTCTCACTCTCCGTCTCTAAAAATAAGTAAATAAACTTTTAAAAAAGAAAAAGGATGCAGAATTCGATAGGATGAGAATGAGAAGTTGGCAACACTACTGTGATTTTCCTAAGAAAGCAGAACTGGAATCCAATCGCAGGGAAACATCATGAAAACCTCCGGGGAGGCCAATTTTACAAAATAGCATCAAAAATAATCTCAAAAGCATCAAGATCCTAAAATTCAAACAAAAAACCAAAGAACCTATAAAGACTAATACAGACTAAAGAGATATGACAACTACTGCCCTCATGATTCTGAGTGGATCGTTTTTGCCAGGGAAAACATTACTGGGGCAATTGGCAAAGTTCAAGTAGGTCTGAGTAGTAGATAGCAAAAATGCATCAATGCTAATGTCTCATTTTAAATACTGTACCGGAGGATGAGCTCATCAATAGGTTCTGCACACCAAAATATACTTGAAGGGGTATCAAGTTGTTAATTTAATATCAAAATGTGTAGGAAAATAAAAACCTTCTTTTCTTGTACTGTAACTAAAACTTTTCCATAAATTGTGATTTTTTTTAAACAGAAGTAATTTTGGAAATGTTGAACCAACTTTAATTCTGTGCAGGCTTTTCCTGGAAACAAGAGTGCCAAACAAGGCTAGAAATGGGTTTGCATCTTAGCAAAGACAGAAAAAAAATTACTCCCCGAAAAATCCTAATCAAAATTGGCTTATGTTAAACTCCTGTAATTCAGGTGTCCTGAAGTGTCTTCCCTTAGCCCACATTCAAGTTTCAAAAAAATTTAAAACTCCGGCTCAATGTAGTCCTTGTGACATTTTTCTATGTCTCCCCTGCATGATTCTTTAAAATTGCTTCATGTCTATAACGTGGCATATTTCTTCACATTCCTTTCCTCTAGTCTCATATTTTGCCTTTTTCAACGTATTTGTAACTTCTGATTCTATGTCACATATTATAACCTTTCTATGTGATCAACTTGATATTTCTACCCCACCACTTTATTTTCTCACCTGGTGAAAGCATGACATTCTTTCTGGCCTATTTGCTTTTATCTTGTCTTGATTTTCACCACTGATAGGGATTTTCTCACGTAATGAATCTCATTTTTACTACCCTCATTATTTGCTCTATTCCTTTTAAACAAATCATGTTATATTTATTCCTAATCCTGTGATTACAGTCATCTTTATTCATTTATTCTTCTATTCATTTATTCATTCATTCCACAAACACGTGTCACACACTTTTAAAATGCTAAAACACTGCTATGCACTACAAAAGTGCATATAAGTATAAGAAACAGCATGGTCCTTGGCTTTAAACAGCCTATGGTCTAATTATAATTCTATAAAGCAATGAAGGGTGAACAATGCTATCCAGTATTGGTTGCTCTTTATGATTCTATGGCGGTCGGTACATCCTGTGTTGAGGGAAAGAGCTCCACAGTAGAAGTTACATTTGACTTGTTCTTGAAATATAATTATGAGTTTGAGAATGATAGCATGAGAGCATTTATGCCTGTTTAGAAAGGAATGAATCAGCATGAGGATTCAGATAATATTGGACCTCTGGTGTGGTTTAAGTGAGGAGAACAATGGAAGACAGGAGAGTCAGAATCGAAGGCTAGGATTATTAGATGAAGCTTGTCCTGGAGACAAGTTAACATGTTAGGACCTGAACCCATATAAAGAAAAAAAAAAAAAAAAAGAGGCCATAAAATACGAATTTAAACTAAGTGTTAATGTAATCAAAGTTATGTATTAAAAAGACTACCATGAGAATTGATTGGAAATAGAATGAATGGATTAGTATATATACTGGGTGATTTTGGCAAGCCTAGAGGGAGAGAGAAGATGCAACCCTACATGAAGGTAGTGACATAAGGAAGAAGAAGGCAGCTCACCAGAGACGTTCAGGAGATCCTCTGGTGATCTGTTGTCTCTAGATACCCCTCTATTGCCTTTGAAAACATCTCAGGCTGTTTGTGGATTCCTTCTGCTTGAGATTTATTTTCAAGGTTGAGTCTTGAAAGCTTAGAACGCTTGCTATGGATAAGCTTGAGAAGGTCAAGTAAAAATGCAAAAGAACACAAATAAAGCATGAATACTATTCAGACCAAACAGAGACAGTGAGTGCCTGAGCCAGGACTGCTATGGTAGGATTGAAGAAAAGAAAAGGGACTCAATAAGAATTAGGGGAAACATTCAAATTCATGATTTATTAGATATGATGGGAAAGTGAAGTCCAAATGAATTTCATGTTTGCGTTTGGACTGAAAATTCCTATTTCAGTTTCCAGAAATTGGGATAGAAAATACAAAGAAAGAGCCAGACTAAGGAACATGAGAGAATTACTGCTGTTCTGGACATGTGAATTTTAGCTATCCATAGATATTCAAGTGAATATGCTCAGGTGGAAAGCAGATGTATATGACAGAAGACAGGAGGATATTTGTCTAAGAGATTTAGATTTAGAAATCATTATACTATCAGTGAGTGTTGAAACCATGACACTAGGTAGAATTTTTAAGGGATAATGAATGAAGAGAGAAAAGCAACGTCGGCATGAAGACAAAATAGAGAAGCGTTAGGTAGAAGGGATCAGCAGCCAGTGACATCATCAGGGACCAAAGTGGAAGGCCGCCAGACAGCCACCCCATTCTTTCCTCTATTGGTACTTCCCACAGCATCCAGAGTAATCTTTAAAATAACAGACACTCAAGGAGGTTATTCCTCTAACACCTCTCAAAGCTTTCCTTGACCTCTACAATAAAAGCTACTCACTTTCCAAGACCACAAGGCCCTACATAATCTGGCCTCTGTTTAGTTCTTCAGCCTCATCTTATGCCAACTCATATCCTTTCTCACACCCGGTAACTGGGTCCTTCTTCAGTTCTGCATCCTCAGTGCCTGTACCTACACTATACTCTACATCAAGCGAGCTCAGCCCCATGTTCTTCACTGAGTGGGATCATCATGGCAATGGATGTTTTATATCGCCATTCCTTTCTCAGAGTGGACTTCAACTGCCAGATCTAACCTGGCCCATTATGGTCAATCTCTCCTTCAAAAACATCACTTGTCTTTTTCATAGAATTTACCACAGACAGAAGTGAGTTTACCAATTTGTGTATTTATTTATGTTGTGTCTTTTACATCCATTTGAAATATGAGTTCTATTTGGGAAGAACTTTGCCTTTCTTTTTCATCTTGTATTTCAATCACCTAGCACAGAGCCTAATGTTTGCATATATATGTATAATGTGTTTTGTTTGTTTGTTTTTAGCAGACATGTATTTGTTTTTAGCATACATCCTGCCCTGCAAAAGACTGTGCAAGAGGTAGTGAGCAGCACAGGAGTGAACATGATTCCATCCCTGTCATGAAGAAGGCTACAACCCAAATAGATGAAGTAAAAATATACAGAAAGAACTATATTAAAATCTAAAGAAATGTGCGCCGTTAAGCAAGCGCCAAGCTTCAGAAGAGATGGTTAGGGGTGGAAAATCAGGAACCTTTGTAATGTCTGGACTTCTTTAGTTACTCTCTCTATATTCTTACACTAATTTTTCTCCCAGTGAATGTTAACTTGGGTGGTGGTGGGGGTGAGCATAAAGATTAAAAAGGAAAAATTTAAAGCAAATATTTGCCATATTTTTTGAGAAAGCTGACATGTTTTCCAGAGTTTAAACCTTAGTGATTTTCCCATCATAATCTTAAAATTGGGCAACTGGAAATCAGGATCTGTAGGTACTGGTCAGATACTACTTGACACAGGCATGTTGGGTGGACTTAGACTGCTCTTCTCCATGCATCAAATTAAAGGCTTCCTATCATAATACCATTAAAAATTAAAGATGTGAAAATGGTTTTGAAAGTGTAATTTTTCTAAGGTTAAAAAGCCATTTAAT
Organism: Leopardus geoffroyi; assembly: GCF_018350155.1. Taxonomy (NCBI): domain Eukaryota; kingdom Metazoa; phylum Chordata; class Mammalia; order Carnivora; family Felidae; genus Leopardus; species Leopardus geoffroyi. Next base: position 61,832,792 of record NC_059339.1, read on the forward strand.
TCCACTAATAATTTAATTAAAAATCAACATGCATTTATTTGACACCATGTGACTGCCAAGTAGTTTTGGGGAAAGAAAAAATAGAGAAGAATAGACAAAAGCCTTAATCTCAAAGAATTATAATTCAGTCATCAAACAACAAATATTTATCCATTAAACATTCAACAAATACTTAAAACTCAGGTGGAGATGAGACATGTAAGTGGAATTTCTAGAGACCATAAAATAATATAATCAAGCATATATTTTAACAGTAATGTTTTAATTGTTTTAGAAATTTATAAGATGAGGAACCCTTCCTTGGGCCTGAGTTTTCTGAGTTCCATGGAACAAGACCTGAGATAGGTGTTAAAGATTTAATAGAACTTGAGTTCACAAAGGAGAAAGTGGCACACATCCTAATTAAAATGAATAACATAAATGACAGCTTCAAGATATCATTTGTATCAATATATCAATGTATGGAATGCAGATCATTTCATACATTGCCCTGTATATAGTAAGTATTTAATAGTAAGAGCAAAGAATAAATGTTAGATCAGTCAGTAGAAAACCAAATGTAAGGCTAAAGAGTTTGAACTTGATCCAAAAGACAACGTGGAATGTGTACAATATTGCTTCACCCTAACCTTACTTACATGTCTTTGAATCTAAAAGTTGACATATATCTTACATTTCTTGTGTATTATAATAATTGCCTATTGTACTACAGTCACTTTCAATACACTTCAAACACACGTTTTTCTTTATTCTGAAGGATATCCTTTGATCTTCCTTAAACTAAAAAAATCTATAAATTTTAAGTGATTAATTTCATTGTTTATATAAATTTATGTAAATATAAAATTACACCCATATTTCATTGTTTACATAAAAATGATAGGATATGGAATTACATGAGTATAAATTTACACAAGTATATCCAATATATTTTAAAAGATCCTTCCAGGGGCACCTGGGTGGCTCAGTTGGTTAAGCGTCCGACTTCAGCTCAGGTCATGATCTCACGGTTTGTGAGTTCGAGGCCTGCAACGGGCTCTGTGCTGACAGCTCAGAGCCTGGAGCCTGCTTCAGATTATGTGTCTCCCTTTCTCTCTGCCCCTCCCCTGCTCACGGTCTGTCTCTGTCTCTCAAAAATAAATAAACGTTAAAAAAAATTTAAAAGATCCTTCCAATGGAAGAAATTTAACTTTCCTTTATGTTATTATTAAATTGATTTAAGTGAGTCTCGTATCTCAACAATTTTGAGATGATTGCTTTTCAGTGACTGTTCTCATTTGTTAAAAGACCTGTTTTTTGGCAATATTTTTTCTTCAGTTTACATTTGCAAAATCCATTTAACATTTTTCACCTTTATCCCCTTTTTATTATCATTATCTCTCACTGTTCTTTTCATTTTTCTACATGGTTGTTCCTACATTTGATTTTGTGACATATGCCATTAATATATTAGCTTGAATTTTCAAAGCATAATCTCTAGACCAACAGTTTTCTAATTATTTTTCTAGCCAGGAAAACATTGATTTGAACAGAAATCATGTGCTTACAACTAAAATGTAAAAGAAGTAAATGGAGCTGTCTTGTTATAGTGGATGTCAGGGCTCAGCATCCTGCACATGTTCTCTGTTCCTTCTGCCTCCCATTGTTGTCCCCAAGAAAGCTCCTAAGATACCCGAGAATTTTGATGACCACAGGTTGAAAGCCACTGTTATAGATGCCAGTTCCTATTAATCGCTGCCTTCACTTTCAGTACCTATCACTGAGCAAGTGGTAATATCTTTGCTTAAGAAACATAATCTGTATGTTTTCATTTCCCCCAGGAATAAAAGGTAGAAAATTGATCAGTGTATCCTGCCCAAATACCAGCCACCTACCTCCCCGCCCCTCCACACACACATACATTATTTGTATTCTGCTTGGCTTTGTTCTCTAAAATAAACACTAAGATATCAATATATAGTAGAAGTTTTCTTATTCAACATATTTGCGACCTATATTTGGTCAAATAATAGAAAATCTGAGATAAGCTGGGAATCGTGGAAAAGATATTTATAGTCTTTGTACATTTTAACTTTAAGTATGTACGCTGGTATTCATTTGCTAATTTTTCAACGTAGATCCAAAGTATTTTCTCGGACTGTGAGTTTTCTGACCAGAGTTCTATCATTTTCTTTTTATATATACCACACTCATTATTCATTATTGACAATTAATTACCAGTGCTAATTCCTTTACAAGAAAGAGAAAACTTATAAGGTGACTAGATTGTTTTCTTATAATGCCTCTCCCACAATTCCTTGGACAGTGTTTTTCTAAGACTTGCAATTACTGAGTACAACTGGTACAGTTAGGATTTAGCACAAACTCAACTGACTCTGGGTTAGTAATGTAGTGCCCATCCAGGGGAAAAGATGTGTTTTGGCACTACTGGTCACAGGGAGTACCAGCACAAGTCCCCTCCTCAAACCCTGGTGACCACTCATCTTTTTCCTATCTTCATGGTTGTGCTGTTTTTAGAATATCTTATAGTTAGAATTATACAGTATATAGTCTTCACACTGGTTTCTTTCACTTAGCAATATGAATTTCAGTTTCCTCCATGTCTTTCCATGGCTTGATAGTTCATTTCTTGTAATCACTGCTTAATATTCCATTGTATAGATGTATCACCATTTATTTACTCACCTATAGAAGGGCTGACATTTTAATATGAAATTACAATCAATAGTTCATTTATATATTAAGATTTACTGCTGTCCATCACTAATACTGAAGTCTGTTCCCTTAAAAAATCTGTATTAAGAATCATACATCCTCCCACCAAAAACATCATACATTCCCTCTTCTTTTACTTCCAAATATATTTTGCATATAAAAACAGATTTCAATAAGGATTTTAAGCTAAATCATTCTCATAAATAACAGAAATGCTTGATCCCATCCTTCATCTGGCCCTGAGATGGTGAGGAAACAATGCATTTCACAAATATAATTAAATCATTTATGCGTCCCAATAGTAATAACTGAGTATTTGCTACATTCTTGTCTCTGAGCTAATAGAGACATATTGATGAAAAGTAAACATTTCAATGCAATCACTTCAATTTGTATGACTAGAATGGAGATGAAAATGGTGGCATTAATTAGAGAAGTATGTTCTTTTCTATATTCTTATTCCTTATTCTATATATATTCTATATTCTTATTCCTGGTTTGAGTTTTATTACTGAAATGATTTTATGGAACAACAGGTAAAGCCACATGATTGAACTTGTTCACCCACCACTTTCCCTTCAAAAAGAAACTAGCAGTTTGCTGATCTCCTTTCAGACATTTAATTGTTTTATATGTTTCATAACCAGCACTATTACTGAATTCCTATACAATTTTTGGTTCCGCATTTTCTTCCTTTTTTTTTTTTAAAGAAGTGGTTATTAAGATTTCTACTTTTCCAATTTGATTTTGTGAGACACTAAATCTTTATCTTACAATTAGGAATTTTTAAAGCTGCTTATATGGCTCTTCTTTGTAAGCTGGCCTTTAGAATCATAAAAAAGAAAGAATGAAACATCATTTTCACCCCAACGCATGATGAACTCTTCTTGATTTTTTCCCATATCTCAACTCAGACAATTTCTTAGACTGTGGGCAAATTAAAGCTGCTAAATAACTTTCTTTTCTCATTGTTCGCCTTGGATTTTAAATGCATGTGGCATAATCAGCACTAACAACGCGTGTCCTCTGCACCCCCCACCAATTCTGCTGGCACATCTCACTAATTCATCACCATCCAATCAATAATGGCCCCTGCTGAGAGGGGGCGAGAGAAGGATGCCTTTCTTTTTCCCATAAATATTTGAAATTGGCCTAATTATAATGTCCTGTGCTTGGATGCAGTGACAATAGCCTTTCATTTAGACGAGAAAGATACACAGGTGGAAAAGTACCCAGTTAGGCAGATTAAATAGAAATGTTCCACTGAAGTGTGTAACTCAGAAACCATCATCGGCCTATATTCCAATTGCATGAAACGAGTCCTATTAAAGGAGGGTGATACCAGACAGAAATCAGCTATACAGAACTTCGCTGCCTTTCCTCTCTCATAAGAGCAGTTCTCTTCCTCTGAGAGGAAGAGAACTTCCTATTTGCATCCCTCTTTCCTCCTTACAGAAACTTTCCTCCTCTCTCACCTTTCTCTTTATTTCCCTCCTTCTTCATCTACCTCCTTTGCCCTTGTACCTTCTTTTCCTTATCTTTATTCTCGGATATGGAGCAACACAACCAGGATAGTGATTTGGGATGATCGATCTGGCAGCACGAAGAAGCATGAACTTCAAGGGGATTAGCCTGTATGCGTGGAAATGATTAGAAAAATATTGCTATTTTCCAGGCAAGAGATGACTAGGTTCTGAGATGGTGGTCATGGGAAAGGTAAAGAGAGGAGAGATGTGGGAGGTGTTGTAAAGATGGAACTGACAGCATCACAGGAGACCAGAACACACCTTCAGAACACTCAGAATCATTTTCACATCATCACCGTGAATTTTTCAACTGCTAATTTGGTCACTGCAATGTGAACTTCAGCAATCTGCCCTTTATATGCATAACAATATCATAAATAAATCAGGGGAAAGCTAATGAGAAAATATATATCAAAGAGCCAAGTAAGCTCCATGCAGAAAATCAACAACAGTTTGTAATTCAGTTCAATCATGTGCTGGGTAATTGCATATTATGCAATCCAAAAGTATGAGCACTTTCTATTGTAAAATCTGATTGAGTCCTGAATGTAGGCTATCTAGGAACACAGACTTCTACATAGGGACTATGGTGAGTTTGCATGTTTAGATGTGCTGAAATATACACTTGATAAAAAGAAAAAAATAAAACAAACCTTCTCTCCTGTGACCTCTTTGGGAAAATAATACCATTGGGCATCACGCCTTGGAAACCCACATGGCATGGTTAATGAAAAGCCAGGAGTTTGGAGAGAATATTGAATTTGAAAGTCTCTGAGAGTGTTCCCCAAATGGGCTGTTAAGTCCCTGTGACAGAGAACATTAGTGCTAGATGATGACAGTCATTCGGTTCTAAACACAAACCATATTGTCTGTGATTAAAGGCAGATGCCGGAGGAGGGCATCCAGGGCACTGTGGTCAGAGCTGCATTAGAACTAGCCCTTGGTAATTGCAAGGCTGTGACCAAAAGTAATCATAATAATCATGATAAAATAAGACAAAATTTGCGTTCTTCCACACATTGAAATGTACTTGTCCGTGACTTTACTGAAAACTTAAAAGTCCAAATTTTCTCCACATTTGAGGAAAGACACCAAAACTCTTATTTGTACATATTTTTTTCATAGATACAAAGACTACAAAATAAACAAACTGTAGGCCACCAGATGTCCAAAGCAACTGTTTGGAGTATAGATGTTAATGACCGTTTGCCTTAAATCTATGCATACTGCTGAATAGAACTGGGGAAAAGACAGGTGATTAATCTGTTTTTGTCTCTGAGGTATTTTAATACAGGAAAAAAACCACTATTCAACTATTTTCCTATATTGATGAATTTTTTTTCATAACTTTGTGGTATTTTTGATGAAATATCCTTTCCCTCTTTTAAACTCTTATAACAGCTTCATTGTATCACTTATGGAGCATATCACATTAGATTTATTAGAATTATTTATATACATCTTGTAGCTCTCCGACTAGACCATTAATCACTTTGGGTGAAACACTGTATTCATCTACCATTAATTGAATACTTATTTATATGTCCAGAATTTTCCATAGGTTTTATGTGTTATCCCATCTAATATAACAACAGATCCAATAGATACACTGTTTTCTCAATCTTAAAGTTGAGGCATCTGAGACACAGAAAGGTTAATCTGCCAAATCTTAGCAAAGCTGAGATCTGAACCCAATCATGCCCATGCATTTTATGAGTGGCATGAGGAACAGAAGACAAAGCTTAAGGCCCACCCAAAGTAGGGAGTCTAGTTGCATTATACTATCTTGAAAAAGTTAGATACCAATGGACTTTACTCTCAATTGAAGGTTGAACCAGAAGTGTTTCCCACTCCCCACTCAGCACATATACTCAGGGAACTATAAAACAGAGTGTCTTGCATATGAGAAGATCAAAAGAGACATCATATCCATAAGAGTTCATAATTACATTTTGCAGTGCTGAAATTGGAACACAAATTCAGATCTCCTGGGTGGTGCAAATAAACTCAAACCATGGATTTAGTTTAATGTGCTGAGGGTCAAAAACAGACACAAGTGCTTCTCAAGAACGTATCTTCATCCTAGGCTTCAAATAATCAACATAATTTTTTAAAGATAAATGAGCTTATCACTGTCAAGGAATCGATACCACAAATGAGAGTACCAACAGAAACAATAGTCAGAAAGAAATTTAGATTTAGAATTATCAAAAACCCAGATCTTAAACAGCTGTTTACTCTATTTACATAAAATATGAGGTTAAATATCTATAGAGAACAGAAAACTATTGAAAAATGGCTCAGATTTAAAAGGAAAATGGAACTTAGGAAATAAAAATATGTAATGAAAATTAAAACCTCCCTAATGAATTTAACTGCAGAGTAAACATACATGAAAGGAGAATTAGTTTAACAGAAAATAATTTGAGGGAAAAATATTTATTCTAAGTGATAAATTTGTTGGCATGAAATTGTTTGTAATATTCCCTTATGATTCTCTTAATGTTTTTAGGCTCTGTTGTGATAGCCTCTTTTGTTATTAATAGTTGTAATTTGTATTTTCTCTCTTAATCAGTTTAGCTAGGATTTTATGAATTTTGTGGATCATTTTGGAAGAACCAACTTTGACTTTGTTAATTTTCTCTCTTGTTTGTCAGCTTCCTATTGTGTTGTTTCTTTTCTTATGTTTATTTTCTTTTAGCTTGAATTTATTCTATTCTTCTCTTTCTACCTTCTTAAAGTGAAAGGTAACATCATTGACTTTAATTTTTTTTCCTTTTACAATACAGAAATTTTAAACTGTAAATACATCTCTAAGCACTGCTTTAGCTCATCTTACAAATGTATCACTCAGTTCAAAATTTCCCAATTTCATTTGTGATTTCATTTTTACCTGAGTATTAATTATTATTGGTTAGTTTTGAAATAATTGGACATTTTCTCCAATATCATATTGTTATTGACTTCTATTTAATTCTTTTAGTCAGGAAGCCAACATTGTATGATTTTATTTAAGTCTATTAAGACAGGTTTGGGGACCTAGTCTGTAGTCTCTCTTGGTAAATGTTCTTCGAGCACTTGAAAGAATATGCATTCTGTATTTCTTTGGATTTGTTCTACAAATATCATTTAAGTAACTTTGTTTAATAGCATTGCTGAAATCATCTCGATCTTTCCTGATTTTTTTTTCCACTCATTATATCAAGGGCTGAACATTTTAAATCCCTAATGATGCCTGTGGATTTGCCTATACCTTTTAAATTCTCAGTTTTGGTTTCATGTATATTAAAAAATTGTTATTGAATATACAGGCCTTGATGATTATGATTGTCATGTCATCCTGTTGAATTGACTCATCATTATGAAAATTCCTTTGTCTGTGCTAATACCCTTTGTATTGATGCCCATGTTATTTGATATTAATATAGCAACTCCAAACTCATGTCTTTCATTTCTCTCCCATTATGGTCCTGTTTTTCTTTAAACCATTAAGCATTTTGATAATAGCTGTTTTACAGTTATTTCCTGCTAATTCCATAATGTCTGTAATTTTGGATGTGCTTCTACCGACTGATTTTTCTTCTGGCTATGGGTCACTTTTTGTGTTTCTTTGCATATCCATTAATTTTTCATTGGATAATTGGGCACTGCAAATATTATGTTTTGAACATCTTAATTTTATCCTATTCTTTTAAATGCTATTGATATTTGTTTTGGCAGACAGTTAAGTTACAGATAAGTTTAGAGGCCTTTTGTTAAAGATTTATTAGGGTGAGACTACAGTAGACTGTACATATTTGAAACCATTTCTCATTACTTTTTGCCTTTACAAGTGAAGTTTTATTGGAACACAGCCACACCCAGTTGTTTACCTGTTTTCTATAACTGCTTTCATGCTAAAATGGCAGAGATGAGTAGTTGCAATGGAGACCATGTGGTCTGGAAAGTATACCATTTACTAAAAAATAAACAGCCTGTTTACTATCTTGCCCTTTACAGATAAACTCTTTTCCACAAAAGGAAGATGAGGCCTAAAGAGATTATTTAATTTGAACAAAATCAAATTAAATGCAGATCTGTCATACCGTGTGGTTTCATTTTTCATGGTTTCAGTTACCCATGGTCAATCTCAGTCTGAAAGCAGATGATCTTCCTTCTGACTAAGATGTCAGAAGTTCAACAGTAGCCTAACACTATGTCACAATCCTCACGTTATTCTCCTCACTTTATCTCATCACATAGGCATTTTATCATCTCACATCATTATAAAAAGAAGGGTGAGTGCAGTACAATAAGAAATTTTAAGATATCATATTCATACAACTTTTATTAGATCATTGTTATAATTGTTCTACTTTATTATTAGTTATTAGGTGTGTATGAACAGGAAAAAGCATAGAATATTTAGGGTTCATTACCATGGTTTCAGGCATCCACAAGGGGTCTTAGAACATATCCCCCCATGGAGAAGGTAATGACTTAAGACAATAATTCTATTTGGACTTTAGTTCAAAAAACATTGTGAAAATGTTGAACTCAAAGAAATGTAAACTGGTGAAATAATATATAAAATGCCTTCTCTCTAAAGAATGTTTTAAAAGTTTTTTTCTTTTATTCCACTTCTTTTGGTCTTCTAAATTTATCTTTTATCCTTTCTGAGAAGACTTCTTTGATGATCCCTGCACAAATCGACTTAGTTCTTACAGTTTTGAAAATAATGTCACTCAATCTAAACCTTAATATAAATCTAATTAGGTTATATATGTATAACCTCACTTCAAGGAGTCAAAATTCTTTCCCTAATTTATCTGTGTCTTCACAGTATATAATGATTCTATGGCTATAGCTCATTAAGTAACTTAGTAATGTGCATAAAGATAGTTAACTATCAATAAAAAAATGTTGATCAAGCACCTCCAATAATTTAAGACTTGAAAGGTACTGGCAGTAATATAGCATTGAGGAGGATTCTCCATTCATGTAATTTTACAGTTTAGTAGAAAAGAAAGACATTAAACAAATAAATAAATTAGGACTCAGAGAAAGCTAAGCCACTTTGTCTCATTCTCATTAACCCCCATATATGGCAGACACTCTAAAATCTCTTCCTTCCCATTGCAAACTCCCCCCAAAACTATCTCCAACCCAACAGCCTGCCTTGAAATATGCCTCCCTCACTCTCAGTGGCAATAAATTTCCTTTCCTTTCCCTAGAGTAAGTCTGTTCTCTGCAATATAAATCAAGCTTGCTTCACCTACTTCTCCAATTCTCCACTTCACCAAATTCTACAATCAGCAGAATACAAGTTTAGAAGGTGATGAGCAAGCAAAAAATGGAATTTGCTTTGGTGTGTGAAAGGAGATGAGAAAGCTATGAATAACTATACATTAGAGAACTATTTTACTCTGTTTTTAATTAATTAAATAATCCTGAGTATGTTGATTGCTACAAAGGAAAAGTAGGGAATATTTGTGAATGAATAACAGGTAGATCCTACTTTAGTGCCATGAAAAGAAAATACTGATTGTAGGAAGTGGTGCCAAATGAAAAGAAACATTTAAATGTTGAATACACAGTTGGGCTTTGGATCTGATGCTAGATGTGTGAAGGTGAGTATCATAACATAATAAGGGATAATATAAGCCATGAGAATATCTTTGATAACCTAATAAGAGAGTGTATGTTGAAAAGGGAGGAGGGCTTAGGGAGAGAAGGAAGAAATTCCAGTATGTACTATTTGGGTAAAAGAGAAGAAAGCAACAAAAACAAAAATCCACATCCAGAGATGTATAACCAAATGAACAGAAGCTGATGGAAACCAAAGTTTGGTAAGGAAGGGGCCAAATATGTGAGCACAGTTATGTATGTGGGAGGATCACAGAAACACCCAACACCTTTATGCAAGCATGCTCTTTCTTTTTACTTAGTTCTACATTTTCTTTATTTTAAAAATACTAGATCTTAGGGAAAATTAGGAGAGACACTTTGGTGATTATTGCCTTTATATTATTTCCAAACAAAACAAACAAAAAACCACAGATGAGGCACCTGAAAAAGACTAGGAAACATGATTCAGTGAGTCATACCAAAAGAAAAGTAAAAAAGAAGTTTGAGGGCATCCGTCTTACAGCAAGACTAGGTGTTCTGTATGATAGACACAGTATGTGGTCAAATAAATTTTTGTTTTGGTTAATGACGGTGACTGTGATATTGAAGAATTTTGGTAGTATAGTAGTTGGGGAAAAGAAACTGATATTGGCTCAAATTTTATCTACATATAAGCACATTCACAAACTATTCTGGTCTTTATTTCTAAATAATGCTTAGCAAATGGGAACATCTAAGTTATATAAGTCCGATAAAAATTATGGGCATTCATTTTCAGATTTGATCATCTGGCAAAGTTCATCGTATTCCTTTTGGTGATTACTATCCTATCTTATGAACCATCAATCAGAAACTTATCATATTACACTTATTCATTAAATTGTATCAATTTAAGTGTGATCAGCTAACTATTTTCAATGTTTGCTTGTTTTTTTGTTTATTTTTTGTTTGTTTGTTTTTGCTAGTAAGACTAGTTATGATAGACATCAAATATATAACTAATATTTATGGAAGAAAAATTGAAACTTGAAAATTCTGTCTATTAACTTATTTGCTTCTGAAAACTAACAAAACATACTCATACTGAATTTGGTAGGCAAATATCTGGGTCTAAATTATACAACAGCTTCTTTAAAAAATTTTTTTTTTCAACGTTTATTTATTTTGGGACAGAGAGAGACAGAGCATGAACGGGGGAGGGGCAGAGAGAGAGGGAGACACAGAATCGGAAACAGGCTCCAGGCTCTGAGCCATCAGCCCAGAGCCTGACGCAGGGCTCGAACTCATGAACTGTGAGATTGTGACCTGGCTGAAGTCGGACGCTTAACCGACTGCGCCACCCAGGCGCCCCATACAACAGCTTCTTTAAATACCATTAAATTGGCCAAATAAATAGCATTGGCCAAACATATTGATGTTTTTAATTAGGTTTTCAGAGTGCTAGAGATACTTTCTCCTTGTATACTGAAAAACAGGACCTCATTCTTATACACAGAGAAAAGGCAGAGGCTCAGTTTTGCTGATATTTACTGGGCTCTCTTCTGTGATATAATAACAATAATACATGCTAAAGTTGTTCAGAGAGGGTAGGGGCTATAGATCAATGTAAGATTTAGGGAAGAAGTGTATTTGAGTTCATTTTTAAAAAAATTAAGATAGACACACAACAGGAAGGAGGCCATTCTAGGAGGAGGTAAGAGCATGCAGATTCTCAAGCAGGTACAAATGTTGTGTGATTTCATGACAGTGACATTGGACTGAGGTTTCATTTTGACATCTGTAAAGATTTAGGGGCCAGATGATAGAGGGCCTGCAAAGTCAGACATGTTTTATATTTAATGTCAAATAGGTTAATCATGGTAGCCTTGTAAGATATTGAATGACCATAAAAATTGTGTTTAAAGAAGAGTAGCTTTCCTCTATTTCCCCCTTTGAGGCTGAATGTTTATTTACTTTGTTTTGTTTTAATTATTTATGTATTTACTTATTTTGTAATTGATTTTATAATTGTCTCAAATACCCACTTTATTCCACTGTGTGAATACCCATAAAAATCTGCAGTGTAGATCGGCGGGGTTTCCTTGATGGAGCTACTGAAGTTACCATTTACAGATGCCTCCCAGCAGCCTTAATGATTGTTGCCAAGAAAAAGCTCAGCTATCCCCCAATAGCAGCCACAGGGCAAAGACAGAAAGGTAAGCTGTGCTGGTACAGAGAAGGTCTCGTTTTCTCAGAGTCTGCCTCACTAGCAAAGCAAAAACTTCTCCTGTGCCAATTCTGAAATGAATTAATTAGTTGAAGACCAATCTTGGGTGAACTTTTCTTTCCTTCCTTCTCTATCATTTTTTTCTCACAATAGTGCATGTGGTGAGACCCTCAGGGAGCAATAAGACACTTGGATAAGCCAGTTGTAGATTAAATATAGACTCCCTGTGGCAACTCTTATCTCCTGCCTTCCCTCCTGCTTGCAAAGATGCAGAGACGGGATTATTGCCACAGCTGTGCTTCCTAGAAGACTAATCAATGCAGCTATAAGAAGGTCTGAAATGCAGCAGGATTTTCAATTCTAAGGATAAAATTTTTTTAAAGTGATGAAGAAAACTGTTCGAAAAGTTATAATGCTGTTAAATCCAAAAACCCTTTAAAGACAGAAAATAAGTCTAAAAATTGGCCCATTGTCCTATTTTGGGTGCATATCAAGCTGGGATTGATAAGACCTGTCTACAGGAGACTGAAAAATGAAGCTAAGTTCCCAGAAAACATTGATTCCTTACAAGAACTTTGTTCATTTAAGCAAAATTGGAATTGGGGCATGGTTACCACCAGAACTTACAGATACATCACTAGAAATGTCAAATTCACCTTTTCTGTCTCTCCATGAATTCTCAGTTGGGCTCTGATATAGCAGCAATTAGGAAAAATTCCAAGTCAGTTGAGATACAACATCATAATGAGAAGTATAGAAAATGCAAAGAAAGCTCTGGGGAGAAAAAGGTCTAATAAATCTTTTGTCGAGTAGGAGTTAGGATTTTTCTCCCACGTGATTGTCACCACCCTTCTTTAGGGTTTGGAAGTCAGATCCCGTTACTGGATAGTATTCCCCACTCCTCAACAAGGTAGGACGAGACCATCCTGGGCTGATGGCAGTGCCAACCAGTCAGGAATTTGAGGAGACCACACAGGTGTACAATAACTTAAACAGTTAGCTCTCCCAGTCCATGTCAGTCAGTCAACAATATATGTATTGAGAATCTCAATGTGCCAAATGCTACGCTGAACAAACCAGACTTGGTCCTGTATTCTTGAAGGTTACTCTATAGTTGAGAATGTAAACATTATATACATAATTATAACTGTAATAATTCTAATACGAGAGAAGCAGACAGAGGAGGCCAAGATCTGGTGCTAGCAAAAATCTGACCTATTGATGTAGTTGTTAGGCTCCCTATCTCTCCACTTCAGGAAAATGCAAGGGGACAGGGAACAGATGGTTGGGCCCAAACTGAAACCAGGGAGTGAACTCTGACAAATTAAGGATGAATCAGGGTACCTGCCTGTGTGGACATACACAGAACGAGGCAGCCCGGTGTACTCAACTTGGTGAAGGAGTGATTCAAAAATTTTCTTCCAGCAGTATTTTTGCACCAGGCCTCTGCTTCCTGGAAGATGTAGAAGGGGGAATTTGGGCTCCTCAGAGCTCACACTCCGTTTTTTTCTCCCCTTTGCACAATTTGTTTTGATGTTGTCCAATGAAACTATTTCTGCATTGCTATGATTAGGGTATACTGATAAAAATGTGCAGCATACATCTCAGCAAAACTTTTTAAGTGAATTTAGGATCCCACTGGTTTTAATAAAAATATATGCATTCAGTTTTTTTAATTTAATGAACGACATTAATGAGAAATAAAATGTTTTATACATTTGGCAAAAGACATTAATGGGGAGGAAGAGATTCATTATGACTCTGCTCTGTACCCAGAGGATGCCATGTGAAGGTTGTTCTCTGGGTGACTAAACAAGGGGCACACTTACTTTAATGGCCGTATTAAAATAGCACAAGGGTAGAATATTGAATAGAGTATCCTTAGAAGATAAATTGTTTAAGTTCTCACTTGGTGTTTAGAAAACGTTGGTTTACTTTATTTCTCCTTCTCTCTTAGTTAGGACAGTGAGTTTTTACCCTTCCACATAACTTAACCTTTTTTTTTTTTTTTTGGGGGGGGGGGGGACAGAGAGAGACAGAGCATGAATGGGGGAGGGGCAGAGAGAGAGGGAGACACAGAATCAGAAGCAGGCTCCAGGCTCTGAGCCATCAGCCCAGAGCCCGACGCGGGGCTCGAACTCACGGACCACGAGATCGTGACCTGGCTGAAGTCGGACGCCTAACCGACTGCGCCACCCAGGCACCCCTAACTTAACCTTTCTAAAATGAATTCATTCTAACAATGAATCTAAAGAACAGTGTGAACTAAAGTGATCTTATTAGACATTTAAGATCACATTGGGGCGCCTGGGTGGCGCAGTCGGTTAAGCGTCCGACTTCAGCCAGGTCACGATCTCGCGGTCGGTGAGTTCGAGCCCCGCGTCGGGCTCTGGGCTGATGGCTCAGAGCCTGGAGCCTGTTTCCGATTCTGTGTCTCCCTCTCTCTCTGCCCCTCCCCCGTTCATGCTCTGTCTCTCTCTCTGTCCCAAAAATAAATAAAAACGTTGAAAAAAAAAAATTAAAAAAAAAAAAAAAAAAAAAAAAAAAAGATCACATCTGAGAGCCCTGGTAAGAAATTTGGATTTGCATCTAAATATTCCTGATTCACTTGTTTGTTGGTTGGTTGTTTTATATTTTCCAATGTCAAAATCAGAAGAGCCAGACACTCATTACTCAATTACAGAACTCTTCTGAATTCCAGTTTATGGATGAAATAGATAGTGCTAACACATACAAAATAGAATGAAACTTATTCCCAGAGGCTAATGAACCTTTGTTTGCTATTTTAATACCACTGTGCTTCCTGGGTCATATTAATCTCAAACATGTGTTAGTATAAGATTGCTAGGTGTAGATCGCCCTAAAGACACGTGAAGTATTTGAAATCCAGATAATTCTAGCTTATAGACGTGAGAAACATGACCAAATTAAAAATAAGAGATTACCTTGAAGTCTACGCGAATCAGGTTCTCTCATTCTCATAAACATTGTGTGTGTGTGTGTGTGTGTGTGTGTGTGTGTGTGTGTGTATCACAAGGAGCAGCAACATTCCAAACAGTCTGGACACTAGAAAAGGCAGCTTCTGTACAATTCAATGCTCACTTACAGAGATTTACCAAAAGGAGGAAATATTACTTTTTTTCCTTTAATGCAGCTATGTTGACGAGAATCCCTAAAATTCTTGGAATTTTTACCATTGCACATTCAGCATACATTTTTAGAGAAAACAGAGTCCATCAAATGGGTGACCCCTCAACAAATCTGCTTTTTAACAAATATATAACAGCTTTATCGAAAAACAATTCACGTTATCAAGAGTCACCCTTCTAACATATGTGATTCAGTGATTTCTAATCTATACAGAGTCGTGCAACCTTCACCACTATCTAACTTGAAAACATTTTCACCATCCTCCACCAAAAATACCTGTGCCCATTATAACCACTACGCATTCTCCAATTGCCCCATCCCTGCAACTATTAATACACTTTCTGTCTCTGTGAATTTGCCTATTCTGGGCATTTTATATAAATGGAATCATGTAACACGTGGTCTTTTGAGTCTAGCTTCTTTCATTTTGCATAATGTTTTCATCCATATTGTTTATCCATGAATCAGTACTTCATTCCTTTTCATGGCTGAAGAGTATTTAGTTATATGCACATACCACATTTTAAAAAATCATTTCAACAGCTGGTGGATACTTGGGTTGTTTTCCTTTCTTGGGTATCATAAATAATGTGGCTACAGAAAATTTGCAAAGGTATTTTGTGGACATATGTTTTTATTCCCTTGGATATATACTTAGAAGTGATTCCTGGGTCATAAGCAAACTCCATGTTTAACTTTTTTGAAGATATCCAAAAATATTTTCTAAAGAGGCTGCATCATTTTAAATTCCAATAAACAATATATGAATGCTTTTACTTCCCAATAACATATCAAATTTTTTACATCTAAATTTGTCAAAAGCAGAGCATCTGGGTGGTTCAGTTGGTTGAGCATCTGACTCTTCATATCAGCTCACGTCATTATCTTATGGTCATGAGATTGAGACCTGCATGGGACTCCACTCTGAGCATGGAATCTGCTTCTGATTCTCTCCCCTCTCTTTCTCCGCCCCTCCCCCCACCCTCCCCCCTAAATAAACACATAAATAGATATATGGATAGATAGATGGATAGATAGATAGATAGATAGATAGATAGATAGATAGATAGATAGATAGATTTGTCAAAAGCAGTCTTCCATGTCAAAGGAAAAGACATTCCTCAATCTGTACCTAGAATTTCATCATTCATTACCATGCTTTCTAATAATTCCAACATGCCAACCCTTGCTTTGTCAACAGGCTTTCCTACAGTTCTTCTTTCCTTTTATCCTGCAAATATGCCAATGTGGTATGAAGAGAAAGAAAGAGAGAACACCTTGACCTCTCAAACTCTCTGAACTGAAGGTTAAAGAGGTGCTTATTAGTTTTATAAATTAAATGATATCTATAGCATTTCATAATATAAACGTTTATAAATAACTGTCAAAATTCTCATACGCCCGGGTGGCTTAGTCGGTTGAGCATGTGACTCTTGATTTCAGCTCAGGTCTTGATCTCACAGTTGAGGGATCGAGCCCCATATCAGGCTTGAGTGTGGAGCCTGCTGGGATTCTCTCTCTCTCTCTCTCTCTCTCTCTCTCTCTCTCTCTGTGTGTTTGTGTGCTCCTCCCCCACCCACACTCTTTCTGTCTCTCTCAAAATAAATAAACTTAAAAACAATAACTATCAAAATTCGCTATCTTTCCCAGAGCCACTACTCTAGATATTAAATCCTAAGAGTCTAAGAAACCTCCCTACAGCCTAATGTTTCTTTCTTGGTTGAAGCTATAATCTTTCTCTCCCAGGACTACTATAACACACTGGGTTGTTTCTCTACCATCAGACTTCTATTCACTCCAATTGCTTTTCCATATAGCTTTTAGACTTACTTTCCAAAGCACATTTAATAGTTTCTTGCTATCAACTGGAAAATATTACAACTCCTTGACATAGGATAAAAGATCCTGCTTTGGGATATACTCCATCACTAAAAGACTTCCCTAACAACTCCAGCACCCTATAAATGAAGTTGATAGAAATTACCATTGATCACAAAACTTCCTTTCTGATGCTGTCTCTATGCTCTGACCAGAATCTTAACATTGCCTTTCTACTCCACTGCTCTCTTCTTAACACTATCTCCATTCTTCTCCTGGTAAGTCCCCACTAATTAAATGTTTTATCCTCTGTCAATATTTCCCTGTTTCTCAATAGGAATTAGAAGCATCATTCTCTCGGTCAACAGGGCACTGTGGTTATTTCTCCATTTTAACTACATAAGACATTGAACTGAAGTTCATTTTGGCTTGCCATATTGTGTTAGATTTTTTTCTATTTTTATACTCCTCTTTTCCACTGACCTATTTATCAAGGCAAGGAAACATGTTTCATCAATTTTTGGATTCCCCAACACATAACACAGTTCTCAGCATATATTCTGTTAGTTGGGGGTTAACCAGAGAAGCAGAACCAGAAAGATAGATGGATGGATGGATGGATGGATGGATGGATGGATAGGTATACAGACAAAGAGATATATATGTAGATATTGACTGATTGATTGATTACAGGGAATTAGCTTACACATTATGGGATAGGGGATTGTTAAAGTCTTTACAAGGCTATCCTCATGTCTAAAGTTGAAGCCCAAAGTCCAAACAGCAGATAGTTGATAATGAAAGATTATGAGCAGCCTTGAATCTGATGAAGATTAGCTGAAACTCATGAGGATGGACTGAAACTTGTGTCTACTCTTATAGACTATGACCTTGGTGATGAGAGTATCCTGTAGAAATCAGGGCTCTTACTCATAAAGCTGAACACAAATATATGTAGCCAAGGAGTCAGAGAAAATAAAGGAAGATTGAGGGAGAATGCAGAGCAATTCTGTGTTAGTCTATTACTTCAAAACCAAAAACTAAGTGGCTTGAAACAACACACATTTATTACCTCATCATTTTGGGAGTCTTGACATAGTTTACCTGATTTCTTTGTTTTAGATTATCACAAAGATGTAATCCAGGTATTAGCTAGGTCTGTGGTTTTATCTAAGTTTCACCTGTGGAAGGATATGCTTCCCCATTCACATGATTGTTGGATGAATTCAGTTTCTTATTGTAGGACTGCAGTCTTCAGTTTCTTGCTGTCAACCAGAGGCTACCCTCAACCTCCTACATGGTGCCCTCAGTTTCTTGTATTGTGGGCCACCAACATCAAGCCAGCAAGAGAGAAAGACTACAGCAAGGTGAGTGCTATAATTTAAAGAAACAGGGGCGCCTGGGTGGCTCAGTCGGTTAAGCGGCCGACTTAGGCTCAGGTCATGATCTCGCGGTCCGTGAGTTCTAGCCCCGCGTCAGGCTCTGTGCTGACAGCTCAGAGCCTGGAGCCTATTTCAGATTCTGTGTCTCCCTCTCTCTGACCCTCCCCCGTTCATGCTCTGTCTCTCTCTGTCTCAAAAATAAATAAACGTTAAAAAAAATTAAAAAAAAAATAAATAAACATAACCATGTAATCACACACATGTAGTCATGAACATCCTATAAATTTTGCCACATTCTATTTGTTAGAAGAAAGTCACAGGTCCTACTCACACTAAAAGGAAGGGATCACTACACAAGAGCTTGAACACTAGGAGGTGGGAATCATGAGGAGTCATCCTAGAGTTTGTCTGCCACAGTTCCCCTTCTGACCCCCAATGATCCATGTTGCTCCAAATACATTGACACTCCCCCAAAGTCTTCAAGAGTCTCATCCCATTACAGCATCAGCAAATAGTCCAGAATCTCATCATCCAAATCAGGTCCGGGTGAAGATAAGACCTCTTGGAAGTGGTGCCTGGCATGTGGCAAAGTTTAATCCTGCCTTAAAATTAGGTTGAACACATTCTGAGGATCAGATGCAGAATTTTCTAAATTTCCTTAATGAGATCTTAGGGTGACTGACTATCTTATCTACTTAGGTTTGAGTTCCCAGAGAGTGGGACCCTTTGTACTTAATGTAACTTACTCAGCGACTTGCAGGTAGTAGGGGTTTATAATGTTGATCAACTAATGATCATACTTAAATAGTTGATTTTCTGATCATGGTCAAAAAACACAGTAGACTTGAAATTATAGCTACACTTCATCAGTCCATTTTCACTTAATACTTTATTATATTTTTCTTGAGTGGTTAATGTCTGCTATATACTAAATTTCTTCTCTAAAATTCAAATCCCAACCAAGGTTTAAATGATGAGAAAACATCATGCTCAGTTGATTGCTCAGAAGTGTCATTAAATTCTATATTTTGAAACATTTTTCTCTAAAGGTTCTGTGCCTCTTGCTGAAAGAAGGTATCAAATTAGTGTGACTTTGTATGAGAAATATCATTTCCTAGATTTGAAATGTCTTTCCCCAATTAGTCTACAAGTTATGTCAGTATCTAGAGAATAAGTATCACATACAGGCATGAGTTACATTATTCACTTCACTAATCATTTATTAACCCCAAATATACTTACTGAATGCTAACTCTGGGCCAAGGCTTGTGCTGAGCACTAGGGATATAGCAGTAAGTGGATCAGAACTCCTCCCTCATGGAGCTAGCATTGTAATAGAACAGAGAGACAATAAAAAAATGAACAAGAGATCATTTCAAATTGTGATGAAGTATATGAAAGAAACAATAAAATGCACTGAAATAGGGAAAAAATAATAAGTAATACTTATAGAGATGATGATTGAGAAAAACCACATAAAGACCAATATGTTGAATGAAGTCTCAAGGATCATAAAACATGAATCATATACTAAATGTGAATTGCTGGGCATTAGGTAGAAGCTCATCAAGCAAGAAGAAAAACATGTGCAAAGGCTTTAGGAGCAAGAAAGGTGCTTGGCTTGTTCATGGGACCAAGAAAAGGATAGTGGAACAGAGGAAGAGAGGCAGTGGCGTATTAGAAGATGAGTGGGAGAGGCAGGCAGGCACTGGACAGGACCTTACAGGTCACTGTGAAAGGTCTGACCTAAAGCAAGACAACATTGTCTCAAGATATTAAGCATAAGAACTTCCTGATTTAATTAACATTTAAAAATCACTATCTTCACCATATGGAAGAAAGTTAGAAAGTTATGAGTAGAAAAATGAAGACCACTGAGGAAGCTGCTTTAATAGTCCTATAGCTAGAGCTATGGAGACCTAGTGAAAAAAAAAAAATAGAAAGTTTTTATTCTTCTATGGACAGGGCTTGCTGATGGATTAATGAGGAAGAATGTAAGAGAAAGGGTGGGATTAGAGAGCATGTCTAGGTTTCTGGGTATGAGGTGAGTGGTGCTGGTGCCTTTAACTCTTTTGAAAAAGACTGATGGGCTGGGTAAGCTGGTGGGGTATCAAGTCCTGAGAAACAATTAAGAGTTCCAGTTAAACATGTTAAATTCAGGAACCATATAATAAATGCACAGGGAGATGCCAAAAAGGCAATTCTATATGCAAATTTAGACTAGTATCATAAAATAAAATTGGGCTAGATATACGTTCATATACATTCCTAAGTCACCAGCATTTAGATAGTATTAAATGTTATAAGAATAGATAAGATGTCTTTGCTTTACCTTTCCTAAGAGCAATGCTTCCTTCATTTTTGTATGAAATAGCACCTATACAAAATGATAAAACCTGGAAAGTACATTGTGGCAAGCTTGGGTAAATTGGGGCTACATGGAGGTTAGTAAAAATGCGTCCACTAATTTTCCTTGGCAGTATTTAATTATGGTAAGAGTCATATGTTGGTTTCACTGGGAAACCAACTTCGAGGGGGAGATTTGCATGCAGAAGGTTAATGGGGCATGTTTTGGGGATAAATACCTGCAAGGGAGTTAGGAAGGCAGAAATAGGTGGAAGATGAAGTGTGATGCATTAAACTGTGATGTGGTCCAGCAGAAGCCTGTGTCAATCGCACCTATAAAGAGCTTTGGAGCTGGAACAGCTTCTCAGAGTTTTTCCAAATTGTGGCAAGAAGGCTAGGCCTTTGTGCCCTCACATCAACTAGCTATTTGATGCAAACTCTCTCTGGGAAGAGGAAATAACCTTGGCCAAAGGAGCCCCCTTTGGAGAAGGATCATTTTTAAGGAAGGACTCAGCTAAGAATCTTCAGCAGGCAACACACGTGACAAAAGAATAGTCTTGGTAGGGGCAGGGAGGTCCTCAGGGGAGAAATAATATACCCACTAAAATAAAAGATTTAAATACAAAGTATCAGGAAGGTATTAATATTGAATTTTTATAAAACTTTCATAAAAATGTTTTCACATTTTTAATGAGAAGCTTGAGTATGCTTCTGTGGATGTAACTTTTTATATTAGGTTATATAATTGTAATTGTTACATGTAATTGCTTTTTAATGATGATCTCTTCAAATTATTCACAGTCACCCCTGATGAGAAACTATAAAGTTAGTGATAAAAATGTTAAATCATATTTTTTACAACTACAGAAAAGTTTTTCAAGCATTTAGATTTTATTTATATATTGTAAAATAGTTATTTTTCCCATTGACAAGTGTAGTGTTGAGTATTTGCATGAAATTATGAATGAATTTCAAATGCAGTTGAACTTCTGCCATGACAAAAATTTCAAAATAATGGTGAAGGTTTATTTTTCAAAACGTGAATCTGTTGTTAGTAGTCACCTGGCAGCTGGTTTGGTCATCTTGGAAAGGACAGTGGTGTGCCTGCAAGTGCTGTTGAAGCAGGTGCCCAGGTAGCAGAGCACATCGACCTATTAATCACAAAGCCCCACACCTGAGGGACAGTGGTACACACATTCTGAGCCCCATTCCATTGAAACCATCTTCCAAGAAGCCCAAATATGGCTGCTCACTGCAGGGAATGACCAAACAGTCCATGCCACCCCTGCCCTGAACAAATACTAAAACACTAATGGAATTACTATCTCATAGTATGTTTAAAAAGTTATTGAAAATTAAAAACATAATTTACTGTCCCTGTATTAAATAATACTGGGACAAAACACTAATAAAAAAAGCAAAAATTAAGTTGATTCTCATTATTTATGCAGTTGTGTTCTAAAATGTCTCTAAAATACAGAATTAGTGAATACTGAGTTGTTCCAAGGGAAAATACAGAGTTAGGTTCCTGCCAGCCTCTATTCACTACATTTGTAGAGACTGAGCAGTATATAACCTTATTTTATGTATGTTTCTGTTTGGAGATTGTATTCAATGTACACACACACACACACACACACACACACACACACACACACACCATAGTATCTACATAGTTGATTCATTAACATTGAGCTCACAGCCAACAGCACTATATCTCATGCCCAAGCAAAGGTTCTCTAACCCATGTATTTTCTCCATTAGGCACATCACAGCCTTGTTGTACTTGGGAACACGAGGCAGTACTTCAGCATCATGCTCGGGGGCCATTTCAAAGAGCCAAATCACCAATGAAAAGCACAAAAATATGAAAATGGTGGCACTAAATAGGCCCCCCCACACACACACAAGGCACGTGTTTATAATATGAGAGCAGAAACAAGAAGGGACATTATCGCCTTGTTCAACCTCAGCTGCTGTTGTCACTCTGCGCATGTCCACAAATGACCGTGAGAGCACAGGAAGAATTGATTTGGGGCATAGAAGCTCTAGCTAGTCAGTATATGTACAAATCCAGGAACTGTGAATAATGAGAGGCAACTGTACTTAGTCCTCAAAAATAAAACGTCAAATTAACTACAACAGTTTCCTATCCAGGCTCCCTGGCAGACCCTTACCTTGCTGGCCCACCAATCTAAAACTATGATGCCATAATCTTTGCCCAATTCTAGCCATTTCATCTTGAAGGCCACCTTCAGAATCACTCTGTCAAGGCCCTCTAATTTCTTATCCCTATCTTTTTTCTGTTTTGAGACACTACTAAGTTAGTGTTTTTCCTTAACGCAGTAAATCTAATAAATTTAGCTTTAATTGCTGGGCTGTTTATTTCTTTATGATGATGTTTTGATGAACCTGTAGTCAGCACCATTTTCTTCATAACACTGTTCCAGGAATACGTGGTCATAGCAAGTTTTTCTGTGGTCGGTGGGACCAGGAACCTCTAATGACATCTTTAAAATTATTTAAATCTAAATTGAATTGAAAACTGTGACATTTAAGTCCTCCCCTATATACACACACCTCTCTCAGTGAACAGTCACTGGAACAAGCTGTTGCCTCCCTTATTCTTTCTCTTTTGGTTTAAAGATGGAGACAATTAAAAGTACCTGTGGTGGAAAATTAAAATAGTGCTGAGCAATGGAGGCAATGTGCTTAATTACTGTGAGATGGCAGATAGATGGTAAATGATTCTTGTGTCAATTTGAAGACATCAGCACTCATATTTCTCACATGATATGGACTGTGACCTGATCTCACATTTATTCAATTAAGCCAAGGAGTAAAACTCCAAAATGTTTTTTTTCTTTTCACATCTGCCAAATCAGCAAGACTTTTTGATTTATTGCAATAATCATTACTCTTATCAGCACAAATTCCAAGGGTCGAGTAAAAGGTGAGGTGATCTCAAAATATTATATGAAAACTATAATAAGAATAAGGACCAAAAGTAAAGAGCGCAGGCTCTAGTCCTATTCCAACACTAACACCAGGCAAGTCACTTGTATTCTTGAGACCTTGGTTACTATATCTACACCTTAAAGAAATAGGATTAGGTATCACCGAAGTTTCCTTCATGTCAGACTTCCCATGATACATATTGGCATTTTATATGTCTCTCCTTGTATTCTTGGAGATTGCTTTTTATACATATCCACCTTCCAGAGAAAATATCCGGGTCTACTACAGCCTTCTTTTTTCATGGTCTAGGACTATGAAAACTAGAAAATCTGTCAAATGCAGGTGTTGATAATTAATCATTGTCAATGGGGGTCATGGGCATGCTTCAGAGATAACTAGAAATTTTAAGTCTCATGAGTTTTCGGATACAAAAATGTTCCAGTATCTTCAAGCTCAGTAGAATCTCAATAGAATGTCTGGTTTCCTCCATCCTTTGCTGCGATTTACAAATGAATTAACTGAGGCCAAGAGGAGGCAGCGTGAGGCCAGTCATCATTATTAACATTACTACCAAGGAAATAATTGGTTTTTATAAAAGAAATCACTTTAAGAACTAAATAATGTGATAATCATCTGGTTGGTCTGGCTGTCAGTTCCAGGAGAAGGGTAACAAGATTTTCGGTTAAAGGTAACGAAGATATTTTATTTCAGAGTAGAAGTTTTTGGACAAACAGAGAGTAACTGATAGTGTAACTCCTGGAGATGTTGACATATGCATCATCAAACAGCCCCTGCTTGAGAAGGCTATAACCAAGAACTAGTCATTTGGCTTGGAGAGGAAGAGTAAAAACAAATCTTAGGTACCATGTCCAAGGTCAATGCTCATGCCTACTCCTTCTCACAGGCTCCTTGTGTTCTTAGCCAAGTGTGAGGGCCTGACATCTGATTGCTGTGACACATTCCCACTCAAAAATAAAATATCTCTGTAACCTGGATGACACACTGAATTTTTGGCTTAAGAGCAATTTCTCTGCTCTAAATGGAACATTGTCTTTGGGACTAAAGTTCTCAATAAAAGATTCTATTAACTTGCAACTGCGCCCAATTTGTGAGTGTTTTGTGCCAGTTTAAACAAACAATTAGAGAAAATCAAAGGAAAGTGCCACCCAAAAAAGAGATTCCTGCTAACGGAGCCAATAGAGCATCTAAAATAGATATGGAAGGCTAAATGCCAGATACAGGTTGCAAATATTCAGCAGCAGCATTAAGGGCCCCTGGTGTTCATTTAAATTATGCCATGCAGTGAAATGCAATCACTTGCCATGAACAGACCTGTGTAGCACCAAAGCTTGATCCTTACTTTCACTGTTAGACATGGAAGAGGAACCTTTACCCTCGGGGCCCTTACCTCCTACATATATGGCTGCTTCCCACGCAGGGGAGAATCTATTTTAACCAGCTCACAAGTATGTCTCCCTTCTTTCCATCTAGTATAAATATCCTGGATTCTGAAAGAGACATAACTTTTATTTAGCAAAATTACTCTGGATTCTTAATAACTATCTGGGTGTTTGTGGTTTTTAGTTTCATTTTGTCTTTTTTCTTCCTCTCCATTTATTCTACACAGTCATTTGCATCCCACTTCCCCATTAGACAATCACAGGGAAGCTGGAGAGATCCCATCTGTGCTTTTCAGGGGGCGAAATCAAACAGCCCTGGGACAGGTGGAGCAGGCAGCAGGAAGGTGACCCCAGGCGCGCAGCAGGTGGGGTGAGCAGCACAGGAAATCAGCGGGCAGCAGGCAGTCTGAAGGGCAGAAAGGCCCATGCTACCTGCGTCTAGGCAGCAAATCAAGCAGAGGTTAGCAGGTAAGAAGGGTGACAGGAGGGCAGACCAGGCATGTGACCAATGGGGAGGGAAAAACAGAAGGCAATTAGCCAGGGGGAGAGGGCAGATGGAGGGCATCTGCCGACAATTATCAGGGGAAAGGGTAAGCAGGAGGGTAATAATAGGAGGCAGTTCTAAGGGGCAAGAGGACATTAGGCAGGTGATGTGCAACAGCAGTGAGAACACCAGGCATGCCTTACCTGGGAAAGAGCATTGATTGAGCAAAGAACCTTCCAATCCTTGGAGCAGGACCAAGCAATTAGTGGGGCAATAGGCAACCAAGCGGTGCACTCCGAAAATATGTGGTCTCCAGGGTCTGGATGTCTGTTTCAAGTTTCCACTCCAGGAAATATTTGTAACTACAGGCATTGATCCATTCTCTGAGGGACCTCAAAAAAGTGTTCTCTGGTGACAATCATGGAGAAAGTGGAGGCCAACTGCCCAGCAGACCACTAGCCTACCAGGTAAAATTTTAAGAAAAGGTGAAAATAAAGAGAAATTCCATTTTCTAGGTGTTGTTCGGGGGTCAGGATCTGTCAGACACTGAGATATATATATACATATATATATATATATATATATATATATATATATATATATATATATATATATATATCACAGATAAGATATATCTTATCCAATCCCATGGCAACTCTTGCATGCTGCTGTTACTGTGTTTGTTTTTAAGTCAAGAAAATCGAGGTCAAGAGACAATGTAGAGCTGGCCCAGGATCACATAGCTGGTAAGTGGGAGCAATGATTTCCATTTGAGCCTCTCTGACACTTCCATCTTTTATAACACAGTGGGTCTCAAGGATGGAAATATCTCTTCTGACTACTAGCAGATAGTATATTTCCATCCTTAAAGAAAAAAGACTTTGATTTTTGTTAAATATAAATTATTCCAAGAAAATACATATTACAAGGTAGTGGTTTTAATTTGAATAATGTACAGACCCTCATTAAAGATACAAAGAGCCTGGCATATCCTCATGTTCCAGAGGCCTCAATTCGGGTGGTAGCAGTAGAAACTGTAAAGAGGGTGTTCAGCAGCTCAATATGAAAAGTAGGCTCTTCAAAAACATACTGTATTGGTGATCTCTGTATCATGGGTGTCTCTGTTCTGCATGTTCATTGAGTCTTTGTATTGGTTAGGATGCTTTCATCTGCAATTCACAGAAAGCCCTGGTCAAGACTGACATTACTATTAGGACATTGATTTTGCATCACAGGGATTTCGGAGGTGGAAAATGATCCAGCACCTCTCTCACTGTTCTCTTGCTCTGCTCTGTTCTGCAGTGCCTTCCTCTCTAGCCCAGCAGCAGGTTGGACCTAGCAGCTCCAGCTGTTGCACTCACTAGTGATCTGCGCTGGAGAGAGAGATGAGGAACTGTCATATCTTGTGTCTTTTTCTTGGGAGTAAAGAAAAGGACTCAGAAACCCCTTAACCCAAGCACACTTTCCCATACAACTCATTGACCCCAAATAATTATATACCGGTTCCAAACCAGTTACCTGGAAGAGTTATGGGATTATCATGATGGATAATCCTATCAGGATCCACTCTTCCTCTGAGCTATGTCCTGAAAAAGGTAGATACCTGAACATAATGAACATTCTTTTAGAAATGAGGGGAAAGATGAATGCTGGGTAGGGAACTAAGAGTCTCTGCTCCAGTCCTCAATTAATGGTTATTGAAAAAACCAAATGACTAAATGTGAATAATCTCTGAGCAAGTTTGACTGGGAAAGGGAATGAAAGCATTGGATAGGAATTGTTTCTGGATCATTACTCATCCCACAGTGGCAATGTGACCTTGAACAAATCACTTCATTTCCTCAGCCTTGGTTTCCTCATTTGTAAAGTGGAGAATATAATACCTGCCCCATTTAACTCACAGGGTGTTATGAGAATTAAATATATATATGTAAATGCTTTGTGTATGACAAAGGGCTATGTAAATGTGAGGCATTACTATTATTAATATTCAGAATTTAATCAGCCCAGTTATTCCGTCTGTGAGAAAATATTTATTATTTTCGATGAGCAAAGCACAATTTAAGTGTGAGCTGTGGAGACCATGGAAAAAAGTAGCATCTAGGAAATATATAAAATTCACAGAGGAATCAAAATATTGCATGTCTAAGATTATATCATAGATAATTAAAAGAATAACATTAATAAATGGTGTCAGAAAATTAGGTGTACATTAGAAAAAAAAGTTAAGCTCCTACATCATATTTAAAAAACGGTCATCAATAGAATAAAAATCAAAATATGAAAATCTATTAAATATTTTGTGTTAGACAGAATATTAGAAAACATTTATTTTGAATCTCAGGGTGGGAAGGACCTTTCCAATTAAGTTTCAAAATCCTGAGGCTATGAGAAAAAAAAAGGATTGATGTAAATGAATGTGTGAAATTTTAAACATCTCACTGTAAAATATAAGCAATAAAAAAAGACAAATGACAATCCAGGATAAACGTTTGTAACATTTATAAGTTAAGGTATTAACATCCATGAAATACTTTTGAAAAAAACTAAAAAGCAATCAAATATAAAACTGCAACATTTTTGTAAAAGAGCATGAATTTCCAATAAAATATAAAGACTTGTTCATTCTAAGAAACAGTACAAAAAACTCTAAAAATTAAAATTAAATCACAACATAATACTACTTTGCCCACTATTGGCAAAATGATTTGGAGGCTTATAACCTATGGAACAAGTTGAGTATAGAGAAAGGACACATTCTGCCATGTGGGTGAGCTATAAACTTATTTAACTATTTTTGGAAGGCAATTTGTCAGTGTGTAACAAAAACTTAGGTACCCTAGTCATTGATTCAACAACTTACATTTTAAGGATCTATTCTGCATGAAGTATTCACAAATGTACACAAGAATGTATATAGCCACAATTCATTTAGTTGTGGGAACCTCAAAATAAGTTAAATATCTACTGACAGGATATTGTTTAAGTAAATGGCAGAAAAGATACATCATTTAATGCTACCATTAAAAATATTACAGATTTCCATGTAGTAATATGAAAAGATGTATAAAATGTATGGCCAAGTGACAAAATCAAACTAGAGAATTTAGGTAATCTATGATCATATTTTTTCCTTAAAAATACTGACATACATTTGCCTACACACATGCTGACTCTTGTGTTCTTGCTCACTCACTTGCTCTCTCACATGTACACGTGCATGTGCACACACACACACACACGCAAAGATAGTCAAAGGATTCCAAACAACAGAGTGAAAAGCATGATGCAATATTCTGAAAGAATTGGGAGGTGTCTCTAAAGGAAACAAATAGAGATTTTACACTTTGGTTTGATAACTCAGGTCTTACTTGCTCCATGGGCATGGACTGATTCCACCTCCTCTGGCACTGAATCTAACTGTAACTCCAGAATGACACATTATCTTCACATTTTCTAATGCTCGGTTTCCAGACCCTACTCTCAAAAACCTGCATGTTTAGACTACTGTTTTCAGGATGGTAAGACACTCTCCAGGAATGCGCCTATTCTATATGGTAGCCACTAGTCAGATGTAACCACGTTTGACACTTGAAATGTGACTAGTGGACAAAGACAGCAATTTCTCTGACATTGAGCATAGCAACATTTTTCTAGATATGTCTCCTAAGGCAAGGAAACAAAAGCAAACAAACAATTGGGACTACAACAAAATAAAAAGCTTTAACACTGCAAAGGAAACCATCAACAAAATAGAAAGGCAACCTATGAGTAGGAGAGGATATTTGCAAATGATATATCTGATGAGAGGTTAAAATCCAAAACATGTAACAAACTTATAAAAGTCAACACCAAAAAGTCAAATTAAAAAACAGGCAGTAGACCTGAATCGACATTTTTCCAGAGAAGACATTCAGATGGCCAACAGACCCATGAAAAGATGCTCAACATCACTTATGATAAGGGAAATGCAAATCAAAACCACAATGAGATATCACCTTAACACCTGTCAGAGGGAACAGTATCAAAAAGAAGAAATAAAAGTATTGGGTGAGGATGTGGAGAAAAAAGAACCCTAATGCATTGTTGGTGGGAATGTAAATTGGTACAGCCATTGTAGAAAACATAACGGAGTTTCCTCCAAAAATTAAAAATAGAAATACCATATGATCCAATAATTCCACTACTGGCATATTTACCCAGAAAAATGAAAATAGTATTTGAAAAGATATATGCACACCTATGTTTATTGCACCACTATTTACAATAGCCAAGATATGGAAGCAAACTAAATGTCCACTGATAGATGAATGTATAAAGAAGGTGTGGTGTGTGTGTGTGTGTGTGTGTGTGTGTGTGTGTGTGTGTAATGGAATATTATGCAGCCACAAAAAAGAATGAGATCTTGCCATTTATAACAACACGGATGGACCCAGTGGGAATTATGTTGAGCGAAATAGGTCAGACTGAGAAAAAATACCATATGGTTTTACTCACATGGAATCTAAAAAACAGAACAAATGAATAATCAAACAAACAAAAAGCAGACCCAGACCTATAAATACCAAGAACAAACTGATGGCTGCCAGAGGTTAGGGAAGTGAGGGACGGGCAAAATGGGGGAAGGGAAATGAGAGATACAGGCTTACAGTTATGGAATGAATAAGTTATGGGAATATGACCCACTATATTCATGAGAATATAGTCACTGATATTATAATAGTGTTTTATGGTGACAGGTGGCAGCCATACCTTTGGTAAGCATACCATAATGTATAGAAATGTTGAATCACTATGTCGTACACCTGAAAATACTGTAACATTATGTGTCAAGTATACTCAAAATATTAATATATATGTATAATATAATTAATAAACATATGTATACATATATGACTATTTGACACTTAAGTTTAATAACTCTCAGAAGGAGTATATTATTCATTACTAGCCATTATTTTGAGATATACTTTTTGCTTTGGTTATTATAATATCTCATCCCACTTTATGCTTCTAAGATCTACATCATAATAAGCAATAATATTGGAAATAAAATAGTCCTTTGTCCTGGGAGGAAAAAAAAGAGTAATGTGATTAGTGAAAACTAAGATATGCTATAAGTATAAATAAAAAATTTGCCATATTTCAAAGACTTATTTTGAAGAAAATAATTTAAAGCATCTCATTAATTATATACTGACTACATATAGAAATATTATTTTTGATATATTTGGTTAAATAAATATATATATAATTATTTTTTATTTGCTTCTTAACATGGCTACTAGAAAATTTTAAATTATACATGTAGCTTATATTTATAACTCACATTATATTTCTATTGGACAGTGCTGTTGTAGAGCCTACAATAATCTTTGTTTCCTCAAGAACATTTAGTTGGGAATGTGCCAATATATGGAGACTGTAAGATTCCTCCCCAGAATCCTACATTGCTCCCTTCACAGTTTCTATCACTTAAAACTGACACTCAAGTAATAAAGAGAAATAACCTTAGAATCTCTGAGTTGGGACATGGAAAGTAAGTATATGTCCATAATGAATCTGAGGTTTAATACTGAGTGATTGAGTTATGCCAGGGCCATTAAAAATAACAAACTAGGGGCGCCTGAGTGGCGCAGTCGGTTAAGCGTCCGACTTCAGCCAGGTCACAATCTCGCGGTCCGGGAGTTCGAGCCCCGCGTCAGGCTCTGGGCTGATGGCTCAGAGCCTGGAGCCTGTTTCCGACTCTGTGTCTCCCTCTCTCTCTGCCCCTCCCCCGTTCATGCTCTGTCTCTCTCTGTCCCAAAAATAAATAAACGTTGAAAAAAAAAAATTAAAAAAAAAAAAATAACAAACTAGAGGCACAGAGGGTTTCAGGCTAAGGCAACATGCTTGCTTTTAAACGGGATGAATGTGGAAAAGTGGATATGCCCAGCAAAAACTTGGAATGAGGAAATCAAACTGCAGATATGTTTCAAATGGTGACTTAGGAATGGAAGACATTCAGTCGGTGTCTGTTAGAAAACCATCTAATCAAATTGATTTTAAAATATTCTGTTATTAAAGCTTGCCAGAATTAATTCTGACTGACCTGTACTTAAAATAAAAGTGTTACATAATGCCAGATTTATATTTATCTTAACACATAAGTGTTATAAAAATTCTTAATAAGTAGCAAAATAAACAATAACAAATTCTGGGAATATGTATATTCCCAGAATGCCAATGATATACACTATTATTTTATAAAAAGTATAATTTTACATACTCATCCCCAACCACAATGTCATTTTTAATTTTTAATGAAATAATCAGATTTAATTTTTTATGTGCTTAGTGACAGATACTGTACTTGGGTGTGTGTGGTTAGGCAAGATAATCCAAAGCATCTATCACAAAACATCATATATATCAGGTTCGTAATAATTTATTGTTGAGTGAATACACAGATTAATCCCTTCAGAATTGGAAATTAGTCTTAAGATCATAAAAAAATTGTTAATTAATTATAGATTCATTTGCCTCAATTTCACAGTATTGCATCTTTGGTCCAGTATGCACTAAAACAGATCAGTAAATTATTTCATCCCAGAAGAGAATAATTCCTGTTGGAATGGGTGATGAATGTTAATGAAAAAGGGTAACACATATAGCTCCTGAGAATAACAAAAATTCCATACTTTTTCCCAACAAACCTGATTAAAAAATGGCCAAAAGCCATGAACAAATATCTCATCATAGAAGATTTACAGAAGGCAACCAAACATATGAAAAAATGTTCAACATAATATGCCATTACAAAATTACAAATTAAAATAGCAATGAGATACCATTATATGCCTCTATGATGGCTAAAATCCAAAATACTGACAACACTAAATGCTGGTGAGGATGTGAAACAACAGGAATTCTGGTGGAAATGCAAAATGATATATCCTCTTTGGAAAACAGTTTGGTATTTTCTTACAAAATTAAACATGCTTTTACCATAGGATCCAGCAATTGTGCTCCTTAGTATTTAACCAAAGAAGTTAAAAACTTAAGTCCACAAAACACCTGCACATTGATGTTTGTAGCAGATTTATAATAACTACCAAAACTTCGAATCAACCAAGGTATCTTTAATTAGGGGAATAGATTAATTCTGGTACATCCAAACAATGGAATATTATTTAGCACTAAAAAGAAATGAGCTTCTCAAGACGTAAAAGACATGAAGGAAATGTAAATGCATATTACTAAATGAAAGAAACCAATGTGAAAAGGCTACATACTATATGATTCCAACTCTATGTCATTCTAGAAAGGGCAAAACTATGGAAAGAGCAAAACAGTAGTTGCTTGGGTTAGGGAGAATGGAGGGATAAATAGGCAGAGCACAGAAGACTTTAGGGAAGTGAAACAACTCTATATGATACTATAATGGCAGATACATGTCATCAAACACTTATCAAAATGAATAGAAAGTACAACACCAGGGATAAACCCTGATGTAAACTGTAGACTCTGGGGTAATGGTGTGACAATGTAGATTTATCATCAATGTAAGAAATGTATTGCTGTGTTACAGGATGTTGATACTCGGGGAGATTGTGCATAGGTGGGAACTACAGATACATGGGAATTGTCTTTACTGTACACTTAATTTTGCTATAAACCTAAAGCTACTTTATAAAGTAATGATTAATTCAAAAACACAAACAGCAAAAAAAAAAAAAAAAAAAAAGTAAAACTGTTCCAGCTGAGATTGAGTAACAGACACCAGATTTATCTTCCTGCCTGAAACAACTAAAAAAACTTCATGTAATGTAGGAATCAATGATTCTGAAGATACAGAACATCAGGCAATGAAGGACATAGATCCTTGAGTGAATAAAAACAAACAAAATGTGCCGAATGACTTTCCCAACTTATTGCCTGAATAGAGTCTCTAGGCTATGATGCAGAAACAGTACAAGTTTGTGACATCTTTAATTTTTTTAATGTTTTTTTAAATTTCTTTTTGAGAGAGACAGAATGAGAGTGGGTTAGGGGCAGAGAGAAAGGGAGACACAGAATCTGAATCAGGCTCCAGGCTCTGGGCTGTCAGTACAGAGCTGGACACGGGGCTCAAACTCATGAGCTGTGAGATCATGACCTGAGCCAAAGTCGGACGCTCAACCAGCTGAGCCACCCAGGTGCCCCCAAGTTTGTGACATCTTTGACAAGGGATGCTTATAAAACTCCCCAATCCCTTAGTTCTCTCAATTCAACTAGAATGAATGGCAATTCAGCCAGGGAGAGACTGGCAAAGAAAACAACAAGTTTTGCTATCACTTACAGAGGAGGTTTCTACACATCTAAAAACCTAAGTGAAGCCCAAGTAAGATAACTCAAAGAGAATTAGACACATCATAGTTACACTGTTGAAATCGAGGACAAAGAGAAAATTTTGAAAGCACAAGAAAAAACAACAACACATCATGTACAATTATACAATATAATTAATGGATGAATTTATGCCAGAAATAATGGAGGCCAGGAAGTACTACAATGAGAAATTAAAAATGTTTAAATAAAATGTCAACTAAGATTCTATATTCAGCAAAACTATTCAAAAAGAAGGTGAAATAAATACATTCTCAGATAAACGAAGACTCAGAGAATTCATTGCTAATAGGCCTGCTTGTAAGAAACACTAAAGGAAACCCTTTAGCCTGAAAGAAAGTAACACTAGACAGTATCTCTCATCTGGGGAAGAAGTGCAGACAGCCAGAAAAAATAAACACATGTATAAATATAAAAATCTATACATATATATTTTAATCAAAAGTCTATCAAAATAAAACACTCTTGTTTTTTAAAAATATATTTTTGTATAAAAACATAACAACATATTGTTGGAATTAGATATAGATATATCTATACATCAATATCTATGACATATAGATATATGACAATACTAACACAAAGGGGAAGAAAAGGATCTATAATGAAGCAAAGATACTTTATTTTACTGGAATCACATTTGTATTATTCTAAAGTAGATTATGATCAGTTGAGATACATATTGTAATCCTTAAAGCAACCACTAGGACAATAATTTGAAATAATAATACAATCAAGAGAGAGAGTAAATGGTAAAGTATAAAAAATATTTATTTAACACAAAAGATAGTAGTAAAAGAAAAACAGTTGAACATTAGAAAAAAATGATAAAAATGAACTTAAAAAGTAAGATGGCAGGTATAAATCCAACTACGACAATAGTTACATGAAATTTAAATGTACTAAATCCAATAAACAAAAGGCAGATTGTCAGATGGAACAAAAACAGACCTAACTATATGCTGTCTATAAGAGACACATCTTACATTAAAAATCACAAATAAATAAAAAGTAAAAACATATAAAAAAGGAAAAAACATGAAATCAGTAACTCTATGGCACCTATAGCCATATCAATACTACACAAATAGACTTGAATACAAGAAATATTTCTAGAAAAGAAAATATGTATTTCATAATAATCAAAAAGTATCAATTCATCAGTAAGATATAACAGTTATAAA
Source organism: Leopardus geoffroyi (assembly GCF_018350155.1). NCBI lineage: Eukaryota > Metazoa > Chordata > Mammalia > Carnivora > Felidae > Leopardus > Leopardus geoffroyi. Next base: position 61,867,935 of record NC_059339.1, read on the forward strand.
TATTTATACACTTAACCCTAGTGCCCCAAAACACATGAAGCAAAACTTTGTAGAATTGAAAGTGGAATTAGTGAGGGGGCCAAGATGGCAGAACAAGATGGAAGTTTTCTTGCATCTCGTCCCCGAAATGCAGCCAGATCAACACCAAACCATCTTGCACACCTAGAAAACTGATTTGAGGATTAACACAACAATTTGTACAATTTGAACCACAGAACTCAGCAGGTATGCAGCATGGAGAGGTGAACTGAGGGAGAAAGAAGTCATGGAGGAAAGGGAGCTATTTTTGCTTTTGGAAGGGGACAGAGACAGGGAGAGTATGGGAATAGCACTCCCTCCCCAGAAACAGCTGGAGAGAAAAGGGAAGAGCAGAAACAGTTACAGGGGACTGAACAAAAAAAGGAGAAAGGAGAAAGGAGAGGGTTTAAATTCCGTTAAGACTCTATAAACAGGGAGACCACAGAGTCTGAATCTCTGCAGGTCGATACCTGGTGGTGCTCTGGTGGGAAGGGCAAATCCCCAGGAGCAGAGTGCAAGGTCTGAAGAGTCCTCTGGCCACACAGGGAGAGGTGGTTTCCCTACTGGGAGGACATTGGGTAGAGGCTATGCAACCTCCCCACAGGCAAGGGTACCAGCAGACCCCGGAGATCAGCCACATTCACTGGTATTGGAACAAGGACATTGGGGGTGAAGCCTGGTACCAGATGTGTGCTGTGATTTGCCATAGTCCCTGAAACACTGGTTATACAATCGCAGACACTTTTTCTGGGGCAGACTGGCACCCAGCTGCAGTATGCAGGACATTGGCAGCAGTATTCATGCGAATGTTCCTGGGGGTAGGTCAGCATCCAGCCACTGCTCAGGGAAACCCTCCCCCAGAGGGTCTGAGCAGGTCAAGGCTGGATTCCCTCAGAAGTGAGGGGTTGGGAAACACAGACTCATCTGAGATAAAACTCAGGAGGGAGGTGGCGGCTGGCAGCTTGGTTACAGACAGTGTAGAAGCAGGGAGTGGACAGAAGCCAGAGACAAAGGAGGGGTGCCTGATTGCCAGTCAGGAAGAACACAGAGTTATGAAACTAGATACTGGGTAGCTGGGTGATGCCATTTTCACACCTCCAATGCATACACATACACACCTACAAGTGCCACAACAATCCATCCCAGTAAGCTAAGCAGCGCCATCTAGTGGAGAATGAAGCCATTACACTAAACTGCACCCAAACAAGCCAACTGTGCTCCTGAGGAACACCATGAGTCTCTACACCTGCTTAGCTTACAGATTATAAAGTGCTTCATATTTTGACTTCTAGGGGAACCTGGATGTAATTTCAATCGTATTTCATTCTGTTTGCTAGTCCATATATTTATTTTTTTCCTTTTTCTTTTCTTATTCTTGAATACAGAAAGAAAACAATTATTTTTATCTTATGTTTTTATATAAAAATATTTTTCTTTAATGTTTTTCTACTATATTTTTCAGTTTTTTGTTAATTTTTTAAATTCTATTTTACTTTCATCAACTCATTTTATTATATTTTATTGTATTCATTTTTTCAAATTTTCAAACATTTTCCTTTTTTCCCTTTTTTTTCTTTTCTTTTCTTCCCCTTTTCTATCAAGCTTCTTTCAACAACCAAACCAAAACACACCTAGGATCTAGCATCATTTATTTGATTTGTTTGTGTTGTTTTTAATTTTTTCTTTTTTTTTTTTTTTTTACTTTATTAATTCCTTTCCTTCCTTCAAAATGATGAAACGAAGGAATTTACCCCAAAAGAAAGAACGGGAAAAAAATGACAGCCAGGGACTTAACACTTATACAAGCAAGATGTCTGTACCAGAATTTAGAATCACGATAATAAGAACACTAGCTGGGGTTGAAAATAGATTAGAATCCCTTTCTGTGGAGATACAAGAAGTAAAAGCTAGTCAGGATGAAGTTAAAAATGCTATAATTGAGCTGCAATCTCAAATGTATGTCACAGCAGCAAGGATGGATGAAGCAGAGCAGCAAGTCAGCGATATAGAGGACAAACATGGAAAATAATGAAGCAGAAAAAAAGAGGGAGACTAAGGCAAAATAACACGATATAAGAATTAGAGAACTCAGTGACTCATTAAAAAGGAATAACATCAGAATCATAGGGGTCCCAGAAGATGAAGAGAGAGAAAAAGGGGTAGAATTGTTATGTGGGGAAATAACAGTGCAAAACTTTCCTAACCTGGGGGAAGACACAGACATCAAAATCCAGGAAGCACAGAGGACTCCCATTAGATTCAACAAAAACTGACCATTAACAAGGCATATCATAGTCAAATTCACAAAATACTCAGGCAAGGAAAGAATCATGAAAGCAGCAAGGAAAAAATAGTCCTTCACCTACAAGGGAAGACAGATCAGGTTTGCAGGAGACCTATCCATAGAAACGAGGTAGTCCAGAAAGGAGTGACAGGAAATATTCACTGTGCTGAATTGGAAAAATATGCAGCCAGGAATTCTTTATCCAGGAAGACTGTCATTCAAAATAGAAGAAGAGATAAAAGGTTTCCCAGACAAACAAAAACTAAAGGAGTTCATGTCCACTAAACCATCCCTGCAGGAAATTTTAAGGGAGACTCTCTGAGGGGAGAAAAGATGAAAAACAAAACAAAACAAAAAGACCAAAAGCAACAAAGATAAGAAAGAACCAGAGAATACCACCAGAAACTCCAGCTCTACAGGCAACATAATATAATAAATTCATATCTTTCAGTACTCACTCTGAGATTTCAATACCCCACTCCCAGCAATGGACAGTTCATCCAATCAAAAAATCAACAAGGAAAGAATGGCTTTGAATGACACACTGGACCAGATGGACTTAACAGATATATTCAGAACATTTTATTTTATTTTAATAAATTTTACTTTATTTTAAAGCAGCAGAATATACATTCTTCTCCAGTGCACATGGAACGTTCTCCAGAATAGACCACATACTGGGATATAAATCAGCCCTCAACAAGTACAAAAAGATCAAGATTATACCTTGCATATTTTCAGACCACAATGCTAAGAAACTCAAAATCAACCACGAGAAAAAAAAATTTGGAAAGATAACAAATACTTGGAGACTTAAGAACATCCTCCTAAAGAATGAATGAACTAACCAAAAAGTTAAAGAGGAAAATAAAAAATACATGTAAGCCAATGAAAATGATAACACCACAGCCCAAAACCTCTGGGATGCAGCAAAGATGGTCATAAGAGGGAAGAATACAGCAATCCAGGCCTTCCTAAAGAAGAAAGAAAGGTCTCAGATACACAACCTAACCTTACACCTTACAGATGTGGAAAAAGAACAGCAAATAAACCCAAAACCAGCAGAATACAGGAAATAATAAAGATTAGAGCAGAAATTAATGCTATTGAAACCAAAAAAAAAAACAGTAGAACAGATCAATGAAACCAGGACTGGTTCTTTGAAAGAATTAACAAAATTGATAAACCTGAGCCAGTTTGATCAAAAAGAAAAAGGAAACAACCCAAATAAATAAAATCAAGAATGAAGGGGAGAGATCACAATCAACACAGCAGAAATACAAACAATAATAAGAGATTATGAGCAATTATATGCCAATAAAATGGGCAATTTGGAAGAAATGGGCAAATTCCTAGAAATATATAAGTACCAAAACTGAAAGAAGAAAGAATAGAAAAGTTGAACAGACCAATAACCAGTAAAGAAATCGAATTATTAACTAAAATCTCCCAAAAACATGAGTCCAGGGCCAGATGGCTTTCCAGGGGAATTCTACCAAACATTTAGAGTTAACACCTATTCTTTTGAAGTTGTTACAAATAATAGAAATGGAAGGAAAACTTCCAAACCCATTCTAGAAGCCAGCATTATCTTGATTCCAAAACCAGACAGAGACCCCACTAAAAAGAACTATAAACCAATTTCCCTGATGAACATGGATGCAAAAATCCTGAGCAAGATACTAGTCAATCAGATCCAACAATACATTAAAAGAATTATTCACCATGACCAAATGGGATGTATACCTGGGATGCAGGGCTGGTTCAATATACTCAAAACAATCAATGTGATACATCACATCAATAAAAGAAAGGACAAGAACCACATGATCCTCTCAATAGATGCAGAGAAAGCATTTGGCAAAATACAGTATCTTTTCTTGATAAAAACCCTCAAGAATGTAGGGATAGAAGAATCATACCTCAGGATCACAAAAGCCATACATGATAGACCCACCACTAATATTATCCTCAATGGGGAGACACTGAGCGCTTTCCCCCTAAGGTCAGGAATACAACAGAGATGTCCACTCTCACCATTGATATTCAACATAGTGTTGGAAGTCTTAGCATCAGCAGTCACACAACACAAAGGAATAAAAGTCATTGAAATCAGCAAGGAGGAAGCCAAACTTTCACTCTTTACAGATGACACGATACTCTATATTAAAAACCAAAAAGATTCCACCAAAAAACTGCTAGAACTGATTTATGAATTCAGCAAAGTTGCAGAATATAAAATCAATATACAGAAATTGGTTGCATTCCTATACCCCAACAATGAAGCAACAGAAAGAGAAATCAAGGAATTGATCCCATTTACAATTGCACCAAAAACTGTAAAATACCTAGGAATAAACCTAACCAAAGAGGTAAGAAATTTATACACTGAAAAGTATAGAAAGCTTATGAAAGAAGTCAAAGAAGACACAAAAATATGGAAAAATATTCCATGCTCCTGGACTAGAAGAACAAATATTGTTAAAATGTCAATACTACCCAAAGCAATCTACATATTCAATGCAATCCCTATCAAAATAACACCAGCATTCTTCACAGAGATAGAACAAACAATCCTAAAATTTGTATGGAACCAGAAAAGACCCCAAATAGCCAAAGCAATCCTAGAGGCATCACAGTCCCAGACTTCAAGATGTATTATAAAGCTGTAATCATCAAGACAGTATGGTACTGGTACAAAAACAGAGACTCAGATCAATGGAACAGAATAGAGAATCTAGAAATAGACCCACACACGTATGACCAACTAATCTTTGACGAAGCAGGAAAGAATATCCAATGGAATAAAGACAGTCTCTTCAGCACATGGTGGTGGGAAAACTGGACAGCAACATGCAGAAAAATGAACCTGGACCACTTTCTTACACCATACACAAAAATAAACTCAAAATGGATGAAAGACCTAAATGGAAGACAGGAAGCCATCAAAATTCTAGAGGAGAAAGCAAACAACAGCCTCTTTGACCTCGGCCGCAGCCATTTCTTACTCAACATGTCTCTGGGGGCAAGGGAAACAAAAACAAAAATGAATTATTGGGACCTCATAAAATAAAAATCTTCTGCACAGCAAAGGAAACAATCAGCAAAACTAAATGGCAACCGACAGAACGGGAGAAGATATTCGCAAATGACATATCAGATAAAGGATTAGTATCCAAAATCTGTAAAGAACTTACCAAACTCAACATCCAAAAAAAAAAAAAAAAACAATCCAGTAAAGAAATGGGCAAAAGACATGAATAGACACTTCTCCAAAGAAGACATCCAGATGGGTAACTGACACATAAAAAGATGGGCAACATCACTCATCATCAGCAAAATGCAACTTAAAACCACAATGAGATACCACCTCACACCAGTCAGAATGGTTAATATTAACAACTCAGGCAACAACAGATATTGGTGAGGATGTGGAAAAAGAGGATCTCTTTTGCACTGCAGGTGGGAATGCAAACTGGTGCAGCCACTCTGGAAAACAGTATGGAGGTTCCTCAAAAAATTAAAAATAGAACTACCATATGACCCAGCAATTGCACTACTAGGTATTTATCCAAGGGATACAGGTGGGCTATTTCAAACATGCACCCCAATGTTTATAGCAGCACTATCAACAATAGCCAAAGTATGGAAAGAGCCCAATGTCCAATGACAGATGAATGGATAAAGAAGATGCAGTGTATATATACAATGGAATGAAATCTTGCCATTTGCAACTATGTGGATGGAACTAGAGGGTGTTATGCTAAGCGAAATTAGTCAGTCAGAGAAAGACAAATAACATATAACTCCACTCATATGAGGAATTTAAGATACAAAATATATAAACATAAAGGAAGGGAAGGAAAAATAATATAAAAACATGGAGGGGGACAAAACATAAGAGACTCTTAGATATAATGAGCAAACTGATGGTTGCTGGAGGGGTTGTAGGAGGGGGGATGGGCTAAATGGGTAAGGGGCATTAAGGAAGACACTTGTTAGGATGAGCACTGGTTGTTATATATAGGGGATGAATCACTGAAATCCAGTTCTGAAATCATTTTTGCACTATATGCTAACTAAGTTGGATGTAAATTTTTTTTAAAAAGAACATAAAAAAAGAAAGTGGAATTAGATAATTCAAAAATAAGTTTTAAACCTAAATAATCCACTCCCAAAAATGAATTGAACAACTAGACAGAAGATAAACAAGGATAAAGAACAACACTATAAAATCAAGACTTAACAGGTATTTATAGAACAGTATACCTAACAACAACAGAATACACATATTCTCAAGTCTCCAGGATAGACTATATTTTATGCCATTAAAAAACTTCAATAAAGGACTAAAATCATACAAAGTGTATTCTCCAACTACAATTAAACCAGATTGGAAATCAGTAACAGAAAGAATATTAAGAAACTCAGAAATACATGGAAATTAATCAACACCCTCTTAAATAACCAATAGGTCAAAGAATAAATTGTAAAACTAATTAGATTGAAAACAAAAACACAACATGTCTAAATTTACAAGATGCACCTATAGCAGTGCTTAGAGGAAATTTATAGGTTTACGTTCCTACATCAGAAAATAAGAAAAGTCTCAAAGCAACAGCTTAAATTTCCACCTTGAGAAACTGAAAAATGAAAATCAAATTAAAATCAAAGCAAACTGAAGAGGATATAAGGAAATTATAGATTAGAATGAAAAACAGTAAAATCAAAAGAAGAAATAAACAAAACCAATAACTTAATCTTTTTAACAAAATCAACAAAGTTGATAAACATTAGTCTATATTAAACATGAAAATAAGAGAGAATAAAATTCCCAAATTAGAAAAGAAAGCAAGAACATCACTACCAAAACATTCAAAATTAAACACATTTAAAGAATATTATGAACAACTTTATGGCAACAATCTAGATAATGTAGACAAGATATAAATTTATTTGTACTTCCTAAAGCAGTCATTAAGAAAATATAAAAATTTTAAAAAGGCAATAGAATTAGAACCGTCTACTAAACAATTATTTATTTAACATGAAGGAAGATAATCAAAGAGAAACAGAAGAATATTTTTGAAGTTAGAAAAATAGAAAACAAACTACAAAATTACCAAAATTGGCTCAAATGAATTAGACATTTTTAAGATAATTATAATAACAATTTTTTTAATTTAATAGTAATTAAAATTTCCCTACCAGAAAAAGCTCAAGCTCATATGGCTTTACCAGTAGATATTAACAAACTTCCAGAAATTAGAGGGAAAAATAATGCTTCCCAGATCATTCTATGAAGCTAGCATTACCCTGAAATGTAACCAAGACAAAGATATTAAAAGAAAATAAAGTAACATGCCAACTTAGATGTCAAATACTCTTCAGCAAAACATAAGCAAACGAAATCCTTCAATATATGAAAAGAACTATGCACCATGACTTAGTCAGATATATCTTGGAATGCACAATAGTTTAACATCCAAAAATCAATTAATGTAGTATACTATGTTAGTAGAATAAAGGGCAAAATCCATATGATCATCTTAATAGACATACACACACCAGCTAACACAATCAAACACCTATTTATGATAAAAACTTTCAAACAAGTAGGGAAAGAATGGAACTCCCCAACCTGATTAAGCAGACTTTAAAAAAAAAAAAAAAACCTACAGTTAACATTATTGGTAGAGGACAATTCTCCACTTGAGATCAAGAGCCTAAATGTCCATCAACCGATGAATGGATAAAGAAATTGTGGTTTATATACACAATGGAATACTACTTGGCAGTGAGAAAGAATGAAATATGGCCTTTTGTAGCAATGTGGATGGAACTGGAGAGTGTTATGCTAAGTGAAATAAGTCATATAGAGAAAGATAGATACCATATGTTTTCACTCTTATGTGGATCCTGAGAAACTTAACAGAAGACCGTGGGGGAGGAGAAGGAAAAAAAAATTGTTAGAGAGGGAGGGAGACAAACCATAAGAAACTCTTAAAAACTGAGAATAAACTGAGTATTGTTGGGGTGTGCGAGGGAGGGGTGGCTGAGTGATGGGCATTGAGGAGGGCACCTGTTGGGATGAGCACTGGGTGTTGTATGGAAACCAATTTGACAATAAATTTCATAAAAAAAAAAAAAAAAGAATAAGACCAGGATACCTGTTCTCACTACTTCTATTTATAATTATCCTCAAGTTTCTAGCAAGAGTAATAAAACTAACAAAAAGAAATAAAAGACATCCATATTTAAAAGGAAGAAATAACATTGCCTTTATTTGCTATTGACATCATTGTCTCCATAGAAATCCCACAGAATCAAGACAAAAATATTGTGGGATAAAAGAACAGGAACCAAAAACAACTTTATTTTTATATGATAGCAATGAACAACTGGAAATTAAAATTTTTAAAAACTATTTACAATAGCATAAAAATATAAAAATCTAGGAGAAAACCTGAAATATGTGAAAGACTTACAAACTAACACCTATAATATACTGTTGAAATAAATTAACAAAGATCCAAATAAATGGAGATATATGTCAAATTCATGGATTGAAAAATTCAATTGTTATTGTTAATATGTTAATTCTTACTAAACTGATCCATATACTCGGTGCAATCCCAATGAAAATCCTGGCAGGCTTTATTTTAAATATATTTCTTTTAATTTTAATTTAGAGAGAGAGCGCACAAGCATGGGAGAGAGGCAGAGGCGGAGAGAGAGAGAGAGAGAGAGAGAGAGAAAGAGAAAGAGAATCTTAAGCAGGCTCCACACTCAGTGCAGAGCCTGACACAGGTCTGGATCCCACAATCCTGGGATCATGACCTGAGCCAAAATCAAGAATGGGATGTTCAACCGACTGAGACAACCAGGCGTTCCAGGCTTTATTTTTAAAATTACAACTTGATTTTAAAATCCATATGTAAATATAGGGTTCCTAGAATAATCAAAATTACTTTGAAATGAAACAAAAGAACAAAACTGGAGGACTTACCTGACTTTAAGAATTTAAGACAGTGAATTATTAGACAGAAAAAATAAATCAGTGGGAAAAAAACAGTCAATTCAGTGGAGACATGATAGTGTTTTTTAAAAAAGCTGCTGGATCAACTGGATATCCATACATAAAATACAAACTTTTTTTAAGTTTATTTATTCTGAGAGAGAGAGAGAGAGAGAGAGAGAGAGAGAGAGAGTGCTCAAGAACACACACGAGCTGGGAGGGGGAAAGAGAGAGAGAGAGAGAGAGAGAGAGAGAGAGAGAGAATCCCAAGCAGGCCCCTTGTTGTCAGCATGGAGCCTGACAAGGAGCTCAAACCCACAAACTGTGAGATCATGATCTGAGCCGAAACCAAGAGTTGGAGGCTTAACCAACTGAGCCACCCAAGCACCCCTAAAAATGTGAACTTTTATCTATACCTTGCTCCATATAAAATATATGTATAATAAGAAAACAGACAATCCTCTGAAAAATGCAGTAATACATTTTAACATGTATCAAAGAAGATACAGAAATAAACACATAAGCTATACTTAACATCATTATTCATTAAGAAAATTGAAATTGAAATCAAAATTAGATGCTATTTCACATGTTAGAAGATCTAATTCAAAGACTGACCATATCAAGTGCTGCAAAGATCTGAATCAACTAGAACTCTTATAAATTGCTGGTGGGTTTATAAAATGCTATAACCCCTTTGTATAACCTCTGTGATTTCTTAAAATGTTAAACATACAGCTACCATATAACTCAGCTACACCACTTCTAAGTATTTACTGCAGAGAAATAAAAAACATATGTTTTTAGAAAGATTTTAGGTTCTTAATAGCTTTATTTGTAATAGCCCCAAACTAAATCATCCCAAATGTCCATTAACAGGTGACTAACCAAAAGGTGGTATATCTATCTACTAAAATACTATTCAGAAATAAAATAAATGAAGTATTGATATATCTAAAGACATTGGTGAACCTCAAAATAGTGAGGTTAAGTGAAAGAAACCCCAAAACAATGAAAAGGTACATCCTACACAATTCTGTTTATATAAATTTCTAGAAAATGGAAACCATAGGGAAAGAAAGTAGATGAGTTGTTGTCTGGGGGTGGAGGATTAAGGAGGGGCAGGAGAAAGGGATTACCAAAGGTCACAAGGAGACGGGAGGTGATGAATATGTTTGCTATCTTGATTTCACAGGTGTATGCATATATTAAAAATTATCAAATTGTATACTTCAAATATGTACCCTTTATTTTATGGCAATTATACCACCATAAATCTGTAACACACACACACACTAGAGAGAGAGAGAGAGAGAGAGAGAGAGAGAGAGAGAGGTGAGTATTTCATTCACATAATCATCACGCACAAATTTGTTCTTCAAAGGTAGAAAAACTAAGGACCAAAGCAAAAAAACAAAACCAAACAAAAAAAAAAACACCCTGCATATCTAACAGAAATAGAGATAGAAATGGAGAAAGAGAAACATAATAGGTATATTTAGTTTTTATGTAGTACATATTACTGAAGTCTTTCTGTCCTTTCTTTGATCTCTCTTAAAAGTCATTGGGATAAGTTCAGTTAACTGGAAAACCCTAAATTTAGTGAGGTTCTCCAGCTGCGGGAGTTGTATTGCTGTGACCCAGAGCTACCATAAACTACTGCACTGTACAAAGGTAAACCTGGTTTTACTTCAAAGATGGATTAAAATATGAGATGTAAAATAATATCCATTTCTTTTTTTAAAAAAAATTAAGGTTTATTTATTTTTGAAAGAGAGAGAAAGACAAAGCATGCGCTGGGGAGGGGCAGAGAGAGAGGGAGAAACAGAATCTGAAGCAGGCTCCAGGCTCTGAGCTGTAAGCACAGAGACCCACGCGGGGCTCAAAGTCACAAACTGTGAGATGATGACCTGAGCTGAAGTCAGACACTTAACTGACTGAGCCACCCGGCCACCCCAAAGCAATATCCATTTCTAATGTATCAGAATATTTGGATATAAAATATATTACTGTAATTAGCATAATGAGTGACTGCTTCTAATTTATCTTACTCTATACTTGCTGAGAGGGAGAGACACCTGTCATCAGAAATTGGTAGTTTATCCTTGGGATTTTAATGATTTTTGAGGATGTCCTTCATTACATCTTTGGATCTTCATTTCTCCATTTGTATACTCAGGTCATGGAGGTATTTCCAGGCAGCCAGGATGTGGTAGGATACTAAATTGCTTGATTACTCATTGTGATCTTTGGCACAAGCACAAAGCATTATTGTTGTTAAATATTATTAGCTAGGGTATGGTGCTGAACTGATAATTACTTCAAGGAACACTTCATAAAATGCTAACTGTAAAGTGTACATAAATTTATATATCCATTAATATCAAACCTGCTATGAACAAATATTTTGGAAGACTGCCAACATTATGCCTTTTAGAGTGTTGGTAAATTTCAATTTATATTCAAACCCAGCCCCTCAATTCCTCACATTCAACTCTCTTCCATACTAATTTAAGTTCTTTGGGTTGAATAAAACACATTTATTTACTTCTTCCATGAGAAGGATAACAGCTTATGACACAGTATGAGGAGAAAAAAAAACCCTACTACTACAGTTTAGTTGTGGTAGCTTTATATTGTAGTGTTTGGTAAGAAAGAAATGATTGTAGAAATCAGGGAAATTGGGAGTTAGAATTTGGGAAAATAAAAAAAAAGAATCAAATATTGCTATGTTAACAGAACTGGTCACACACGTATTGTTGAATTTGACAAAAACACTGTTTATCAGAAATCAATTTTATTGTCATTTCAGAATGCATATCAACAACTCTGCAATCAGAATTGTGAGGGGTCGATATGAGGTAGGAAATGTGGTCCCCAGCATCAATACACACAAGTGTTATACACATATCCCTGTATGTGATCCAGAGGTAAACTGTCTCATTTATCAACCAATTAAGGAAGCCCTGGTACCTACTGGGCCATTCGAGTCCCCAGACCAATTTGCCTACCTTCACCTCCTTTTTATTCTGAAGACTTCCAATTCAACAGAAAAATTAAAAGGCCAATATAGTGATTATGTCTATACTCAATACCTGAACCCACTAATTGTTAACATCTTGCAACATTTGCATGCACTCTCTTGGTCTCTCTCTCTCCCCCTCTATTTACAGAAGCATTTGAATATAAATTGTATACATTTCTAAGTCTTATTACATGTTCTGAACAGGAGGAGTTACATTTAGCCATTGATATCAAATTTCATCATCCCCCCCGAAAAATGAGTGAAGTTTAGATTTTTTAAAGGCTAATTACATGTGGACACACCTTTAGAAACCCACATAAAGAGACTTCAGGCTGGGCATGCACAGAATTTCCTTCTCAATCTTTGCTCTCCAGATGGGCACCTAGAATAGGAATGACCACATACTTTATTTCCTAAACCAGGACATTTCTGATAGTGAATAGAAGCACTGTTAATAATTACTTCCAGAGAACAGGTGAAAACAAACTTCCTCAGGAATACTGGGACTTTTGGACAGTCTACCTTGAGCATACATTGTAGGTACAATTGCTGAGGAGTAACTTGGGTACTAACTTGGGTGCTTAAATTCTCTCTTAACGGACACAATCCCAGAGGACAACACACTTCTCGACCAGGTGATGAATGTAGGACATAACTCCTATGTGATTAACTCTCCAAACAGTGTAGACTAACCTTTTGGTCTCAAAAAAAGAAAGAAGGAATTTATTCACTTAAGATAAATGAATCCAATACAAATGGGATACAATTTATGTCAGCTGTAGTCAGGGCGATGCTCAATAAGTGACTAAGCTGGACTTGTCAGAAACTCAAACTCTACTACTGCTGCCAAGTCTCCAAAAATTTTTTCATGTCCCTTAGACGGTAGTTTGAGAAAGGATCAAAAGTCAGGTACCTGATTGTTGGGCAACACAAGAGTCTTTTTCCCTAAATTGGGCTTCTCAAAGGAAAGTGTTTATGCAAATCTAGTTTGATTTCTCCATCTGAATGCAACTGTGCAAGTGAAAATGACCATTTCCTCTCATGCACTGTCTGGTCTGGGTATAATGTAAATCATTCTTTTTATCAGTAGCTAGCATATATGAACATGTAGTTTGTTACTAGAAAAAAGAAATAATATCAAAATAGGTAAAAATTCACCAACATCGAAGTATCATTAGAAAGGACAGGGTTAAAGGGAGCTTGGGTGGCTCAGTTAGTTAAGTGTCTGACTCTTGATTTCAGTTCAAGTCATGATCTCATGATTCATGAGATCAAGCCCCGTGTCAGGCTCTGCACTGTCAGTGTAAAAACATAAAAGATATAGGTATTTTAAAATAATCTAAATCCTGGGGTGCCTGGGTGGCCCAGTTGGTTAAACATCCAACTTCAATGCAGGTCATGATCTCATGGCTAGTGGGTTTGAGCCTCACATCGGGCTCTGTGCTGACAGCTCAGAGCCTGGAGACTGCTTTGGATTCTGTGTCTCTCTCTCTGTCCCTCCCCTGTTTATGCTCTCTCTCTCTCTCAAAAACTAAATAATAAAAAAATTAATAATTTTTTTTTAAATTTTTTTCAACGTTTTTATTTATTTTTGGGACAGAGAGAGACAGAGCATGAACGGGGGAGGGGCAGAGAGAGAGGGAGACACAGAATCGGAAACAGGCTCCAGGCTCTGAGCCATCAGCCCAGAGACTGACGCGGGGCTCGAACTCACGGACCGCGAGATCGTGACCTGGCTGAAGTCGGACGCTTAACCGACTGCGCCACCCAGGCGCCCCCAAAAAATCAATAATTTAAATCCCTATATAATCCATCTAAAATAATATATATCTCTATATGATCCATCTCAAGTCGCTATGGATTGGTCTAGCCAAGCAAAGGAGGAGCTGGGAGGCATGACTGAAAGACTTGTTACCAGAAGAAAGACTATCTCCAAATGATTAATGTTCTCCTCTTGGGCCTCACGAAGAATCTCCTTTTAGGTTCAGGGAATTCCCTGGGCAACTACCCAGACCTGTTGGTCACTAGGGGGCAAGGATTCAGTTAACTCCGTACCCAGGTGAGTGTGAGGAAAGAAAGAATATCTTTTTAAAAAAGACAAAAACCAACAAAAACAAACAAAAAACAGAGGAGGCAAGGCATTATAAATAACACTGAACAAAAGATGACTGATAGGTACAATTAATTGGAAGCATGGTCTCACATAAGTATCAATCTGAAAGATACCACTGAGCTCTGAGCTATTCAGGAAGGCTTTAACGAAGGGGTACACACTGAGCTGAGATTTAACATGTGGATAAAAGAGATGGGTAATGAAGATAGTCAATCTTTTAAGGAAGAAACAAAGCAATGGAAAACATGGAGGTATATGTAATTCCACAGTGAGTTGAGTGGATAAATAAATATATAATGTGTTATGTTCTTCAGAGCTCTTTTATTTGTACCATATCATTTATGTATTTTTTTTACATTTATTTATTCATTTTGAGAAAGCAAGAGAGCAAGAGTGGGATGGGGCAGAGAGAGGGACAGAGAAAATCCCAAACAGGTTTTGCACTGGCAGTGCAGAGCCCAACCTGGGGTTTGAACTTACAAATCATGAGATCATGAACAGAGCTGAAATCAAGAGTTGGATGCTTAACCGACTAAGCCACCCAGGTGCCCCAGTACCATCTCATTTAATCATCATAACTAAGAGGTAAACTGCATAATCTTATCATTTCCAAATTATAAATGAGGAAACTTACATATAAAGAATATTAACCTGCTAAAGTTCCTTTGAGTTTTAAATCACAGTGTTGGATCTAGTAGACACATATTTTTATGTATTAGTCTTATACTTATTTTAATTTTATAGATGAAAAAAGTGAAGTTCAGAGAAATCAGCACACAAGTGGCAGTCTCAGGTTCCATACTCCATTTCTCACTGCACCCTATTGACTCAAGAAAGAGAAAAATGAGGGTCAAAGAATCCATTAAGAAAGTCAATCTCAAAGCATAAACTAGGAGGATAAAAGTTGTGATTTCCAAATGGAATCTTTGGTCACTATGAGACTTAGATGGTATCCAGGGACACCAATCAGAATACCTTAAGTATTCCAATAGCTTTCTCCAACTTTTAGCCAGTCCTGGATATGAATATTATATTTGTTACTATCTCTGTGCCTTCTCTCAAGTTTTCCTGTGTGTATGAAGTTCTTGTTCGCTGCACAAGACCCTTATCCATCCCTCAGGGTCTTGGTTCATGAACGCTGCTCAGAACCCTTATTCATCTTTCCCTGACCTGCACTTCTATGGTACTTGTCTCTGAAACACACATTAACATAGCCCTTGTTCTGTGTACAATGAAGAGGGCCCATGTTCTACAGTTGATCCTTATGCCAAGGCAAAATACAGTGTTGCTGTTTGGTTTTGCTGAGAGCAAAGTGTTTCCCAGAAAATCATGCTGAGCTTGTTGCCTGCCCCTTTTACACAAATTTAGGAGTCATTTCACTCCAAATTCTCTGCTTCCTGACTTCTAGGGGTAGTCATTTTATATTTTAAATATTTTTGAGGGTGGGCAATGCATTTTGGAAATGCTTGTCCCATATTTTAACACTCTTTTCAAAAGTGAAGGAAGGCACACCAGTTTACTGCGTGTGGGGAATTAAAATCTTGGCTCGCTGAGTCCACCTTTTCCTTAGACCTAGAGCACAACTGAATTTTCATCCAGCACCAGCTTTGACTTCAAGCTGGGAGAGCACAGGTGTTTGGAGGCTTAACTCTCTCATTTTTTTTCACATGTAGGGAATGAACAATGTCTCCTGTGCCCTGGCACCCATCATCGTGCCCCTCCCTGCATTGACAGAACCAATCGGCATGATCACAGTGCATTTTGGCTTCTTTCTCTTCATCCTTCTGATTTAGGCCAGACACTGTCCAAGTCTCTCATCATTTGGCTTTGCTCTTTGAAACTGGCAGAAACTTAAATATAAGATATTCATGCTTTGTTTCCTAATCACCGTAAAGGGGATGATGTTGTCCCAGTGCCACTTGGAACATCAGCTCTGGTCTGTGCACTCTAGAAATCTGCATTATAAATGGAGCTCCTTGGTTTTGTGGTCTAGATTATTT
This sequence comes from Leopardus geoffroyi, assembly GCF_018350155.1. Lineage (NCBI taxonomy): Eukaryota > Metazoa > Chordata > Mammalia > Carnivora > Felidae > Leopardus > Leopardus geoffroyi. The sequence goes on from NC_059339.1 coordinate 61,884,393, forward strand.
AGAAATGATAAAAAATCAGTGTAATTCTTAAAGTAATCCTAAGAGGCCCTTTTTAAGTTGTCAGCTGCAGGGATAATGTAAGGGATAGGAATATGCCGTCAGCCAAAAGTGGATGCAATCATGACAATGACATACTATGTGACTTAGAACAAGTTATTATTTATTTATCGAGCCTATGATTTCTTTTCAGTCTATACTTTGCTAAGCACTTTAAAAGCATTTTTAAATTTAATCTTCACAAATATCTGTGAGGTTGATATCATTATTCTCAGTGTACAGATTATGAAATAGAGGTTTAGAGATCTGAGTAATTTTTAAAAGGACTACACATTGTCAGCTGAAAATACAAACCCAAGTCAAGATGATTTCAGAAACAAAGCTCTTAATCATTACCCTATACTATTTTCACCAATATGTATTCATTTCTGCCTGTCCAGAAGGTGTAACCCTCCCCTTCTCTATGTATAAGTGTTTTGCTAAATATTCATTGTTAATCTTTCTTTAAATGATAAAGAATTGAAATTGGATAAAAATGACATACTGTATAAAGAAAGCTCCCCTTTATCCAAAGTCTTCCACCTATTCAATAGATCTTTATTGAGTAGCTTCTGGTCTGAGGCACTGTACCAAGGGATAGAATGATACATACATAGCTGTTTCTGTCTTCAATAAGATTATTATTTATTTGAGAAGACAACTTAGCATTAAGGAATAGTAAGTATTTTGCTGGAGGTCTACTCATCATCCTTTATGAGTACATGGGAGGTTTTCTTTACATAGGAAGTTCTTTACATGGAAGTAAGGAAGGTCTTCTTAGAGGAGAATCAGACAGATAGTATATAAGAAAATTAAGTTCAAAGCCAAGGAATAGCATGGAATGTAGAGAAAGAGAGCCTAAAATCATCGCATTACCTACAACGTTCAGTGAGCCACTGGCAAATGGCCGATGTATTTATTTTACAACTTATTTGACTTAGCCACCTTATTTTCACACTAGATCTTTTTTTTTCTTTACATAAGATCTCTCTCCCACTATGGTGTATAGTTCTGACAGGAAGGAAAAGACCAAGCCTTATGGCATCTTTTATCCCTTGGTTCCTAATACCCTTTGGGAACGAATAACTGTTAATGATGACTGTGGTGGCAGTAATCATAGCAGTGGTACAAAGGAGAAGGAAGAAAAGGGAGGAGAGATGGTAAGCATATATATTGAGACAAATTATATATTGGGACAGATGCAGAACTTTGAACAAAGTATTCAGTTTTTCTATTTTTATGTCTAGGATGAAACTTGAAGGGTACAACAGTTACTGAACAATGTCATTCTCCCGACTGCCCTTCTCTCAGATACAGAGGCATGCTTCTGAATATAGTGACTAATGTATTAGTTCTGAATACTTGACACTAGAGAAAAGATATACTTTTTTCAAGCCCTAAAAAAGCACTAGGAATTAAGAGTAGTTAACCAGAGGAAAAAAGTCCATCTGTTACTCATGGCATCATTTCCCCGTGTCTCTAGTCTATGCTTTTTCACTTAGGCAATAAGCTGTTTTTTCTGCTGGAAAAAGTAAGCAGGGTGAGCAAAAACTCAATCAATAAAAACCTAAGGGAATGAATGGGTGATAATACAAAGCATAAAATATGAGTAGGTGAATTGAAAGAATGTGATTTTTATGGTCATATATTTTGATGGCATTCTGAGAATAAATTCAAGAAACCTCAAATAATGAGTTTTGAATGCTAAATGAGAGAAAGCTATGCTGATTTCTTCTTAGGATCTTATTGCTAAAGAAGATGTTACAAATTGTAGAAATTTAGTACCCAAATTGAGCCATGACCACATATAAACAGCAGATTGGGAATAAGAAGTGGGGCTCAGATTCATGTTTTCTTGTTCTATAGGAATAGCATCAACCCTGTGATACACTCACTCTAATTCCACTGGATTCCACTCTTCCACTATAATCATTTTATTTATGATAATAACAACAACAAAAACATACAATTTTGTCTATTTACTTTCTGCAGGACCCTATATATATAGCCAGATTCTTTCTAGAATATCTAGAACCCAGATATAGCCAGATTCTTTCTAGAATATCTTCCAGTTCAGATGCTATCTATCCTTCACGGCCCAGTTAAGTGTTATGGTTCCCATTCTGTCTTCTCCTTATTCATTTACTTCAACTGACTTCCCCGTCTTGAATATTTATGACACTTGTTGTACATATCACCTATTTGACCTTCCAGTGTTCTCATCTGAACTAAATTATAAGCTCATGAAGGTCAAAGAAAATAAATTGTAAATAAATTGTAAATATGCCTAATTCACCCCATAAACATTTTTTTGCATTTATCATATTAACTTTGAGGTTAGAACATAGGGGGAAACATACTAGATAACTTTTTCCTCCCCAGTGAAGTTAATACTGCATATTGCAATGACCCTAATACAAGGGTCAACAAACTGCCTGCCTCCTGTGGGCCAAATCCAGATCTACACACCTGTGACCTTAATTTTCATGTAAGTAACATATCCACAGATTCTGCAGGTTAGGGCATGCACATCTTTAATAGACATTATTCTGCCTACTACAGATAGTAATTATTTTCCTTCAATAATTGAGATTTTCTGTTTTTTCTAAAAAACAGATAAAATGTTCTCTGGATACAACATTTCAAAAATATATATATAAGAATCCTGATAGTATTCTTTAAGTAGACCTTAAAAGATTATCAAAATGTGCTTCTGCCTTCATACAAAGTGCATAATTCATTTCACTCAACCTTGTTTTCGTGATAGTCTCTCAGAGGGATTTAGAAACAGTGACCAAGGGGGTGAATGAAACAAGTGTAGCCTTTGAAAGAAATAGCTACTGAATTATAATGAAGAGGGAAGATGACTACCAAGCTTCCACCATGGTAGGTAGCCCAATATCTGATGTAAGGAAAAATTGGGAAAGATTTTGAAATGGGCATAATAATTACTGGATATCCTTTTAATTGAATGCTGAGCATAGTCTAGCAGACTAGGGGTTATCCGAATCTATAGGCTCTACTGCTTTCATCACCTGTGACTAATCTTATAATTCTGCAAACTGTACAAAACTAAGGGCAATGAACATGAATTTTGTCTTAAAATATGCAAATTATTTTGTTCAATGGAGATGCAGTTGATTTTCACTTCTGTTAATGTTCATGTATTTTTGAGAGAGAGAGAAAGAGTGTGAGTCAGGGAGAGACAAAGAGAGAGGGAGACACAGGATCCGAAGCAGGCTCCAGGCTCTGAGTTGTCAGCACAGAGCCCAACATGGGGCTCAAACCCACGAACCTAAAGATCATGACCTCAGCCCAAGCCGGACGCTTAACTGACTGAGCCACCCAGGCGCTCCTCATTTCTGTTAGAGAAAACCAAAGCTGGACAATAGTTACAGCAGTAATAACAGATTTTATTCAAGAATTATTGCAATAGGGGTGCCTGGATGGCTCAGTCGATTTATCATCGGTCTTTGGCTTAAGTCATAATCTCACATGAGTTTGAGCACCGTGTAGGGCTCTGAGCTAACAGCTCAGAGTCTGGCACCTGCTTCGGATTCTGTCTCCCTCTTTCTTTTCCCCTCCTCTGCTCACTCTGTGTCTTTGTCTCTCTTTCTCTCAAAAATAGATAAAACATTAAAAAAAAATTTAAAGAATTATTCCAATAGTGGAATAAAGAACTCAGTATAGAAATGGGCTTAATTCCTACTACAACATGGACAAGAGAAGATTGGACAGGAAGCAGAGTTGGGGTGGGAAGTCAGCAGATGGAAAATACTAAGAGGAAACATCAGAGGTTGGGGTGGAGGGGAATCTGGCTAAAACCACTTGTAAGGATTCATGTTGAAGGCAGACAAGGGGTGATCAGATGTCAGAGGTGGGGGATAACAAACTTGACCCAGAATTAAGGGTAACCAGGTACCAAGGGTGGGATATGCTCTCTAAACTGGTTCAGAAAGATTTTTTTTGCTAAAATTGGAGACACATGCTCAACAAGGATAGACATAGGAGCCCGATGTTGAAATCAAGTTGAGACGAGGAGTCTGAGGCACCTGATTAGTCTCTCAAAGAGAGAATCTTTGTCACTTACAGAATAGGTTAAGCAGTCTTAACATTTATTAGGAAATTCTTTGAGCATTCCAAATTGCCTAAACATACAGTTGTTATTCAGATGTTCTTTTTTTTAAATGTTTATTTATTGAGAGAGAGAGCACAGGGGAGGGGCAGAGAGAGAGGGAGAGAGAAAATCCCAAGTAGGCTCCAAGCTGTCAGCCAGAGCCCAAGGTGAGGCTCAATCCCATGAATCGTGAGATCATGACCTGAGCTGAAATCGAGTCAGATGCTCAACTGACTGAGTGCCCCTCAGATGTTCTTTTTACTAGTTTTAACACTTTACCGGTATCCTCATTAATTAATTAACTGAATAAAATCTTTAAATTTTTTTTTTCTTTTAGAAAGAGCATGCAAGCAGCTGAGAGAGGCAGAGGGAGGGAGGGAGAGAGAGAGAGAGAGAGAGAGAGAGAGAGAGAGAGAGAGAGAGTGTAGAGAGAGAATCTCAGGCAGGCTCCATGCTGAGTATAGAGACTGATGTAGGGCTTGATCTCCTAATGCTGGGATCATGACCTGAGCCAAAATCAAGAGTCAACACTCAGCCAACTGAGCTACCCAGGTACCCCTTGAATAAAATCTTCGACACACATTAATTTTATATTTCAATGAGAGTTATGATTTATGTTTTTTTAATTACCCTTTAGCACAGATAAAGGAATAGAAAGTAAGTTTCCTATGCAGCCTTTTCTCTGTTGTATAAATCTACTATCCATCATTTTTCAATTGGCTTTGAATTTAGGAAGAATTTATTCCAGAGACTGACTAATCAATGATGAACATTTTTGGCTTCCATTGCAATAACTACAGAATTTCTTGAGTTATTTTCAGTAAGAAACTTGGTGATGGTAACTAACCACCTTAAAGTGATCTTATTATCCTTAGAGACATAAAAAAATACAATTAAAACTAGATCCTCTTTTCCACACAAATATCTAAGAATGAAATATATCCACAGAACAATCAATTTAGAAGGTTGGGGGGGAAGTAGGACACAAAGAAGCATTTTCAAACTTTGCTTTTTTTGCACATAACTCTACCCAAGTCCAGAGGTTTCATCCCCAACATAGGGTGCAGAAAGAAGAAAGAGAAAAAGAAAAGACCAAATTTGATGAGAACAATGAATTTTTGTGAAAAGCTGGCTGGTTTCTTCCCTCTTAAAATACATGTTACGATTTTGCTTGGTTTAATGTGTGTGTGTGTGTGTGTGTGTGTGTGTGTGTTTCTCTTTCAGCTTGGATAACAATAACATCAATATTTTCTTTAGGATGTTCCTCCCTGGAGCATGGTAGAATGTAAGGCAATTGGAAGTCACACAGAGTGAGGACCCCTTAGGTTGCCTGCAAGCAACTTATCCAAGTGGGAGCCAATGTTACTGTTTCCCTTCAATTATGCTTGTTCTTTTTTGTTTTTTTCCTTTTCAAGCCTGTTTTGGATTGTAGAACCTTGAATTGGAAACTCAGCATTAGCAATTCAAATTCTAAACTGAGCTTTTTAATGCTAAATACTTGTGGATATCATTTGAGAAGATTGTCAAGTTAAACAATGTAGATTTTTCATATATACAGCAAAGTGACTTTCCAGATATTACTCAGTTAAGATCCAAGCCATGATATTCATCTTGTGCTTATGCATAAAATCCAGAACCAGCAAAGTATTTTGTAAATTCAGCATTTAGTTATCTCTTACCCATTAAGAGGAAGAAAAGCAAACATTTCCCCCTCCCCAACACTTTTATTCATGCCTGAAGCTAAGCAAGGAAGAAGGGAAAAGGTTTTTAGAATTACAAATAGAACCTTTAAATTGTAGAAACTTGCTAATTTCATTTATGAAAGCATGCCTAACTTCTGCTTTCTCTCTCAGTTGTTATTCAAATCTTTGTCCCTTGCCAAAGAGAAAGAGAGAGAATAATCCTACTAGGAATTTAGTGAGTTTTCTTTTAGAGATCAGACATAAATGCTGCATATTTGAATATGCAAATTTAATAGAACAGATTGCCAAGAAATGAAAAATGGTTGTATGTTTAGCCCTAGGAAGTTAGCCCAGCTTAATAGAGCTGACAAAGAGTTAAGGAGTGCCCACTTGCAAAACTCAAACAAGGAAGAAAGTGCATATAATTTGCTTACCTAACAGGAAGGGTTGCTGAAAATTGAGCGGGATTGTAGAGACCTAGATTCTCCCAAATTAGCCATAGCATTCTTTTAAAAGGCCTCAATTTCTTCCTATATAAAAGAAAGAGAAAGATTATTTCTACCATGAAAATTTGATGGTATCTTTCTAGTATATCCACCAAGTTCATACTATAGAAAAGGGCCTCTCATGCCTGAGAACACATGGGTCATATTGTTTAGTGCAGTTTGTGTTAAATATGGAGAACATTCACCCCTACTTCCTGTGGCCATCATTTATATGCCATATTTAGGTCTTGTATAGTTTGCCCTTTTTAGGTAATCCCAACGAGTTTAACAAAAGGGGAGATTTCATCAAATTAATTTATATGTTTAGGCCTCCAAGGAATTCTCTATTTGTCTGCTAACTAATCAAGGTTTTTCCTCTTTAATACTTTTTTTCTTATGTGATAAGCCTCAGACACCTAGTATTTGGAGGTTTGAGAAATTGAAAATTAGTTGCTCTTTTGGATTTACAGTAATCATTTGGGCAGCTTGTCAATATCAATTTCCAGTCTACATGACTCTAACATACCACTCTAAGAATTCGGTCCAAACTGTCCTTGGATAGAAAATTGGGCAAAATAAGCCCAATCTGGCAAAAACAAACAAACAAACAAACAAACAAACAAAAACCTAAATCAGTTCAGGTAGAGTGGGGTAAGGAAAATAACAATTTGCCCTGGGCTCAATTTGTAGATCTAGAAATATAGTCACATGTGTGTAATATGTTATACATTCTGACCCCCAGGGGATAGTTCCAGCCCTGTTTAAACTAAACAGTAGGTTTTTGGATTATATACAATTTCTTTGATTCCATCATTTAGTGGGGTGGCAGAATATGCCATCCCGAAATATGCCTCTTTGGTGTAAAGATTATTTTGAGCTAATTAGTCTGAGAAACATCAGACACAGAAGAAGCTCTGGAAACAGAAGAAATTATGCTTTTGTAAAAAATGTATAGGTATAATGGAAATTCCCATTTGTAAGGGTGTCTTCTCCATCTGAAAGAAAAGGATGACAAAATCTCTAGAAACTTCTCAATGGAGAAGGCACTGACCTACATCTGCATAACAAAACTTATTTTTATTACAGTACTTTTCCTGATCACATCCCCATTACTGGCCTTCTCCACACTCTTTTCTCTTTTGCCTTTGGCTGAAGAATGTATTTAAGCATGGATTCTGAAACACCTCTGGGAGTTACTCGTTTTCCCTGGGTATCTTCCATGTATATTTGAGGCATACATTTTAATAAACTTTTGTTTGCTCTTCTCTTGTTAATCTATCTTTTGTTACAGAGTTCCCAGCAGAGAACTTAGAAGGTTAGAGTGAAAATTATTTTGTTCCTCCCCTGCAATTTATTGTTAGAGGTCATACTTATACTTGCCATTCAGCAATGGCCTTTTATTTTTTTTAACATAGAAGTAATTGTTATAGTCAACATTTAACAATATACTAGGTCCTGTTCTGAGCACTTTATGAACATGAACTCATTTGATAGAAAAAGTAAATACTATTTTCATTACAATTTTGCAAATAGAACTAAAGCTCACAAAGGTTAAGTAAGTTGCCCAAGATCACATAGCTGGTAAGTGATGGAGCTGGGATTTGAATCCAGGCACTCTGGCTACATGGCCAAGTTCTTAAAACTTAATTTTGCTGTCTCTCATGATATTAGGAGCTAGAGATCATTTCATGTACAATGTGAACATCTTTTACAAGAAAATGACACAAAGAAACTTAAATAGATGGCAAAGGGCATAAGAATTTTGCAACCTATGTATAGTATTTAATAAGTGGCTTGATTTCTCCAGATAATTCAATCTATTTGAGTGAAAATCTGCTACAACAAATGGGTGAATAACAAGTAAGGAAACTTATTATTAACACATCTAATATATGACTATGAGATTTTTGTTAGGAAAAATAGGACTGTACAAAGCAAAACGATTTATTTTCTATATGGTCCCATACTCTTCACATATTACTAATTCTTAATTCCTTTCCAAATATATACGTAGTTTGAATAGTGCTCTTTATTTTGACACAAAAAAACTGCTATCTGTATTTCTCTCAACAATGTTCAACTTATGTTAGTTTAATGTAATGATTCTCTAATGATCTTCAAGAATACACAAGGTGTTTTAGAATCTACAGACCAGCTACTTCCAATTCTACTGAATAGAAACCACAAGGAGAAAATGAGAGTGAACTGCAGCTTAGTGAGAGAGAGCACTGTAATGTACATCTGATGGGAAATGCTGGGACTTAGGAGAGAATGGTCAAGAAAGAATTTTTGAGACATCTTCAGTGCAAAAAGGGTGCTTATTAAAGCATGGACCCATGGACATAAAGAGCTGCACAGGGGTTGTGAGGAGTGACTGATTATATACTTTCAAGTTGGGAGGGGGTTAGGGATAGCGTAAGTATCTAAGGAATTTAGAAGCAAGGTTTCTAGGACCTTGAGGGGCTAGCTGTTGATAGGAAAATGTCATTTACTATTCTCTAGTAAAACCTTAGTCATGAGACCCTTTAGATGTAATCAGTGGGACATATGCTTAGAGGATGATTGCTAACATATAGCTTAGGTGGGTAGAGATAAAGGAAGTTTCTAAAGGGATTTTATAGGATCCTGGAGGTCGGGCTAATGTCAAGCTAAGGTTGCCTTTTTGTCTCTAGCAAAGTATTAACATCAAGGCAGCTAAACTCCTTGAGGAAGGTCACTCTGCCTGTCTCAAGTTCTTGTCAATGGGCTACAAAGGAAATTTAATTCTTTCCCCTATATTTCTTTTGCCTTTGTTTTCCACATCACATCAAGGTAATATGAGTATTAAAATATGAGAACAGTTTATAGGGAGTTTGAATTAAGTGGGTTGCCTCTCCCCAAAACCAGAAAAATTTGACTAGAAGGGAAAACTGGGAAGAACATTTTGTTTCCTTTATTTGTGTAGATCTCTTTGGGAAAAAATGGTGCTTGTGATCCACCCTTCTACTGACATATCATCCCTGGAATAATAGTTCAACTTGATCAGTGAAACTAGCCAGGTAGTACAAGTATACATATTGACACCAAATAAGGACTAAGCTCCTATTCCTATCCCTCCACCTGGCATTTAGACAGCACTTTCTCTTATGTGAACTTCGAGTCACCTGTAACAACAATAAAAAAATGACTTAACTGTTATAAAAATAAATTTCACAAACTGAAATACTTACCCCAATATCAAAACTGGATTTCTCATATAAAAATCTATGAATATTTAACAGAAATCCTTAGCTTTTATGTATTCATGTATATTTCCATATACAATTTAGGCAGCTAGGTTCTGGGGCACTGAAGAGAAAAAGACCTAATTAGCAGTCATCTAAATTGGAGAAGAAATGTAAAGGAAAATCTAAATAATTCTAGGATTGCATTGCCTTCGAGGAACAAATTGAAATAGAGTTTTTAAAATAGTCAAATAAGTTATAAATATGATGTTCTCAAATCATTCCTTGTGGTGTAAGTTAGAGAACACTGCAGGAAAGCAAAATGCATTTACCTGCAATATGGGTATTGTATTTTATACCGTGTTTGCTTTTCTCATCGTGAGCAGCCTTTTGGTAACCCAATGAAATCTTGAAATCAAAGACACTGGAAATATATCAGATTAACACTCAAACACAGGGATACAAAAGAGGCATAATCAATAAACTCTCTTAATAGCCAACCCATCAAAGATGCTAAGATCTATTAAATGAATAATATGCATGTAAAAACCAATGTTCCTTCTTCTTGACTGATTTCACACTTGTGTTTCTCTCCACAGTCCTTCTATTGACTTGCTTTTAGATTTTTTCATGATGCTGGGAAATACCTTTGTCATTATACCTCAGTTTATATATCTGTCTCTCAAGCTTTTCTCCTTCTGGAAGGTTATAGTCCTCTCCAACCATCTGTCTACTCTAACTTGCTCTTATTCTCTTTTCAGAGATTTTAAAGTAGTACAAAAAAACTAAACAGGCTGGGACACATTGACAGCCCATTAGAAAACTTTGAATGCAACCTAAAAGGAAGTATTGAGCAATCCAGCAGGATTGGTGAAGAAGATACAAAAGAAAGTATGTATGACGTATGTATGTATGTATGTATGTATGTATGTATGTATGTATGTATAAATAATAGATTATACTAGACTAGAGCACCTCACGTTGCAATGTGGTCATTCTCCAGTTCACAGGAGAGGTAAAATATTTCTTACAGACAGTTCTTACCATATTTGAAGATCAGTTTTAAGCCATTTAGTTTTAAACTATTGAACATAGATGGAATTTATATTTTGAATGTAAGACAGATATCATTTGAGCACAACAAAATGAGTGGTAAGGGTGGTACCCCTCATAGGTCTTCCTATCTATGCATCCACTGTTCCCACTTTGCACACTTTGTGGACTTTGCCACAAATATTATTAAAAATAATTCATGCAGAAAGCCTCAAATCCTAAAATATCCACCAATGATGGCAGGTGATAAACATTGTACGAGGAGAGTCACAGGAAAGAATTCAACTTGGCAGCACCAGGGACAGTGACTCAGAAGTCAGGCAAGGGCAGTATGTTAGATGGTTCTAGAAGTGGATCTGGTTGTTTACACACTCATTGCCTCTAGAATATGCCCCAAACCAAATAATCCAGTCTTCTCTAGTATCTCAGATCACTAAAACAACATCTACTTATGATGACTTATTTAAAGTGTCATGTGGGCTAATGTAATATGGGCTAATGACATCTATATTGTGTTATAATTTTCCACTGCTTTAACATTAGCACTTCATATAGTGTGTATATGGACACAGTTTGATATTTAACCTTCCCCAATTCTAAATAATGGGTTTGACCATCTATACCTTTTATCCTCTTTGATTTGCCTATAGTCCAAAATTATAGGACTTTTATTTATAAAGATAGGTACTAATTCTTTGTCAATAATGAGACAGTGGTTTTTAAAAATTGACTTTTAAAAGTTTAAAATAACATTTGAATGTAAGGTACTATTATTGTTGTTATTCAAGCATTCTTACTCATCCAATAACTTCTCTAATAATAAAATTTTCTGAGATTGAAATTTATGAATGTTGAGATTGTTCAATTAGGGAAATTTTTGTTGTAAGGAACAAGCCTCTCATAAGCCAACCCATTTTTAAAGTGTTTTTTAAAGTACATAGGAGTGAAGCTCATGGACATTTAAAAAAAATGAGAAGTGAAATATATCTGGATCACATATGCATGAAATTAGAAAAATCAAGTATAGGAGTATTTTAGCAAGAAAAATATCCTTTACTTTGATCACTGCTGACCAGTTCCTCTCCACCCCAGACCATGAAAATATTTTGCTTAAACAACTTTTGTTGTTATTATTTTATTGTAAATATGTTCTTTGTATATCAGAGGGCACTATCTATAGAAATAAACAAGAACCAATGGTCAACATTAGAGACCAAAATGCTAACAAGGCAGGAAGAGAGGTCTTATGAACACTGAGATTAAATTACTATTGTTTGGCTATTAATGCCCTATGGCGAAACCAGACCCAGAGGAGAGGATGACAGCAGGAGTTAGGCCAACTCAAGAGGGACAGATCTTCTTGGAGATTCTACCATCCAACTGTGAAGGACGTTCCTGTGGTCCAAATACTTCCTGAAAGTAGAGTAGTCTCTATCCCTTCCCAACTCAAAGGATCATGTTCATGTGTCTTTTCCTTTCTTTCTTTTTCTTTCCTTCCTACTCATTTATTTTTTCAGACTTAAGGAGAATCTAAGATGCAAAAGGAGCAAACATTATATAATGACCTTTTCCTCTTCAGAGTTTCCAATTTAGTCTGCAGAAGCTTCTAAATCAAGCTTTCTTCTATACTAAACAAAATCTTAGAAATGTATTGAATATGATAAAATTCCAAGATATCAGGAACTAAAGCTTCTCCTCAGTCTCTCATGGGGCTGCTTGGAATTCTGTTATATGGTTATGCCATTCCCTGCTTACCTATGAAGTCCACATTTTTTCTATTTATGTATGGTTTCTCTGACCTCCTGTCACCTCCGCTGGCTTTGGTACCATTTGGAGCCATTTTACTATCTGGTTCTAACATCATAGGGACGTTCTGTTCAAGCAAGGACCATCATGTGATTATATTCTCTCAGTTTTACTTTTTTTAAGGTAGGATATGATTGGTAGTTTGGGATACTTTTATTTAATCATCTGTGATCTAAAATCTTTGGGTGGTGGACACAGACAATGAATGAAGTTATGTGGCTTTCTGACCACTCAGCTGGTATGTGAGTGAAAGCAAATTCTCTGAGGAATAGAGAAGTAACTCCACAGTCTGCCTATCATAAGGATCATCTTTTCCAAATTCCCATATCCCTATTACATATTTGCCAGATGTTAATCTAGCCTCTATTTGAGTACTTCCCATGATGGGAAGTTCATTATCTTTGAAGTAGCCTATTGCACTTGAGAATATCACAAATTATTCAAAACTTCAGTTGAGCCGAAATCTACTTACTTATAAATTTGATCTATATATCCTACTTGTGCCCTCTGGGGCAGTAAAATCTCATTATATCTTAAAATGACAGGATTTCACATATTTGAAAAAGTTATAATTCCCTTAAGCCTTTCCTCTCTAAACTAAATATTCTAATCATCATTCTTTGAACAAAAGTAAAAATATAGGTGGACCCACATTTTATATATTTGGGATATTGAGGGGAGAAAAGCATATATAATTCAATTTACTCATAAGTACAAAGACCTGTATTATGATACACAAAGCTTTGGTACATTTGATGCCAGAGGCCCTGAGAGCAAATCCCAACATAGTCATGTGAAAACATGCCATTTAAATTCTTTGATCAGTTTTAGAGTTGAGGAAATGTAGACAAGATGGTTAGGTAACTTCTTCAAGGTTTCATGAATTGTAAAAAAAATGGTGGCATCAGATGGTACAATGCCTCTATGATAAAGTTTAGGCTCCTTAAATTCTATGAGACTTTTATAGCCTGGATTTCCAGTCCCCTAACTTTTCTCTCCAATCTCATCCTTCCCTCCTCCTTTTTCCACCTGTCTACATTCCCGCCACTAAGATCCTATCATAGATGATGTTCTCCCTTATTGCAGCACCATCTACACATGATGTTGCCTTTTTCTAAAATATCCCTCTCCCAAATCTTCACTTGAAGAACCTCTACTCCTACCTCAATTCCCTATATTATCCCCCTCAGTCTTCTTTGAGTATCTAAAACCAAGTTCAGTGCCACTGCTATGTGCTCTCATTGCATCCCAGTTTCCTCATTAAAGTACATATCCATCTTTTGCTCATTTACTTGTCGACTATCTCTATAAACTTCAAGTTCTCTGAGGTCTGGCATCCATTTCTTTTGTATACCAAGGGCTTAGTTACAGTGTTTGGTATATAACAGGCATTCACAATTTTCTGTCAAATAAATAAATAAGCATATCGAAGCATCCAAGGAACTAGAAGACATCCCCTTCCTGAAAGATTTCAGTTTGTCGTGTGTGTGTGTGTGCGCGCGCGCGCATGTGAGAGAGAGAGAGAGAAAGAGAGAGAAAGAGTGTGTGTTGGACAGGATTCTGGCTCCTAAGCAGTTATCTGTACAATTGTACATATTACAAGATAAATGTGACAGCATTCATACAACATGGCATTAGATATATTATGTCAATAAGTGCTTTAGACAGGTGGGAAGTGTGTACACTCATAATTGTAAGAAGCAAAAATAGTACCTCATTTGTCTAAGATTCCTTAATATTTGGCTTTACTTGTGTTTGTCAAATTTGAGCATATTCCCACCGGTCACCCTTAGAGTAATATTTACAGAGCAGAGAACAAATGCCTCATAGGTCCTACCTTTATTCTGACTGTCCCTGTGATGGCCCTGAGCTATTGGTTCCCTCCGGCTGGAATGTAAACATAACTAAGCAGTGCTCCTCTCTCGGGTACCCCTGCCTCACTGTCCACTAATTAAAGCCTAGTCACACAGAAAGTACCTGTCTTTATCCATCTGACAAAGGCAGTATGAAAAAGTCCCTGAGCTATTTTAATTTTTGATTTCTGAATATTCCACACAAGAGAGGAAGGAAGCAAATGCATGTGTTTCCCTCCAGGCACCTTTCCCAAAGGAGTAAACTGCCAGCTTTTCCCAACATTATACATGACTCGATGTCAAAGTCCTTCAATGTATTCACTTTCCAGAAATCATGTGGGCCTCCACTTGAAGATGGTCATTCTTAGAAAGTGTTTTGACACATTAGTAAGAAGAGCAGATGACATTATATGACTAAGTTTTCTTGAAATTTAAAATTGCATCATAATCTGCTATTTTTGTTTCCTGAAATAAGATGCAAGGAAAGACTCATGAAATAACCTACATCAAGCAAACAGTACTGCCAAGCTTACTCTGGGAAAGTAAATTTGCGTCTCCAGAAAAGAGTGTGCCTATGGATCATAGATAAATCCACCTTAATAACTGACCTCTTGATAACTGGATCAACATTCCCAGCCAGCAAATGCTAGAGCTCAATATTTTCCTCTTTCTTAACACCTTCTTGGAGCCCAAAAATAGCAGATAGGGAAAGAAGGGCAGGGCAGGAGACCTCACGGCTACCCCTGTTCCATCTGCTAATGTCCCTTTCTGGGCTGCCATTGCTTTGAGGTAACTCTAGCAGTGCATAAAACACTGATTCTCTGAACAGATGGTGAGACCAGGTCTGATCCTCCCACATGACCTCACATATCTGGCATCTCTGCTACCATCATTCTTGCCTACTCACTTGGTGGTAATCATTCATTTTTGCCTCCTGGTCAGAACATGTCTTCCCATATCACATGCGACTCCTAGGTTGCTAATATAGTGATGCTGACCTCTTCTTAGCATCCACAATCTTTGGGATCTTCCCTCTCCCCAGCCCTATGCTAATGACTTTTTGCCTCATATACTTTGAATCAGAAGCTATCACAAAAAGGCTACCTCAAACCAGACATGGAGTCTTCATTCAAGGCAGGAAAGAAGAGAGGAAAGACAAAGCAATAGAGTTTTTGTTCCGTTTTCTCAGAAAAGCTAAAGTTTCCCAAAAAACTTCTTGAGTAGTTTCAATACCATCCCCTCTCTCTCCAATACCATCTCCTAAAGTGTCACTGCCACATATTTTTGGATATCTGGCATTCACCTTTCTCTCTGAAGAGAAAACACTTAGCCTTTCTCACATGTTGTTCTCTCACAAGCTTCACTTTTATTGAGTCACTTTGTCAGTTTTACCTCTCAGTTTTTTCTTTCTCAAAATATTTGGGTGACTGGCATCTACATCAAAGAGGGTTCAGATATATCTTCTAAGTTCCATGTGGAACCATGGCCCTTCTCTTACCCAAGACCCATTGCTATGTCTGGTTCACCAAGACTCCCTTTCAAGGACAATCTGGCTTCCAGTGAACTTCTCTTATCTCTCAAGTCCATCCATGTCCTGCCTGAGCAAAGTTACAGATGTTCACTCCTAGAGGCTTTGGGGCCCCATGAAAGGCATTAGATATGAATTTTTCACATGGACTTCTTTAAACACATTGACACATACACAACACCTTGGACTTTACCCTTCTAAATGCCTAAATGGCACATCTATTCTGTCCCTGTAATTAGACAAATCATTGAAAAAGATGCTGAGGAAATAACTCATGAGTAGAGAACAGAGTTTTATTCTGCCCCAAATCCTTTTGTTCTTTGCTCATCTTAACTATTTCATCCCAAGCCTTCTGATGACACTCTCATATGTAATACCTCCTACAATGAAGACTGACGGCACCGATGCCCACATCTCTTTGCTCTCTGCCTAGTGGATAATCACCTACATTACACATTTGTACTGGCCACTGAATAAGTGATCAAGGTTCACTGTGAGTGAGACACTTCCAATTTTGTAGAAAACATACAGTTGACTTAACTGCTGTGGTTTGGGGGGACCACCACTTCGTTGAATCAGCAGCTTCTCAATGTCCTTCCTTTGCTACATATCTAAGGACCACATACTGAAACTATTGGTAGCTCTCAGCAAAAGGCAAGAAAAGGATAGTAAAAGTAGAGTAAATAACAGCCTGAAGCCACCACAAGCTCACCCCATCTCTGCTGGCACAAATCTGTTATAGGAATTATCATTGTTCTTGAGAGTAATAAATAATAAATCCCCTAATAAGTAGAAATGAATGATTGCTGCTTTGTGGTTTAGCAAACCCATAAAAGCAATTAAGCCCAAATGGTTGGAAGAAGAGAAAATTGATGGGAAATGAACATCTGGAATTTATATTTTTGGAGTTGGGCTGTTGGGCTGAACATTGAGACAATAAATGGCTTCTTGTCTAGGAACTTGGTAGAAGTTACAACTAACTTGTTGAACCAACCAATTGCTTATATGAGTTTTAGCTTTAACCCAGCTAGTAGCTATATAGGTCCCTTAATATCTGACATTTCAAACTGACTTTTTGTCCCTTTTCCCTCTTAGTAGTATAATATTACTATACAGAAATGATCAGAAGTTATTAATTTGGGGAATATTCTATATGGCAAATATGAACTAGGACTACAAATAGTGTGATGATCCATCAGGAATCCACTGTTATCGTATAATGTTATTTATTTTATTATATGAAAATATTATTACTCAAAACAATAACTAATATCTATTCTTGAAGTAAAAGGAATGTGACTATGTACTGATGTGATGTTAGACATGTGTTTGAATAAAGACTAAGATGATGAGATGGGAAGAGCCCATTCCCAAGACTTTACTGGATTTGGTGGTTATCTCCTCTCTGTAGTAAATCAGTATCCCTTGGCAATTCATTTAAAAACTCTAGGTCTTAGGGGCGCCTGGATGGCTCAGTAGGTTAAGCATCTGACTTCAGCTCATGTCATGATCTCACAGTTTGTGGATTCAAGCCCTGCATCAGGCTCTATGCTGACAGCTCAGAGCCTGGAGCCTGCTTTGGATTTTGTCTGTCTGTCTGTCTCTCTCTCTGCCCCTCCCCTACTCGTGCTCTGTCTCTCTCTCTCTCTCTCTCTCTCTCTCTCTCTCAAAAATAAATAATAAACATTGAAAAAATATTAAAAATTCTGGGTCTCAGTTCCCTCTTATGAAAAATCAGGTGTCTCAATATTGATCTGTAAGGTTTCTTCTTCCTTTGAAATTATGATTCTACAGGATTTTTTCCTAAGAGATTTCATATTAGTTTTTTTTTTTGACAAATAAGCTCATAATCTTACCAAAAAATGATGAGGATGGCTCTTTAGTTCCAATTTTATAAATAATACCATTGAAGTTCAGTGAATAGTCTTGATTCACCTAGTCACATAACTAGTTTAACACCATGACCATATTTATGATGGAAATTTCTGGATTTTCCTGGAACCACTGTGCAGATATACAAAAGGGAGGTCTAGATAACAGGATACTCTTGACAAATAATTTAACTGCTACAATCATTTGTTTGTTTTTGTTTGTTTTTCATCTGAAAAATCAAGAGCATAATATCACTCTGGCTATTTTACCATGTTAATGTTAGATTCGAATGAGTTGATATATGGGAAAGGATTTTGAAAGCTGTAAAATGTTATTCAAATATATTAACCAGACTACATACTGGTGCTGAAAGCATCAACATCATTTTTAACTGAGCTGTTTTATTTGACTCTATACATTCATCACCATAACTGGATAATTGGAAATTCTTGCTTCTTTTTTTGCTGTATAGAAAAAAACAGGCAATATGTAAATGCTATATATTTTATATAAGGTATCACTTGAAGTTTTTTTTGGTGAAGTCAAAACTCAGATTTATTAATTCATTCAGCATATATTTACTGAGCACCAACTACCTGCCAGAGGCTGTTTAGAGAACATAAAGGTAAATAATGGAGACAAGCTTCTGGTGTCATGAAATGTAGAATTTAGTGAGGGACAAAGAAAAAAACATCAGATATTGATAAGTTCTTTGATTAAACAACAACAACAACAGCAACAACAAGGTAGGGTTAACCATTAATGTACAATGTGCTGAGATTAAAATTGCACTAAGAACCAGTTAGGTGAAATAGATTACATTGTGCTAAATATACATGGATAAGTCATCAGCTGACTAGTGATAGCTAAAGAATACTAATGGATTAAAATTAATCTACCAAAATGATTATAGAAACAGAGAAGTAAATTCTGTCTTTAATCCTCTTTCATTTAACAACTATACCAATGTGCCAACTAATTCATTTTGTTTGTATCTTTATAAAGTATAAAATCTAACAACTAGTAAAAAAAGAAGAAGAAAAAGAAAAAGAAAAAGAAAAAATGGCGGTATAAAAGAAAAAAAACTATCAAAATGTTTATGCAAATAAAAACTATAGGTAATTACCATAGACTTTTATTCTGAGCCTTCTAGCAATGAGGCAAAGGATGAAATTCCATGGGGCATATAACTCTCATTTTATAATTAAAGAAAAATATTTCCCTTTCCTCACCTTTTCCTTGTCCTCAACTCAGAGAATCATTTGAAAATAACAAACTTTATGTGGAGACCTTGCACAACATAACAAACAATGCTGTCACTGTGATCTTTCCTAAAACGTGTGTTCTACATGTAGCTATCCTTTTGTCAATGAAAGCCAGGGAGAAACAGTGGAAGTATATCTTTTTTTTTTTAAATTATATCTTTACAAAGCAACTTGAAGAGTCTTTGTGTGGTGTATATGTGGTGGGACAAAAAGAGATAAAGTGATTTCTGAGTTGCATCTTTCTGAGGACTTAATAAAGGGCTGAAAATTTAATGGAGATATGGATAGAAAACAATGATTCTGCAATTTTTTGATGGCTTAAGGATGGAAAAGCAGAAAGTATGTTGGATGGCATAATCAGGATCCAATGAAACTATAATATATGAGCTGAATATAATGAAGTAAAATTTAAAAGGTCTAATGTTAATGCCTAATGATCTAATGCATAATATTAATGTCTAACATCTAATGTTGGAGCCAACATCTAGCTACACAAATCTAGGAATAGTTAGAGATGTGGTGGAGTAATATTTAATATGAAAAGTACTTACTAAGAATTGTTAAAATGCTAACTATAAATCAACAATAAAACATCTCCAAAATCATAAATCAGGAAAGGTTGAGAGTAACATCCATACAGTATTGGAGATAATAATAATCTCATTTTATTCTTTGCTAATCAAACTTCAATTTATATATATTACATACTTCTGAGCCCTAAGTTTAAGACAGATAAGCTAGAACTTGTTCAAATCATGGATGCTGGAAGGAAATGAATTCATGACTTAGGATATTCAATGAAAGGAATTAGCAAAGTTTAGCTGGGAATAAGGAAGACTGGATGTATTGTATGAAGACTAGTTCACTTCAAAGAGCTGACAAAGGTTCACTTACTCTATGTGACCACAAGAAGTCTGATAAGATAAAAAGAGGCTTATTTTAGTTCCACATAAAGAAACTTGTCAAGATATAGTATTAGATCGGTTGCCTTTGGAGGCAGGGGTTCTCTTTTCCTAAGGGTCGTTTGAGGTGGGTGGAGAGGGTGTGAGAACTCTGAGAAGTGGTTAGTCTAGAAAACCATTAAGGCCCAAACCTATCCTTGATATTTAAATTTTTTTTTTCTATCAAACATAGATTGTCATTTTTTTTAAAGAAAAAGCAACCTTTACAGAAAGAAAATGAAACCTCAGGCATCTCCAAGTTGAATATAAAGATGTTTTATTAGAAAGTTACATGCCTTTGACCTCCCAAGGGGGAGGTGATTTTAATTTCGACAAGTAACCTTTGGTATTTTATTCTAAAAGTTAGTAGGGGCACCTGGGTGGCTCAGTTGGTTAAGCCTCCAACTTCGGCTCAGGTCATGATCTCATAGTTTGTGAGTTCGAGCCCTGCATCAGGCTCTGTGCTGACAGCATGGAGCCTGGAGCCTGCTCCAGATTCTGTGTCTCCCTCTCTCTCTGCCCCTCCCCTGCTCACACTCTGTCTCTCTCTCTCTCTCTCTCAAAAATAAATAAACATTAAAAAAATTTTTTTAAGTTAGTATAGGTATGCATCAAAGTGGCTCAACAATGCTGATATTAATGTCCTTCTTTAAACAAAACAGTTCATAAAATCATTTGGATTTGCTCTGATGAAACATGCCAATGTGAGTAAAAAAAATTATCACTGTAGCATCGTTTTTTGGATAATGAACATTTCACTTGCTACCCCTGCTTCGATCACCTGGCGATACTGTTCTTTCATTTCTCTCCCAGCAAGCCTGGCTTTCTGTAGGGCAACTGTTGGGTAGTACAACAGCTGATCTCAGCTCTCAGAGGGTTCATGCTGAGCAGCTGGTTGGATTTTGCTTTAAACTTGTTTGCACAGAGCTGCTGTGTACAGCTGTTTACCCCATCAAGTTTATCTCCCAAACACAGCACAATATAATTTATTTTTATAGGGAATTCTTCATAATAGGGGATCGCAAATGGCTTCTTAGGGAGAGTCAATCATAGAATAAAGAGGAACAGAAGGATTGAAGGGGAGTTGTAATGTGAGAAAGTGACACGTGGGAGGTGAATATTCCAGAGAAAGTGAGAATTCCAGCAGGCAAGAGGAAAGACCACAGGAAAAAAATGGGAAAGGTGATGAATGGTGGTGGAAGAGAGTGAGTCAAAGTGGCAGGGACCTGGCATCAAAGGAGGGAAGGTAATGAGAGGCACCTGTGAAAAATTCTCAGCTCTGTAGTTTTAGTGGCTTACCTTAGGGCTGCTCTGACAACACCAAGTGAAGAATAGAGCCAAGTTTTTAGTTAAATGACAATGTTTTGTTTACCAAATGTATTCTTTCATGTAAGTTTGGGGAACACTGACCTAGGGATTACCTAGAATGCTTGTTAAAAACACAGATGCTATAGATACAGAAAACACATTGGTAGTTGTCAGAGGTGGGGGTTGAGTGAAATACATGAAGGGGTCGAAAAGGGGTTAAAACTTCTACTTATAAAATGAATGTCATGGAGATAATGTATACCATGATGACTATGGTTAATAATACTCTGTGGTATACTTGAAAGCTGCTAGAGAGTAGACCTTAAAAGTTCTCATTATAAGAAAAAATACAACTATATGTGGTTATGGATGTTAACTAGACTTATTATGGTGATCATTTTTCAATATATACAAGTATCAAATCATCATGTTGCCCAGTAGTCCCCCTTTATCTGTGGGGGATACATTCCAAGATCCCCAGTGGTTGCCTATGACCGGCAAAGAGTTCAGAGAGTATCAAACCCTATATGTAATATGTTTTTTCTATATATACATATCTATGATAATGTTTAATTTACAAATTAGGCACAGTAAGAAATTTACAACAATAATTAATAATACAATTATAACAATATACTGTAATAAAGTTACATGATTGTGGTCTCTTTTTCTGTCTCTCAGAATATCTCATTTTACAGCACTTACTTTCTTCTTGTGATGCTGTGACATAAAATGCCTAAAATTCAGTAAAATGAAGTAAGGTGAATGACATTGACGTTGTGACATACTACTGACCTTCTAACAATGCAGCAGAAGGAGGATCATCTGCTTCTGGACCATGGTTGGCCACGAGTAACTAAAACCACAGAAAGTGAAAACGTGGATGATGGAGGGCCAGTGTACACCTGAAACTAATGGTTAGTTCAAAACATCCTTGGGAGTTGCTCTTCATAATCTGAAAGTGGCCCCAGAATTTGGAGATGAAGAAGGGACTGAAGAAAGAGATAGGCCACTCCACATTAGTAGGTGGCAGTTTTAGTAAGCAAGGGAACTTACATATAAGGCTTATTTTGTGTTGCTACAATATAAGTAGACTTCTGTACCTGCCCACCAAATCTCAAAGTTTATATAGAGGCCTTGACTGGGTTCATTCACATATACCATACAGATGGCCTCAACGCCACATCACTATCCTAAGGATATGTCCTTGGAGCAACTTCTGGGATTGGGTAAAGCAGTGGAATGTACACTCCAAGGGCAGGGAAGGGAGTAGGGAGCCTCTGATTGTTGGGGTCCAGCTCACGGATCAACCAGTGGTCACATCCTCTTGATGACCTCCTCCAACACTAATATAATGTTATACGTCAATAATATATTAACAATGCTATTACTACTACTACTAAAATAATAATAATCACAGATATCGGCTCTAATCCCAAATCTACTGTAATGGAATTTATGAAGGATAGACCTAGAAAACTTTCTTTTGAACAATCACCTTGTGACTCTTAGGAGTAGTACAATTTGTAAAATGATGATTGAGGAACACAATTGGTTACAAGCAACAGAATAGCCAGCTGACAAAAACTCAATTCTAAAAGTATTTATTTATATATTTACTTAGTTATTTTTACCCAAGGAGACTGGAAGCAGTTGGCTACTGACATTAACCCTTTTAGAGATCCAGGTACTGTGATCTTCCCTCTCCCCAGTCCTATGCTAATGACTTTTTGCCTCATATACTTTGAATCAGAAGCTATCACAAAAAGGTTACCTCAAACCAGACATGGAGTCTTCATTCAAGGCAGGAAAGAAGAGAGGAAAGACAAAGCAATAGAGTTTTTGTTCCGTTTTCTCAGAAAAGCTAAAGTTTCCCAAAAAACTTGAGTAGTTTCACTTAGGTCCCATTGGAAAACACCGTATGATGGGGCCACTACTGAATTAAGAGGAATCCAGGAAAGCAAATATTAAACCCTCTCTAGTAAATACAAACAAAGGAGAAGAAAATTGGGAATAATGTTGAGTCAGGCAAACTATAGTGTCTACTACATTGATTTAGATCAATTTTAGAATTTTATGGATGAAGAATCCCGGGCTTGCTAGATGATGTGATTTGTTTGTAGCATGGAAAGGATTACAGTTACACTCTGTTGGCTACGACTCAGTGAATTATCCTGAGCTACCTTGACACCACACCTATTCTACAAAGGTTTTCAATAGTGTCCTATATGATCTGTGTTTTTCTGATTCTTACTCTGGTTCCAAGTCACAAGTTTGTACATACATTGTAGTTTACTGATATTAGGGATTCCCAAATCCAATGCCAGAAAAATAAAATCACAAGATTGTGAGTCAAACCTATATATTTTTAACACATGATTATGAGTTTTTCAAGCCTCTGGATGAGCTGGCACTGTGAGATTTCACACAGAGAAGGCAGACCCAATCAACCTCTATTTTGCATCCATTATTGACCACAGGAAAAGGATCTTCACACTTAAAAAAGATAGGATAGACTTAATGAAGAGGAAATCAAAACCTCAGAAACTGTGGAAGGGAGTTCTGGATGACTGCTTTAAATAATTTCAAAGTTCCAAGAACAAATGAATTACATCATAGGAAAATAAAGAAATAAGTAAAAAATAAAGAGTAGTAATTCTGGAGAAAAGAATCACAGAGAATTGATAAAGTGGCTAAAAAGCAGAAATGGGAAAATATTCCATAATTAAAATTTTCCCAAAGGTCAGTATTTCTCATTCTTCCCACTGATAGTTCTGAGAAATATTGATCTGGAAGTCTAAGAAAGATTATTAAAAGACAGTGTAAAAAGACTTAGAAAAAATTAAAGAAAAATTATACCCTACACAGAAGGTATAGAGTATCAGTCTATGTTCTTCTGAAATGGTACAGAAACTAGGGTATAAAAACCAGTGGCAAAGCAAGAATTTGGCTTTTTGATCATCCAGCTTCAGGACCTTGCCTGGGGGGAGAATTTTTGGCATTGGCTTTCCTTGAAGGGAACCCACAGCCAGTGGTAAACTGCACTAAGGCAGTGTGTGCAGGCTCCTTGTCTGCCTCACCTTCCTACCTCACTTTCTCTTAGTTCTGCATACTGGGTAAATAGATTACATCCTTAGAGTAGGCATCATCTCTTTTCTCAGCTCTGCAACCCATACACGATACTGTGAACATGGTTTCATGAATGTACTTATATGTTTGCCTTGTTGTAGAGATGCATACTGACAGACATTCAGGTAATTTTCAGGTTTTCTTTATTACAGATAATTCTGTATGAAATTTTCTTGTACATATATTTATGTGTCCACAGGGCAAATTCCTAAGTAGAGTAGTGTATATGTTTGCAACTCATTTTAAATTTTAAAATGAGGTATGCTCATTTTGAATTTTGATATAGACCCTATATTTGATTTGTACACCATCATGAAATAACACAGATTGCAAAATATTTAAAAGAAGACTGCCTTCAGATATTTACTATATAAGTGGTACACAGTTAACAAATTCACATTTAATAAAAATTATAAACAAGCTAAAATCTTCCATATTATTATTAAATATTCACCATTAAAGGCCACCATTTATTTGCATTTTAAGTGCATGTATGACACATCTCTAAGCACAATTAATCAGCTGGCATCTTTGGTTAATGTTGATTTTAGCTAAAATGTGAAATTCCCTCATAATAGCACAAAGCCAGACAAATAGAGAAACATGTTTAGCACCATGCAAATTAATGCAAGGTCATAGGCAAGACCCACGAAATAATTAAACCAGGTTAAGGGAGCCATGATTTGGGAGACTAAGAATTTTAATTAAAACTGTTATTGAGTTCAAATGAGGGGGTTCTGTCTGTAATTAGTGAGTAATATCTTTCTGCATTAATCAACGTCACCAAAAACTGCCTAAATTAACACTTTGCTTTTCCTATATTGCTTCAGGTTTGTGGGGTTAGTGGGGAGTAAGTTATATAAAAAAGTAATTAAGATTAGAAGGATACTTTTAAAAATCTTGCTTTTCTACCTGATTTAATCTTGGGTACCATACTTGACAGTAGTGAATTAACACGTATTTATTGAATACTGGCTACAAAAGAGTCATGGTAGGAACTACAAAGAAGGTTTAGCTGCCACTTACAAAGGATGTATGATGTGTTAGGCACTGAATTAGGCATTTTATAACCATTGCCGTATTTTTTTTCCTCACAAGAATCTTTTTTATAGTTGAACATACCTTTTCCTTTTTTTTTTCCAGAAGAAATAAGTGATTTACCGAAAGACTTAGTAGTAAATTACAGTGGAGCCCATAGAAGTCAGATTGGAGAATATGGTTTGGATGTGCAGTCATAATGGAGCCTACTAAGAAGACATTGGTCTGCCCCACCAGTCTCTGTCAGGGGTAGACAACCATAATCCTTCCGGTCTACCTCATGCCTTACAGCAGACCAGAGCATACCCTCTGAGAGCAAGTGGATGTGAGAGTAGGAGAACTCTCTGAGGTGACTGATTGTCCACCAGACAGGTAAGTGACTTATTCATTGGGGAACATTGAGTAATATGTAGGCGGAGAGGACAGGAAAGTTGTTGTCATATACCCTATGGAAATTTGAGGCCAAGAATGTACAAGCACATCACTAACAGATTTTGGATTCAAACTCAGTGACATGCAAAGTCAATGTTTTTCCAGTGTAATGTTCCTTGTCCATAAGACCATAGCATCCTCCAACAGGAAAGAAACATGCATATAGATTTCAGTCCAGATCCTTCTGTTACATAATGCACCTCACCTTCAGCTCCTGCTTAGTCTCCATCCTGAGGGCCCAATTTTACAACTAATGGGCAGATGCTGAAGTATCTGGGGTATAATAAAGAAGAGCTCTGGAGGATTATAGGGGGCTAGAATTTCGGGATTCGCTTACTGACAAATTACTGTTGAAGATTTTTTTTTCCCAGAAGCAATACGGTGCTTCACTTCACATAATTGAAACAGCTCACAGCAACTAAAAACAAGAGACTTTTTTCCTTCCCCCTCCCCTGCCTCCCTTCCTTCCTTTCTTCCTTCCTTCATTCCTCCCTCCCTCCCTTGCTTCCTTCCCTTTTCCCTTCCTTCCATTTATTCAACAAATACTCACTAAATGTCTGCTATGTGTTGGGGTGAAAACATCTATTATAATATTTGTTAACACGGCAGCTCATCTTTTATGAAGGCCTGTATAATTTCTTATGAATCCTAATATTTCTCCTCTCCACAATAATCTTGCCTTTGTTATTTCATCAAAACATTGGTTTCTTTAAACAGCTGTTAAATTGTTTGAAACCCTATAAAAAGGATTGTAAAAGTGGATTAACATCAGTCCATTTCTCTCTGTTGAAGATCCATATTAATGCTTCATATAAGTAAAATGAAAGTCCAACCTGAGAAATACCCCAATTACTTTGTTTTTTGGGGGGAAATTTTGCTATTTTGCTTTTGTTTTGTCAATGGTGGTGTTATATGGCATTCAGGAAAACAATTTTGGGACAGACTTTGCATATACATATATATATATATATATATATATATATATATATATATATATATACACATATACATACACACACACACACACACACACACACACACACACACACACATATATATATATATATATATATATATGAAACTTTATAAATTGAGGCATCTTATTTTTTTGCCAGCACTATCTCTCTGCTTCATTAAGGCTATATTTCTTCCTCTTTGCCCAGGAAAACTGCTCCTATCTCCAAAGGCAAGTTTGAAATTCTATTAAACTTAAATTGCTCAGTTACTGCAGGGTCCAGACATGCACACGTGCACACATGCACACACCACCCACCCACCCACCTACACATATATTTTGGGGAAAAAATGAGGACCAAGTGGTAAAAGGCATAATACATAAAAGAGAAATTGAAATGTAAAAAGAAGAAGAAATACAACACGAGAAAAGGAGCAGCAGAGAACAAGGGTGTGTTAATGCACAGTCAGCTTTTGAATTGGGAACTCTGAAAGAGCAAATAGCTTCTGAAGCAAATACGCATGACACTACTATAGATTTCTGGATAATTAGGCATGAGAAATGATAAGTGATATATTCACCTACTGCATTTACGTTCTTTTTAAGGTATCCAGCATTTTTTTTTCTTCAGTAGATGGTTTGAAGCTTGGAAGTCGGGTGAGGGTAAAACTGCAAAGAGTGGTAGATATTCTCCAAAAATAGTTTTTAGCCAAAAACAGATTAATTAATTTGATTGCTAAAGTTGGCCTCCTGAGTTGCACTGAGTACCAAACATAAGGTGCAGAACTCTGAAAGGACTCGGTTATTTATTTATTTTTTAGTTTAAGGAACATAGAAATACTAAATACAAATTAAACAGCTGAGAGGCTTGGCCTCACTGTCCATTAAAGATCGGCTGATGTCAGAGATTTGAAGGCTGGTTGGTCTCTAGTCTGGGCACCCTCACCACATTCCATATGACTTCTTCATACATTGGAGGGTAAGATACAGAGTCCTGTTCCCTTTATGAATTGGTCATTGGTTTTTTGTTGTTTTGCGGGGTTGCCCCACACACTGGTGCCCTGGAAATACTGACTTCCGCAAAGTGTCCCTATATTAGGTTATCTTCTGTATAAACAGTCTGTGGCACACTACAAAATAAATATAATAAATCAATCATGTTTTTACAAAATATCTATTATTGTTAATCGGCCAGAGCTATCCTTGAAGCAGCTTCAATATGCTCAACATGTTGGGAGCTCTAGTGGATAAAAAAGAACATAAAAATCTAGTCTTCAGAACTTCCATAGTAAACTCTTGTTAGAGAGACACGAGTAGAATACAAGACCTAGACAAAAATGAATCCTATATAGTAGTGAAGAATTTTGGACAAGCAAGTGGAAGAGTCATGCAAATTTGGAATCTTTCGTGTTTCTAACAAATGTCATCTGGTCATTTTCCTGGGAGATCTCTAATGGTACCAACCCAAAGATCTGGTCTAAATGCTTTTTTTCAGAGGCAGAATATTGGGAATGGAAGCATGTATTGACACTCTCATGGGAAAAACTAGTCATTCCTACCTGCTGTCCATTTCTCCTCTCCTGCCCATTAAGTCTGAGCTTGATTCTTTCACTGTTCAAGCCTCCTTGGTACAGTTTCTGCAGTATTCCATGCTGTTCTCTCCTTTTCATCTCTCTGTGGCCTCTCAGCATGGCAGAGTTCTTTCCTCAGCATAGGGGAGGGAGTTGTTCCTGGGGTAGAGTGTTAATTGTCTATTTTTCCCCTCCTTTCATTCACATATGGACACATTCATTCATTCACTCACTCCACAAGCACTCATTAAGAGCCTTCTATAAGCAGGCACTATTCTAGATTCTTGGGATACAGCAGTGAACAAAAAATATAAAGAACTCCACCCTTGAGGAGCTGAAATTCCTCTGTTGATAATAAAATAATAATAAGACTGTTAATAATAAACATACTAAAAGATCTGCAAAGCATGGAGACTTGGACCATTTAATGGAAAACAAATGGGAGGAGAATGAGCAGAAGGAAAGAGAAGGGGCAGTAGGTTGCATATTAAATATAAGGGTTGTCAGTAGAGGCCTAATTGAAAATCTGAGATCTGAGAAAAGAGAAGCAATAAGAGACTAGGAGGGCTGGAATGGGGTGAGCAAGGAAGGAATACCATGAGAGAAGGTCAGAGAGGGAAGCAAGGGGACAGTTCATGTAGGACTTTATAGGTAATTGAAAGACTCTGAATTTTATTTTCAGAAAATTTGCTTCATCTATATACCCAAATTATGAAATAAAACTTTGAAAAAGTCATACTAATTTGGAGATGGCTAATGGAACTAAATGAAAGTATTTGACTTCTTTTCCTTTTGATTTGTGACATGAACTGATTTCAAAAACCTACAACTTTGCATCTAAATTAAAACATTTACACATATTTTTAACTGTTTGAATTTAGATAATGATAACCCTAGAACTATTCTCAAAAATATTCATTCTCTCATCTCTTCAACAATGTCCAAGAAAAGGACTGATTGTACTAAAACCTGTGCCTAATCCTGCTCTCCAGCTTAAACTCCTACAACAGTTGTCATAATTGATGTATGACTCCATAGCTGAAGTAGAAACAATGGGTAAAAGTTACAGGGCCAAAAGTCACAGGTGAACATAGGGCAAGGCACCTCAAAAGGTCCAAATATGGAACAGGAAGCAGGAATCTTTTTACTACTGAATATATTTAAACAGAAGCGTGCTGGCCATCTAACAAAAATCTTGTAAGGATGATTCCTGTATTGCCAAATGAATAGAGAATATCTTACATTCTGTTAGGAATATAAGATATATAGTTGCATTCACTTTAGGGGTTCCTGGGTGTCTCAGTCGGTCAAGTGTCCCACTTCAGTTCAGGTCATTATCTTGGTTTGTGAGTTCAAGCCCCACATCAGGATCTGTGCTGACAGCTCAGAGCCTGGAGCCTGCTTTGGATTCTGCATCTCCCTCTCTCTGCCCCTTCCCCACTCGCACTCTGTCTCTCTTTGTCTCAAAAATAAATAAACATTAAAAAATTAAAAAAAAAAAGAATTCTAGAACTTCAATGGACTTTTCTTGACTACTTAGTATGAGCCAGATATTTCTGGAAGCATTTTATATAGATTAGCTCATATAAGCCAAACTACTCTCAAACTTTTGAGTCTGGATTTTGTTGTGCTCACTTTACAGGAGAGGCAAATGAAACTGTCCAAGTTTATAAAACTAGTGAATTAAGGGGACAGTATATAAATTCATACTGGTTTTATTCTAATTCCTTTGTACTTTTGTGTTGTTATTCTTTCCATCCCATTTCTCAGAAACCAGAATCTGAAATAGTCTACAAACCAACTTTTATCTCATTATTACTTTACTTATTTCCAGAATCCATCTGCTCAGTAGTCATATATTAAGTTCCTCACATGCTCAAGGCATTGTTCTGCTGCTTTGAGACACAAATGGAAGACACAGACATGGAAGATAATCATTACAATTAGATGATCAGAGAGGTAGAACTACCTCTCGTATACCGTGATCTTGATCTTAATTCTATTTCCTGGGTAAATTCCATGTATATATTTTGTCTTTTTTTTTACTTCAGTGTCTTTGCTTTTCTTTATGCTGCCTATAAGAGTATCATCTAATTATCCAATTGATAAATACTTCAACAGCTTTATTACTCATCTGTAAATAGAAATATTACTGAACCTAGCTTCAATGAAGGCAAACACACAACTAAGGACATTTACTGATTTATGTAACTAGAAGGACAGAGTTTGAAGTAGTCTCTGGGTCACTGGGTCCACCAATTCAGATGGTGTCATCATGTCCTGCCTCAATGTTCATTTTCCCACTCTCTCTAGTTTACCGCCTCACAAATATCTCTGCCTGACTTATCTCTACCCAGTTTAATTATCTCTTATTGTAAGAAAGCACTTCTTAGGCAGCAGGGTTCAGGACTGCAAACAGCTCAGGCTTTACTTCCTTTCAACCCCTTGACCTTCAAGATAAGGCCTCTGATCTTCCAGTTTTAACTTTTAAAAAGTTCCTAAAAGAGGACACTAATAAGCCCAGCTTGACCTGCTGAGTAGGATAAAAGTAATGGGTTGGATATGGGTCATGGAGCAAATATGGGTCACAGAGTAAACAGGAATGCAAGGGCCTTGGGATTGGAAATTCCACTAGAATCACATGGCTAAACCTGTAGAGAAATAGTTCCTCCAAGGAAAAGTGGGTGTGGTAGAAGAGACCAACAATTCAGCAGCATGTGTCCACCACAAGACCCACATGAATTGCTATCTTCTTCACAGTGTCTCCTGAGCCACACCACATGTATGATCTTTCCCCTTCTAAAATTCCTGACACAGTTGCCATCTAGAGTTTCAATTGTCATTTACAGCCATGTTTGTCCCCTAAGTGATTTAGATCTCTTACATGAAGTCCCAGGCAAGACTCATCATTGAATTCCCTGAAACCCATGAAAGAATACCTTTCCTGAAAGCAGTGTTTCACAAGTACATGTTAGTGGGAAATAGAGAAAGGAGCTTGAGCTGGGGAAGAAGGACATTAACTCTTATTGACCCACAAATTTTATTCAAAAATCTTCCTTGAAATACTACCATTCACCTGGCATTCTGCTAGAAGCTGAAGCCTACAAGGTAGGCACTGTCCCTATTTTCCTGGAGCATACATACCAATGCAACCAGATATTCAGAAAACAAGAAAATAAACACAGAATGCTGAAGTGTTTTTGGAATTAAGAAAAAAAAATTCCTAGAGTGTTATGTGAGGAGTAACTAAGACATCTAACTTGGATTGTGGGGTGAAGGAAAGTCCATTTGAGGAACAGCAATTTGAGCCAAGCCCCAAAAGCCACGTAGTAAACACATAGGTGAAAACTGGGAAAAAATGACCTAGATGAAGAAATAGCATCAATGAAAACTTATAGCCTTTCAGCATTTTAAGGAAACTACAAGAGAGCCCATGTGGTTGGTGCTCTTGGGAGTGGAAGTAGACTACATTTCACCATTTCTTTACCCTTCCACAGGATGGGTTTTTCCAATCTTTCCCTTGCTTTCACAGTGAGGGTTCTTGAGAGCCAGGGTCACCTGAGAAAGAGGTCCTGTGGAAGGAAGGACGGCAACATCAAGACTGACTGGGGCACCAAGGCTCTCTATTTGCCAACTTCGCTCTATTGCTAACAGCAAAATGACAAGTTCTGGAAATAACACTAAAGTAGACACAGGAGACTTCATTTGACAATCTGGACATCTAGTTCATCCCCTTTAGAACTGGGACAAATCACTAACTGTGTCTGAATTTTCTGTTCTTGTATATAAATTGGGGATGCTCCCTTACAGAGTAATTTTCAAGTTTTACATGATATAGTACACTTGACTTTAAAAGATCAAAAGTGAGGGGTGCCTGGGTGGCTCAGTTGGTTAAGCTTCCAACTTCAGCTTAGGTCATGATCTCACATTTCGTGAGTTCAAGCCCCACTTCAGGCTCTGGGATGACAGCTTGGAGCCTGGAGCCTGCTTTGGGTTCTGTGTGTCTCTCTCTCTGTCCCTCCCCTGCTCTCACTCTGTCTCTGTCTCTCTCAAAAATAAATAAAAAATTAAAAAAAAATAAAAGATCAAAAGTGATATGCAAGGCAAATACATGGCACTCAGGGCTATTTTGTATATTTAGCATTCAAATTAAACCCCTGCACATTACTGATTCTCACAGCAACATCCCTGGTACTCTAGATACGGTACAGAAGCAGAAACTCATGTGTGTGTGTGTGTGTGTGTGTGTGTGTGTGTGTGTGTGTGTTTGATTGAATATGCGTTGTATGTGGTGAATTCATGTGCTGCTTGTGTGTTGGCTTGTGTGGTGTGTGTGACATGTATGCATGTTTGTGGTGTGTGTAGAACATGAATATGTGATATGTATGGGTGCAGATGCCTGTGTGCAGTCTGTGTGTTTATGTGGTAGAAGAAGGTATGGTGTGGGGAGATGCAAATGGGCTGAAGTCAGGAATCATTATCTGAAAGTATCCAACTTAATTCCAATCCCTGGGGGTATCCCAGAGATGGCACATTGCTAAACCCACAGAGACTGCCAGCTTCAAAATAAACCTAAGCCTTTGCTTTCTGGTAGTTTGGCTAGGGTCAAACTGGAACCCTCTGGGAAGTAACAGAGGCTGTGCTATTCAGGCTTAGGGTTGCCGCCAGCCCTCCTAAAATACTACAGGTGCCTAAAAGGCTGTACCAGGAGAGAGAGGCCATTGGCAGGTGCATGCTCTGAAACGTGCCAGTAGCAAGACCTCTCCAAGGCCAACCTTGGGCCACCAGAAGCTGGGGAGAGGAGAGTATGTTTATGAAATAAGCTGTTGTGATGCCAGGCAGAAGAAAAGCAAGTGTATTGTTCAGGTTTAATATAATCCCCTTTTACTCAACTGTGTAGCAATGAGTAAACATCTAGTATCCTGGTTTCTACATCCCCTAGATTAGGGGAGAGTAAACTGGAAAACTACATGAGACATAGAGCCACATAGCATTTGTGACTGCTCATCCCCAGGGTTGTGTGTGGAGGAAGGGGGCACTCCAGGCAATAGTGCCAGGCATGACCTCACATATTCTCTGGACATACGCTGCACTGACTGCACCTCCAGAACATACTAGAAGAGATTTTTTAATCAAAAGCAGTGCCCTCAAGTTATAGTCACTGTACACTAGAGCACATGTCCATCTCTGCAGGGGAAAAAAAAGGAGGAAATGAAGTACAGTTCTTCCTCATACAAAATTCACAGTCTAATGCAGAGACAAAGAGTTCCAGCTAGAAAACAATTATGGCAAAGTATGATCCTGGATTAAATCCTCAAATGTGAAGTACAGAGATGGAGGAAATCCATTAAGAACCTCTTTATGAACGGGACTTGAGTTTGGTCCTAGAAACAGGTGGATTTTTCAAGCCACACTGGCTGACAGTGGAAGAGAAGAGCAGAGAGAGATAGCACACTTGGATGGGATATATTCTGTATTTAGGAAAATACACAGTGTACCTGAAACAAACTACATGCACAGAATGTAGTTTATCCCTTAGGTTCTTTAGTTACCTCTGAGGTTGCCAAGGGCCTACAATAATGATGCTTGAGACCTAAAACAGTAAATATAGACCCAAAATCTAAACAAAAAAAATTATAATCAAAATTATAAATATTCCATTATATCTATAAAACACAGCATAATTTCCATTAATCAGCTGCATCTCAACATATAAATGTGATGTTTGAGACAGATGTTTGATATGGTGAGTGGTGAGATACCCCCCAAAAAGAAAGAGTGGTCAGGACCAGGAAGGTCTCAAATAGGCCCTGCTTTAAAAGATAAGACAACAAGGGAGGTACACCAAAAAATGTTACTTTTCTAGACATTGCTTTCTTTTCTTTATTTTTAGAGAGAGAGTATGAACAGAGGAAAAGGACAGAGAGAGGGACAGAGAAAGAATCCTAAGCAGGCTCCATGCTCAGCACAGAGCCCGATGCAGGGCTCGATCCCACAACCTCAATCTCATGGAATCATGACCTGAGCCAAAATCAAGACTCGGATACTCAACCAACTGAGCCACCCAGAAATCCCTAGATACTGTTTTCTTACCTGAAAAAAAAAATGAGGCTTCTAAATTGGGCTCTCTAAAGGCCTGGGCATCATAAAACCATAAATGAACCACAGAAATTTTACACATTTACATAGAGATAACTCAATTCAAATCTTAGAGTAATCCAGTCATATTACCTAGTATTTGAGGATTCTACACAATCACTACTACCTGGGATGGGGGGGGGGGGGCGGGAAAACTTGTATAATGTTTTACCTGAATGTACATGCAGATCCTGTTAACTTAAATAGTCTATAAAACCTAACCAGCTGTACCCTGCTGTTTCAGTAAATGTTTTGTGATGAAGGTGAGAGTTACAAACAATGGAAAGAACTTCAGTTATATATTTAGAATTGTGCCAAAGCCAAGATCTGGAGATATAGAAGTATGTCACATGTATACATTGCTCTTAAATGCCAATGTGCTCTCATGGCTATTTACAAATTGCTCTTTCTGCAAATTCTGTAGCTTATCTGACATGGTAAATACTTTTACCTGAATTTGGCAGATTGGAGCCTAAAGTCACAGAGCTGGTTTTAAAGGAGGAGCTAATCTCTTAACTACTAATACCATTTGTTCTCGTGATGCCCTCATGTCCCAGAGTTCTATGGAACACTAATTCTTTGTGTTGGTACTCTGTGTGGGTGTCTGTGTGTGCCCTATAGGCTGGCATGTCTATAAATTTCTAGGAGCGATAAACTGTATATACCATTTCCCAGAGTTATTTAACTAAAATTACTTTTCTGGGTATTCAAAAGAACACATTTTGAGAATTTTTTTATTCCTCCATGAAATCTCTATTAATCTCAGAAGAAAATAGGTCTTACTATACCTTGCATACTTGATCATAATGTTGATAATGATACACAACCATTTCAAATCTGTTATCTTTTCTCTAAGAAATTTGCAAAACCAAGTAAGAGATGTCTAATGCAGTTTGTTTAAGAAACCCCGATTAGTGGTTCAGACAGATGCTTTCTGGAATAACAACCAGTGAGCTGTGACTGGAACGCTATGAAATGTTTTGCACATAAAATGAATCCTTATGCATGGAAAGTCAATATCTGTTGTGAGTGGTTATCGTCTGGTGGTTAGTTTGAAGGGCTGGGAATTAGAGTAGCTCATTCCAGCTGAGGCTCTCACTCCTCAACGAAGAAGCACGAGCCAAGAAGTTTACACAAACCCAAATGTGTTATGTTCTGGCTTTGTCCCAGGTTAGTACAAAAGACACAGCTCACACCTTTGGAGGACTTGCCATACACAAAGAGCAAACTTTGCCAGAAAGAGCGCAGGATTTCTCTTCAAAGGCAAAGAATGTTTTACAGTATACCCCAAAAGAGTCTTGATATTTCATTCTGCATAGAGCACGGAATAAGGTGACCACTCAATAAATCTACTTAATTAGGTTGAGTAATGTTTAACTTCTTTTATTGAGGCAGAAAAGTTGCTTTGTGCCTATCAATGATTTTCTTATATCAATGAGATACATTTTAGATCAGAAGTTCTAAGAAGGCAGAGACCATGAGGTCTTCATGATAGCAAATCAAGTACTAGATTTAGTTAATTCAGAAAAAGGCAGCAAGTCCATTTATATAACATTTTGGAAGTCAACTGGAGTTATTCAAATCATTAACTTTTCAGTCATGAGTTAGATATGATGAGGAACTTACATTCTTATAAGTAAGCAATTCCATCAAGACTTATTATCTGCCCAAAATAAAATTTCTTCTAAATTTTATTCATGGAAATGTAGAGCCTATTTCCTTATCTTTGCATTCTTTTTAACCGGTTCTTCTCCCTACAATAGTTCTTTGTCTCTCTGTGAATTTCTGCTATCTTGGTAGTGATTTCTCTCTTTCTCTTTTTCATCCTCCCACCCCACTTTTCCCTCTCCCAATCTTTGGTGATGATTAATGGCCAATCATTGTTGGGTTAATAACATGACAAATATGCCTAGGAAAGGAGAAGGAATTAAAGAGGGCATTTTTAAAAAGTAGCCAGTGTGTGATTCCCCTGTGGTCCTGTGGCCATATCCCAATGCCCTCATATTCCATGTATTCACTGAAGGAAAGCCTTAACTTTCACCATCATTAAATTAAAGAAGGTGTTCTGTAGTGCTGAACCTGACCTGTATAGAATAATGGAAAATCACAGAACCAGAAAGTAGTTGGGTTTGGAGGAACTTTGGGAGACATCTAATCCAGCATACATGGTGTTTCGGTTACAAGTATGGGCTCTTGACTCAAGACTGTGTTCAGGTCTTCTCCTGTTATTTTCTAGCTCTGTCATCCCTTTCAGGAGGATAACATTTTCTTTGCTTTGGCTTCATCTACAAAATGAAGATGATCATAGTACATATTTCAGGAATCCCTGTGCTGATTAAATGAGTATAGCATCTGGTATGTGGCAAATGGCTCATAAATATTAGCTGCTATTATTATTATTATTATTATTATTATTATTATTATTATTTAATAATAACAAATACTGTTATTAATAGCAGCAGCAGCAATAGTAATAGGAGTAGTATAGTAGTAGCAGCAGCAGCAGAAGTAGTGCTATCTATTATAAGAGGAAACCAAAGTAGACAGAGGTTAAATGGATTTTTTAAACTCATAACAATAAGAAGGGACAGAGCAGCAAAAGCCATGAGTCATCTCAAACTCATGTCGAAGTGTCATCGCTTGGCATTCCCCCACTCTGCCATCATTCCCTATATTCAGGGGCCATGCCTGACTTGCATATTTGCAACTCCGAGATCTAGGATCCCATTGTGACATGGCAGGAGGTTCTCACTGCGTATAAACGAAGAGCAACTTTAGAGTGACACAGTTATCAGAGGTTCAAGAGAGTAAGGAATAAAATAAATCCTGAAGTTGTACCCAGAGGACTTAAATATGTATATAATACTTCAGATTCTGAGGACAGAAATGATGATGCTTTCTTAGAATTTTAAGAGTTTTAGAGAAGAGAAGACAATGCAATGAAGGCATAAGTTAAAACTAGGATGAGAGCAATAAAGAAATAATGGGAATTTCTAGGGCCCCAAACCAGCAAAATAACAGCTATACATACATGAAAAGAAAAAATATAAATTTCAGGCAAACCAGTATTAAAGAGTTTATGCTTTTGTAATGACAAGATTGAATGTATGTGTGTAATCTATTCATGCATATAAACTTTGTTTAGCTAATGGTGATTGTTTTATACTTAAGGCTTTTATTTTTACTTTTTTTCATCTTTCCTAATATATAAAAATTTGCTAATAAAGACTGTGTCTTCATTTCCGATAACTGTCTAACAGTAGCACCCACTTAGGTCAATTTAGTTCTAACTAGTATTTTATTTATCTCTTAACATGCTGAAATGAGGCAAAGTAACAGTCAATTAAATATGTTTAAAAATTAATTAAGCAAAATCCTCCATACTGGATTAAATTGTATTCACTCTTTATAAATACCAGAAAAATCTTTATAGTTAAAAGAAGAATAGAAATATAAAGACTAAAGATTTTTGTTACTACTCTGGGATCTATGTATTTGAATATTAAGACTGTTTTCTATCACTACTTAGATAACTCTAGAACTTGCATTCTCAACAGAAATGTAAATTGGTTCCTAGGGATGAAATTTTTTTTTTTACTCTATGTGTAAAGTGCAAATATACATATAGCACATACACAGAAAACAGTATTTTATCAAATGAACATTTCATGGGGAGAGCAATTAGGAAGACATTTTCTCAAAGGCTCCATGGAGGGGTAGGCTAATAACCAAAAAGGATTGAGAAATACTGGTCTAAAATTTCTGTACTACCTTGTTTTGATTCAGAAAAAGAGCATTCTATACCTCCTAAATGCCCCTCCATCATGCACTAGTTTGATTGTTCTTAACCTATCTTTACTAAGTTTTTCCATGTTAAAAACAGAGCCCGGAGGAGAAGAAATCTGGGTTTGACTCCCACTTTCACTAAGCTCTACTTGCATTCACTGTGTAATGCAACTAACCTCTCTTAGCTTGTATTTTCTTTAAATCTGCACAGTGAAATAACAGCACCTGCCATATACTTATGTTAAGAAGAGTTAAATAAGGTAATATAGGACAGTAATTTAGCTCACGGTTTGGCACAGGTTAGGTATTCTGGGTGAGTGTGTAGCCTTGAGTATTATGACTGTTCTAAGTTTTAGTCCTGGATTGCTATTTCCACATGGAGGCAGTAACAATCCTGCTTTTGAAACCCAATCAAAACCAATTTAGAACCTTCCCACTGAATGAAAGGTGACTGCATTTTATAATCTGGCCCTCCTTCAACTGATTCTTTTTTGACAATATTTCAATCTAAACAGATTACAAAATAAGCCAGCACATACACATATATGTATGTATAGGTACACATGCAGATGTATATATATTTACATAAGACGAAGATCAAAGGGGTGGAGCACTTTGTAGAAATGTGATTAAAAAAGGAAAGTTAATAAGCGTTGTTCAAAAAGATTCCAGGTATGGCAGAACGATAGGATTAACTGCCTGTTTTCTAATTCCTAATATGAGTAGATGCCATGAAAAGAGATACTAATCATACTTCATTATAGCAATATTGCAAAA
Organism: Leopardus geoffroyi; assembly: GCF_018350155.1. Taxonomy (NCBI): domain Eukaryota; kingdom Metazoa; phylum Chordata; class Mammalia; order Carnivora; family Felidae; genus Leopardus; species Leopardus geoffroyi. Next base: position 61,923,368 of record NC_059339.1, read on the forward strand.
AATTCAAATTATTTCATCTTGTAATGATTCTTTCTGTAACCATATTTACCCTTAGCATGAGCTGGAGCTAAAAAACAAAACAAAACAAAAAACCCATCAAATATTTATAGCGCACTCAGAAATTTATAGTGACTTCAGAAATGAGAAGATGTTTTCTGATATAGTTAACTCCATATTCTCTTTCTTCTTCCAAGATTATTTGTTTCTCACAACTATCGTTTGCATAGCATTTTGTTTCTCTGCTAGATTGGCAGCAGAATGGTGATAGACGAAAGCTGGAAAAGATTAGGAGGACTGACCAGTAATGCTTCAGAACAGAAACCAAACTCAGAAGAGCTGGGCTGGTACAGAGATGGAGTGTGCCTTCTCGCCTAGAGTTCTAACAAAATACACTCTTCCATCAACTGCTTTTTTTAAAATAGTGATAATTAAACAATAATTAAGCAATAAACCAACAAGTATTTTATTTTAGAGACTGCATGTTTTATGAACAGCCAAGAAAGAAAACATTTATTATATAGTGTTATTAATTGTAGATTATTTGTTGTCACCAGATCAACAAAACGCTATTACAGTACACCATTCCTCCTGGGATACAAGAATGACTTTGTTATGCAAAATGTCTCTCTGTAAAGCTTTATGCCAGAATCAGATTTTACTATGACAGCACTTTATTCTACATAGCTAGCAGTACAGAGCCCTGCTCTCTGACCTGTACTGAAAACATGAGGGGAGAGAATACTTACTGCCCCTCTTGCTACTCTTAGAGAAAACAAAAAGGTGTGCTAGCCGAACTCTGAACCAGGAGCCTCGGATTCCAGCTTCACAATTAACCTTGGAAAACCCACTTACCATACTGTACTTCAATTTTCACATCTGCATAATGTTGATAATAATTCCTGATTTAACCACTTCCTGGAGTTACTGTAAAGCAAAGTGTTGAATAAAAATGGTTGGTCCCAAAGCATGTAGTGATCGACATTTGTGAGTAGCTAAGACAGTTCTTTTTTTGAGCAATGACATGGATGGGACAAGGGTAAGGGCCAGGCTGCCCATCAGAGTTGATAATAAAAATATGTAACAAGAGGCTGAGCTACCGTGAAGATGGAGTGGATGCTGGAGAGTTGTCTCAGGGAGTATCATCAGTATCCCAGCCCTGGCATTTTTTGCCATTGTAGCTAGCTCATTCAGGACATATTCTGAGCTTCCCTTGAATAATCAGTCTCTCTAGACATCCCTGTCATCCCTTCTCCTTTGGGTGGGGGAGTCATCTCCTTCAGTGTCTGCCAGACAGAAGAGCTTATTACATTACCCTTATTAAATTTCCTTTTGCTCTTCAACTCTCATTGCCTATGCCCTCTCATTTCTATCAGGCTTATAACATTTAATTTCTCCTTTCCTCTGCTATTATTGAGTCCAATTTTCATCCCAATTGTGAGGCTACAGGATGTAGCTTCCATTCCAGTGGGAGTTCTCCATGGGGGCTTTTAGAGTGACAACTTGACTTATTAATATCATTACCGATTAATCATTTTAAGTGCAAGAAATATGTCGAATACTCTTGTTTGAATTTTCCAAGTATCTATGGCTCCTGAATTAAATGAGACTTGGTTTTACTCCTCATTGGTAAACACTTACTTTTTATTTCCCTTGGCCACATCTCCCTAGATGTGATCAACCAGTGGCAATCAGTTCTATAGTGGATTAAACTATAGGTTGGTCCTTTTTGGAAACCTGAAATCGGTCTCCCATTCCTTTGGATTTGGTTGAAGATTCTCTGGATAGTTCTTTATAAGCAGGGTTCTTTATAAGCAGTTCAACAAAACAGTAAGAATCTCGCAGGGATATCTCTACCTTGTCATGTTTATTTACCATTATCCTATTAATTTAGTTAGGATTATTCTGCTGCCTCATTCTCATCTTAGCATGTTTTCACATCTTTTTGTCTTTTCTTCTCCTCCTCATCCTTTTTTTAATGTCTTCTCATCTCATAAAATCCTATTCGCCACCTAGGGCACTGTTGAAGTATCAGTCTTCCCCACATGGTTGAGGTGTCCTCTCTCTGCACATCTTCATTGTACAACATTCAGTACTACCACTTATTGTCTTACTATATCAGCTAATTTGTCCATTGGTATTGCCTACCTCACCTTACCCTGTAATTTCTTTGAGCCTAATTTATTTGGAATAGTCTTTCTCCTGTCTTATAGGTCTCATAGAGATGGGAGGAGATAGGCATGAGGATGCTATACACTTACTACTGTGCAATAAAGTGTGATCATCAATGCTTGTGAAGCAATTGCTTTGAAGACTTTCTCCACACCCTTAACCATTAGACTATTCTGCTCCATAATCACTACGTGTTGATTGCTGAGTCTATTTTAAACATTTGCACAGAAGCAGTGAGCATACACATGTCTAGAGCAAGGTCTTCACCTCACATTCAAAAATCTCTAGGGTATTAAAGAATAGGTTTCAAAGATCTTATTAACGCATTAAAAACTGGATGCAAAATTTTGTATGATTTGATTCTGTCCCTTATCTGTTGCTCTTCTCACAGCTTTAAACCTCCTCTCCAAGGAGTCTATGACTTCCTAGGACATTAGAAATCTTCATACTGAGCCTAGGAGGATACTGCCAAAGCCAACCATTGCACATGCTGGTGTTGGGCAGTGGTCAATAGGCAGCAAAATACATTGGAAAAAAATGATTCCAATTTTGTTCCAAATTCTAGCCTTATTTCTTAGTGAATTTAAGCTGCTATATCGGGGAATGCCTGTCTAGGTCTCTTAAAACAGATTTCTATAGTTGTCTAGGCTAAAATGTTCTTATTTGCTGGTCCCCATCCTTCCTATGGGGAGTCTTCCTCCCACTCCAGTCCACTGCCCAAAGCTTATCAGCAGAGCTGTGCCCCGGGCTGTGTACTGGTGGGGTGGAATGCCTAAAGCAAATCCAGAATTAAGGAGTTCCACAGGGAGTGGCCTTGGGGGGGCATTAAGGAAACAGGGTTCTGATTTTCCCTCCAGCAACAATCCTGTTTCTCCACCAACCCTTCAGGGTGAAGAGGAAAGCTCAGCGTGAATTAGTATCTCAAAGCAAGCCTGCCAACCAGGTCCACAGTAATTGTCTTCTCTTCTTGTTTTTGGAAAAGAAAACCTCATTTCTGATTTTCCCCTGGACTACAGCTTTCATTCTTTTCCTATCTGCCTGGGCTAATGCACTCCAAATTGCTTTCCTCTCACACTTCTGATGTTCATCCTTTACTTGGCCTCCCTCTAGGTTAACACTGACTTTCTGAGGGTCTAGGGTGGGGGAGGGAGTGGATGCATTATGCTAATAAAGTTCTATCTCTCTTTCCTCTTAGAGTGGCAAATCCCAGTTCTCAGGAAGGCTCTTTCACAAGGCTTTTAAACACCTGAACTGCTCCTTTGAGGATCAGTGAATGTGGAACACAGCCTTAGACTATAAAACATGGAAGTAGAGACAAAGTAAAGTTTGCAAAATGTGTCCTGTTAAACTTATATGGGAGGTTTGCTTGCCCTTCTTCACACCTAGTCCTCATTTTACCTCTAGTTCTTAAGACCTCAGTTACTTCCAGGTCTGAGAATTTCAGGTCTCATGAGAGACTAGGTGACTTTCACACTGCCACTAGCAAGAATGCAGAACATGCCAGCAGAGTGTGCTGTTCTGGGTCCCATGGTCAAATGCACATAATTCCCTATGGGATCAATAGGTTAACAACTCCCTAGACCCTCTAGTCCAAGCATCCCAAGTTCTCCAGGGGCTCTACGGTGTGACATAGAACCACAATTCAAACTCAACTTTATCAAAACATGGGATTACGAATGGTAAGTTTTAGGGGCACCTGGGTGGCTCAGTCAGTTACGCATCTGGCTCCTGATTTCAGCACAGGTCACAATCTCACAGTTCGTGTGTTCGAGCCCTGTGTCAGTCTCCAAGTTGACAGTGTGGAGCCTGGAGCAGAGCCTGCCTGGGATTCTGTCTCTCTCTCTCTCTCTCTCTCTCTCTCTCTCTCTCTCTCTGCCCCTCCCCTGCTTGTGCTCTCTCTCCCTCTCAAAATAAATTAAACTTAAAAAAAAAAAAAGAAAAGAAAAGGACAATCTCTAGGAGGATGAGTACTTGCTTTAACCTATAAGCATTACAGTCAGCTAAACTTCAAACACTATTCCTATGTACTTCCGCTGGCCCTATTTACCTCTCCCCTGCTATTGCCTGGCCAGGGCTCCAGCACTCATCTGGGCACCTTAATATTATGGCTTGTGGTATTCGCAGCCATTTTCCCCTTAAAAAAGTATCAAGTGATGGGGAGTCATTTTAAATATGGACAGGTTTACACTTAAGAAGATAAAAAAAAATGTTTATGGTGAGATAATACTTTCGGGTTTCCATGTCTTCTCATTGGATCTGTTTGAATCAGGGTAAATATACAAGTTGAATATGAGTTGGAACAAAATAATCAAATTGACCGAAACTCATTTTTGTCTCCAGTCTATTTCTGAAGTATTTACCAAACATTGACTATGGCTCAGTTCTAGGATGTTGAAGGAATTGCAAAATCTGCAGACAGATAGCAGAATCTTCTCAGAGAGTTATATCTTAGAGAAAAGAAACTATATAAATTAGTGGCTAAGGTGTGTACTTTTCAAAAGAGTCAAAATTAGTTCCAATGAGGACACAGAGACAGACAAGATGCACACAGAGAAAACGCAATGTGAAGATGGCAGGGGTCAGGGTGATGCTTCTATAAGCCAAGGAATGCCAACAATTGCCAGTAACCACCAGAAACTACAGGAGAGGCATGGAACAGATCCTTCCTTCCCTCTTAAGAAACAAACCCTGCTGAGGTCTTGATCTTGGACTTCAAGCCTCTAGCACTGGGAGACAATACACTTCTGTTGTTTAACCAACAAAAGAAAACAAAACTTTCAGTGATACTGATGCCCTAAATTAAATTTCAGCAAATTCCTGAAGTACATATAAACACATTTATTAAGTTGATTTATGACCATACCCTCATTGGTTGAAACTTCTTGAATAATAATTATTTTACCCTGTTAAACTAACAAAGAAAACCAAATCACAAGACTCAGAAACTGCCAATAGCTTTATTTCTGACTGCAACTCTCTTTCTAAATTTTTTACACCATTTGGAATAGGCAGGTAGGAGCACAAAAAAAGTCATATGCAGATGTCTAATAATATATTTGAATATATTGCCCAAACAACCTCAATACATTTGAGGCATATCCTTGTTCCTCTGTTACTTATTTCTTAAGGTCCTTTCACAATTTAATGTGGCTTTAGGACTTAGGTAAGAATTTGAATGGGCAGTTGACCAAAGACCAGAAGTCATCTTTGTAATGTGCAACATGTAATGGGATCCTAGGGCAAAAAGAATCGTGAATGAGTAAGGTTAACTTTCCTATCATTATGACAAAATGGTGGCTTGGAATTCTTACTAAGTTGAATTTTAGGGGGAAAATGCACTATTTCCATACTGTTGAGTTTGTGGACTAAGATCACACCACTTACCTAAGTATCTCTCAAATCACTCTAAGTGGCAAACTTCAATGCTGCTCTTGACAATAGAGTATTCATATTTCAGTCTACCTGCATCTTTAATTATCTCCTGCCCAAACTCCCATTTAAAAAAGTACCATGACTTTACCTCTTCCTCTTATTGCCTAAATATGAAGCAATGTTGAAAAGGTTGACTATGAAGGATTCTATAAGAGTTGTAATCCTATCTGAGATGAGACAGTAACAAAATTGTATAGCAATTGATAGTTTCTCATCCAAACCAACTGCTGAACAAACTATTTAGAATAACAAGCCAGTGCTGGGAGTTTAGAGAAAATCTGTATAAGCTCAGTACCAAGGTCGGTTTGGTGAGGGAAGAGTTGAGCAGAGGCCATGATACTGAATGTGGCTCTACCATTTAGATGAGGAGAAGAGGGTAATGGTCAGAGCAGGACTATGGTCCATGCCAACCTTGGGCCATCCTGGCCCTGGGGTAACCTGCTGTCGCTTCTCCTCTCCATTGTCTACTATCACTGATTTATTCCCATGTCTAAAAGCCAGTTTGCAAACAATTAACAAAATGCCTATGCTGATGTGAAACTGCCAAACTGGAAGTTTGCTTTTTCACCCACCTTCCGTTTTGACAACTCTATCTGCCCCTGTGTTCTATAGGTTTCTTTCATGTATGAATAAATGATGAAATCTCTCAGGTTCTCAACATGTGTTCAAATTTTTGATACATGCTAAGGGGATACAGGTAGGAATAGGGCATTCCCTTCAAGACAGGGAAATGGAGAGCTGTATGCTATTTGATAATATTCCTGATGACCATTTTGAAGATGAATGGACAGGGTGTGCTACCTGGAGGGAGGGAGAAGAAGTTACAGGAAACTGAAGGGAACAGCACTGATCTAGGGGTTTCTGGGACCTGGTAATAAGAGGAAGAGCATTTACCCATGGCAGTGGAGTTAGCATCACTGGGGGGAGAACTGGGAATGCTAGCGCAACACATCAAGGATAAAGGGTAAGGCAAGGTGATGCTAGAAAGGAGAGAACAGGCAATGGGGGCTGAGGCTGAGATGATAAAAGGCAGACTGGGACGGGGCACAAAAAAAATGGGTCAAGACCAATGGTTCAGAACTAAGGCTGTGAACAGCAAGGAAGAGCTGGAGTTCACCTTTTATGTAGTGCCCAGTGTGTGGCCATGGTGTGAGGGTGGAGACTTACAGCAACCATTAGGGACTGAAGCAAAACACATTTATAACGTGTGCTTAAGGAACATACCTTATTACAGAGCAAATAATCATTATAAATATTAAAGCACATTATTGTACTTTTTCTAAATAATTTACCAATAGACTCATACATGTGTCCTATGCAGGAAAAAATATTTTGATGATAATTAAACAACTCAAAGATCTTGGTTTATTTGCATGTTTTGTCTGTAGTGACTCTCCCATTAAGGCTGACCTGCCAAACAAAAATCATATTCATGGGACTTGTCCCAAACTGCTTCATACCTCTCTGCACTGCAGGGTATTTTCTCACTCTGTATTTTACCCTTCATACCAATTCCTATGTGCTCTAGCCTTTCTAATTTAGGATGTCAACTGATTGACATCTTTAGATCAGAAACCTTAGTTTTTTCCCAGCCTGTAACTGGTTTTATGCCCTGAATGGTTCTTCATTAAAAGCCTGGTAAGTAAACCCATTTAAAGAAATATGGTAGCTCTAGAAAGCCCTAGAGAGCCCTGTTGAGCATTGCCCAGGAACCTAGTTCATACCGCCTTAATTGATTCCAGCATTCTTCAAAATTTTGGGTCCTGTCTTGATATCCTCCTTTTCATAGCATAACTCAATGTCCACCCATAGTTTTGATACTCTTTGTTAGAAAAAATTTTCTCTTTCTTCCCATCAACATGATAAAATAGAGAGTGAATTATTATATCAGAAGGATTTTCCACATCTAAAAATCAAATTACAAGGCTATCTTCATTAACTATACCCCAAATCACAAAGAGCTACAAGCAATTCTATTTACAGGTGAGGCTGCCACACTTGCTCAACCAAATAGTGTATTACCAGCACAAGCCTTGTACAGTCTTCAGTGCACTAAATTGAATTGGCCTTGTAAAATTACTCTTTCAACACCTTTCTTAGGTAGGAAGATAATATGTACGCATGAAAAGTTAAATAATAATACAAGGAAAGAGTATGAGCAATGTAAGTAGTATATGATTAATTAGCCAGCGAGCTCTATCAGCAATGAGTCTTACACTTCAGAGGAGAGATTAATCAGAAAAGGAGTGAAATGGAGAAGCTCACTGGGATGGTACTATATGGTTAGATCTTGAACCATGGTGAGAATTGTTAAAGGTGGAGAGGCAGAAGGGAAGCATTCTGGGAGAGAAGAGCAGGAGACATTCTTGGAGGGGAAAAAAATGCATGTTTAGAGGCTGCAGACTTGCTTATAAAAGAAGCTCTCAGGGGCGCCTGCCTGCCTCAGTCGGTAGAGCATGTGACTCTTAAACTCAGGGTCAGAAGTTCGGGTACCTACTAAAGAAGAAGGAAGAAGAAGCAGAAGCAGCAGAAGCAGCAACAGCTGTCAGAAATGCGGCATCAAATTCTACCCTCTTCTCTCATAAGGATGATTTGACAAGAGTGTCTTTAGCAATATGCAGGGCTCTCTTCTGTGGATAAATAACACTACCTGGACATCAGATATTTCTAATTAGAACCATCTCACCAAAGTAGTGTGATGAGCAGCATCTCCTACTCCTACTTCACCTGTATGACTTTGCTTTTCCCTCCTCAAATACCTGTTCCAAACTACTCCCTTTCCAAGCAACTATGCTAACCCGATTCCATCAAGGAATCTTTGTTTCAGTTGAAAATTAACTTAATTCTGGTGGCAACTAGTAATGGCAAAAGGTTTCATCTTTCCAAGCTCTAAAATGATTCATAGGTTTCCTATAAAAACACTAAGATACTGACTGCTTTTTAAGGAGATTCTAAGGGAAACATACCACGTAAGAAATATCACTCAATTATAAGACATTATACGAGAGAAATAAGGAAAGAGAACATTTATTCTTTCACTTAGGTAATACACCAAAAGTAAAGGTTAGATATACCAAAAAAAAAAAAAAAGGAAATATGATGAATCCACCTAAGAATAAGATGCCCTGAATCATGTGCAGAGATTTTGCTGAGTAATAAAATAGGAGTAATTAAATAGTGTCATGATCAGTGAAAGGCAGACTGAGATGTATTTATTGGGTAGTGTGAACAGGTATGTGGTTTTTCATAGACAAATGAAGGTAAAGTTCGATACCTGGGAGTTCCATCATGTATGGAATAAAAACTCAAATATACAGCTTAGGACACAAAAGACAGCTTAGGATACAAAAACAATACCATACAGATTATAAATATGTAAAAATGATACTTCATCAAAAACATAAAAATACTCTTCCACCCTCCATAGGCATGTAAGGTCTACAAGCAATTTTTCAGCAGTGGTCTATAAACTTCATGAATCTGGACTGACTAGAAACACTGTCATCAGGATGCAGACAGTTATGAAGACGATGCTGATACATCGTACAACAGTATAAGGTGCTGATAGCACAGTCATCGCACTGAAAGGGCTTTCTATCTCTTTGGGGAGAACACAACTACTGCCAAATGTCAAAGAGGGAAATAAATCTTCAAAAAAATAGCCCCAGTTCTCTCTCTGCTTTTGCCCTCTGATTTTCTGCTAAGTACTTCCCATTGACTAAATCCAATCAGAAGGGAGAAAGGCAAAACAAGCCATAAAAGTCAGTCTCTTGGGCCAAAAAACAAAGGAAAGAAGTATAGGAAATGAATCTGGAAGGTAAAATAGGGACATGACATTGCAGTAGCATGAGATAAGCAACCCACTTCTTAGCAACTCATATATTCAGGAAAGTCAGGAAAACCTTTAGGGAAATAGGACCCTCTAAAGTCAAGATGCTGTCCCATAGTCTGTGCACCTGACCTTGAACAGAAAACCAATACATAGTATCATTACCCCAAGTAGCCAGGTGACTCAAGAACTTGTTTACTATTCCAGTAACTCTAGACTTCAGTGAGTTTGGTAGATTGTATTATCATTCACAATATTATCTGTCCTGCCCTGAGTGAGGATTACGGTTTTCTGTCCTATTTATAAAATCATTCTTGGTCATGTGACTTACTCTGACCAATTAAATGGGACTAGAACCGGTTTCCAATTAAGTTATGGGAGGCACAAAGACGAAATCAAAAAGTGGGAGGAACAGGTCTCTTACCCTCTTCCTTCTGCTTCACATCACATCTCCAGCAGTGGTTGCCTCTGTCCATGACTGCAGTCCCTTCTGAGCAGCTCATTCTGCATGGTTTCAGCTCTCATTGTGTTCCCTTAACACTATTTCCTCTTCCTGATTCTTCAAGTCTGAAATTATATCAGCATCCAATAACTGCTAGCCCCTGTATGCTTCAGCATGGTCCCCTTAACTTCAGCTATATTCCTCCTATAAGCACCCCTTTTTTCAAATATTTCTTTGATTTTTCTCATTTGGTTGATTCTTCCCACCCTTGACTCTCTGTGCTTGCATAATACCTCGTATATAACATTATGCTTCTAATGTAGAAACACAAACATTTATGTAACCGAAGAGTTTAACGCTTACAGGGTTTTTTGCATGGAGGCAAATACTGAACCTAGTAACTTGGGTTGAAATCCCCTTAATTTTATTCAATGGCCATCTTTTGAGTTTTAGATTATTTCTGTAATTATGTTCATGTCCTCAACATTTTCCCTAGGAAGACAAGCCATTTTTTTAATAACAATATAGTATTCCCTGGGAATAGACTACCTGGCAGCTGGATGACATTTGAGGTATTATTTTAATTTCTTATTCTTGACCCTTCATTATATCATCCTCCTGTTGAAACCCAGCCAAAACCAGAAGCATAACCCAAATTCAAGACGTAATTTGTAAATTCGGGTATTTTAATCAATTAGCCAGTAATTCAATGAGTTGTTTGTGTGAATTACGTTCCAAGGATTTTCTTAGTGATGGACACTAAAAAGAGGAAGAAGGGGTACTAACAATCAAATTGAACAAGGCCAATGCACATGAAACAATTAGTTAATAGTACAAGAAGGTATATGAAAGCATTCTTAATGGGGTGATACAGACTTTAAGAGCTTTGGGAGCTCAGAGAAGAGGGAAATCAATAAAGCATAGAGTATTCCAGGAAGGCTTTAGATTGAGGGAGCATGCAGTTTATAGTTTGGAGTGGAAAGTTTTAAGTGTTTATACTGTGTTTATACTGAGGCATTGGCAGTGTCTCTCCAAATATATGCCACTCACCGATGGAAGAGGCAATACACACAACAGTATCTACTAGCCATCCATTTCCCATAATACACAATGTCGACGCTGTTGGGGAGTTTCCCAACTGGCATCCATGTGAGCCAATGTACCAGAATCATAGAAAAATTACCAGACAACAAATTGTCTTTTTGTCCTTCTGTACACATAATAAGAACAAATAGCAGCAACCTTCCTTTGCAGGGCTGTCCTTAAATGGTTCTAATACAAATCACATTACACTGAAATCCTGGCAGGGTATTCATTAGAACACCTCTAAAGTCTGCGTGGAGGGCTTAATAGGTAAAACAAGTGATAGGAATTAGCTAATCATTTTATAACTGAACTCACCATGAATTTTTTTTCTAGATTTAGGTAAAAATTCTAGAGACATTCGGTTTGCTACACAGTAGAATACAACTCAGACTTGCATATGTCTTGTCAACATTTATAGTTTCCAAAACAACATTTATCTGGGTATTTAACAAATATTTATTTATGATGATAATAGAGATTAATTCCGATTGGAATTAAATAGCAAATACTATAAAATTTGGATTAAATGAGATTGAGTCTCTGCACAATGAAGTATTAAACATAAATCCTCTTCTCCTCTTTCAGTTCTTCATTAGAAAGTATTGACCCATTTTACAACTGTATACATCCACACATGCAGAACACACACACACACACACACACACACACACACACACCCCTAATATTTATTGAGCAACTATTCTAAGCACTTTGCTAGTCCTTATTTCTGCTTCAGTCAGGGCAACTGGATGACCATAACTGCATCATTCTTTGATGATGGTGTACTCATTGGTTCATTCTGGTTATCATAGCCACCTTTTGTCACTGTCAACTTAAAAGTGGGTAATAGGGGTACCTGGGTTTCTTAGTAGGTTAAGCATCTGACTCTTGATTTTGGTTAAGCATCTGACTCTTGATTTCAGCTCAGATCATGATCTCACAGTTCATGAGTTTGAGCCCAGCCTTGGGCTCTGTGCTGACAGCAGGAAGCCTGTTTGGGATTCTCTTTCTCTCTCTCTCTCTCTCTCTGCCCCTCCCCCACTCTTGCACACACACTTTCTTTCTCAAAATAAATAAATATACATTAAAAAAATTAAAAGTGGGTAATAAGACAGAACGGGTAATATGTGAAGGGAAACCTTCATGTGTAAGCAGTATTTTAAGCAAGGGGAAACAGGTGACCATGCAGTGTCTTTGCAGGTGAGGAGGCATCTGTGAGCAGAGGCGGAGGTGGACAGGAGAATGTACCTGTTTTCATGGACAGGGAAGCCTGTGTCAGAGGCCAATGCAGCAAATGGAATGCTTACTGCACTCACTAAGAAGGGGAGATTTTGACAGCAGGCAGTGTGAGCATCAACACATGTATGTTTGTTATCTCTGGCATGTATGACATTCCTTTCCAAAAATCTGGTGTAGATAATAGTCTGAATAAATAATGACCAAAGCCTACAGCCAGAGAGTACATTTAACAAAACAGGAGTTAAACCCCTAATGACATTTATTTCTTTGTAACATGTCTCTTTTTGTCTTAAATCAGAACTACTGAGGAAAGAAACCTATTGAGGTTTCTTTCTATGGTACCAGGAATGTGATTACTGCTGATTTAAAGTTGCTGGTGACTGCTTCCGGCTTCCCTATAACACCATCTGTGGTTCTGTTGAGCATAAGGAGGTCTTCTTCAGCTCAAGGCTAAGAGAGATTACTATTGAAAGTAAACCTCCCCTCTCAAAAAAACCCACCTGGCCAAGACCTGTTTCACCTATAGGGTTACCTTGAATCATGAAGCCTGAGTTAATGGGATAAAGCTCCCTAAAACAGATTTTCCCTTGTTTTAAATTGTTCTACGTCTGAAAAAAAGACACTTTAATCAAATCTGGAAAGAATTTTGGGGCAGAGAAATGAATTCTGAAATGTAGAAAGATAGACTTCCTTTGGGAATGGTCATAAGATATATTAAAACTACAGCTATAAAGAGATTGCTTATAACTGGTTAACTCTACTTTGATTTTAGAGAAAACATTTTCTACCAGATTGGCAATGCATTTTTTCATACATATTCACATGCACAAATATATAAATATATGCATATTTATATACTTATTTGTATATTTACATATATATTTATGTATTTGTGCATGTTATGTATGTATGGTATAATTTAGATGATTATATACAAATTATATATCTAACATATATATATTAGATATATATTAGATATATAACACAGATATATATGTAAATCTTAGATAGTTAAACACAAAAGAATACAATACTGAAGCCATCGATGTTAATATAGATCATGCATTACATCTCTCACTTTGAAGATGAACAACAAGAAAGTCAAGAAATTTTACTTCTGCAAGTCACCCGGGCTCGGATCTGCAGTCCACATGCTTCTTGTAACATCCACATTATTCTCTGTTATTCTGAATTATGGCAACTTTTCCCTACCCTTTTGGGAATCTTTATGGAGTTCATACATGCAATCATATTGTTAGTTTTCTGGACCAAGCAAATATAACCACTTGACTCCGCATTTTTCCACAATTTCTTATGCCATCCCCATAGCCTCTTAGCTGCCAATGATTGCTCTGGACAATTTTCTGGTAGTGATGCTTAAGGAATGGACAGTGGCTTCTGAGACTATTTCTGGTTTTCCTTCAAACAAGCTTAGTGAAGTGTATGTCTTCTTCACATTAGTTTCCTGGTGAGGACATAGCTGTCCCAGTAAGGCTGTCATCACTCAGATCTTCTGGCAATTCTAATTGTTGAGTTACCTTGACAGCCGTTTCAGAATCCACCCAAGAAAAAATGAACACAACTGCTTCTCCTTCACTTCTTCTCTTCCTTCTAGCTGCTATTGTTTTATAATCACATCTCAACTTTAATCAAGCCTCCTACAATATGCTGCTTGGATCTGCTAATTTTCATTAATTTGAATTTATTCCTTAAATATCTCAAATTATCTTCCAACCTAAGGAAGCAAATCTCAGTATTATAAAGCCATTTCTCATTACAACAGTGAACAGATTAGTAACTTTTGTTTTCAAAAATACCTTTCAGTGCTTCTAAATATTAATATCGTTGAACTCAGACATTTGTTAATTTTGGTGCCAGTTTCTGGCTAACAATTATGTGTTGGAAGTTGTTGGTTTACATAAAGTTTCCAACTTAAATTTTCCATAATATTCTTTGGATGGTAGGTAGCTTAATTAGATTATTGTAAAAAAAAAAAAAAAAAAAAAAAAAAAAAAAAGGTCTTATCAGCTTTGCCTTTTTTCCTGTTATTTGTTGCAGAGTTCCCTTGCTAAGAAATGAAAAATAGGCAGCCACAGCAGAGAAACTAAGAGCTTGTTTTTACTTTGTTCAGCTGAGCTAAATCTCCTTAGTAGACACTAAATGTATACATTCTTCTCTGTATTTCAATGTTCCTAGGCTGTCAGGTCTCATATATTGTAATTGAGACACCAGACCATCAGCCCCTGCATTTCCCTAAGTTAGGATAACTGAGCAGGATCTTCTAAATGCAATATGTTGGATGGAAACAGGTTTAATAAATTATTTTGGAAATATATACAGGAACTTTTGAAACTAGAATAGGAATATATTTACTTATGAGTCAAAAATACAAAATCAACTCTAAAGAAAACATAGGTGTAATTAGAAATTAGGTGTTCAAAATCAAGGAAATAGGATAATTATGAAAGATTTGGGGACAAGCATTTAAATAGAAAATCCTGGTCCAGCAAAGGGTCACCTCCATGCAATGTAAGAACTCAAGACTGGAGAAATTCCTGAGTTGTTGTGGTGAGAAACCTTGCTTGGTCAGCTGTCCATTCATACTTGTGCCCTTTAGAACCAATGCACCTAACCAGCAGTCCTGCCACCATAATGCAGGCCATCTCCACCATCATTACTGTATATATGCCTTTGGTGCTCATTTGAACTACCTCTAAGGAGTAAGATGAGTTGGATTGAGAAAATGTCATCAAAAGAGATCATGCTACCTTGTCCGTTTGTCTGTCTTACTTTTAGACTCCTATTTATCAATGCAGAAGACCTCAGCTAGAGGCCCAGCTGCTGCAGTGTGCTGTCCGAAAGCATAAACACAGTGTGTCCAGCTGCCTGATGGGGAACTCTACTAATTGGAGAAGTCTGCTCTGGTCCCCTGTCACCAGTTGGCAGACAGAACAGTCTGGGCTGAAGCTGATTTCCAGAGTCAGGCATTCATTTATCTCAGTGATAACAGGGTATGTGTGGAGAGAGGTAGCAAAGAAAGCAGAGGGCAGCTGCAGTTGAGGTGGGGACAATACTAATGCCCCAGTATCAAGGACATGCTGCGTGTAGGGGCTTGGCAGTTTATTCCTCTCTCCAAAGTTTAATTAGTCACTAATTATAAACAACTCTCTTTTATTATGGATGCATTTGGCCAGTGCTGTAATTTTTTTAAGAAACATGTTCTCATCTCAACCAAGTTCCAAATGCTAACGTATCAATGTCAGAAACTGCAGTCAAGCACAACCTGTCCCCAAATCCCAGCCCCTTGAAACACGATGGCTCATTAATAACTTAAAAAGGATGATGACACTGATACTATTTATAGGGCCCTGCCAGGCAGGTCTGCCAGCGTTAAAGAAATTAACACGGAGAAATTGTCAACTGGAAAACATTAGTGTTTATCAACAGATCAATCAAACTTCAACAACTGTAAACTGTGCTCTTAGCTAAGTGAAACGTATTGACAATGACAGCCACTTACCCACCTTGCTGGGGAGCCCCCTATATTTCCAGGTCAGCCCCAAACCAGGCAGACTGTCCCCTTGACACTGCAGCCATGGTCCTGCTCTACAGCCGCCTTTTAGGGACCAGTCGGCCTGCCTCTCTCCCATATCTGGGGGCAAACTGGAAGGACTGGGTGGTGGTCTCAGTTTTGCATTAATTAGTTTTGACTGCCAGTTTGTAAAGTCTCAGGCAGACTAAATTGAATACCAAGGTTAGTGGCTCCAGGAGCCAAATTCTAGATTTATGTATACTTTATTAAAGGAAGATGCTATGATTTAAGGAGTTTTTCTTGGTTCTCTCATCCTTTTAGAGCAATGCTTGACTCTCATTGTTGTATATTTAGAGATGGTTCTATTTTCATTTCTGGGCTACATCGGCGATGATGACATGGCTTCGGAACCTGAACAAAGCTGGAGAGCTCTGATAGGCTGCTGGTGATGTCATCCCTGTGCCTCTAATGCCCAGGAAAAGCACCAGGGACTGACTGTTTTCCTGACTTTTTCTTTTCTTTCTTTCTTCTTTTTTTTTTTCCTTTTTCTTTTTTCCTCCTTCCCTCCCCCCACCCAAATATGAAATCCCACTTTCACACTAACAGTGCGTTTGGAGTTTCATATCCTAGCAACGTTATCACTAAAGGTAGCTGGTGACCGCTGCACACAGCCCGGCACTGCTTTGGTTTGATGCAGTTTCAGCCCTCATGGAGAGGATTTTGTGCTGCATCACACTGAATGTTGCTGCTCCCGTAATTTCTTGTCATTATAGCAAACCCGTTCACACGCTCCCTTTCTGTAACCCAGATGATCAACACCTGTCAAATTCGACTGCTCACACAAATCCTAAACACAGGAGCCTAACAGTGGCAGGAGGGCTTGAAAATCGGAAGGAAAAAAAAATAGGAATTAGGGCCAGGGTACCTCCTTTCAAAATTATGATAGCCCCCCTCATCCCACAGAGTTCTTCTGTTTCATAAAGCCTCACCAACTGCCACCTTTTGTTCTTTTTATGCATACATTCCTATAACTGCAGGATAGCGGAAATGGTGTTTTTACTGGCATCAGAGTGGGAAGGCCTGGGGGCACCAGAAGAGGGATAAAAGGAATGCTCTTGGTCCCTATTTAGAGGGGTTTGTTTTTGTGTTCAATGTGTAACAAATGTCATATTCTTTTAAAATAAAACAAAACACCACCAATCCTGCACTGTTACTTTTGACATCCTATGTAACACCCTCTCCAAGCCCCATGGTCTCATCTATTAAGTGAGACAATAAGACACACCTGAATGGGAGTTGTGCAGATTGGACGCACCGCTGTATCTAGAGCATGCAGCACATCAGAGGAGCAAAACCCAAATCTGCTCCTGCCGATTAGAATCCACACTTGGTGACACAAGCAAATAAAGACAACAAGGGAAGGTAAAAAGTAAACAAACAGGAAAAAAAAAGAAGTCGAGCACTGCTCCAAGATCTCTGTGGCAGGCCAAGGAGTCAGGACATTCTCACCTCCAGAGTCCTCGCCCTTCCTTGTACCATCACAGCTGGTTTTCACCCTGGAGTGAAATCTACACTGCTAGTCCTTGAGGGGAGATGGAGGCATACTAAAGTAACTTTACAAATCAAAATTAAAAAAAAAATCAGATGTGTCTCTACCTGATGCAAAAGAGTGTGTAGAGTTCGAAGGAAAACCTTCCCTACAGTGTTTCTGTGCAGGAAATTTAGCCGATCCAGGAGCCTCTGAAAAAGGAAGCTAGCAGTTGTAAATGGATGTTTTCAAAACACTGTTCTGAGTTCTGTGAAAATTACAAAGTAAATATATCAGTCATGGGCCTTGGCATCAAGACTTAATATCCAGTTTTATCCTAACTTAAATCTATAAGAAGTGAACAAAAATAATTGCTCAAAATGCAAATATGAGTTCAAGATAACAGAAGACCATCAAAAGGCAGCATGTGGTCAAATGTGAACTGCACTGTACATTTATAGGAATTCGAAAGAGAAAGATTTTACCCCTTAAACAAAATGGCCAGAAAAGGTTGGATTAAAGATAAGAGCTACCCTCTGGGCTTATGGAGGTTGGTTTGATGTGGATAAACAATGAGAAGAGGGAAGGGAAGTTCAAGATGGTAGGAAAAGTGTGAGTGACAGGCTAGAGGAGCGCCCGTCTGCAGGAAGTGGCAGAAGAGCACAGTATTTGTAAAGGTGTGGAGAAAAAAATAGGGGGCAAGTGCTAAGGGTTCTAGTTGACCCTGGAAGGCAAATGTTTGGCTTGTGCATTCAACATGGAAGAAAGGCAGATACTTGTTTTCAAACTCACTTTTACTTATGGATCTGAAGCCTTCCGTATGAGTAGTATGCATACTAGCTCCTCGCTTTCTGGCCCTCCCATATCTTTGACACTATACATTGCTACCCACCTCCTTCTGGAGAGTAAGGCCTGGGCCAGATTCCGAAAACTCATCACTAAATCACATTTTAACACTTCAGCTTTCAATGTGTTCAGTAATTGCATGTGCTAATATTCACGGATTGGTGTAATTTCTTCAGAATGAAAGATGTCTTTGTTTCTGTTTATTTCAGCGTCCCATATTGTTTTGATGCAAAAAAAAATGGTATTTTAAAAACTGTGACGAAGTTCACTCAATGTAAACTATGTCATGTGTGTGTATAATGTTGAAAAATGTTTGAAGAAAATTTAATTGGCTTGATTAGGAACTTCAGCATCGTAATCTTTTTCATTCTGTACTCCCTTACTTACGTTCATTTTCTGGTTAAATGTCACTTAGTATGCTACTCCTAACGTAACCCATCTTGCCCACTAGAGCAACATAAGAAGGACAAGTTTTACAGGTTGCCAAAAATACTACCTTGAGATCCAGAGAACGATGGAGACACAGATGACTACAGTGGTATCAGGCAGACCACAAAGTAGAACACCTTCATGCCTCATTTTCCTTTTGAAATTTTCTAACTCATTCTGAAATCTTCACTGTTTGGACCAAGTCAAGGTTTTATGCTCTATTGCTTGCTATTTATTTATTTACTTTAGATTCATCCAGCTCTTATAATTCCTCACTATCCAGTTAGATGCATGGAGCACTTAAAAATG
The DNA here is from genome assembly GCF_018350155.1 of Leopardus geoffroyi. Lineage (NCBI taxonomy): Eukaryota > Metazoa > Chordata > Mammalia > Carnivora > Felidae > Leopardus > Leopardus geoffroyi. The sequence goes on from NC_059339.1 coordinate 61,942,209, forward strand.
TTTTGGCTACCTGAATGAGCAAGACCCCATCTGCTAGGAGCCATACACTGCATGTGCAGGCACAGTCTTGGTCTTAAGGGAAGAACCCCCAAAATATGTGTCCAGGCAAATAAATTCTGTTTTAAATGATCGTTCCTGTCACATTGGACAGGTGGTTTTGAATTAATAGCATCATTTCAGAAGTAACTAAATATAATATTTGCACTGGCACATTAAATGTTTCCAAGCAGGAATTTTCAAGCTCATTAGAGGAAAAGGGATATGATCTTAGAGACAGATAGTATTGTCAAGTGACCTCTGCTTTCTCCATATCATAACCTGACAAAGAGAGAATAGTTTCTATATTAAAGTGCCTACAAACCACAAAGCCACTTGATCCTATAAATAAACCTACGTGTGTGGCCGGGAGAGAAGCCTTTCTAGCTTATTAAGAAAATTTACTTTTTCCGGGGGCACCTGGGTGGCTCAGTCGGTTAAGCATCCGACTTCGGCTCGGGTCATGATCTCATGGTTCATGGGTTTGAGCCCCGCATTGGGCTCTGTGCTGGCAGAGAGCCTGCCTCGGTTTCTGTGTCTCCCTCTCTTTCTGCCCCTCCTCTGTTCATATTCTGTCTCTCTCTGTCTCTCAAAAATAAATAAACGCTAAAAATTTTTTAAAAAAGGAAAGAAAATTTACTTTTTCTAAGACTGCCTTCCAAAGTAGCCATTTCACTAATTATGAAAGGTGTATCCATTCCTTCTTTCTTTTTAAAATTACTTCCTTCAATACATATTTATTGAAGGACTAATATGTAGCAGGTGCTGTTAACACAGGGTGAATACTTGCTGAATAAAACAACTATCTTCTCTGTTCTCTTACATTGTGTTGTGGGAGCAAAACAGGGCACAGTGATATAGAGAAGCAGAGAGAGGAAGCGAGTCATGTTTGGTGGTCAGAGGGAGACTCTGTGAAGAGTGGGCATTAAACTTACACATGAAGGCTGACCATTCCTAGGAAAAGCAAAGGGAATAGTATGTGCAGAAACCCTGAGTTAGAAAATAGTTTAGCAAGTGAGCCCAAAGGAAGTCCAAAGGGCTGTAGCAGAGTGAAGGAGGAGCAGAGAGTAAGATACGAAGTTGGAAAGGAAGGCAAGGGTCTAGTGGGCCAAGGTATATAGGTAAAATATAATTCAACGTCAAAGGGGAGATGCCGAAGAATTTTAAAGATGCAAAGAATTTAGGGATGCAAAATGATCATGCAACTATTTTAAAAGATTACTCTGTTACACAATGAATGCAATGAAGAGCCTAAGAATGTTAATGTAGGAATTGTTAGGAAATGTGTAACAGTCTGGGTGAGAGAGGATAGTGGTGGCTTGGAATTGGATTAGAATAGTGGAGATGGGGAGAAATATATGCATTTAAAATACACATGTGCGTGCACATTCCAGGACATGCACATGAACACAGCTACGAATGAATGAGAGAGAGAGAGAGAGAGAGAGAGAGAGAGAGAGAGAGACTGAAGTGTGTCAAACTGAGCAGATGGATAAATGGTGAAAGCCTTTCTAGATTAGGTTTGGGGGGAAATTGTATTGGAAAAAAAGAAAGTTTAGAAAGTCACTTAGTCTTCTCAACATTGAAATTCTGTGACCCATCCAAGTGGTGACCTCTGGTAAAGGGCTGCTATCCAAGTCAGGAGCTCAAAGAAAGGTCAGGGTGGATTGAAATGTGGGAGTCATCAATGTAGAGATGCTACAAAGGAGGAAAAGTTATTTTTCTTTCTACCCTCCTAGGTTCTCCAGCTGGAGCCCTTGTAAATTGGACTGACAAAAGATAAATTAACGAGAAAAGCATGCACATTTATTTAATATTAGTTTTATGATGCAAAAAACTCCATAAGGAAATGAAGACCCAAAGAAACAGTTAAATCTGAGTGCTGTTACACTAGGCTTGATGAAGAGTGTAAAGTTGTGGGGAAAATGTGGTAAGACAAAAGGGTAGTAAACTGGAGGGAAGTTAGTATGGCCTGTTTGTTCAGATCCCTCTGCATCCCTCCATCTTCTGATATAAAGATGCTCACTTACTCCAGGTATAGAGAGGGCACCTCTCACATAAGGGTCTTGTGACCTGTTTCAGGGAAAATGATGAAGGTCAGAGAGTCCTTCTTGCACCTACTGTGTCTCAAATTCCTTTAGCTTAAAAAAATCAGTAAGCTAAGGAGCCATATTTTGGGATAGTATGTCCTGAACCCCATCAACACCATTTAATAGGATGGCAATGGATGAGATCCCCTTAGAAGAAAGTGTAGAACAGAAGCACCTAGGACTAATACTGAAGGAATTTTAATATTTAGATGCTGGGGAAATAAGCAGGAATTGAAAGAAGCTGAGGAAAAGAGGCCAGAGAAGTGGAAAGAAAATTAGGGATGTGTAGTGTCATGAAAGCCAAAACATGTAATGTTTTGAGAAAAAAAGCAGTCAATTTGGAAGAATGTTCTGTACAGCAATGTAAGGCTAAGAAATTTCCATGGGCACAAGCCACGTCTGGTGTAGGGGTGGGGGCATAAGCCAGCCCAGTTACTTGAGGCCCATAGGTGATGTTCTGCCTTGGTTTCATCTTAGTTTTAAAGTCAAACTGAAAAATTTCCCTAAGCATATGTCGTTACTTTACACATGGTTATATAATGTTCCCCAGAACGGGCCTGTTGGTTAACTTTGTGACAAAGGTTCAAACTGGTTGTTTAATTGAACTTTTCAGTCATTCCTACTTGATAATTTCTTTGTGTATCTAAATATATACTCCAACATAGGCTGGGGCCGGTGTAGTCATCAAACAAGCAGACAGAAACCATTCAGTGAAGAGGAACAAAACATCCTGTTCCTGAATGGAGAAGAAAGATTCATATTTATTTATTTTATTTTTCTGTTATTCAGTTTTTTGAATTTTGTTGCTCAAATTCAGCAGATAATTGCTTAAGTCTCCACAGAAGTCACACTGTAGAGTCACAGCATGAAGCTGGCCATCCTAAAATGTGCAAAAATTGAACTTGCAGAGAAATCTCATCTCCTCATGCTATCAGACTTAAAATATTCCAAAGACTGGAGACTGACCTTTGTCTGCTGGACCTCTCACTATGTCAGTTGAGTGTCCTACTTCACCGAAATGGGCAGGATTCTCAAAGTTGAAATATATATGGGCCACATAAGTTTGGACCATTTAAAACATAAAAGCAATTAAATGCCCCCAACACACACAAGCACACACACAACACATCATCCCCAAGATGAGCCATCCAATTTCTAATAAAAAATTTTTTTTCCAATGAGCAAGCTATGAAAGCAATGCACATTGTCTGCATAAAAGCCTACTTTTGACGAGAAAATGACTATTAATGAGAACATGTTCATTTCTGGCATCAGGCTCGAAGAGACACAGGTCATAAATCTCTTTGATCTTCTTGCTAAAGCTAGAATCAAGCAAAGAAGCAAGTTCATTCATTTAAAAAAAAATGGTTTTGATTGAAATGATTCCATTTAGTTACAAGTAATTTATCATGTTATTCTTTCCCTTCCCAGGTTTACTTTGTTTTCCATTCTCCACTCCAGTCATCACAGTTAAATCTTTGCTCATGTTCCAACTAGATGTTACTTTGGGGTTTCTTATTTGACGAGGGTCAGGCAAGACTTCCAAGAGAAATGTGTGTGTGAGGGGATGTATAGTTTGGGGGGTGAGACAAACAACAATAAGAATTCATAAATTTTAAACAACAACAAAAAAAATGTCTTTCGTAGTTGAGCCTGTAAACCTCCATGACTTGCTTTACATGTGCCAACACTGCCCTCTCTTGCTCGTTCACAGCCTACATGGAAACCAAGGTTTCCGTGCACAGCCTTACAATTCCAGCACCTCTCTATCTTCCCACTGCTCCCCGAAACTCGCCATCAAAAACAGAATGCAGAGTTCTTCCAAGGTTCTTTTCCAAGTTGAATTTATTCACTTTTTAAATGAAATGTGTTGCCTTCCGTATTTCTGTCCCCTGCCTCCCTGCACGCCTGCTCGTGTGTTAATACGGAGCACCTCAGAGGAACAAGCCTCTCAGTAGCAGAGTCCCTTTGGAGATAATGCAACCACTCCCAGCAGGGGAATCAACATCTCTCCTTTCTGTAAAGAGGCCTAATTCTACTCCCATTACCCTCTGAAAATGCGTTTACTTACAGCCATACTAGATGCAAGATGAAATTAGGAGTCCTTTACTGAGTATCTCAACCAAACGTCCTTACTATTGGAGTCTCTGAGCTTCCTTGGTGAGAAGAATGGAAGCCATAGGTTGACTGTACAAAGTCAGAGGAGAATCTGCATGCCTTTCACTATACAGAGAAGGCAAGAAATTACCAAACACTCATCTATGACCTCTCTTTAGTTTTCAACAACAACAAAAATTGCGTGAACAATTGCTCTCTCAATTTCTGAAAAATTCAGAGAAAGTGGGAGATATTAAGGCTCAAGTCACGAATTGATACACTTAGTTATCCCTCTTGCTGCGCTGCATAGCATTTTGATCTTGGTCACATGAGTTACAATCACAGGACAGAGAGAAATGTTAAAAACAAAATGCTCATTTGAGTCATTTTACATGTAAGATTGGAGCTCTCAAGTGTTGCTTAGTCATGGGTCGCAAGGAATTCTCTCAGTGCTTCTGAGTATGCAGTACAAATTAGAGAAGGACTACAATAAGCCTAAGAAAAGTAGAGTAAAGTCTTCAACAGCTGCTGCCTTCTAGGTCAAATATGTGGTTTTATTTGTGTGGAAAAAAGGTTTATGGGAAATCCCCCACCTACACACTCAAAAGATATTTGGAATAGATCCCATCTGTCTTGCCTCTTCCAATTAATAACTGGCAACTGGGTAATGAAGGAATCTGATACCCTGACTGAGTTCAGTGGGGGAAAAATATGTGCGATCTAATGATGGTACATGCTATCAGAGTGGGAATAAGGAACGATCAGCCATAGTGGGTTTAAATTTTGCCATTTCTTCTTCGGATGCCAGCATATGGCCTAGAATTATGTTTTGTTTATCACATTTAGAGAGGATTGGCTCATCTGCATGGAAGGATGCAAAGGAGGACTTTGTAGGAGTAAGAGACAGGACCAGGCACTTCAAGGGGAAAAGAAGAAAGGAAAAACTTAACTCATTCACCTGAAGAGAGAAATATATCTTTGTGTTCCTCAACAGTCAAAACTGGCAAGAAGGTACACAAAAGCATCAGTAAATGAGAAATAGCTGGAGAAAGGACTGGAGGAGGGTGAGGCAGGGGTTCACTGGATGACAATATAATATCGAGAAGTAGGTTTTCAGTATTTCAGTTTCCATTTACTATCAACTCACTGTCTTTTTTCACTTGCTGTCGTTCTTATATTCCAGTATCCAGGTGTTCTTGGCTTTCTCTCCTTTTCATTTATCCCAATGTGCTTTTATGGAAATCTCTCACATTGTCCACCTAACTCAGATATTTTGCTACTGTCATTGTCAAAATATACCTGTTTCATCTCTAGACATTTGGAAGTGGCCAAGAGAGGAGAAAAACAAGTTTGTCAAATGTCTACCACATGTTTATACCCAACTCCATAATGTAGACTTTTAGAGCCAGAAATGACCAACAATGTAGTTGAATAGATATTATCAGCTTTTGTTTGCTTGTTGTAATGGAATGAATATTGGACTTAAAGTCAGAAGGTGTATATTCAAATCCTGTGTGATTCTGTTGCATGTCAACTGGGTGACCTTGGCCAAGTCACTTAACCTTCCTGAGTCTAGTTTCCTATTCTATAAAATGAGGATAATAATTCCTGCCTTGCCAACCTCACAATGTTGCTGTGAAGATCAAATGAGACACTGTATGTGAGAGTTCTTTGAAACACTACAAAACACTACACAGATGCAAGCTATTGTTACAAAGCTGAATCCCGGTGGGTCCCTGTATTTTTTGAGCCATACATGAGCATGCTGGGTCTGGTCTATCATTATTTCTAAATATGGCTGGTCTATTGGCTTCTGAAGTTTCCACATGAAATATAGTCTGTGTATTTGCTTGAAGCCTCTGCTCTATGTCCTCAAATAATGGGCCATTAAGTGTTACATTCCAAACCAGCAGAACCAGCATTTCTGACCTTGTACCTGTGACCTGCAGAAGTACTATTGTATCTCAGCGATAAACGTACCTGAACTGCAAGGTGCTTAAAAGATATATTTAGTGCATAGGCATTTCATTTGTCACTGAGCAATTTTACAGTGTCTGATATAAGCTGGAGATTTTATGATCTATAATCAAAGGCTTTTGCAGACACCTCTCCTTAATTTGGATTTGTGGCAGTACTAAAAAATGGGACTTTCATCTTTGGATCCATTTCACTTACTTGGATAAAACAGACATGTATCTTTTAAGTGCAAGTCACTTAAAATTTCAGACTGTCCTTAGTAACACAGGAACTCTTGACACAAACTTATGCTATTGACTTAAGGGAAAAACATTGTATTTTCTGCCCCTTTTGATCACCCTGGAACCTTTCTTGCACCAGGCTGTTTTCACTTATTAGACCCAATGTGCTAAGGATCTAATGGTCAAGGGTGGAGGTGGGTATTTCTCTTGTTAATATTACATATAGAGACTCTATGACTGAAATATCCATGGCATAATGGAGATAGAACCTCATAACGTTAGAACTAGTCAAGAACTTTCAGAGCATTTCTTTAAAGAGTCCCATTTCACTTACATAAATTCGGAGCCTCAAATAGATTCAGAGGTACACCAAAAGGCACACTTCAGTGACTGACAAAATAAACATTAGAATCAATATCTGGTTAAAGTATTATTGCTATAGTACAAGAGATGATCCTTCATTTATAATATGAGGAAGATCCATCTCTGAACATGTTCATAAATTCCTACAGATAATTTGAGCCATGGAATCTTGTTATATGGCATATATCACCTTTTTCTGCTCTACTGGAAATGTCATGAAATAATGAAAAAGCATCCCTTCCTTCTTCAAAACTATTTGAAGAAGTTAGATCTACATAAAGACTCTACCATGTATTTACCACCATTATGTGAATAGATTGCATGCATATACAAAGTAAAAACAACAACAACAACAACAACAAGCAACCTCAATCACAAGAGCCATTCTTCCTTCTCTTTCACACTTTATTCCTTTTATTAAGCTAAAACATAAAACCCTGGGATGTAATTAATTTTGTGTCCATCTCTCAGCTTTCCAGGACTCTGCTGCATGATCTAAATTTCACAAGGAGATAGAACGTTTCTTTCCACTTGGCCTCAGTAAAAAGATTCCCCCTTCTCTCCATCATTCCATTTTCAGTGGCTCTGGACCTACTTTGTTGGTCATAAATCTGCTTTTATGGCTTCCCACCTCTAGAAAAACCAAAGGTCAGTCATCAACAGTCCTTATTCCCATCTACCCTCAAACAATGTGGGAGGGCACTCCACAAGTGTGACCAGGAGATGAGAATTATTGAGGCTATTTTGGAGTTTAGATGCACAACTAAGGTGTAAAAAATATATATACTGAGAGGAATTAATAGATTTAAGAAATATTTAAGAAATTCATAGATTTAAGAAACAAATGTATCTGGTTTTTAAATAAGTGGAGATGCTTGGTATTACCAATTCTGCACCACAGAATGTTCTCAGGTCAAGCCAAAATATTTCTTGGGTGTCATGTTGCCCTAGATTGTGTCTGAATACATCTTGGATGGGGAAAGATGGCAGGAAGAGGAAGAGAAGAGCGGCAGGCACACCAAGATCAGTCCCCTACCAGGGAGAGCTCTGCAGAGCGGCCACTTACAAAGCACTGCTATTGGTGCCAGAGTATGTACACACATCCAGGCCCTCATATTCTGCTTCCCAGGCCAAGTTTCATCCACCAATGTCTGTGTATGTGCTGTGCTCTCATTGGTGGTTATTAGATGTGCTCATCTTCCCTGAGCAGTGGCCAGCATGTACCACACCCATATCAAGAAACTGAGATGCCATTTTCTAACAGATTTTTTCCCATTCCCTCTGCATCTTAAGTGTCTCCCTATTGCCTGGATCTTAATAATTCTTCTCTTTATATTGATTGGACAAATCTAGTAAGAGAACTGGCTGGCTCCATGATGCCTCAGAAGCTAAGCCATTTTCAGACACAACTATATTAGCAACGGCATGTGAAGGACCTGAACACAAAGGAGGTTTTCCCCTTGGCTTAGGCTCAAAATTGGGTCTTGAGCCAGACTGTGACCAAGCTGATAGTGTGTAGATGCCAACAGCAAGAAAGGGGGATGCTTCTCCTCCACAGGAGACCAAGGAAAATGAAATTAAAATAGGATTTGGCACAGTTATCTCCCACACCTGAGCAACTGATAAGCATTTTAAAGAAAAACTGAACACGGTGGAACACAAAGAGATGTAAGGCACAAGGAGAAACTCTTCAGGTGAGCAGATTCTTTTAGAAGTATTTGGGGAGGTGAGTTGTTTAGAAGACATTTTCTTCCTGAGCATCCTTGGGTCCAAGATGATTTGGAAAAACATCAGAATAAAATAATTAAGAGAAGAACTATAGAGATGTATGTAAGGAAACATAATTCAATTGCCTTAACGTGAGTGCAAGTCCTGCAGTGGGTGAGGCTTCAGGGTTGGACTTATTCAGACCTGGCTCAGTTCTACCTTCCCAATTGCTTTTATGGTGCCAATCTTATCCTATGACTGGATTCGCAATAAGGACAGATTTGTTCCCACAGTTCCAGGCTTCATATCTGCAGAACCACCACCATACTCAAGGAGATAAAGAGAACTTTTTCCCCTCTAGTATCCCTAGTAAAAGTTCTGAAATTGAATCTGTTTGCATTGCTTAAAATAGATGCTTAATGAGGGTGGCCAGGAGAACAGAATGTGCTGATTGGTTTATAACCAGGTCCCTAAATTTGGCAGAGGTGGGGGTAAGAGCTCTTTAAAAGATAAGATTGCAAGAAGAGGGTAGACACCCCAAATAAGATTTGGTTTATTTTCAAAAGAGGTGGTTGGTGAGACTAGGGGAGGCAACAGATTTTGGGTAAGTAACCAATAATATCTATTTATTTTGATGTTTATTTACTTATTTTGAGAGAGAGAGAAAAAAAAAAAGTGTGAGCAGAGAAGGGGCAGGAAGAGAGGGAGAGAGAGAAAAAAATCCCAAGCAGGGTCAATGTAGGGCTATAACACAAACTGTGAGACCATGACCTGAGGTGAAATCAAAAGTAGGATACTTAATTGCCTGAGCCACCCAGGTGCCCCCAAACTAACTTATTTTAGAGGAAAGTTTGATACTTATATCAAGATTTAAAATGTTTATGCATTCTGCCATAATTCTATTCCTAGCAGTCTCTGCTTGGCAGAAATACAAGTGTGCAAACACGTAAGTTCAAAACTATTCATGATTTCTTTACTTCACATATTAATTAAAAAAAATAAAAATGCAGGGGCACCTGGGTGGCTCAGTCAGTTGAGTGTCCGACTTTGGCTCAGGTCATGACCTCATGGTTCGTGAGTTCGAGCCCCGTGTCAGGCTCTGTGCTGACAGCTTAGAGCCTGGAGCCTGCTTCGGATTCTGTGTCTCCCTTACTCTCTGCCCCTCCCCTGCTCATGCTGTCTCTCTCTCTCTCTCTCTCTCTCTCTCTCTCTCTCTCTCTCTCAAAAATAAAAAAAATAAACATTAAAAAATGAAAATGAAATAAAATAAAATAAAAATGCAACCTAAATTCATTAATTTAACAAACATCACTGAGTACCTACAATGTGCCAGATACTGTTCAGGACTGAGAAAACAGCCATTAACAATAGAGCTACTAACTTGGCCTTCATGGAGTTTATATTCTAGTGAGTGTAGAGCCTATGACTGAATACATAATAAAATAGATTTGTGGGTTATGACTTAGAAGAAGGTCTATGATATTTTGATAAGTGGTAATAGGCAAGGTTTAAAATATAATGTGCTATAATTTCAGTTTTTAAATGAACACATATGTGTCTGAAAATAATTTACAAAATGAGCACCATACTGCTAACCAATGGTTATTCTACCATGATAAGGAAAGGGTGACCTTTCTCTCATCCTTTATACACTATATTGGTTGACATTTTTTCAATAGATATGCAAAAATTTTGTAATATGGAAATTTTTTTAAAAAAAGAAAATATATAATCAATCATATTGTACTGACTTTGATATGGAGAGTATCAAAGTAGGAAAAAGAAGATAGAGGAGAAAGGGGAAAAGGAGGAGAAGGACAGAAGAGACTGAATATATCAATGAATAATGGCCAGACCATATATAAAAACAGAACCTTGACCTACACATGCAACAACCTGCACAGGAAACCAACCTCCACATCTGCAATAAAGAAGCCAGCCTTCTATAAACCAGACTTACAGGAATCCAGATTGCTATCTCTATTGATAATCCAGGAATCTTAACAAAAATTTCTGTGATAATTGGCCCCAAATGACCAGAATTTATTTCTGACAACTTCCCTAACTTTTGTCCCTGTTTCCAGCTTAAAACAAACCAGAAAAAAATTAAATATGCACTGGTAACCAACGATACAAATGTCCTGCTTCTAGTTAGCCCAACCACAGCTTCCTGATGCCAACAGTCTCCAATCAGCACTTACCTGAAGCCATCCCTTTTATCCACCATAACGTTTTCTGAGTCCTATGTCTTCCTTTGAGTCTCTGCCCAAATGCAAGTAAAGCAGTTAGCTCCCTTGCTACAGAATGCTCAAAATTAATAGCCTTTGCCTTTCTCATTTGTGTTTGGTCTTCATTGATTTCCACAGAGGAGACAGAGGAGGAAAAGTAGAGGAGGAGGAAGAAGTCATCACAACATTTGATTTGTAAAGTTATTGAGAGGATAAATGTATCAGGCCTGAAACAGTGAGAGAAATATCATAGATGACAGACACAAAGACTCAACAATTACATGGCACAGATTGTAAGTTATTTGAAATTCAGGAGAAAGTTCTGTGGACTGCAACACCGATAGATCAAGTTGGGCCTTCGTGTAAAAATAAGAACAAAATAATGCTTTCTCCTTGGGCTCTCAGGGGAACCATATCTTGAGTGTCATACTGGAGAGATATACCATAATCAAGACCTAATATTCATACTCACTGTCTACCAAAGGAAAAAAAATGTAATGTGTGACTCTTGGTTTATGATTTTTCTCACCACACCTCTGCCTTTTTTTCTTAAATAAGTCTATGACTTTATTGAAAATTCCATTCATTACTTCAGGGAAAAAGCTAAAAAAAATAAGGCCCTAGAAACAGAGAGCTGACTGAAAAATAAAAGTACTTGTATTACTTTTATTTTTTAATTATTTTTTATCTTTATTTTAGAGAGAGAGCGGGGAAGATGGACAAAAGGGGTAGAGAGAAAGAGAAGGAGAGCAGGAGAAAGCAGCAGAGGAAGAAAGAGAGAGAGAGAGAGAGAGAGAGAGAGAGCAAGACAGGGAGAGCAGGGAAGAGAGGAAGAGGGAGGGAGAGAGAATCTTAAGCAGGCTCCACACTCAATGTGTAGCCCAAAGCAGGGCTTGATATCACAACCCTGGATCATGACTTGAGCTGAAATCATGAGTTGGATGCTTAACCAACTGAGCCACCCAGGTGCTCCTGTATCACTTTTAATGTAAGCCTAACCTATAGGGTGGAAGGGACTGAATTCATGTATTATGGTGTATTATAATGACATTCTTTTTATTATCAATATTCAGAGTTGACACACTGTGCGGGGGTGGGGGGGTGGGGAGTGGGGCTTTGGGATTCAGATAGCCTTGGTCCCCTGGTCAGGAGCTCCCACTGCACAGCTCGGAGCAAGGAGGCAAGAACACTTACATGCTGAGCCAAAATAGTTGCTTGGCCATCTACTTCTCAGGTCTATAAGATCCATGAGAACAGGTGCCTTCTTCACCCTGTACCATCATATCTAAAATATAGAGCACCAAACTGGCCATGCTTCATCCTTATGTGTTTTTCAAATGAAGGAAATCTTGAATCAAATCCTCACTTCCACTTACTGGCTACAATCTTGGGAAAGATATTTAATTTAGTAAAGCTCAATTCCATGATCTATAAGATGAATTAAATAACACTCAGCTCAAGACTGTTGAGAGGATTACATGAGAAAATATAAAGTAAATAGCACATTAAATATTGCTTGCTTCTTTTTTCCCCTCTCCTCAAGGAAGAGGTTGCTTAGTATCTTCTATTTCCATCTAAAAAGGGAAAGGGAAATATATTTAAATCACTGCATTTGCACATGAGAATTTCTTGCCATCAGGACAACAAAACCAAGAATGTGTTATTGAGGAAAGTTGGTAGAAATTTTTAAAAGAAGAAGAAAATGTAAGGAGAGAGCTGACATTTTAGGGCCAATGTTCTATTTTCATCTTGGAAAAAGCTTGCTGAAGTAGAGAGGGTGGAGAACTTTCTCAGACTCTCAGGCTTCATAACACTAGTGGCCATTTCCGCTAAAGCTAGTAAAAAGATAATTAATGCAGGAGGAATAAATATTTCTAAGATTATTTAACATTTGCCTCCATCTGATCTCTAAAACTGAAGGAGCATGTCTACACAAATCTGATTTTTTTTTTTCTTTCTGTGAGCAGAGGGTTGGCAACAAATTGATTTGGAATTACCATCTTGCTATATTTCCTTATGATGTTACTTTGGGCAAGGGTGAGGGAAGATAAAAAGAAACCTAACATTTATATAGTTTATTTCAGTCTCTCTCCTCATAATTTTATATAGGAGAGATCCTACCCAATTTTTTGGAGGAGGATCTTGGGGCTTAGTAAAATGACTTCCCAAGGCCACACAGCAGACAAGATGAGTAAGTAAAGTTTAACCGAGGGGTGTCCGACATAACCAACCTCTTCACCCAACTTTTATTTTTAACTACATCATATGGCTATTTGAAGTTTACTTTCCTGACTCTCTTTTCCTAATCTGTTGAATAACGTGATGGCATTACATGCTATAATTTATTTTCCCTGAGCAAGAAGGTATTATTTCTCACTTGAAAAGCTATACATTTTAGCACTCGCTGGTCTAGTATAAATACCAATGTTTTGTGTGTTAATTAAACTCAGAAATTAACCCATCTAGGAGAAAATATAAAAAGGAATCTGAAAGTAACAGTATGTCTGAGGTTTTTTTTTTTTTTTTTTTTAATCCATTCATTCATTCACCTATTGGCAAATGTTTATTGAGTGTCTATTACTTGCCAAACAATATTCTAGGAAGTGGAATAGGGAGCCTTGCTACAAATGTGATCTGTGGACCAATGACACTGGCACCTCTTAGGAGGGTATTAGAAATGCAGAAACTTAAGACACAAACCAGGCTTCAAAACTCAGAATATGCATTTTTAATGAAATCTCCTGTCGATTCATATGCACACTAAAGATGGATAAGTATTGTAAAGAAAACAAAATTGTAACTGGCTTTTAACTAAGAAAAAAAGAAAAAATTAAGAAAAAATATAACCAGTCTTTTGTTTAGGTAATACAGACAGAAGTATTTATTTATATATTTATTAATGTGTTATTATGATATGATTGTATTTTAATTGGACTAATTCTCAATGCTGGATTATCCATTTGGAGGAAAATTGAGCTTTTGGTACTCTTATCATAAACACCCACAATTCTCCCATTTGTTCCAATTTATCTTTTAAAATATTTAATTATTTCTTGCTTACAAAGTATTTAAACAATGGGAAAACAATGGTCCTAGGTAATGTGTATAGTAGCATCTCGGAAACCATGACTAACTAAACCAGAAAGAATTGTTGGAAAACACTGCAAAGCTATCAAAAGTGCCAGCTGCTACAATGTCCAGGGATGGCACCTAGTAATTCTTACTTGGAAAACACTTTCTTCTGTCATATATATGATAAGGTAAAGAGCCTGTTCTGGCTCTTCATATGGAGGCTTTCAATAGTTATATATTCTGGAATACAGTTGGTTAAATGAAATATTCATTTTACCATTCAAAAAATAGACTGGAAATGCACCCGATGCCCACTGGGAAGTATCCAAGAAGATAAATTATTGGGAAAAGCAGATTTTGCCTCCTTCTTTTCCCTGGTCTCCATGCTTTCCAAATCCAAGATTTCTTTCTCTTTTTCTTTCCCTTGAGAACATTTTAAAAAGATAAATACAGATTTATCATTTTTAGCCCAAATGAATGTTTTCAAAATAAGTTGTGGTTCTGTCTGCCAGCAGTAGGCACCCCTGTGTTCAATAGGAAAATTCTGCCAAACTCTGTCCTCATGGGCACCTTTGCACTCTAATTGCCAAAAAGGAAGGGGAAAAAAAAGCCTCACATCAAGTATGTGGCACCCAAGGGATAGAAAAGCAAAGAATATGCACATGAACGGTAACATTTTTCAAAGAAGAAACATAACTTCCTGAAGCAATGATAGGTGAATGGATTTTTCTAGAGATATTCACTCTAAATTTCAGGCATCAATAACATCACTACCCTGGATAGAAACTTTCACACATAGGACCTCAAGATAGTCGTCATGGAAACACCTGGATACCAACCCTAAGATCAGACCCACGCAATGAAGCAGGGTAGCTTTTCAGGCTGTGTCCTCTACAGCTCCATTGCCCATCCCCAGGAAGCACTGTCCACATGGACTCCAATATAAATGGCATCTCTCCAGGTTGTAGGGCATGGCCACCTGGCACAGAGGCCCCCTTCTCAGCAACAGTCTTATCTTTCATCAGAAAAGTGTTAACACCTCAGTCTGATATTCCACTTCCTAACCATCCTTCCATCCTCGCCCCAGGTAGCTCTAAATTGGGTGAAATGCTACGAAATTTCATAGTATAACTCTTTCCACCCATTTCTTCTTTTTGGCCACCTAAAATGTACTTCCAATTTTTACTTCAGCTGGCTGTCTTCTAGGACATCCAAAAGAGGAAAAAAATAATAATAATTGAAAACTTTGGCTTTTTTGTTTTGTTTATTTGCTTCTGAAATCCAATAAAAACAGCGGAATGACCAGCGAATAAAAAAGATGCATCTCGGGGCACCTGGGTGGCGCAGTCGGTTAAGCATCCGACTTCAGCCAGGTCACGATCTTGCGGTCCGTGAGTTCAAGCCCCGCGTCGGGCTCTGGGCTGATGGCTCAGAGCCTGGAGCCTGTTTCCGATTCTGTGTCTCCCTCTCTCTCTGCCCCTCCCCCGTTCATGCTCTGTCTCTCTCTGTCCCAAAAATAAATAAACGTTGAAAAAAAAATTAAAAAGATGCATCTGGTAAACAATGTAACTGTCTTGGGCTTTCTGCAAATCTCAGACATGGCATAAAGTTGCAAACAAGACTGTCTCACCCAGTTATAAATTTCATGTGGAATTTCCAACAGTGTTTGGAGGACTCTGCTGATATCCACCATCACACACCAACATTAAGTTGGTTTATCAAATTTCTCCTCTGTCTACACTGATTGGGGAACATCTGGATTCATTCTGTACATGTATTATTTTATAGACATTATATTATTTTAAATATCTCATTTATATGGGTGTGGTAACTCCACTTTCAATAAGCAATGAGAATAGGTATTCTAAGATGTTTGATAAACAAGCAAATGAATAAACAAGTAAATGAAATTGTGAAATACTGTGCTAGGGATTTATTGAAGCAGGTATTTCCCAAAGGAAGATTTAAGATGAAGTCTCAATCACTGAGAAGTTTAACATTTAGTTGAGATCTCAAAATCATGTCCAGTTAAATTGACATCTGAGCCTATACCAAAGTCCAACAAGATAGCAAAGTAGACAGTAGAGACATAATGATGCTGTAAGAATTCAAGGTGGAGGTGCAGAAGTCACCACTTGGTCAGAAAGTTCCCCCAGGAAGTGAAGTTTGAGGTACTGTTGGATGAATGTGTAAAATTTGCTGTAAACCATGCTAATTTCCACATACCCATTTACAAAGATGGTTGACCTTAATGGCTGAGGAATGTTCATTTAAAAAGGGCCAAGAACTGAGGATTTTTATATGTCACCATAATGTTTACTGACATGAGTATAGTCTTTGCTTTACAAATATAAGACACAAGAAGACACTGTTTTTTAGAGTGAAGCAAGTATCTGAAATCACAACTGTAGTTCTCTGAAGGCAGATTCTACTTTTACCACTTATCCTGGTTCTGATTTGGACACATGATAGAAAGTGGAAATTGCTACTGAATACAACAGGCTTTCTGAGAAACTTTAAACTATATGCAATCTAATTAGCAGAAAGAAATTCCAGGAATGATGTCAGGACTCAAGGAAGACGGGAGTATTCCTGATCAGAATTCTTCTTAAAATTGGTGTAGTCAAGAGGCACATATGCAATGGTCTTCTTAGAACTGGCCTAATCATATTTATCCAAGGGATACAGGTATGCTGTTTTGAAGGGGCACATGCACCCCAATGTTTATAGCAGCACTATCAACAATAGCTAAAGTATGGAAAGAGCCCAAATGCCCATCGATGGATGAATGGATAAAGAAGGAGGTGTGTGTACACACACACACACACACACACACACACACACACACACACACGAACACACACACACACATACAATGGAGCAATCAAAAAGAATGACATCTTTCCATTTGCAACTTTGTGGATGGAACTAGTGTATATTATGCTAAGTGAAATTAGTCAGAGACAAATATATCACTTCACTCATATGAGGACTTTAAGATATGAAACAGAAAAACATAAGGGAAAGAAAGCAAAAATAATATAAAAACAGGGAGGGGGACAAAACATAAAAGACTCTTAAATATAGAGAACAAACAGAGGGTTACTGGAGGGGTGTGGGAGAGGGGGTGGGCTAAATGGGTAAGGGGCATTAAGGAATTTACTCCTGAAATCATTGTTGCACTATATACTAACTTGTGTGTAAATTAAAAATTAAAAAAAAAACTGGCCTAATCAGTAGACATGTATGTAGTGACCACTTTAACATTTTTATGTAGCACTGGTGTAAAATAAATTCATCTGACTTCAGTCCATCTATCTCTCCCTAACCCATTTTAAACCTGCCCTTGATCCAGGTCTCCAGGCAATAATCATATCAGAAAAAGAAACAAAGATTTTGAGTGTACTTCTTTTTCTAAAATAGCAGGTTTGAAGGGTCTATGTGTTGCCCAGGCAATATAAAAAGTATCTAAACACTGTGAGTTCTGGAAAAATAAATCTGCACTGTGTGTGTGTATGTGTGTGTGTGTGTGTGTGTGTGTGTGTGTGTGTGTGTGTGGCTTTTTTAAAGCCTTGTCTCTTTAACAAGAGTGCTTCTGTAATGATTTAATGATGGGTGCTGATGGTTAGGGGTTGCCTTCTCCCTGAACAGTATGAATAAAGCAACAGGGCATCTGTGATATGCAGACTTATAAATCTCAAGACAACAAGGGTCATTTGGGTTTCCCATTGCTCACAAAGCACCATTTATATTTCCCCTATGTTTTATTTATTTGTTTGAGTGTTTCATTGCACTTTTTTTCTATTTCCTTTACTTTTGAGGGCATTGACCCATCTCTTTCTTAAGAGCATAAAGAATGAGAACAGAGATTAAAAAATAATAATAACTCCACATTAGGCCCTTCACTTCCTCTCAGTCTTCAGTGAAAATTTAATAACATTTGAAACCTGATTCTATCCTTCATGTCCAGGAGGGTGTTAGTAACTTGCCCTTTTATTTCCCCATCCAATACAAATTCTTTCTTTTCTAAGGGAAGATTAGCCAGCAATTGGGCAAAACAGTTTTATTCCACTTAGAAATGGCCCCTGGAGAGTGGTCTGGGAGAAGTCTCCTCCAGACAGCCCTGGTCCTCAACCTGGTCCTTGGTAGGGAAGTGTAAGCAAGTTGACAGATTCAGCAGGTTGTGTGCTTTCCTCTAACCCTGCAACCTGAGAACTGACGGAGTTTCCCCAATGGATCTTTGTCTCATTGTCCTTCACTGTCCCTATTTTCATCAT
Source organism: Leopardus geoffroyi (assembly GCF_018350155.1). Taxonomy (NCBI): domain Eukaryota; kingdom Metazoa; phylum Chordata; class Mammalia; order Carnivora; family Felidae; genus Leopardus; species Leopardus geoffroyi. The sequence goes on from NC_059339.1 coordinate 61,960,277, forward strand.
TTGCTCTCTTGGGATCTTAAATATAGGATGCCAGGATCTCTGAAAGGATAGACCAGCAAAGTTGCTTACATAATAGACTAATACCCTAGGGGTAAGTGTTTTTAATATGGAGGCCACCTTGACGTTAGTCCTCTGAGTCTCAGTTTCTTCATGTGTAAAACTGAGATAATAATACCTGCCCTGTGTTGTTGCTGGTAAGATGTTATGAGATTCAGTAGCCTCATAAATGTAAGATATATCATCATCCTTACATTTAGTAGACCCTCAAAGACTCCAGTTTCCTTCCCCTCCTCAGGCTTCTGTTACATTTCCACCACAATACTCGCCATGAAAATCCACATAAGCTCGGGAAGTTCTTTGGAATTAATGGAAAATGTTAATATTTCTCACATGTGACTAATGATACCTATTGAACCAAAGCTGAACTCTAAAATCCTGTTGGAGCTTTCTCCCTCTTTATCCATTATTACAGCAGCTCCCATCAGAGCATCTGTCAAAAATTGCATTGGGACACATTTGGCAGTCACTTTCCCCCTCATTCATTTAATGTTACCAATTAAGGTACAACCATAATCAAAGAACCCATGGTATAAATGAAGATATTGAGCCAAGTGAAGTTTAAAGTTAAAAAAAAAGTAAGATCTATTTAGATCATTCTCTAATGTGTGTGAGATATGACTCTTACCATTACAGGATGCACTCAAATTTGTGGCTTATTGTATTTATCATGGGTCTCTGAAATGTGATTTTACTACTAGAAGTACAGAGAGTACCATTTGCTACCAAGGGATTAACTGTACTTAGGTCATAAGGCAGGGACCCCAAGGATACTTTGGCAAATATAAATATGCAAATGGAGTTCTCTGTTCATGGAAGATTACATCAACTTCATCTGTAGCAGGTCTGCCATTTTGTTGGGAAAGGGCTTTTCAAAACATCCATGTTTTCTGGCCTCTAAAACAACTTCCCCTCAATTTTGTGAGTGAGTCTGCCTCTTCCACAGGATGTAGTCAATAAGGGCAATGACCTAAAAAGTATTGCCACCTGAGGTATCTGGGTATATTATCAGCCTAGTGAGAGAGAAGAACAGCCACATTAGATTCATTTCACATCAGTTGCATGTCACAGCATAGATAGTAGCAGCACAGTAAGAAGAAGATGGTCCTGCTTGCCAGCCTCGGAGCTGCCCGAGGTACCACCTAGCAACAGCAGCCTGGGCTGTCGGGAGGCGGCCTCATGCCATGCCTACCTCTCCTTCGGAGGCCTTGCTCTTCACACTAACAGCACCCCTTAGCACTAATTCAGATGGTAAAATAACGCTGCCTCTGCCCTGCATAATCAAAGAGCAGAAGGAACGTGGCACCAAGAAGCCCGGGCGTGAGCAAGTAATAAATATGTTTCGAGATGACAGTTTCAAGGAGCCTGAGTCTGCACGGCAGAGTTGAAAGCAGACAGCTCCAGATGGCAAAAGCTGCCGAGGAGATGTCTTGGAGACCAGCAGTGTCTGAAAGGAAAGAACAGAACACAGGCCAGGTCTGGATCAGAGGAAAAGCCCCAGAGACGTGCGATGAGATGTGCCTTTTGAAACAGCCGGGAGAGAAGAAGAAATAAGGAAGGGACTGAGCCAGTTCAAGTATTCTTGTAATAGGATGAGGTTGCTTTATTTCTGTATCTGAAATCAGTTCCCTTTCAAGGCATTTCTTTTTACTCCACTTTGCTTTAGCCCCTGCCTCTTAAGTTCTGTTTCATAGGGCACCGAAACTGCATAAATAAAACCACTTTGGAAACTCCCCCCTCAGTCATCTTGGGGGCATGCATGATAGGCAGTGTTGGTATAACTCAGCCTTTTATATATTTTTAACTACCTGACATAAACCTACATTTAAATGTCACCAGTAGCAAAGCCAAGAATAAATTCACAAGCATGCTTGCATTCAAGCACGACAGCAGAAGTGCAATAGCACCCACGCGCGTGCACACACATGCACACACACACACACACACACATTGGTACTAAGAACAAACTTGCCATTTGCAAATGGGACATCAGAATCCATTAGGACAAAGGTGGCCCTATGGTTTAAAAAGTAAATAATTGTTTTTTGTCCTGTGTCATGTTTTAATTAAAGATAGCAATGTAATCTACAATATATCTGGAAATTATTAGAAACCTTTTTTTTTTCCAGAGGCAAAAAGGATCAATACCTTTTTGTCTCAGTGGCATAAAACATCTCAGGTTACTTTGTCCCTGCTTTTTACAGCAACTCAGAGTTGAAAGTAAACATTAACGTGACGAGGGTGAAATCATATTCTGAGAGTAAATGAGGACATTTTGAAATTAGCTAAATTGTTTGTTTCAATAGCTTTCAAGACATCAAACTGGAGTCCTTTGCTCTAGGGATAGAGACAAAGGAAGAGGTAAGTGATTCAAGGTAGGAGGGGGGAGCTTTCTGTTTTTCAAGCAGAACAGTCAAAACTATTAGACAAAGCCGCGACTCAGAGTCTGTGGAGATGGATGGTGACAATTCATCCCATTTCTGGGAGGAACTAGAACAATGCAGCAAGCTCTGTGTGTTTCTCTCCATAAAATGGGTTTTCAAAATTTGCTGCTGCTTCTCAGGATGATGAAAGTAACATATCATGTTAGGATACTGAAAGAAAAAACATGTTGCTTCTGTGGAAAACATTTTGAGAGGTGACCAAATGCAGAAGCGGAAAACGTCTTTTCAGCTACCGAAAAGAGCATTTTTCTAGGTCTTTCCCACAGAAACGTAACCATCCGATAGCATTTCAGCACACTACACAGAAGTGTAGAAATGGAGAAAATAGAATGACCCTCCAATCATTATCTATAGGACATTACACTGATAAATGGTGGTGTTAATGAACACAAATGAATTTGAATCCTTTCTCCCTGCAGTTATTTTGATAATACTGGAATCTACTAAAGTGCATGGAATTAACAATTAAAGGGGGTTAAGCAGACACTTAATACTTGTTCTATTTTGCACAGTTTGGCAGTAATGCATCTGCCGTAATCAGGGTTTTTATTTCTCTTTGAGAAAAAAAAAAAAAGGAAATGTTTATGTTTTGGAAGCAAAGCCTCCAGGATCCAGGCTCCTCCGTGCAGACGCGGCATGTAAGTGTTTGCGTTGTGTGAGCTGGTGGCCCGCCGGGCGCGGCTGGCCTGTCTGGCTTTCTCCTTTTGCAACAGCTCCACCTTTGGGCTTCTAAAGGGAAAGGTCTCTTTTTTGCTAAAGGACATAAAAACCAGCAATAACTAGAAATACACACTCCATCCTCAACCTTTTGTTCAGTGAAACTAAAACATAACATCATTTTCCTTCTCAGAAAGAGAGACACAAAGGAAAAAAGGAAAGAATGGGGAGAGAAAAGGAGATTAACACAGGAGGTAGGAAAGCAGAAGAGAGAAAAGAGGGAAAGAGAAGAGGGAGGGAGGACAGGACAAGGGGAAAGCTTCCTTTCTGGACCAGAGGAAGATGCAGCAGGTCATGGAATCATTCCTTCTTGGTGCGTTCCTCCCTGGATTACCGGCTTCTGTAAGGCTGAGACTGACCCACGGTCCCGGATTCCTGTTCCAGACTTCCTCAGTGATGCCATTTTCCTATCTCTTGTTTATAAACCATAGCAACAGCTTCATGAATGACAGACTAAGAGAAATTTTGGATTTCTGTTCAGCCCATTCTGTTTTAGATAAGAATTAAATACCATGTGTGCACTTGGTAAGGATCTTACCTAATGCTAAATGGTCTTGGATTCTTTTCAGACAGGTACAGCCTCACTCCCAGGAAGCGTGACCTCAGCTAACTAGGAATGGGGGAATGAACACAGAGAAACTTCTTAAATTCCACTGTCGACTAAGTCCCAATTTTAGATGTGCAGGGTTGAGTTAAGGAAGTATCCTGGGAATACACAATCCATAGCTCAGCCAGCAGGGCTGGAAAGCCAAGCAAATTTTGTCTGGGGAAATTGGTTTGGGTCTTTTATTACAAAAGGATCGGGAAAAAAATGTAGACCCCAAAGAATGTGCCCTCAATGAATTTAGATTTTTTTATAATCAAATCTATGAGACTATAAGAAAAAAAAAAGGAAAGTGTTGCAAATAGAGTGGAAAGGACATTCTGATGCCTCAGATTAACTCCAGGACCCAAGCGATTACATGCACTTTGCCTTGGAACTTTTAATTCTGACCTTCATAGCTTCAAATTTGGGCTAGTTCTCCTTACCCTACTTGCTATCTCTTCTCTGAAAATCTCCTTTCATAGTTTACCTAGATCCCAAAACCAAAAGTGCCTCCTTCAATCAATTCTGTTATCAATTAATAACAAAAGCTTTTAAGTTCATTGCATTGTTCATATTTCTCAGCCCTAATACCAAGGTCTTTGCAGAACTGCTCCTAAAATTCCCTCCCAATAATTCCATGTAGGGATGGTCCGTTCTGGTTATGGTGGACATTCAATGCTTCATCCCCAAGACCCCACTATGCCATCCCTGATAAACCCATTCATTAAAGCATCCATTCCCTCTTATAAATCTGTAGTTCTGATTATATAAACACTCACTGAGGTATATATTTTATAGGGGATGAGGTTGACTTAACTCCCTATGTCTCATATTTTCAATTTGGCTGGGTTATAAGTTTGTTGAGGGCATATCCCATGCCTATTCGAATCTCCTTGTGACAATTAGAATAGTGTTTTGTATATTGAAGTGTTTAATTTTAAAAACACAGATTTTCTGCACTGCGTGTTCCAGGAAAATGAGTGTTTCAGTTTTTGCACACCCAAATACTTCTCCATGGCATCTTTTTTGATAGTTTAAGGAGCCAGTCATTGAATAAATCTGACCTGCAGAAAAGCAGGCACTTCTGCTTCTAAATCTTTACGATTTAAAATTTAGGCAGTCCCTATTGCAGAAGTAAGTAGGATCTTTATATTATCTCTGTCTTCTACCTCCCAGCTATATTTACATGCTTTTTACATTTATTTTAAGTATCTATAAATCTTACATAAGCTGGAACCAGGAAATAGAAATCTTCTTTTTTTGGTGTATAATTTCTCATATACCCTATTTTACTGGAAGCAAACAAAGCTCCAAGAACTCTTGTGACTCTTAACTATCACTTAGGCCAGAAATGTATCCAATATAACCCTATCTCTCCCTATTATCATATATCCACATTTTATTATTTTTTTAATTTGGCTAAAGAATAATGGGTACTGAAAAAGTCATCATTTATATATTCTCCATTTAGAAGGCATTCTATGCTTCCTTTATGTTCTAAGAAAATGTTCTTTCCTTAGCTCCTGAACAGTGAATTATTTAAGTAGGGCCCTTATGTTTCCATTGATCCCACACATGATCACAATGGACTGAGTGCAGAAACCCTTGAATCACGATGAATAAGGCTCAGAGGCTTTTGCATAGCAAAGATGGTAAGGGAAGGCTCCTTATCACTCCACGGGGTCTTTTCATCACTGCTGAGGAAGGTGGGCTTTGAATATTTGCGTCATGGAGTAAAAACCATCTTTATCAGTCTACTGGTATATTTCCTATTTGTTTTGTATAAAACATTTGTGCTTACTGCAGAAGACGTGTCAGTTATAGCCTCTGACTTCAAATTCTGAGTATGCTTTAGAATCTTAAGACTAAACATCTGTAAGCAAGAATAATTTGTAAGAGGTAAATTGTATATAAAAGGCTATCTACCCTGAAAAAGCTTACAGAACCTCTTCCAGATCTGGAATTAGACGGGGCATGCCAAACCCATGGAGGATTGCCAATATTCTCCTTGCCAGGATTGGAGTTAAGCAACATGGCTTTTTTTTTCCTGCTTACTGTATGCTTTCCTTTTTTTAAAATATAAATTCTGGAAAGGTGCTGGATTCATGAATACACATCTCCCCACTCTCTAATCTTAATATTTTATTTGCAACCAAGCCTATCACCTCTTCCAGACCAAATTATTCACTTTTCATTCTAGACTCCTTGTAGATACCTCTATTTTACAGCAATTATTTATTTTGTGTGTCCGTCCCTCTGTAGGTGTATATTTATCAAGAGCAAAGAATATGTCATATATATCTATGTATTCCCTCTACCTAGAACACGACCTAGCACATCAGGGTGATCAATAAATGCTTGTTAAAATGTTCTAGTAAATTGTAAGCTGCTTTGAGACAGGGAATTATATCTTGATCACATTTACATCCTTAACATGTTTGGAACAATGTTTTGTAAATAGATGGAACTCAATGACTATTTGTTGCTTTAAAATAAGGAGGAAATACATGATCCAAACTCTAAGAGATGAAAGCTAAGTCACAGCACAGCATACCTAATTTCCAGGTTTGGGGCTCAGATACAGAATCCAGGCCATTAGCTGATATAAGAAATATATCAGACAACATACATTTATCTTTTCCTTCATCAGAATAGTGTATCTCAAAAATTTCTTTTAAAGAAAGAAGTTGTCATTTATTATCGTGGCATTTCATACTTGCTTTCAAGTTCTATTTGTCAGCATCAGATTCAGTACTGCACTGTTTCTCTGGTAACTTGTGCCATTCTGGTAAAGTGCTAACTGCCTGTCGATGGGGCAGTTTAAATGTGTCTGAGGAATAACTGTACCTGGCCTTTCACCTTAATGCCTTTAAAATGATCTCTGCTTTGTTTTCAAAAGTGACTAAGACAGTTTGATATCAGAAAGGGCTGAGTAAGTATTCAAGGCAAATGCATTTCAAGTCAGAGATGGGCTGGACCCCTATGGTTCACATTATAAATTCATCTTGTGGGTTTCTGGAACAAGAAAAACAATTGTTTCTTGATGCACTTTTAATCCCCACCCCCCACCCCAGGCTATTTAGTCTGTGACTGCTCAGTACATGTAAATAAATATGTCATTACCCCTTTCTATTTCCAGAGTTAACAGCAATAAGGGAACAACTATAGCAAACGTCAGGATGTAGGTGTGGATACTGTGGGGGGTTTGGTACCTGGAAATGCAGAAAATCCCTCTTTCCCTCTGATCTATGAGAACCAGGCTGAAAGGCCAAAATTACAAAGGCTTGGTGTAATGAGATTCTCCAGAAATAGATCCAATAGGATATACGCATATATAAGAGAGAGACAGACAAAGAGGCAGAGACAGAGAGATTTATTATAAGGATTTGGCTCATGTAATTAGGAGGCTACGAAGTCCCAAGATCTGCAGTCAGCAAGATGGAGACCCAGGAGAGCCAATGCTGTGGTTCCATTTGAAAGCCAGTAGGTTCTAGACCCAAGAAGAGTAGGTTGTTCATTTCTAGTGGAAAGGCAGGAAATTACTGATGTCCCAGCTCAATCAACTTAGAAAAGACGAGTTTCTTATTTCTCAGCCTTTTTGTTCTACTCAGATCTTCAAGTGACTGGAGGAGATCCACCCACATTTGGGAGGGCAATAAGCTTTACTCAGTCTGCCTATTCACATGTTAACTTCCTCAAGAAATACCTTCACAGACACACCCAGAATATTTGACCCAGTGACTCAGTCAAGTTGACACGTAAAATCAACCAACCCAGTTGGTATTGCTTAAGAACATAATTGGCTCTTGAATAAATGTGTATGTGCATGTCTGTGTACATGTGTAAAATTTCTAAATTTAATCACTGGCTATCTCATTGTATATTATTTGTATTAATACATTATAAATACAGGTAGGCATCTGTTTAGTCTTTACCAAGTATCTAGCACTCTACTCAGTGTTTTACATAAAAATGATGTCATTTATTGCTCAAAACAATCCTGAAGGATAGGTATTCTCATGACCCCAGTTTTATAGATACAGAAACTAAGTCTGAGCCAGGTAAAATAAATTTCCCAAAATCACAAAACTTGTAATTCACAGGCCAAGACTAGATCCAGATCTATTTGACCCAAAGTTTTGTATTCATTACTCTATTTTGTACAACATTCCTGAAAATCATGACACTCTGAAAAATCTGCATTATATGCAGAATCCTAAGATTTAAATATAATAGTCCTGTTTTGAGGAATAATATTTCTGCCTTAGAAGCCAGTATGCAACAAAATGTCACTAGAAATATCACTACTTAACCCTTTGTACATGCAGAGGAATAGTAATAAGAAGAGGAATTTCTGAGGTATTCCAAAATCTTGGAATGCAGCATAGTGAATTACAAACTCATGAACACAAAACCACTGTTTTTATCTGAAATAAATATTCCCAATACCAGAATGTTCAATTTTTATTTTTCTAAACAACTTCTGGTCTATTTCTGCTCCCCCTTTGGAAAGTATAATTAATTTGATATGCTATGATAAAATTATAATAATGTTAGATGTTGATATGGCAAACTATACAATAGACCTAGCTACCTTTCAAATTTTAGAGTGAAGAGCTATCTAAAAACCACATATGAAACACACATATTTTTTGTTGTCTTCCAGAATTTTTGTTGGTATTCCATGGTAGATTTAAAAAACAAAACAAAACAAAACAAAACAAAACAATCCAACAGCACACAGTCCTTTTGTGACAATGGTTCCAGTTACCATATTTTTCATCAAACTACAAGTTCACTTTTGAGTTCAACGGATTATTTATGTTTGGCTACATTATTTACCATAATTCTCAAGTTCTAGACCATATCACTAGTTTGACAAAACATTTTAAAAATCCAATGCTGAGTTTTGCTTATAACTGTAATGGAATAATTGGTATTATACTAGTCTCTCCAATTATAAAATTGGGCAAAATATATGAAACATACTGTTTGCAGATAAAGGACAAGATGTAGTACATGACTACAGTCCCAAAGAAGGCCAACAATGAAAGAGTTCCATAACTGTGCATGATTTCTGCCTGGACACATTTTCTAGACCACAGCATGTATGGACAGCTCAAATAGAGCAGGACAAAGATAAGAATTTGGGGCTATGAAGGTGGCTAAAATTTGCAGGGTCTAATTCCAGAGAGAAAAGAACTCCATAAACCTGTGTAGGTTCCCTTTGAGTCTTTGAATAAATGCTAATCAGAGTTTACTCAGGACGAAACTCCACAAAGCCAAGCAAAAGCACTAGTATATAAAGAATAACTATGGGAGAGCTGACCGAAACAATTCATGGGCCTCATATAGGACTAAGAGATTTTGAGTCCTGACAGCCAAAATAAAGAGAAAGTACTGCACAGATCAAGCATGCAGTAGAGACCCCAGAAAGCCAAATCATAGGTACAGAGCTTATCTCATTCTACAGTAAATGTTTATCTAGACTCAGCCTATTCAAGATTAAAAACAAAGCCTTTAATTAATTAATTAATTTATTTATTTTATTTTATTTTCAACGTTTATTTATTTTTGGGACAGAGAGAGACAGAGCATGAATGGGGGAGGGGCAGAGAGAGAGGGAGACACAGAATCGGAAACAGGCTCCAGGCTCTGAGCCATCAGCCCAGAGCCTGACGCGGGGCTCGAACTCACGGACCACAAGATCGTGACCTGGCTGAAGTCAGACGCTTAACCGACTGCACCACCCAGGCGCCCCTAATTTATTTATTTTTTAAAACAAAGCCTTTAAGGAAGCAAGCTGACCTATGCACAAACTAACTTCCTGCCTGAATAAAACTTAACACCCCTTTAAGAAAAATAACAAAATATGGATACTCAACAATGTAGAAATCATAACACCTGACACACTACCAAAACTTACTGGAAATGTGAAGAAGCAAGAGACCTATAACCAGAAGAAGAAACAATAATAATAAAAGCCAGGAGAAACAGACCATGGAATGATGGAACTAGCAGACTAGGGCTTTAAAAAGAGCTATTACAATTAAGTTCGAGGCAAAATATATGGAGGAACAAATATATATATATATATATATATATATATATATATATATATATATATATATATATATATTACACACACACACACACACACACATCCATAAAAGTTAACAGGAAATACAAATGAAAAGATCCGTGAATTTGAAGACAGGGTAATAGAAACTATTCAAGCTTCAGAAACTATAGAGGAAAAAGGAAAGACAGAAATACTTCTTAATTTATTTTATGTGGCCAACATAACCCTGATACTAAATCCAGAGAAGATCACTACAAGCAAACAAAATTACAGAGCAACAATCCTCATGAATCTATATAAAAATTACTAACAATATTTTACCAATTATATTCAGCAACATATAAAGAGTAATTCATAATGGCCAAGTGAAGTTGACTCTAGAAATGCAAGATTTGATTAACATTCAAAAATATACCGATGTTTTACACATATTAACAACAATAAGAGAAAAAGTATAGGTCATCTCAATAGATGCAGAGAAACATTGGAAAAGAAATTCAATATCTATTTATGATTTAAAAAATAAATAATCAGTAGACTATATAAAAGGGGACTTCTTCATCCTGATAAAGGGCATCTATGCAAAACCTGAAGCTATTTTCATATATAATGATGAAAGACTGAATACTTTCAGATCAATACTTTAAGATCAAGAAGAAAGAAAAGAGTTCACTTCTTGCCATTTCTATTCAACATTGTACTAGAGGTTTAAGCATATTGAGTAAGATGGAACATAATGAAAGGTTTATAGATTTGAAGGAAAGATGTAATAGTGTTTTATTCATAGACAATTGATAATGCATGTAGAAAACTCTAAGTAATCTATAAAAACACTACTAGAACTAATAAGTAAATTTAGCAGTTACAGGACACAAGATTAATATATAAAATTCAAGTGTAATTCTGAGTATTTTAAAAATTGGAATTACAAATTAAATAAAGAATACTATTTATCATAGAACCAAAACCAATGAAATACAAACTGATAACTTTAACAAAATATGTACAATACCTGCACATTGAAAACTACAAAACTTTGTTGACAGAAATTAAAGAAGATCTAAATAAATGTTCATAGACTAGAAGTCACAATATTGTTCTCCAGAAATTATTCTATGGATTCAGTGTAATCTCAAACAAAAATTGCAGCAGGCATTTTGTAGAAATTGATAAACTACATCTAAAATTTAAATGGAAATGCAAAAGAGCTAATTGACCAAAGTAATCCCATGTAAGAAAAATCTGAAGCCTTTATGGTAGCTGGTATTTAGACTTAATATAAATCTACATTGATTCAGGCAATGCAGTACTGCATAAAGAAACACAAATAGATTAATGGCAGAGAATGGTGGTTTCAGAGATAGACCCACTAGTATTTATTCAATTGATTTCAAAATTCAAAGCAATTGAATGGAGAAAAAGAAACATTCCAGAAATATTTGGGAACAACTACTTAGTTGTTTAGAAGAGAGAGAGAGACAGAGAGACAGAGAACGAGGGAGAGAGAACCTCAGTCTCTACCTCCACCATACAAAAATTAAATGCTAGATGGATTATAGCCCTAAACCTAAAGCTAAATCTATAAAACTCTAGTTAAAATATAGACAGTCATAGGGTAGGCAATTATTTCTTAGGACATTCCAAGCATAATTAAAACCTGACACATTTTACTTTATCAAAATTAAAAACTTCTCACTAAGAAACATAGTTAAGAAAATGAAAAGGTAAGCAACATAATAAAAATTGTAATACATACATGTGATAAAGGATTTGTCCAGAATAAACCACTTAGAAAAGTCAATATAAAGAGACAAACGATGGGGCGCCTGGGTGGCTCAGTTGGTTGAGCACCTGACTTTTGTTCAGGTCATGATATTGTTGTTCATGAGTTTGAGCCCTGCATCAGGCTCTGTGCTGACAGCTTGGAACCTGGAGCCTGCTTTGGATTCTGTGTCTCCTTCTCTCTCTGCCTCTCCCCTGCTCATGCTCTGTCTCTCTCTCTCTCAAAACTAAATAAACATTAAAAAAAAAAAAGATACATAACCCAGGAAGCTCAATCAGTTGAGCTAAACTGATTGGGGCTCAATCAGTTAAGCCTCAGACTCTTGGTTTTGGCTCAGGTCATGATCTCACGATTGTGAGATCCAGCCCCACATCAGGCTCCATGCTGAGTGCGGAGCCTGCCTGGCATTCTCTTCCTCTCTCCCTCTGTCCCTCTTCCCTGCTCATGTACTCTCTCTCTCTCTCTTAAAAAAAAAAAAAAAAAAAAAAGACAAACCAAATTTGAAAATGTATAAAAACCCTTAACAGGCACTTTACAAATGAGGATATACACATTTATTTATTTGTTTAAAAAATTTTTTTTAACGTTTTATTTATTTTTGAGACAGGGAGAGACAGAGCTAAACAGGAGAGGGTCAAGAGAGGGAGACACAAAATCTGAAACAGGCTCCAGGCTCCGAGCTGTCAGCACAGAGCCCAACGCGGGGCTCGAACTCACGGACCGCGAGATCATGACCTGAGCCGAAGTCGGCCGCTTAACAGACTGAACCACCCAGGCGCCCCGAGGATATACACATTTATAAAAAGCATGATAAAAGCACTCAGTATTATTTCTTATCAGGAAAATGTAAAGTGAAATCCCAATGAGACTACAATACATCCACCAAAATGGCTAATATTAAAAATACTGACAACACCAGATGTTGGTTGGTAAGAATGTTGAGCAAGCAGATCTCTCAAACATTGCTAGTGGAAGTGTAAATTGTTCAAACACTTTGGAAACAGGCCTGGCAATTTCTCATAAAGTTAATATGCATATATTCCATGATCCAACAACTATACTCTTGGGTTATTTACTCAAAATAAATAATATGGCTACAAAAAAACTTGTACAAGAATGTGTATAGAAACTTTAGTCATAATAGCTAAACACTAAAAACAATCCAAATGCCCATTAGTAGAAAAACAGATTAAAATATATTATGTTTTGTTCACACAAGGGAATAATATGTAACAATAAAAAGGAACTATTGATGCATGAAGCAACACAGATGAATCTCAAAAAAAGTATACTGAATGAAAGAGTAAGATATAAAAGAGTACAGTATGATTCCATTTCCAAGAAATGTTACAACAGGCAAAATGAATCTTGGCTAAAAGAATCATATGAGTAGTTGTATCTGAGGTGGGATGGACATTTACAGGGAAGCACAACTTTCTGGGGTGATAGAGATGTCCTATATCTTGATAGAGGTACGGAATAAACAGGTGCACACATTTGTCAAAACTTATGAAACTGTACTCTTTAAATCTGTGCATTTCATAGTACACAAATCATATCTCAATTGAATATTCCTGACCCAAAAAAAATCCAATGGAGAGCATATGTCTGGTATATAGTAAGTACTCAATAGATCTGTGTTGGATGATTATTATTTCCAGGTAAGAATCCCAGATTGGGATTTTTTTTTTTCCTGCAAAGAACTACGGCCAATATTGAGGAAACAACTCAAAGAGAATTCCAGTTGCATCATTTTTGTTCATGATGAATATCAAAATTATTTTTGCAATATTGATTTCTGTTCTGAGTGAAACTAAAACAGATCGATTTGTTCAATTCAATCTGCAGAGAGATTTAGGTAGTATTAAAATGGCTCATTGGGAAAGTTGAAGCCTAAGCAAACACAGATCTCTGGGCCTGACCTCTACTTTTATCAAACCCAACCCATAGACTGTGATTGCATCCCTCAAAGTCCATTTGACAGACAGGAAATGTCAGTAACAGTCATACTTAGCAGAAATTCATTAACCTGTAGACCTTCCCCATTCAGGGCAATATTCTCTCCAGTCTACTGATAGCATATTCATTTCTCTGAGAACAGCCTCAGATGCACTTCCTCCTTGAAGTCTTTTTGCAGCTTTGCAGCCTGAAATAATCTCTACATCTTCTAGATCTTACGGCAATTTCCCAGTGCCTCTATTATAAAACCCATCACCTTCTACTTTATATTACAGCAATTTGGATACCTGTTTTATTCCCTCCTGGATCACAAACTGCTTTAGAGGAGAGAGACTGTTATTTTATGTTTTCACTGAAGATACCACATTGTAGTTGTCTACCCAAATATTACCAAATAAGTGCATGAATAAACAGAAGAATGGAGAAATGTTTGGATCAATGAGAGAGAAAAACTCATAATTACAAACAGCAGAATGTGATTTTATATAGTAGTTTTTCAGTAATTTTGCTAATTATTACTTTTCCAAATGTATCTATTGAGTACAATCATTTGACATTGTTCTAGCAGGGCATGTGGGTAAAAATTGAATTAGACATGGACCTTCTCCCTCAAATAGATCACAAAGGGAAAGGGAGCTGGATAGGTAAGTAAATAATTGTAAAACAATGTACTAAGAGATCTAATTGAGGAATATTCAGGAAAGAAAGCACAATAGAAACAAAGTAATCATATCAAATGGTGGTTTGGGGAATTTATGAAAGAAATTTCAGATGACTTCACAAGGTAATAATAACTAACTCTATAAAGAGAAAACTAGGCTATGTTCAAATCCTTTAATCTTTCAACAACCCTAGGAGGTACTACCTTTATTTCTATTATATAAATGAAGAAACTAAGTTGCTAAAATTACATATGTTTCATAAGGCTATTACAGCTAATGGTGAAATTAGGGTTCAGGTACAGGAAATTTGAACGCAGAACCTATATCTTCTATCACAGTGATCTGGTTCCTGAAACATGAGTAGGCATTGCATCTGGTCCACATGTCTGGTATGTGTGAGAATGTTCATTGAGGTTAGAGTGATTTTATTAGTCAAGGTTCTTCATTGTTTCACTTGAGTAGAATCACTAAGTCTTGCTACTTATGTGGCAATAGAGAAACTACCAGAAACATAAAAGGATTTCTTAGAGTATCCAAGCAGGTATTGAATATCCAAACCTCAAAAAGGGAGGAACTATGTCAGATTAATGGGTTTTAGCAGCTGGAGAGAATGGGTCTTCTCTCTTGGTATCTTTAATTCTTGGATCACGTGTAAATTCCTGGATCAATCAACTGTGGTCAAGGGTAGGATCATATTGTAGCTGGGTGACCACTTATATGATTATATGGGGTACCATTCACACGATAAACTATACACAAGCAATGTGGAAGATGTAACATGGAATTAATACAATATTTATACTCATAGGGTAGTTCCATCATGTGATGGGTGGGGCAGGGAAATTTCCAAAGGGAAAGGAATATTTGAACAGAAACAAAGCAAGACAATACAATAGGTATTATGCCGTAGGGATTTGGGGCAGGGATACAATTCAAAATGCTCTCATATAAACAGGTCTCAGGTATTTTATATCATCTAAAAATAGCATCAGTCCATCTCTGTATTCTTAGTCCTTGCTTGTATCCCATACATTGTAGCACTTTAGAAAACAACGCCCCAATTTTTAGTGATTTTATTTTTTTTAAGTAAAAATTATTTTAGACTGATTTCACCTGGATTAAAATACAGCATATTTCCCCCCAACTCAACACATTACTTGGAAATGTACTGAACTTCACTCAGCTATTTTGTATCATGATATGATGGGGTGCAAAATTAATAAATAGAGTGGTCCATCATTTGAATCAATGGGTGGAGTATTCAAGTCTGGAGCACTATATCCAAAGCCAAGTCTAGAACTTTGCTCACACTAATGGTGTTCGTATACCTTAGGTGCTTTACCTTCTTTGTCTTTGTGGAAACTGGGAGGATGCACAGAGAAAATCAAATAATACTATTATGCCACTAGGTATTTATTAAACACTAAGTCTTATATGTAAACTATTTTACCTAATACTCCCATTAAAATACAGGATTTCTTTTCCTTATTTTACAAATGTGAAAACAAGCTGAGGTTGAGCAAGTAGTTTACTTATAGTTACATTGTTAGGAAATGGCACCAGTGGAACTAAATCCCACATCTGTGTTTGTACCCTTCTATGTCAGGTCTCCTGAAAAAACATAAAACCACTGACCCAGACTCTGTGGCTCTGATCAGAGCAACACGACACTCCACATGTACTGACACGTGGAGCACATTCACCAGAACCCAAATCAAAGGGCACAATTAACTCCTTTCAACTTCAACTTTTCTTTTACTTCAGGGCTATACTGTAATATTGATATTCAATTCCAACTTAGTAAAATTGAGAAGAGAAATTTTAGGTAAGGAAAATTGGGGTTATTTGGTAATCTCATTTACTAACTGCTGCATTATTTTTTTAAGTGGTAAAATTATTCTTTACTAATTATAGAAGTTTTGCCATTGGTAGCTTTTGTCCAGCACACCTGTCATTATTTTCCATGAGTCTCTTTCTCCTTCAGTAGGGGCCCCATATTCCTCATCTTAGTGTGGGTATAACTAGAGCTAAAAGCAACTCACATGAAGAGTGACTTCTTGAATCCAATAATAGTTAACAAGACTTGAAAACAAAGAGGCACCACCAACACATGGTAGAATAAATCTTATCCAAGGAGTTAGGAAGCTCTACCTACATTTATGGTTTATCAGTGACTTATAAGTTGAAGCTGTACAAATAACACAACCACTCAGGGTTTCTTGTTCCTCATTTATCAATTACAATATGTGTTCTAATCTGTTAAAAAAAAAAAAAGAGCAAAGGCTTGAATGAGTTAATGTCTGTGCTTTAGCTGAATAGAAAACACACTATTACACATTGCTGTACTTTACTCTGATAGACATTTTAAAAGAAGCCACTAATTCTTCACATTTTTTTAAGTGGAAAAACCAGGAAATGGGAAGGTAAAGATAGAAGACCTAACTCCCAAGTGACTGATGGAGGAATTAGAGACTGGAGAGGGTCCTAGGGGACAAATAGCCGAGTGGGATTTGTGCTGAGGCAGGCCAGCTGTGGCAGGCACTGACTTTCCAAGACAATAAAAATAAAACTTCAAGAACCCACTAACTTCAGCTAATAATGTCTAGAATAATACCCCATAATACAAAGGTCCTCTATACTCACCTGCCTTTGTCACATTTTTGCACACTCGATGATATTTGGCAAAATCCCCCCTGACTTCAGTGTAGCTCTCAAGAACATGAAGCTATTTTGACAAATGTGACTCGAAAGAATCAGAGGTCAGAGGCAAGAATCTCTTCTGGCCTGCTAATAGAGCTCTGAACTGAAGGACTCACTAGTCCCTTTGAGATTTTGTTTTATGTAAATGTTCCCACCTCCTGGAGAGTCCTCCCTTATGACTTTGTTAGAAAGGCCATATATTTCCAGATTTCATTTAGGGGAAGCATTTGTTCATTCAGGGAAAGAGAAAAACTAATTCCCTGGGGCGCACTGACATTGATGAGAAATAAAGCCAGAGCCCAACAATGGTGTGAGACCAGGAAAACGCCAGCAAAGTAGAATGAAAGTCAAAGGATGTTTCAACTGCACACAAAGGAAGGGCGGAACCTTTTGAGAAAGTAAAACCATCTACTGGAAAGTTCTCTGTAAGTGTATATTTTGAGGACAGAGGAAGTAAGGGGAGGTTGTCTCTGGAAAGGTAGTCCATATGGTTTTCAGAGACAACCTTTTGGTCCAGCCATTTTGCTGCCGTTCAAGGGTTAAGGCTGTCTGAAACGGTGTCAGCTGGCTAGAAAACTATTTGACCTTCATTGGATCGTCAGTCACTCTTTTGCTTGAGTGGCTGAATGAAGAGTATGTCATTCTGTCATAGCAAAAATCTGGAGAAGGGGAAAAAAATTAAATCGATCCTCTCCATCTCAGAAAGGCTTAGTTTCATTGGCATCTAACTGACACAAATACTCTTCACTGGGTTTCTATTTGCTGATAGTAATTAAATATTCCCGTCTTTGACTTCACAGCCAAATGCCCTGGCTGATGAGGACAATCCTCTCCACTCTTAAAAGATGGGGTTGGAATTATGCTTATTTTAAATGTCTCTGATCATCGACATGTGTCTGCCTGGGTTCTTTCTTTTTCCCTTTATAACATCTACTGCACACACCAAATACAGGAAACTATAAAATTAAAAAAAGTTAAAAAAAAAACAATAAAATATACCATGCACATACACAGACATCTGCAGTTCTGTCCTGGCTATTAATTGGAACCTATCTATATAAAAATCTGGATTGCAGATGAATAATTAAAGCAATACATGAAATTTCAGGTTTTCAGTTTATTTATTAAAACTCAGAAAAGTGACTTTAAAAAAGAGAGAGAAATGAATAGAGAGATAATACGTCAAGCAAGAGCCCTGGATGATGTGACCTATCATTATTTTGCCACAAAACGTTCCAACTGGGAGACCTTGATTGCCTTACATTTTGTTTGTTTGTTTGCTTGTTCACTTGTCTTTGTACCTCACTGCCTCCCTGAAGTTAGATGGCAGTAAAATGGTACTGTGACTGACTACGGATTTTTCCAAGACAACAGTAAGATATGGAGTCCTCTTTCCCTTAAGAAAAGAGTGAATAGCAATTGTCCTGGTGGCTTTCAATAACTAGCAAGATTAACCCCAGAGAAACCTCTTGTAGCTGAGACATTGATTGTTCTTTCTCATCTGGGCCAGAGTCTATTTGAGGAGCTTCATCCCCATCTTTAAAAGGGAAGGGGATGAGGTCAAGGTCAGGAGTTACACACAGTCTCATTTTCTCCTTTAGAATTTCTGTGCTCAGGACAGGTCTCTATATACAGTCTAGTTGGGAATTGAGGGCATCACCTAGAGACTTTAGACCCTAAAAATGCTTTATTTAGAGAGTTATATACTTCAGTTTAGAGAGTTTTGCTTTTTATTTCTTGCTTCAACTTACCTGAAAATTACCTTAGGACTCCACTCGGCTTTGCTACAATTGATCAGACCACAATCTTCCTACTTTATTAAAGAAACCAAAGGTCTGAAACTAAGCAGCAGGAAATGAAGAAAAATCTGACAAATAGTAGATGCTGGATAAATGGAATTAAAATGATCAAGGTCTGCAAAAGAGCCTTTTCTTTTTCACCCTATTATCTTTCCTCCCCTTGATTTATACAATTTGACGACCTCCTTCATTTTAATAAAAACTTCATGAATTAGGTTCTTGGAACAGCCAAAGTGTGTCTTTTGGATCATCTTTCTTGTAAACAGTCAAATAAAAAAAATTATGCTGAATCTATTAGTATTTTTGAACTCTTGTTTAACTTTAGTAGTTAAAGCAATGTAAATCAATAATATAAACATGCACAGTGTAAGTCACTGGGTCCAGAAAATTTGGGATTTGAGCTATTCAGGGAAGAAATCTGTATGAGAAAATAAAGTAAGGGGAGGCTGTGTGTGTAGTTCTTTCTTTAGCTTAGGTAGTCACCTACCTAAATTATCTGGATATGACCTTATTTCTTACCAGTTGTCCTCATAAATAGATTTGTATTTATCAGGTTAAGTTTTGTCTAGATTCTATGCTAGACATATTGTATCTTATCTCTGATCTTCATCACAACCCTGAAAGTCAATATTCATCAACCGAGGTTACAAAATATGTGACACACCTTGGAACTGATCCATCTTGCTTTAAAGTGAGCCCTATAACAGTGTACCATGTTTCTTCTATGTGATCAATTATATGGCAATGAAAGTAAACATGAGTGTTTAAAGAATGCTAAGGACTCTGTGGTGCTTGATTGGACATATATGTTGGGGAGTAAGTAAGCAGATTCTCAAATGCCAGAGGTGACTGAAATGTATTCTGAAAGCTACAGACAGCCATTTAAGAAGGGGTAGGGTATGAATGCTACTGATATCACAATGAATATAAGCATTTCACTTTAACTTTCATTTTTGGTATATAGGCTCCTACATAGAGCCCGAATATAATAGGTATTGTTCAATAATTCTTCTATAAAAGAATAAATGGAATTCAGGTATGAATCCATTTCCTGAACTAATTAAAATTAAATAGAAGTCACAATCAGTTCTATTCATGAACTCGATGTCATTGTTCAATTTTAATGCCAGAGGCAGGATTTGAACCCAAGTTCCTATAATTTCTGGACTCTCATTGAGCAATTACATGTTTAGTACTGTCTATTTGCAACAAATGTCTATTGAGCACATACTATTCACAGCAAATATATATTGAACACATGCTATAAAAAGAACCAATTTGGTGCTTCATAGACACCAAGAAGTTTACAATAATGCCTCTCCCTCAAAATACTTAAAATCTTGCTCCAGAGATTAGACTTAATCATTTGAAAGTTTTATTAATAATAAAAGAGCAATAGAAGTTCACTAGTAAAAACATAAGGAAATACGTAAGTATATAGCAAGTAATGCCTTGGATAATAAGTAATTCAATTCCCATAACAAGCTATCTCACAAGTTTAAAGGCAAGTTTCTGCACACCTGTTAGGAATGTCAACATGTTAAATGTATAAGCTGTGCATATTTATTTGTGAATTAGGTGCTTAGAGTATTTTTTTAACCAATGTATTACAATTGCACAAAACCAAATCTGACAAATTATAAATCGGCTTGGTAAGCTCCAAGTGAAGAAAATGTTACATTTTCATTTAGGAACTGACTATAACCATCAGATCACAAAAGAAATAAATCATGGAAATGAAAGAGATGACCTAGTTCTAACCCCATAACCTGGCAACTACACCCTAAATCAAGAGCAAATGTATTCAATAAAGCCAACTACATGGCCGCTTCTGGATGACTTCTTTTTTTTTTTTTTTTTTTAAGTTTTATTTATTTATTTTGAGAGAAAGAGAAAGAGAAAAAACACAAGTCGGGGAGGGGCAGAGAGAGAGAGGGAGAGAGAATCCCAAGCAGGCTCTGCACTGTCATCAGGGCTTGAACTCACAATCTGTGAGTTCATGACCTGAGCCCAAGTCTGCATAATCAACTGAGCCACCCAGGTGCCCCTAGGGGGCTTCTTATTGTTCTCTTCTATCCCTACCTTCACATTTTTTCAAGGCCTGTATTTTTTCATTTGTTGTAAGACCCTCCTACTGATATCTGCACCTATTTGATAGCCATAAATCAACTCTGACAAGTGCTGATTTTTGTTTCTGGTTTCCCCTCCAGGTTCAATGTAACCATTTTGATGAAAACCACCCCTTCCTGAATCTCAGTTGTATCTGTTACATGTGCCTGTTTCAACCAGTTTGTCCTCTATCTGGGCAAGAAGGTTATCCCTGTTCTCTGGTGGAGCAATCACTTTACCAAAGAAAACATCTCACCAATGAGGACACCACTCCTGGTCACCTCTTCCGTATAATACACACATACATCTATACATACACAAAGAAACAAACAAATAAGCAGATTATCCAACTGAGGTCCTATCTCAGACCTAGGGCTAGCTCTACATATTGGGTAAGAAGGTGGCTGTATATTATGGGGGGCATTAGAGAAATACGCATAATCCTAAGTGATCTGCAAAAGTTAGTTCCCTGCAATCAGAGCTTCACCTCTGCATTGAGACACACATTCAAATGTAAATGCTCTCTTGGGGTGCCTGGGTGGCGCAGTCGGTTAGGCGTCCGACTTCAGCCAGGTCACGATCTCGCGGTCCATGAGTTCGAGCCCCGCGTCAGGCTCTGGGCTGATGGCTCAGAGCCTGGAGCCTGTTTCCGATTCTGTGTCTCCCTCTCTCTCTGCCCCTCCCCCGTTCATGCTCTGTCTCTCTCTGTCCCAAAAATGAATAAACGTTGAAAAAAAAAAATTAAAAAAAAAAAAAAAAAAACAAATGTAAATGCTCTCCCCGTAGAATGACATCCATGTGCATCAGCAACTTGAAATTTAGTTGCTATAAAGCCTATATAGTTAGATTTATCCTTTAAGTTAGATAAAATTTAAGAAGGTTGAAGAATAAGGAAAGATGTAGTTGGGATAGAAAGATCTTATTTGGGAGATATACAATGGGAATTCAGAAAGACCATTCTATGAGCATTTGGGAAAGGAGGCATTTTTAAAAGAAAGTGTTTAGTACTGTAATGACTCAATTTTTTTTTTAATTCCACAATTTGGCCAACAGCCTACCTATACAGTTTACCTGATATATATGAGATTTTATATTGTTTAGAGATAGTTCAGTAACTGAATTCCTTCAATTTATCTGTCCTTCTAAAGGTTAAGAACATTGTGTTATTTCTAGATTGTAGATATTTTTCCATCATTAGCACCATTAACAAGAGACATCAGATCCCTTCCATGTAGATGGAATTCAGTGAAGACCATTGACTCTGCTATGGATGAATATTGGTTAAAGGATTCAGATCTAAGTCTGCCTTTTTATTTTAATTCATTATGTAAATCCTGAAACACTTCTTCAGATACATTCAAACTCTTCTTTATGTTGTAATCTATATGATAATGCCATGAAAATCCCATCAAACATTTTATCCTGCTCCATTTTTTGATGATTTACAAAGTGATGGTACCTACCCTGCCAGAGAACACTCTTTCCAGCTATCATCAAAATACAGCCACTTTCAAGGTGGCTGAATTACATGTCTCTATTACCTGTCAACCAACAAGAAGTGTGACTATATTTGTATATGCTGGTAAAAGTATGTAAAAGCAAAGAAATTAGCATAATCATTCAATTCACCAGTAATTTATTGGGCTAATTCTTGCATAACACTGGCCTAAAGGATACATTTTATTGTGAATAGAAGGGAGAGAGGCTTAATGATAGTTACCATTTATTTTGTTCCAAGTACTTTAGGAAAATTCTTTTAAGGATCTCAGCAACCATATAAAAGGCAAATTACCCCCACCCCCCTTTTTTTTTAACAATGAGGGACTTAGTGTGATTGAGTAAATTTCATCAAAGTCACATGGTTACATAGTGTTAGAGCAAGAACTCAAACCAGGTCTGTGACTGTCAAGCCAGCACTGACACTACTATAGTCCCCCTCTAGATAACTCTCTTACTGCTGCCATAGGTCAAACTCTTTAAACAAACTTGAGAGCCATCTCTGAAATGATAAAGATGCAGAAATGATGAGTGCTCTGCTGAAGCCTCATCCTTCCAGCGTTTGTTTTCACATGAACTGTATCAACTGGGAGCAAACTTAGGTAGATCTAAACTACCTCAGTTCCCAGGCCATTGTCAGAAAAGAGGAATTGGTCAGCAAGTTCAGCCATAAGGTGAGGTTTAATAACTCTTCTACAAATAGACATGGCATCTGGATTTTTTTGGAGGAACTTACAGTGATAGTCTTTTCTCCTGTATGTCCCCTTTGCTACTCCTTCTGCCCCCAGTACCATATCCTGATTAAAGTAGCACCTTCACCCCTGTCCTGATCCCATTTTATCACTCTCTCAATTTTCTCTTCTTCTCCTAACGAGGCTATTTAGCTAGGATAAATATGTCTGTCTCGCTCTCACTAGCCCCTCCAAATAGGGCAGTGCTTCTCACAGAGTTCATCAGAACCATCAGGGAAAACTGCTGCCTCCCTCTCTACTGCCCATCCCTTAACCTTCCTATTCTGATTGGTAGCCCTGGGTGGGGCTGCAGTTTTTTTATAATGTATCAAAATTTGAGAACCAAATCCTAAGAGATTCTAGCTTTCAAACCTCTAGCTCTGGAGTGTGATCGTGTCATGACTGGAAAGAACTCTTGTAACCTTGACATGTTTATGCCTGATTATATTACCTATCAAGTGGAAAAATTCACTTTGCAAAACTATGTTTCCTGTGGATAGAGTCCATCTTTCTTGTTAACTGGATGGTATAACTTGAAAGCTACTTATGGAGCATGGCACATAGTAAGTGCTCAATAAATATTTAATTAATTTGAATCCGTGTTGGAAAGCTGAATGGATGAATAAATGGATGAGTGACATGCCTGTTGGCTGGACTACTCTGTTCTTTCCTTCCTACTGCACACACCTGTCCCCAAGATAATAATAAAAACTCTAAAATGTTCCTTAGAATTAGAAACTTATTACATCATATCAAACCAATATATTTCCCAGGACCCCTGAAAAAAATATTGATAGATAATTCCAGGAACTAGGAGAGCTTCAGTCAAACCTACAAAAGTATCAAGTCCTCTTATAGCACATTTTTACCTTCTGGGAAAGGGAGTTCATGTATAACACAACATACTTATCTAAGTGACAAACATTCATCCACACATTTTCTTATCCCAGTTCTAATTGTTTTGTTTTTCTTTTTCCATTAAAAATCCTCATTCATACTGACCAAGTTAATTTTGTTTAGTTTATAAAATCTGATGAGATTTTAGCTAGAAGTGGCACGGCCATAGGCTAGAGTGAATACCCATAAGAAATGATATTAGTAAGAATATGACTTTAGTTTTTATGATAGGTTTTGAATCAGATTTTCAATGACTTAGAAGTTTTCTTAAAGTGTGTACCATGTGCCTAAATTTTTTCGACATTTATAAAGAAGGTTATTCTACGCCTGAGCTCTTTGGTTATCTGACTACTAGAGAATATGATGCAGAGAACACTTACTGCAAGGAAAATGTTCTTTTATAGCATCCTTTAGTATGCATTATAGCTCTAAAAGAAATGGAAGCCAAGATTTCCAAATATATTAGGTTCCCAAAGTTATCACTCCACAATATTTGACACAAGGAGAGAGGATAGGTGGAGTTTGCACAGTCCTTGTTAAACCCTGGGTTTAATGATTTTTTTTTTAGGACAGTCGTATTAAAATGGGATCGTTAAAAATATACTGCCATTCCAGCAGCATAAAAAATGCATACAATAAGTTCACACAATGCATACCGATAATGACTCAACAAAATAAATGGTGAAATGAAACCAGCATTGCTCACACTGTGTTTAAAATAACCTTTAGGCATTTGGGGATTTTTATTGGTAACAATTTGGTGGCAAACTACTCAGTGTAAAAGAACAGTTTAAAAGCTAATAGGAAAAATCTGGCATTAATAATGTGGTAGATTACAGTGAGAACAATACTGAGGTTACTGCAGAGAGCAATGTATCTAGATAATTAAACTTAAACCATTTTGGTTCGACAGCAGTGCAAGATATGCCTGCTGGGAACATGAGAGGCCCCACATGCAAAGCTGACTCTGAAGTAAGAAGTTGGCTTTCCAGTACACAAGTAGATTGAAATGGAGACCTGAGAAATACAGAGAAAGAGAGGCAAATCACTGGGATTCACTATTGATCCTCTCCCAGCTTTATTTTTCTTTAACTCTAAAGGTTATTATCATTTTAATCCTGAATTATTATGGTAAACACCATACCTCCCTCTTAGCTTAATCTGTTTTAGGATTATGAACAAACAAATGTGTGAAAGACCTTAGAGATTAATACCAAGATGAGCTATAGATAGAATTATCCATAGTTTGAAATTAAAGTCCTGATGCAGTTACTTCTTCTAGATATCCATGAAAAGTCCAATATCATCTTTGTGTCTCAGTTTCTCAGTATGCATGATAATGAAGCAAATGTTAATCATGATCTTGTCATGCAGAGCGATTAATTAATAAGTGATTAGGTCTTATCACATCTAAATGATTTTTGTTGGCAGTCTTGGATATGTGTTTCTTAGAAGTCCACTGCTATCTGAGATTGATTCTGACAAGTAGTATAAAGGGAAAAAAAAAGAATTATAGGGTTTTATTAATGGCCAAACCATAACAGGAATGGATCTGAGCTGAGTTGATACACAGAATATGACCATGGATGTTTAGATATCAGTGTAAAAGACACAGTTGAAAGCCAATGCATTGCTAATGGGCAAAAATAATGACTGTGGATCATCCTATTTATTTTATTTTATTTATTCCTTTGAAGTGATTTGTACTCATAGCCTTTTTTATTTGTTTTCTGCTTTCCATCATATTAACCTTGTCAAATTCCTGGATAAGACAGACTGTTGGACACATTTTAAATTTTTGGACCCTGAAACTCCTTATTTAAGTAGAAAAGGGTAAGTATATTTTGATTCAAGTGAGTCTAAACATGACTTCAAAATCCTGAATCAGAATTTGTCGAAGACTCAACAACTCCTCATATCTGAAGACAAAATGAAATCTTTCCTTATATATTATTCACATTTAGTATATCACTTAGTAATCACAATAGCCTTATAATGCTGTAGGATAAAGATGTTGAGCCCCTATGAGCTGACAAATGTAAGCCCAGGCTGCTCAGGAAACCTGTTCACATGTAACGTCAGAGTCTTGGACAATGAGACGCTACATGGTTGAATAAAACACACAGTCAACTGTCATAATACAAGGAAAATTTTGAGTTCGGGTAATTAGTCTGTGTTACAGTTTCAAAAAATAACTACCAAAATATTTCAAATAGAGAAATCTGAAAGTAGGAGTAAAAAAATGTGAAACCCTAATCCACTACCCACCCCCCCAACACATACACACATAAGCAAACCTGGACCATCCCAGGGAGGAGGCAGAATCTCTGATTCTGCTTCGCTTTGACAAATGACCCTGAATTGAGATTGTTGGTGCTAACTTTCAATAACTGTATACACAGAGTTACCAGCAAGAGAAAAGTGTGTTTATCTCCTGGGTGCTATTCTCAAATAAATTTATTTATATCCTAGAAGTCAGTTCCAAAGGACCAATAAATGGCAAAACAACGAAGAAGAGGAAGGGGAACAGGCAGAAGAAGAAAGAGGAAGAGGAGAAGAAGGAGAAGGATGAGGAGGAGGAAGAGGGGGGAGAAGGAGACAGCAGGGAAAGGGGAGGAGGAGGGAGAATTATTCTGAGTCCCCTCTGTGCTCCTGACCTTTTCAACCACAGACTTTGCACCAAGATGCTCTTTAGATTTAATTCAATGAGGTTTGGCTGTTAACAAAAAGGACCCAGAAAGTGCTATACTGCCCAAGATGGCAACTATATGTAAAGATCACTTCTTGACACTCTCTCCTCTCTTTTATTCTTGTCCTTTGCCATTCCTTTCATAAAGCAAGAGATATCTGAAGGAGTGGGGGAGGGAGTGATTGCAAGATGGGAGGAGAAGAAGAAGACAACGAGTAAAGAAAGTAGCCTGACTGCAGCTTCACTTTGTGAATTCAAGAAGTGTGTGTTTGAAAAATGAAGGTGCATAAGTTAGCGTAGCTCCAGGGCACCAGCTTCCCTAGTGTTAGCATAGCTGACACACTGACAGTTTATATGGAATTTATGTGCCTATTTCCTCTGCTTTTTATGGGAAAACATGTTGTTACCTTACAGCTGCCCACATCACATGCCGCCAATCCGCCTCTGAGCCATAGAGCACCTTTCTCAAGGAAACGTACATACATCAAGGGCTTATGTATTTTTTACAATGTTGTAAGGGGAAAATAATAAAATATGGGTTATTGTGTACACCATTCCACGGTTTAATTTTTTTTTATTTCACTGGTTTAATTGACTCTGACCATTTTTATTGCCCTTTTCCCCACCTCATCTCGCCATTTTAATTGTTTATGTGTTTGTGTACAATTGGATCGCATCTGGAAAAGGACAGGAGCTGTAACCACAACTTAAAAGCCAATTGTAGAGCTTTAAAAAGTAAATAAAGCATTTAAGCTGCCACATCAGTGGGAAGATATATGCAGATGTAAACAGAAGGAAATGTACGTTTTAAAGTAAAATGCTTAAAAATCAGCTCTTCTTTTCAATCACCTGCAGGAGCCCTGGATCCTTTGTGCTCTCTGGCTGGTGGAAGGCAGTACACAAGAAGGTATGGCAAGGGTCTCATTCCACCTCTTCCCTTGGATTATGAAGGGCTCTGCATGGACCACAGCCCAGGCCTTCACCTGAGCACAGCTGAGATGCCCTCCTGCCCACATTCCTAGTGCCTACCATCAGCCACCCAGATACCATCACTGTGGCATTGTAGCATTTCTTCCAGAAAGCATCCCATTTTCTCTTTTAATCTCTATTCCTATACGTTCAGTGAGATGCTAAGAGAAAAATAATTTATATCAATTTACATTTCAATTATTCATATACTTGAATTTATATATGTGTGTGTGTATATATACACACATACAAATTATTTCAATTTACCTATACTTGCCAATATGACTTTATTATTATGAAGCGATCCTTAATTGGGAAGTGAAGAATGTAATGCAATCAATGACAGAGAAAAATTGGGGACAGATTCATGAATCCAAAGTATAAGAAGCACCTTCGACTGGCTCTGGACCCTTCAAAAGGAAATAAATAGAAATACAATTCAGCATTCATCTTGTCAAGCTCTCCTCAAACATGTCTGCTTAAGATTACTGGGCTATCCCTGCTTATGGGCATATAACTTGGCAAGAAAATGAGGGAGATTTTCACTTAAAGGGGAAAGACAATGTATGTGAATTTATAAATAGGCTAAGTATATGTGAAACCTTCTCATAGGTAGCTTGTACCCTGAAGGATGTAAAGAAAGAATACTCCCATTTCTCCATTGTGTGTGTACAGGGTGTGTGTGTGTGTGTGTGTGTGTGTGTGTGTGTGTGTGTGTGCTGTGTAGGCACATCTTGAACATCATACTTGATAATCTTGCCAGAGTTGGTACCCAGAAGCTTTTAAATTAGCTAATTCATTAGGCAGATGGAGATTTTAGCTTTGACTAGTACCACCAGACTCCTTTTAAAAAAATACTAAGTATACAGAAAAAAAAAAAGTCATAAGCTAAGATGCTGGGACAGGAAGAAGCACCATATAGTGATGAAGAAGCACCAGGTAGAAGCAGAACATCCTGCTTCACAGGATGAAGCACCATGTACACATGATCTGTACTTCCTGCAATCTGCCCACTGGCACTCCCTCTCCTCACCAGCTGCCTAATAAATTATGGCAAAATCATGTTGTCTTCCAGTGTTAGTGCTTCCCTCTATAATGCTCCATCCCCCAAAATGACAGGTCATTTTTTTTTTCAGTACTCTGTACCAAAACTGAGACCAGGCTAAACTATTTAATTGCATATATAAAGGATATGCAGTAACAAAAAGCAAATAAACAAATATTTTCATGAATTAAATTGTCCATTTTGCATGATATGCTTTATTCATCTTTGTATCCAGCCCTCTCTGAAGCTGGTCTCCTCTCGAACTCCTAGCCTGCCTCCACATGGCAGAGACTTTGTTTCACTCTGCCTGCTGGGAATTCTTCAAGTTAAGGCCAAGAAAATTCAAGAACTCTAGTCTGCCTCAAATATATGAATCCTATCATATGGAAGAGAAATTTGACTTTCTCCGGTGGAATTCTGGTGTATGAAATTAAGATCAATGACAGCGACATGGAAATATAATTCAGCCAAGGATAAAGAAGAATCCTCTCAAAAGTAGCTTTGGATTTTATGGAATGAGATGCTTCAGGATACCAGGAGTCAGAAGTAGAGTTTGAAAGACCAGCAAGGACATAGGACACTCACATGTAAGGGCTGAAGAGGTTGGTAAAGTTCATAAAGTAGGGCAATCACTCCTTCTGCAGGTCAATGACTCTATCATGCTTTCAGTTTTAAGATTCTTTAAAAATAGCTCCAAAGGAAGAGGCCTCTCACTGATGTAACTCATCTTACTGTTAGGTAGAGATAGGATTTGCCAAGTACTAGGTCCGAAAGAATGTCTAAAGTGGGTATGAATGCCAGGAGGTCTTAATTACTTGCAGCACATAAGTCTTAGTGCTAACAGAGACCTAAGAGGTGGTATTTGTTCCCTCCTGCAGTAATTTAGATAGTTTTGGGGATAAGTTCTCAGTTTGGTTTTATCTATTACTGGTTTTAGGTCTCATGGGTACCTATGCATGTCTTACCTCATGGCTCTGTTAGCATTGTTTCTGAGGGACAGAAATGTATTCTACATTTTTCTTACCCTACAATTGTTCTTCCAGACCAGGAATATATACAAGAAGAAATATGGCAAATGTAATCTTCTCTCATGCCAACCTGCATTTACTTAAAGTGAAAAGCCAAAGAGATCAGAAAGTCTATGTACCAAAATTTATATAATCAGTCCCACCTGACACAATAAGAACAGGAAACGACTTCAACTTCCTGCAACACAGATGTGTTAAACAAAGAGAACACTGTCCATGGCATGCTTGTGTGTGTGTGTGTGTGTGTGTGTGTGTGTGTGTGTGTTTATATTTTCACTGAAGGAATTTGACAAGCAAGTCATTTTGCTAAATTTTTTTTCCTATATCCTCTATACTTTGTCTAAAGATTAAAACAATAAAAAAAAAAAAAAACACAGAGGCCAAACTGAAAGGGAACTTAAAGGGCTTCCATAGAATTCCTTCATTTTATTGATGGGAAACCTAAAGTCCAAGGGGGTGAAATGTCTGGTCCCCAGTTGTACACTTTGTTAATGACAGAATCAGAACTTGGTAGCAGTATTGGTGATTTAATCAAAGATCAAGATTGAAGTTAATTTTGTACACCTACCACAGTGAATTATGGGTTTTAGGATACACAGGGCCATACCTAGAAAGTTGCTTTTCATAGGCATCTTAATTTGCTACTGTTAGGAAGAAGGCTAGGTGGGGTTTTTTTTGTTTTCTTTTGTTTGTTTGTTTTTGTTTTTTATGTTTAATTTTGAAAGAGAGAGAGAGAGTGGGGGAGGGGCAGAGAGAGAGAAAGAGAGAGAAGATCTGGAGTGGGCTGGGCACTGACAGCAGAGAGCCGGATGCAGGGCTAAAACTCATGAACTGTGAGATTACGACCAGACCCTTAACCAACTGAGCCACCCAAGGACCCAAGGTCAGGTTTTTAATGATGAATAAAATCCAATGAATGGATTACTTATATAAGAAAACAGCTAATATTTGTTGAATGCTTGCTTTACCCATCTCAGTTCTGAGTGTTTTCATATATTAACATTGTTTAATCCTTACTACAGAAAAATGTAATTAAAATAATTACTCTACTTTACAGAATGAGGAAACTGAGACTCAGGATATGTGCCCAATATCACAGTTGCTAAAGACATAAGTAGAATTACAGTCTAAGCAATGTGGTTCCAGGGCTGCTTTCTTAACCAAGTTATTGTGTTTCCCTGCAGGATTATTGTATCATGGATGGTTACCTATGTTGAGTGATTCAAAAAGAGTGAAAAGTCCCAGAATGTCCTTATGTCTTTTATTTATCTTCACTAGTTCCTGAAACTTCTAGTGAATCTAAGCAGTGTTGTCAGCAGGAATATATATATATATATATATATATATATATATATATATATATATAATAAGAAAATGCTGTTTATTAAACTTATTACCACTATATAGTTCATTATAAATAATTGTCACTTTGGAAAACAGAGCTGTAAAAAAAGACACTAAGGACAATTAAGTTCTGAAATGTGTTTTGTGGTAACATCAGAAAAATCCAGACCCTACAAGGACTTATCTAGAAGGTCAGAATAAGATTAAATTGTGCTAGTAAGAAGCTTCAGGAATCTAGGGACAAAGGAAAGCACTTAAATTCGAAAGGGGAAGAAAGCAAGCAAAATGAAAGAAAAAGCAGGGAATTGGCAAATATTTCCAATATATACATCTATACATTGCATATGTAAATATATATGCCTATATCTGCATCATGATGGATAGTCCCAGATACTTAACTCTTAGTTGTGTAAATCTTAGTTACAGCACATGCCCACCTCTCCTATTCTTCACTACTGAAGTCCTAGTTGAAACTCAGTGTGTCTTCAGTGTGCCCTTTAAATTAAATTTGCTCTATCCTTATTAGGTCCTTAGCCCCTCAGCTCTGGATTGATACATTAGGCTGGGTATTGCTCTGTGAATTCCTCTTTTAAACACTGTCTCTTTTTTCTCCAATCCCGCCTAATCCATTTTAGCCAAAGTATTTGCTATATCAAATCTTTTTCTTAGGTTTCCCCTTTCTAAAGCATATACCTCTTTAGCATAGCATTCAAGCCCATCCACAGTTGAACCTCAACCTGTCTTTTCAGTCCATGACTCCTTTGACAAGTCCTGTCAAATGGACCCCCTGGCCATGCTCAAAATATTCTCTTGTCTTCCTGCTTTTGAACTTTTACTCATGGCATTTCCTCCACTTACAGTCTCCCCTCCTACCTCTGACTTCAAAAGTCCTACTTCTTCTCAAGGCCCAACTCAACCGCTATCTCCTTTTGGAAGCTTTTTTACTGCCACAATCAGAAAAATACTTTCTGGTGTATTCTAAAAGACTTTTAATGCTGTGACACCTATTGCATGCTGCCTTAAACCGTAGTTATTTGCATGTAAGTGAGAAATATGTAATAGTGACTCAATCAGTATTTATCTTCAAACTCCTGATTGCTGAACATGTTCTTCTTGAGTCCTAATAACATGTTTTTCCATACCTTTCTCTAGAACTGTTCACGGAATTAGGATCCAGATATGCAGAAGCTCTAAATGAAGTTCTGCTGAATGAACAGATGATAAATATTTCATGTTCTGATCTCATCTCTTTCTAGTCACTCCCATTTTCACAGCATTACCATGAATATTCATGGAGTTACCATGGCCCCCTATGCCATTCCTCAAGCCTTCAAGAACAGTCTCCCTCAGGGCTTTGCTCTTGGAATGTTCTTCCCACAAATATTAGCCTGGCTCACTTCCTCACTGGAAGCAGGTCTCTACTCAAATGTCACCTAATTAGAAAAGTCTTCTCTGACCATCTTATATGAAATAATAGCCCCCTTCCAACACCCATCTCCCTGACCTTGCCCTGCTTTGTTTTTTTTTTTTTTTTGTTTTCTTTGATCTGCTTATCATCACCCAACATTTTAGTTATGAATTTATTTGTTTATATGTTGTCTCTCGTCAACTGAAAATAAAATACATGAGAACATGTTGTTTGTGTTATGTTTGGGGGTATCACTGGTATCTAACAGGAACTTAATAAATATCTGTGAAATGAATAAAGGAGTAAATTAGTGTTTTTTAAAAATTGTTTTTAGTAGGAAATGAGTTGAAGGCAACACATAAAACATCACTATCTCCAAATCAAAGTTAAATAAAACTGTAAAGCAAAGCCATATATTGCAGTTTAGATGTGTTCACTTTATTTGTTAGTAGATACATACAAAGGAGCTTGACTCAAGGGACTCAAGCCTAAGTCTGATCCATTCTCTGGATCCAGCTGCCAATTAGTATGGAGTCCTAAGGACAGAAGAACATGCTGAATTGCACCATGAGTGTGCACTCAGCAGCACAGAGACTGTAGGAAACTGTACAGGTCAAACTAGCCAGATTTTCAACAGATAACTCATAAAGGCAAGAAAGGGATGAAGGGAGAACTTGTAGACCAAAAAAGACATACTGAGTTAAAAAAAAAAAATAGGCAAGACTAATTAAGCTAATCTGGAGATACACATTTGGGTAATAAAACCATAAATGAATGCATAGAAATAATTACTAAGTATGAAAGTGATCACTTTTGGAGGGAGGAAGAGGCTGAATTGGGACTCAGCCCACTGAAAATCTGCTTGGGATAGATGGCAAAGTTCTATTCCTTGACCTGGGTGGTAAGTCAGGAGTACTGTCTTATAGCAAGTTAACTAAGTCATGTATTTTATGTGTATCTGGGCGGCTGTATCTGTGTTATTTTAGTTTATTATAAAATGAGAAAACAAAAAACTTGGTTCCCAAGTAGAGGGTTTACACTTTAAAATTTCCATGCACATTGCTGCATCATCTGCTCATTGTGGTCTGCCTAGTGCCTTTGTCTCGGTACCCCTCCTTCCCATGAATACACTGAAGGATGCATTTGGCAAATTCTGGAACTTAATCCCACTGCCTAATCACCTCCACTATCCTCCCCTCTCACTAAATTCAAGAATTAGTCTATGTGCTCAGTGCCCTGTCACCTGCTGGTTAAAGCCCTTAAGAAAACTACCTTTGGGGGCAACTGGTGGCTTAATCGGTTGAGTGTCTGATTCTTGATTTTGGCTCAGATCATGATACAAGGGACATGGGATTGAGCCCTGCATCAGGCTCCACACTGAGCAGTGGAGCCGGCTTGGTATCCTCTCTCTCTCCCCCTCTGTCCCTCTCCCCCACTCATGTATGTGCTCTCTCTCTTTCTCTAAAATAATTTAAAAAAGAAAACTATCTTCTAATTTCCTCACAAGGAAGGGAAGGAGAGAGGGAAAGAGGGAGAGGAAAAGGAAG
Organism: Leopardus geoffroyi; assembly: GCF_018350155.1. Taxonomy (NCBI): domain Eukaryota; kingdom Metazoa; phylum Chordata; class Mammalia; order Carnivora; family Felidae; genus Leopardus; species Leopardus geoffroyi. The sequence goes on from NC_059339.1 coordinate 61,994,330, forward strand.
GAAGGAAAGGGAATTGAAGAAGAAAGGGAAAGGGAGAAAGGAGGAGGAGGAAGAGGGGAAAAGAAGAAAAATAATTCCCTATGTATATTGTGCTTTTGTCCATTGCCCTACCTTGGGTGAAAGGAAGAGTGAGTGGAGTGTTAATGAAGACTCTGTTTATTTATTTATTTTCCCAAAGCAGGCAACTTTGGCCCTCAAACAGTTTTAAGGATAATTAAAGCAATGATGAAATGTATTGATCGTTTCCAAATTTCCTCACAGGAGTGATTAATTGCATTTTGGACTTTGAGAAATTCCAAAGGAGATTGCAAGAGAAAGAGAATCTTGATCTTGGGCTGTGTCTGGCCTTTTTTTTTTTTTTTCCTCTTCTACCTTCTTACTGTTATTAAAATTACAGCTCTAGATACACAAAGACAGGAAAATGTGTCCAGTGCTTAAGAAGATTTAAAGAATGACCCCCACTGTGTTACTGCACCTCTGTAGACACTTTACAATGTGCCGGAGACACCTAGTCAATAATTTAGGAGAAAAAAAATCAATATGTGGACAGTACATAAGCCCACAGCTACCTTATGGAAACGTTGGCAGTTTCTCTAATGGCATGAAATGATGTGATTGGAGGAATTTTTTTTTCTTTTACTTCTTTTTGACACTACAATGGCATAATTTAATTTAACATGACCAAAAACTCCATCTTCTGCTAGTAGCCCCTCCCCTCAGCTGGGTCATGGAATAGTGTTCCAAAGCAAAGGTGTTCAGTTAGGGAAGAAGTAGAAAACCAAGTAGGATCCGGAGGAAAAGAATGGACTTTCTTTCCTATGGAACTCTAGCCCTTGAAGCTCCTCGGACTCTTTTTCCCTGCCTGAAGTGAGTATTGGATCATACCTCCAAAGCAGGCAGACTCCATGTGGCTAGGCATTTAGGGCCCTTCTGTATTATCATGACAGTAATAACTAACGTTGATCCAGTGCTCTAATAATGCTAGAAACTGAGCTAAGGCCTCAAATTTTTTTTTCAGTATATGAAATTTATTGTCAAATTGGTTTCCATACAACACCCAGTGCTCATCCCAACAGGTGCCCTCCTCAATACCCATCACCCACCCTCCCCTCCCTCCCACCCCCCATCAACCCTCAGTTTGTTCTCAGTTTTTAACAGTCTCTTATGCTTTGGCTCTCTCTCCCTCTAACCTCTTTTTTTTTTTCCTTCCCCTCCCCCATGGGTTTCTGTTAAGTTTCTCAGGATCCACATAAGAGTGACAACATATGGTACCTGTCTTTCTCTGTATGGCTTATTTCACTTAGCATAACACTCTCCAGTTCCATCCACGTTGCTACAAAGGGCCAGATTTCATTCTTTCTCATTGCCACGTAGTACTCCATTGTGTATATAAACCACAATTCCTTTATCCATTCATCAGTTGATGGACATTTAGGCTCTTTCCATAATTTGGCTATTGTTGAAAGTGCTGCTATAAACATTGAGGTACAAGTGCCCCTATGCATCAGTATTCCTGTATCCCTTGGGTAAATTCCTAGCAGTGCTATTGCTGGGTCATAGGGTAGGTCTATTTTTAATTTTTTGAGGAACCTCCACACTGTTTTCCAGAGTGGCTGCACCAATTTGCATTCCCACCAACAGTGCAAGAGGGTTCTGGTTTCTCCACATCCTCTCCAGCATCTATAGTCTCCTGATTTGTTCATTTTGGCCACTCTGACTGGCGTGAGGTGATATCTGAGTGTGGTTTTGATTTGTATTTCCCTGATGAGGACACGACATTGAGCATCTTTTCATGTGCCTGTTTAAGGCCTCATGAAATCCTCCCCATGATACCGGGCAGGAGATCTTGCTATAACTACCACATGTAGAAGCTGACACAGAGGCTGAGGGCTTAAGAGATTGGCCTCAGCCAGAAACACAGGAGCTAGGGTTTTCAATCCATTGGGGCACTCCAAAGCCATGCTCTCAAAAGCAAATTTCCTCACTATTTATTTTCCTGACAAAATGCAGATTATTATTCAGGTTACCAAACATCATGCAGGTGAAATCCTAATGTGTTTACCTTTGAGATACCTCTTAAGGGGGCAAGATGAAGGAGAAATGTCATAGCATCTGGCATCAGAAACCTGGAATTCAAATCCAGGCATGTAGATTTACTGGCTCTGTGACCTTGAGCAACTTTCTTATTCTCTCTAGGCCTCAGTTTCTTCATCTGTAAAATGGACACTTACTTCACACAGCTGGGGTGAGAAAATGGAATAGCACATGTGAAAGCTTCTTATATATTCGGATGGGTCATGGGAATGAGTCATTGTCTATGAGGAGGAAACTGAGGCCCAAAAATATTAAGTAGCTATCTCACAGCTGGTTAAATTAGTCAAAGCTTGAGTTGAGAACCCAAGTTTTTCACACACATTTATAAACCTTCTCCCCAAAAGCAGGCCAAATTTAAATTGAATTAATACCTATTAGTCTTAGGGCTTTTACTGTTAAAAAGTAAGTATTAATTTGTTAGCATTATGCTTGGTACACTGTAGATACTCAATAAATATTAGGAGTTACAGTAATTAATTATATTTATAGAGTTATTAATAGTTATAGTTATTCATATTATTTTCAGGCTTCTTAATGTTTATTTTTGAGAGAGAGAGAGAGAGAGAGAGAGAGCGAGCATGAGTGGGGGAGGGGCAGAGGAAGAGGGAGACACAGAATATGAAGCAGCCTCTAGGCTCTGAGCTGTCAGCACAGAGCCTGATGTGGGGCTGGAACTCACAAACTGTGAGATCATGACCTAAGCTGAATTTGGATGCTTAACCAACTAAGCTACCCAGGTGCCCCTATTTTCAGTTTTGTTGTGAAGAAGACATAAGATGAGAAATACAAAAAAAAAATTGTTTTAAATGATACATGATAAGCATAATGTCAAAGTTAAGAGATTATTTTCAAATCTAATAGCTCTTAGCTCATCACCCACACTGCACCCAGCATTTCTTGTCAATAATGCCATCAAAAAGAAAATAACTAGTCCCTTCTATAAAGGTATTTAGCTTCTGGTCCAACTCAATTTTTATTCTGAATATGTCTTATAACCCCAATCAATGCAAATATCCAATCTTTTTTCTTATTCTCACTAGCCAATGTGGGTTTGAAAATCTTTGAAGGAAATTAAAGTATTTTCACCTGCTGTTATAACTGAGCTTGTTGTTTTTTGGGTTGTTGTTTTTTTTTGTTTTTTTTTTTTTTACATTCTCTATTTCAAACTCCAGGAGAGAATGCTAGTCCTGTAAGTCCTTGGTTTCTACCAAAACTAACTGGTCCTCCAATGGTTCTTTGAGCAAAAGGCTATTTACAAAAACAAAGTGCATGAATCATTTCACAAGGACATCCACTCACACATCCCCTGCCCCAGTTAACATCACTTTTGTACTGATAAGCTGGGCCAAATAAACAACATAGGTAGATACTGGGGTATTGGTAGAAAGTGGGCAAGAAAATGGCAATTAACAGTGTAACCAGGATAAAGGCCATTCCCATTATCGTACTGCTAGTTCCTAGAAGTAGATAGGGGCAGAAAAACAATGTGTTATCAGTCCTCTTTAAGCTTTTGCACCTCTTCATAAAGTTCCCTGTGGCGACTTTTCCAGAGTATCTTCAGCTCTGGCTCCTTGTATGGACCCCCAAACTGCAGACCAGAGTTGAACTGAGGCGTGGTGACTACCCTCTCTGGGCTTCACCATGCTGCACCTGGGCTCCACGTAGCAGCTGAATTCGTAAATCAGATACATGTGAGTTTAAATCAATTGGCCTGACTCCTCTGTCTATAGCAGGAAATGTGTTCTTTCTTTTAGCTTGCACAAAGCAAAAGCCTGTATCAGCCTCACGGCCTCTCCGTAATCAGGAGATGGCCATGCAGCTGGGTGAAGCCACCGACAGCCTCTCCCTAGAATTGGGGGCTTTTCCCACTTGTTTGCTTTTTTAATTTGTCGACCTAAGCTGTCTCTCTACCTTTTGAAAAGGACATAAGAAGTCTGAGCCCAGGGAGTTTCCCACCAGTAGTGCCTGCCAGGAACTGAAAGGGCCAATTAGCAGGGTCCCCTATCCGGGATCTCTCCTCCTCTCGCTGACTTGCTGGGGACTCATAAATTACCCATGCTGAGGCAGACGCCAAGACCCTGGGCACCTGCTCACAGCTCTTCAGACACCACAAACTGAATGTGAGCTTCCCTCTGAGAGGGCCTGCGGGACTTTCACTAAACTTGCCTCAGTTGGAAATCAGTGGTTAACTAGGTCATAGGCAGCTGGTGGAAACTCTAAAAAGAGTGAGTCTGCTAGGGACTTTTTGCTTCAGAGAGAAAAGTTTGTGCTTTAGACAAGGAGGAAGAGCTGGAAGAAGCTAGAAAAGAGGCCAATGCTTTAAGAAAGAGAACAAAGGGAGGAAGTAAAGGAAGGAAGGAAGGAAAGGAAGGAAGGAAGGAAGGAAGGAAGGAAGGAAGGAAGGAAGGAAAGAAGGAAGGAAGGAAGGAAGGGAAGAAGAGAGGTTTTACACGTTAGCTCATTAGCTGTGACCTGCTCTCCAAATAAACAACAGTATTTTGAAGACCTGATATGTTATGATCTGATTTTCATATTAAGGCCTGATTGTGTGACAATCTAGATATGTACTTTTATAATGAGCCATATCATGTGTTATCACCTCTGATTATGATGGACATGAACTTGGACACAGGACCTTCTACTAAGAATTCAATTCCTTTTGCAAACCACCAAACTGACATGTTGGTCTAAGTGTCCTCATCTCAAGTAGTTTGGACTAGAAAATTTTTTTAGTGTCCTTTGCAGCTTTACTAAATAAAACCTTAGGTTTCTTTGGATATATACCTTAAACTCAGTATATTTAAAAGCAGAATTCTCAGCTCCTTCTTCACCCTATTTCTCTGCTTGTGTTTGTAGTCTTGGGAACAGACTTACCTTCTGCTTGACCCAGGAGCATCTGGGGCTCTTCCATCAATTCTATCTTGTCATAAAACACATTCTGCCAAATCAGTGTCTATGATGTCCCCACACCTGCTGCCTCCATTCTCACTCTGAATGCCTATTAAGGGACCTTCAAGTCCATGAGCTGGCAGTGCTGAGGATGTCACTCATTGGCTTTCCTGCTGCCAATTTGTGTCACTTTCTGTCCAGGCTACACACCACACTTAAAGGTCTAATTTGAAAACACTCAAAAACTAACACTGCATATGGATACTATCACAAATCACCAGTTTATTATTCAAGTTGTACAATCTAGTCCAGCTTTTCCTCTTTCTCTCTTGACCCTACAAACTGCCCATTTAAGCCACAATGGACAGACTGCATTTCTATCTCCTTTCTATTTTGTCCTTGCTCTGCCTTCTATGTCTTTCCTACTACCTTACCCCACTCTTGAAGGCACTGCCAAAGTACCACGTCCCCCAAGATAATTTTCCAGCATCCCAACTTCAAAATAACCCTTTCCACTCCTTTTATTTATTATGGTATAGTTGTAACCATACTATAGACTTGCTCTAATACATTAGTCACACGTTGCTATTGAGCATTTGCATTACGGCTAATCAAGTGCCAAATCAATGTGTGCTGCTAGTGCAAAATACACACTTAAAATTTGGTATTAAAAATGTAAAATAGGGTCCCTGGCTGCCTCAGTTGGTAGTGTGTGACTCTTGATCTAGGGGTCATAAGTTCAAGCTCCAAACTGGGCATAGAGCTTACACAAAAAAAGATGTAGCATATCTTTATTAATCATTTTTATATAGATGGCATATCAAAATTGTAATATTTTGGACAATTTTTTGAAAATACTGGGTTAAATAAAATATATTAGAATTAATCTCACTTGTTTCTTTTTACTTTGTTTTTTTAAGTTTATTTATTTATTTTAAGAGAGAAAGAGAGAGACAGAGAGAGAATGCAAGTGGGGGATGGGCAGAGAGCAAGGAAGAGTGAGAATCCCAAGCAGGCTCTGTGCTTACAGCACAGATGTGGGGCTCAATCTCACAAACTGTGAGATCATTACCTGAGCCAAAATCAAACCGACTGAGCACTCAGGTGCCCCTCTTTTTACTTTTTCAATGTCACTATTTATTAGAAAATTTAAAATTATATGTGTGGCTTATATCATATTTCTATTGGACAGCACTGCCACAGAACATCTGACATTTAATATTGTATTGTCTTAATATTATCTTACTATGAATGTGCCATCCTCCCTACTAGATTGCCAGCCTCCTTAGTAGATTCAAACCTGAGAAGGAAAGGACAAAAGGTATCTTGTGCCTTTTTTTTTTTTTTTTTTAGTATTGCAATACCACCTTTATAATACATCAAATTTAGTATTATGTTTCTAGTAGATAATATTGCAGCTACCCTGAAACTAGTATGAGAATAAGGTAGAAGTGTTTAGGTAGATCTTTCTGAAAAGTAAAGCTATCAGAGGCTCAGCTGCTGTTCAGTGAAGAAAAGGATTTACCAACTCTAGGATTGACCAAACCGGTTAAAATTTGTACAAAGCCAAATGTGACCAGTAAGGTCTTTTATGCCACTACCTCTTCCATTCATGTGGCTACCAACCTAAAACCTTCCACATATAATTTCAAGAATCTGTAATGGTTTCTTATTGTCCATTATCATTGTTTCTCAACTGCACTCACGCCAGTAGGAGCTACTTGGAGGCAGAGGCAAGGAGTAGAGGCAAGGAGAGAAAATGACTTTTCCTAGATGAGATAAGGCAAGAGACTGTATGGGGGTGATAGATAGGTATGTTTTGTGGGTGGATGATGTAGGGGAAAAACAGCTAACTTTTGCATGTTTACCAGCAGTTTAGCAAAAGCAAACCAAAAAACATTTTAAAATGTAGAAAAAGGCATGTCTGTTTTTCTTAATGTGAAAAATACTAAATATAAGAATAGAAGTCATACATACATAATAATTTTTCTAAAACTAAAATTTTAGTGTTTGTAGCTTAATCTATTTGTATATTATTGGTATATCACAGATATTTTCTTATGCCATAAAACATTCTTTGCAAATAAATTATTAAAGACTGGTTTAGTCTATGAATGTACTGGGTTTTTGGTTGTTGTTAGATCTTAGTCTTGTTAGTTTTTCTCATTGTTTTTGGTGTTGGAAATAAAATTATAAATATATGCACGTTTTAAACAAATTTTGGTTATATTATACTATTTCCTTATAACAACTTCTATAACCTGTATTATTGGATTAAAGGGAATGAGTTTTGAAAGCGTTTGATACAGGCAAGCTTGGGTAAATATATGGACTTGTATTTTAGTAAAAACAAAAATAAAGAAACACTCCTTTTATTATCTCTTATTGCTATTCCAGAAAGATGGACTCAACAGATTTTCTTTCACATTGCAGGAATAGAAGTGAATACCACCCTTCCTTTGCTATATGAATCATTAATGATTTGGGATCTGGGTTCTAAGGAACAGTAAAATCTATGATGAAAGAATAAAACTAGAAAAGAAAAGGGTTTAAGGAGAAGGCCAAAGGAAGCAAATGCCCATGAGGGAGGAAGACGGGAGTGTCAAACAGAAAACAAATCCAGACTTGGTACAGAGACTCTCTTTGAAAATGTTACCACAAGGCAGGGAAAGAGTCTCTCACAACTAGGAGGGAAGGCTACTGCAGTAGAGAGAATTCTCTCACCATAGGATCTGCAGGTGTCTCTCATCTCTTGTCTCTCAGGTGAGACCAAAAGAGTTTTTCATTCAAAGGGAGAAGTAAACAAGGCGAAATGAAGGGAGGTCAGGAGGGGGTGGGGGGTGGGATGAAGGATGTGGTGTGATGAGACAGGAGACCAGAGAACATTTTGCCTCTAATCCCGTCTAAGGAGGAGAAGTTAAGTCTGAGCTGTATTCTGGCTCAGGCAGGGGGTAGGCTAAAGATCAGTATCTAGGGGGAAGGAAACAGGGATCTAGGGGGAAGGAAAGACTTTTAACTGTAGTTTGACTAGCAGGCATTTTATTCCAATTGATCAGGGGGTACAAAATATCTCAGCTAGTCATATATGAGATAAAGAAATGGGAATTTGGAGAGGCTGTGTCTGTCATAGGTAAACAAGGGGGTGGTGCATCTGGGAGTCATATTATCTGTGTCATAAGGAAGACTGCTTCTTTGCATTCAGTTGTTTCCAGAATCCAAAAGGGTGGGGGAGTTTCTTAACCTACGCTGTTTTCCAGCAGCACAGGGATCAAATGAAATTCAAAACTGTCAGAAGAAAGGATTTTCCGGAATCAAAATGGTCAGAAAATGGTGGAAAGAGGGAGCTGGGGAACAAACAGAGCTTTCCAGAAAGAATGGATACTGACTGACCCCCATCTCTCCTGCTGCCCAAAGAGCGGTAGTGATGACCCCCTGGAGCAAAGAGGGTACTGGATCATCTCTGGCATACTGTCTATGTGGTGTGGATGTCCCTCCAGCAGATGTTCACCTATATCCAGAAGCTTCTCCAGTAGAAGTAATCAAGAGTAAAGCCTGCCGTGCCTTTAAAAGATTTTGCTAGTTCCTTCTAAATACCTAGATCTCATGGAGCTGAACTCCTAGTGAATAGATAGACCTACAGGTAAACAAAGAAAACAAATACAGAATGTGATAAAAAGTAAATAAAACAGCATGGAAGAAAGTAACAAAGATGTCTACTTCAGGTAGAGCAAGGAGCGAGATATTCTTCAAGGGGCTGATGTTTAGGTTTAAGTCTTAGTGATGAGCAGAAATGAATTAGTTAGGGAGTAGCACTCTAGCTAACCAAAGGGCACCAAAGATCCCAGGAAGGCAAAGGAACAACCCAGCACTTGACAGAAAGGCAGTTGAGGGCAGGGCACTGAGCAAACAGGATGGCTTAGTCTTTGAGGCATGGAGAGAAGTTTAGATCAGAATCCAAGTGCACAAGAAGTGATTAAATATCTTGAAATGAAAGGATTACATAATGTGTACTCATCTTCTACTAATGCTCCCAGATGCTGGAAGGTGGTCAAGACTGCAGGAGAAGAGGATGAAAGTGGAGTGTTCTAGGGAAGAGATTTGGTGGCTTGAGTAATAATTCTATCCTCATATTTATATTATGTTGTTTTAATTGTCCCACCTTTATATGATTTTACTACCTTATGGTCTTAAGTCATTCTTCTTCAAAAATATTTTGGGCATTGTCAGAATTTTTTTTGAGATACATTTTTAAACTATTTTGTTAAAGTTCATTCTCTTCAATGTCCACTGAGATTTGGGAGAGAATTACATCAAGTATTTAACTTAATTTATAGAGAGTTCCCATATAAATAATACTGAATTGATTCTTACCAACCAGCAGGAATAATTTTCTCAGTTTACTATGCCCCTCAGTAATTTTGGTAGTTTCTCATGTAAAACTTAGATAAAAATTCTTCATTCACATTTCTTTCCAAGTATTTTCTATTTTATATTTTAAGCAATTCTTACAAATTTTATTTTCTCCTTATACTTCCTTTCCTTTTTTTTAAATTTATTTATTTTGAGAAAGAGAGTGCATGAACGACTGGGTGAGAGACAGAGAGAAGGAAAGGGAGAGGGAGAGAGAAAATCTGAAGCAGGCCCTCAGGCTCTTCAACTGGCAGGGCAGAGCCCCAAGAGCCTGATGCGGGGCTCAAACTCATGAATGGAACTGAACTGTGAGATCATGAGCTGAGCTGAAACCAAGAGTCGAACACTTAACCAACTGAGCCATCCAAGCACCCCTCTCCTTATATTTTCTAATAATATAATATGGTAGTACATATTTTTGTTATGTTGCTATTTTTAATAATTTTGAAATTATTTTCTAAATGGACAATCACATCATCTACCAATATTGATGTTATCAATTTTCCATTATTTATCTTATGTTTATTGTTCCATTTTTATTGTATTCTTATTTCAAAGAAAGTTTTTTTTTTAATGGAGGTGGGAGCAGCCATCATTCTGTATATTTTGGCATTGGTTTGAAAGAAATATTATGTATCATATTTAGGAAATATTTTATTTCACTAAACATTTTTTGCCCAATATTAAACTTGGGTTATTTACAATTGGTGTCTATATGTGAATTTCATAATTTCTAAGTGAATTTCATTTATAGTTTTCTTTTTTAGTATTCATTTAAGGTCAATGTTATATTATCATCCTAAAATTATGAGACTTTTGCCTTTTAATAACACACAGAAGCTATTTTTTCAATGAAAGAAGTAATTCACTTATTGAAACATTTAGTTAGGTAGGTCAAGTAACATTTTTAGAATATATATTTAATATTTTAAAAATATTTTTAATAAATTTTAACTACTAAGATTTTCTATTTCTTCCTGAGTTTAATATAATCAGGTTTTCTGAAAATTATTAATGTCCATATTATTAATCTCCATATATTCAAGTATAATTATATATGATTTTCTCTTAATATTATTTCCATTTCACCTATACGTGCATCTGTTTTATTTCTTTTACTAATTTGAATATAAATGTTCTTTTTTTTGCTTATGTTAGTAAGCGTTTCTCTCTGTTATTTGTTTTTCAAAGAAGCTAAACAAACACTTTAATTCCATTCTTTTTCTGCCTTCTTAATTATTAATCTTTTGATTTTTAGCTTCATTATTGTCTTTTTCCTCAAAATCTTATGACTGTAAAATTTGAAGTGTTGTTTAGAGAAAATATTTCATAAATTTTCATGTAGCTGCATGTTTTCTGTTTAAACATTTGTTATTTATTGTGAGTTGTCTCTTTGGGGGATCAGACAATTTCTTGCTTTTTATATTCTAACCACAAATAGTAAGTTTGGTAAATACCTATTAAATATGTTTATAATTTTGTCTCCTTAGTCTCGTAAAGCCTGAGGGGGTTGCATAAAAGTGCCCACATTTTACGTTTTATAATTTTACTTATTTTATAGTAGAAAGATAATTCCATGATAAATTTTATGTTTTATTTTATAAGGATGACATTTGTCACACAAGACAATTCTCCCAAATTTCTATGACTCTGCATTTTCATAAGGATCACTTCTTCTCTTTTTCCTCTCATCCTCCTTCTTTCTTCTTTCCTCCCTCTCTTTCTTTCTGTCTTTCCTTCCTCCCTTCCTTCTTTTCTTCCTTCCTCTCTTCCCTGTATACTTTTCTATATATACATTCTGAATCTCCTTGTTGAGGTATGTATCTTGTCAAAGCTTTCTTTCTTTGTCTTATTTTACTTTGTATCTAATATTAAAGTAATTATCCAATAAATCAGATAACTCTTATAACTGTATTAGCTAAATGATTTAGTCTATATCTTTTATGTTTTGTACTTAATACAAATCCTTGAGATGTTCTTGATTCCTATCCTTTGCACAATAAATTCTATTTTTCCACCCACATCTTTATTCCTTACCAAAACTTGGAAAGTGAAAATTTAATTCTAAAGTATACTTGTAGCTTTTTTTATACTTTAGAAAACATATGAGTACTTCATCCTGTGTTTTTCTCTATTATCAATTTGTTAATAATTTTATCAAAATGTATTTTTAAATATAGACACAGGAATGAGGTTTGCCAAAAATATTTTGTATAAGAAAAATTATGAAGGAAGACTTTCCCTGTCAGATGTCAAAAGATATTAAAAAGTGCAATAAGCTGAAAAATATGGTTCTGTAGCAGAATACCTATCTGACCAGTGGGAAAAAGAAGTAAATTAAGAAACAGCCTCAGGAATTCAGGAAAATTCAGTTGATGAAAAAGTTAGCATTTCAAATAGGAGGAGAAATGATGGATTATTCAATAAATGATATTGAGGAAGATAATTATGTATTTGAAAACCATAAAGTTAAGTCTAGGCCCTATTCCAGGAGCATATATTCTAATGGGAAAGGACAAACTGACAAATAACATGATTTCAGGCATTTCTAAGAAAATAAAGGATATTAAAAGGGTAGAGAGTGCTCATCAGGGTACGGGTGGTGAGGAATTTTAATAGGGCTATGCTAAAAACTTTTTAAGGAGAAATATCTACAAATCAACCTTAAAACTTGGGAAAGCACATTTCAGGCCAAGGACTTGACTAGAAATGGGCAGAGCAGTCTTGAGTATTAAACAAAGACCAGTAAAAAAAAATAAAGCTAAAAAAGTTAAATTAAATTAAGTTAGATTGGCAAATTTTATTTAATAACTACCTGTTTTGACAAGAGTATAGGAAAATAATCACTGTTTTATATTCTTAGATTGTAGATTCATAAAATCTATTTGGGGGTCAACTGGCAGTATGCATCAGCATATGTAAATGTATATCTTTACCCATAGTCCCTTTTCCTAACACTTATCTGATAGAAAAGTTTATACAAATAAGCAAAAGAATATCTGTTGCAGCACTGGTGATAGCAAAAGATGGGGACAAACATGTCATGGCAAAAACTACACAATGAAATAAAAGGCAGCTGTTAAAACAACAAGCTCTACTGATTCACTGATTTGGAAACATTCCCACAATACATGTTATTGTTGTTGTTGTTTTACTTTATTTAAAATTGTTTTACTCTCAACAAAGTGGTTTTAAAGTGAATACCTCATTTATATATGGCAAATTCACAGCTAACATCATGCTCAATGGTGAAAAACTGAAAGCTTTTCCTTTGAAATCAGGAACAAGATAAGGATGTCTACTCTAGCCACTTTTATTCAACATAGTATTGCAAGTCCTAGCCTAATTCAATCAGACAAGAAAAAAGAAAAGAAAGAAAAGAAGAGAAGAGGAAAGGAAAGGAAAGGAAAGGAAAGGAAAGGAAAGGAAAGGAAAGGAAAGAAAGGAAAAGACATCCAACTTGGTAAGGAAGAAGTAAAAATATCACTATTCGCAGATGAGATGATATTATACACAGAAAACCCTTAGGACACCACTGAAAAAAACTATCAAAAGTAATAAATGAATTCAGTAAAATTGTAGGATATAAAATTAACAAAGAAATTTGTTCCATTCCCATACACTAATCACAAAGTGGCAGAAGGAGAAATTAAGAAAATAATTCCATTTACAATGGCACCAAATAGAATAAAATACCTAGGAATAAACTTAACCAAGGAGATGAAAGACCTGCCCTCTGAAAATGATAAAACACTGATGAAAGAAATTGACAATGACACAAACAAATGGGAATATAAACCATGCTCATAAACTGGAAAAATTAATATGGCTAAAATGTCCATACTACCCAAAGCAATCTGCAGATTCAAAGCAATCCCTATCAAAATACCAATAGTATTTTTCACAGAACTAAAACAAATAATCCTAAACTTTGTATGGAACCACAAAAGACCCTAAATAGCCAAAGCAGTCTTTAAAAAGAAGAACAAAGATGGAGGTATCATAGTCCCAATTTCAAGATTTACTCACAAAGCTATAATCATCAAAACAGTATGGTTCCAGATCAATAGAACAGAATAGAGAACTCAGAAATAAACCCACACTTACATAATCAATTAATCTGTAACAAAGAAGGCAAGAATCTGGAATGGGGAAGAGACAGTCTCTTCAACAAATGGTACTGGGAAAATTGGACAACTACATGCAAAAGAATGAAACTGCACCACTTTCTTATATTATAAACATAAATAAACTTAAAATAGAATAAAGACCTAAATGTAAGACCTGAAACCATAAATGTCATAGTAGAAAACATGGGCAGTAATCTCTTTGACAGTCTTAGCAACATTTTTCTAGATAGGTTCCACAGGCAAGAAAACAAAAGCAAAAATAAAGTTTTGGGACTACACCAAAATAAGAAACTTTTGCACAGTGGAAGAAATCATTAACGAAATTAAAAAGCAACCTACTGAATGGGAAGATATACTAATAAAGACATATCCAATAAAAGAATAAAATCTAAAATATGGAAAGGACTTCTATGACTCAACATTAAAACAAAATTTTTTTTTAAAAATTAATTAAAATTAAATTAAAAATTATTTAAAAAGACAGGAACCTGAAAAAAATTGTTTTACACCATGTATGTTTAAGTAGGAAGAATTTCAGGAGCAGCATGGTATGATCGATTGCTCTTTAAAATATAATTTATTTTAATGTTTAATGTTTTATTTTAATATAATTTAATGTTATAATTTATTTTAATGTTAATATAATGTCGCACAAATATATATGCAATGCAGTATATTTAGACATGAATGAGGGTAGGGAGGAGCCTGGGAATCTAATGTCAACATGTGGGGTGTAATAAATAAATAAAGTTTGAAAGTTTTCTCTAACCTATCTTGAATATTATTTCTATGGCTTGGTACTGACTGCTGTCAAATTTCCGTCTCAGGTTTGAAGGTGAACGGTTGATTGATGTGTATTCTCATTGTCAATTCCCCTTCCACCAACCCGAGGTGTATGGGTAAAAGGGCACATCCGTTTGTGGGAAAGTCTTCATTGGGCCTTTTCTTTTCCCAGAAAGCAGTTTTTCTGTAACTGTGTTTTCTAAATAGCACTCCTCAAATGATAATATTATTGTCAAATAAAATGACTTTAGGGAGAAAGTGAGGCAGCCATATCTTATAGTTTTATGATCACCATCCTCCCCACCGGCCCCCAAGAATGGATCTCTCCTTTCCCTTCCTGAGTGCATAAAATATATTTCTGAAGTTCTAGAAAAGTGATGTTTCTCTAAATCTGTGTCTAACGTGGTTGTTCTTTCATAAAGAGAAAAGGCAGTGCATTATTATATACATTTTCAATTAGCTTTGGATCCTGGAATAAGATTTCATTTACCGCTTAGGGGCAGTGTACATTCAAAACTTTCTTAAGTGACTCAGTGGGAGCAAGAGAAAGATTTATGTTCAGACCTAGACTATCATACTCCGAGAATGGACAGCTCCCACGTCAAAAAAAAAAAAAAAATTAAGGTGGGATAAATACTACCTCCATTATTCTCATCAGATAATCTTTATTTCCAATGGCAATTTGTTTCATTGACTAAACCTACAAGAAAGAAAGTGGAAAGGTGTCTGCCTTTTTGAATAGTGTTATTTTAGGCAAATGGGGAATGTAACATGTCCCTATGTCCTACCAGTTAAAACGTCCTACTTACTGCTATAGCATTTTAAATAATAAAGGAACTTCATAAAGTGATTTCCTGTTACATATTTCTCACAGCTTCCTAGTAGATCTATGTCAGTTCTGTCAAATTCATCTTCTAAGTCCTAAAAGCACCCCTTTCATATACAACCATTTCTTTGTCTGTGTTCATGGTTTTCATTACCATCAGAAGGTTAACCTTTTCCTTCTCTACATAAATAAGTCTTTCCTAGCTTTGAAGGTCCTACTCAATTCTTATCTGTTTTGAAGCATTCCTCACATCCTTATTCATATTCCTTCATCATAATTCCTATAGCACTTACAGTCTGTACTATATTATTCCAACACCTAATTATATGTTGTCATATTGTGCTGTTCAACTTTCTTTGCTTTCACGGACTGTGAGTTCTACCAATGCACAGATAATACACTTCTATTAAAGTACCTACGAAAAAGAAACACATCATAAGCATTTATTAATAAACAGCACAGAGATTACCTGATTACTGAATTGACTACAGGAAATGATGACTCCAGCATTAACTACTCAAGTGCAGACAGGATGCCAGCATCACCTGGGTACTTCTGAAATCATGCATAGCCTCTGTACCCTCTCATTCTTCCTCTACACCTCCATTGTGTCTATCTGCTATTTCCACTCAAAGGAACATTCCCCTCTTTAAGAATCATCATTGCAGAGAGCAAAGGACATCAATAAAAGTGGTTCATAGACTTCTATGTGGCAAAGTGAAAAAAACTTTTTCATGGCTGAGCTAGAGCACAGAGAATATAAGTCAGAGTAAAGACATAAATCTTTGAAAGATGGGTTGTATTCTCTTCCCTAATGAGAAATGTGTATCTGTGGATGATCTGAGGATGGAGATAGGCGAAATTATGGAAGGCTTTAGAGATCATGTGATCATTTTGGCTCTATATCTGCTTTGGAACTTGGTGTTTTTCACTGAAGAATGTATCTTTACACCTCTTTCCATATTACTGTGTAGGAATTATGTCATTTTATCACTTCACACCCATTATTATGGGTGTCATATTAGTAAAGAAAAATGGAAAATAGCCAAGTTTTGGCCAGGATATGGAGGAGAAATTGGAACCCTTGTGCATTGTTGGTTAGAGTACTGGTACCATGTGAAAAAGTTTGATAATTCCTCTACAAGTTACACACAGAATTACCATATTAAAAAATATTAAAAACATGGTAAGTGAAATATGCCAGGCACAAAAGAAAAAAATAGGTCATGATTTCACTTATATGAGGCACCTGGAATAGGCAAATCCGTAGAGATAAAAAGTAAAATAAAGATTACTAGGGACTGGAGGAAGGCAGGAAGAGGGACTTCTTATTTAAAGGGCTTAGAGTTTCTGTTTGGGACAATGAAGATGTTCTGGAATTGGATGGTTGTGATGATTGCACAACATTATGAAGAGACTAAATGCAACTGAATTATACACTTAAAATGGCTAAAACAGTTAACTTTATGTTATGTATATTTTACCACAGTGAAAAATGGAAATATTTAATTTTAAAAGGGCAGTGCTTTGGGGCGCCTGGGTGGCTCAGTCAGTTAAGAGATCGACTCAGACTCAGGTCATGATCTCCTAGTTCATGAGTTCAAGCCCCATGACAGTCTCTGTACTGACAGCTCAGAGCCTGGAGCCTGCTTCAGATTCTGTGTCTCCCTCTCTCTCTCTTTGCCCCTCCCCTGCTTGCGTTCTGTCTCTCTCTCTCAAAAATAAATAAACATTAAACAAATTTTAAAAATACAGTAAAATAAAAATAAGAGGGGGTTTTTGTTATATGGATACTGTAAGCCTAATTTTCATATAATTATTTATTTTTTGTTTCATTTGTTCTGAATTATTTTATAGGAGACACCATCTATATTTGTGTATTTTAGGTCCCCACGTATGAAAAACTCAGACCTCCAATCTGCCCATCTCCCTCCATTATGCTACTCACTTGGATATCTCAGTCGCAGCCTTGCCCCACTCCTCCACACTGCTGCCTCAAAAAACTACACCCTGACCATACACTCTAGATATCTGGTTTTTTTTTTTTAATTTTTTTAATGTTTATTTATTTTTGAGACAGAGAGAGACAAAGCATGAATGGGGAGGGTCAGAGAGAGAGGGAAACACAGAATCCGAAGCAGGCTCCAGGCTCTGAGCTGTCAGCACAGAGCCTGACGTGGGGCTTGAACTCACAGACCGTGAGATCATGACCTGAGGCAAAGTTGGATGCTTAACCAACTGAGCCACACAGGTGCCCCTCTAGATATCTGGTTTTAATGGAGTGGCCATCCCATACACATGCAAACCCAACAGAATTCTATCATAATTAGGAATCTGAGTATGTTGCAAATGAAACGAGACACCTTCTGTACTGTTGCTACCTCATAAATGTTTCTACTTAATTTGATCAAGTTTTCATAGGTTTAACTATACTTCCTCATTTTACTCTTACCTCACTATTTATAGCCAGCTTGTGAGATTATTTTTTTAAGTAATTATTTTCATTGCAACAAGCCTCCTTTTCTATAATTATCTAATTAATCCAGAGTTGGGCAACGCACACAAGTCTACTCAGATACCACTGCCTGACAATCTGACCAACAGCTTTATGTTCCCTATTCCTTCATTTCTCAGGTAAACATCCATCATTCATTCTCAGGTAGCATTCATCATTCTAGGCAGTTCCAGTATTTTCTCATTATGACCAGGAGCTAAAGTAATTATGCCTTGGGCTTAGTTACCTCAGAGACATCTCTTCAACGACTGACTGGCTTATAGTTCTTTATCCTTCAGAGAATTTTCCAGAGTTTGAGCAATTTCTGGGGGGATGGAGATGGAGTCAATGCTTTCTTACCATAATCAATGTACTTATTTCACTGTCCATTGTTAAATACTATTCTAAATTTTCTGGCAGAAGCAAAATGATTAGAGAGCCAAACTTGTTATATAAACAAATTTGACTTTAGCTATATGCTATTTATCCATAATGTTAATTCTGAAATTCCATTAACTTAATATGACTCCAAGGAGTAACTATTAAGAAAATATATGTTGATAGTAAAAAACACGTAAGAGCTCATTTCAATAAATAAAAAGTTTTGTTGTGACAGAAAACTGCATTATCATCAGCCACAGATACATAATGTGAGACGAGACGTGGAGAAAGAGAAAAGGAAAAGAGTTCAATTAAAACACAAAAATCAGCCCTAACAAATCAAACAACAATACAGTAATAAATAAGTAAGTTTTATTATTAGGTATATGATTTTGAATCTCCCCCACAGGCTCTCAAAACATAGTTGGGGGAGATATAATTATGTGAGCCAGAGGTCTGCCCTTTATAATTGCTTATGCAGTTCACTAAAGAAACAAAGAAAGCTTTGACAGTACTTGGGCACCATCTTGAAAAGTGGGTAGGACTGAATAAGTGTTGAGAAAGGCTTAATGTCCATCCAAGAAGCAGGAAGATCCACAAAATAGTGGAGCCTGTGGTAGATGTGACTGGAGGTGAGTAGAATGATGAGATAATAGGAAGAACTGAACGATACTGAACAAAGTAACACTAGACTCTATATGAACATTGGACGTCCCATGGTGGAAGGGATATTTTAGGAAGACAAATCTGGTGACAACATGCAAAATATTCTGGAGGGAGAGAGACTATAGAACAAAAAAAAAGTGGGGGGAGAGGAAGAAGAACTGACAACGGGTAGAGGTTGTGTCCTTATTAACCATGACTTTCCTGTGAGGTGAAGTAGGTAAAGGAGGGTACATTGTGTTCCCACTATGTCAATGGAGAGAAGCGATATACTTTGTTTCACTATTTGAATTGTTTTAAATCAGACTATTTACTGTGAGGTTTCATAAACATTAGGGTTTATTATATTTTACAATGGGGGATATTAAAGGTTAGATCTGCTAAGTTAATGCTTTGAGTTTTTGTTAGTTTGCTTTTTAATGTATAAATAGAACTTGATTAACTTGAAGGAAATTACAAGTTATAAATAATCTTTTCAAATTATACATATATTTAGAACTAAGTCAAAGAAAATTTATAAAAAGTAATAATAACATAATAGCCAACTTTCATTGGATGTTTACTATGTACCAGCTAATATTCTAAGCTTTTTAAAAATCAGTGCAAAAGTCTCTATAAGGCAGGTAGTATTATTATCTCCATTTTACAGATGGAAAAACCAAGTCACAAGGAAAATATATTTGTACAGGATTGCAGAGATAGGAAGTGCTAAAATCAAGATGAGAACCTGGGCAGTCTGCTTCTGAGCCCATGCTGCTAATCACCAGCTCACATAGCCAAAAAATAAATAATAAAGGAAATCTAACAGCAAACCTCAGAACAGTCACTGTGCTGTACATTAGATCTCTAGAACCGCAGTTAATAATACTGTATACTTGAAATTTACCAAGAGGGTAGATTTTAAGTGCTCTCACCAGAAGGAAAAAAAAAAAAGGTAACTGTGTGAGGTGATGGACGTGTTAATTGAGTGTAGTGATCATTTCACAATGTACACATATATCACATCGAGTTTTATACTTTAATTATACATAGTACTTATAAAAAAGAAAATAATAAAACATAGTAACTCTATTAATAACAGTAATAGTAATAATTAGGAGGCTACAGAGTCTTCTGAAGATTGCTTTCATCACTATATTATTGCATGAAGTTCTCACCACTTGACAGGAGAAACTAAGGCACAGAGATGTTATTTGATAGAACATTCTAGAAACGCTGGGCTTAAGCATGAACTTTTTTCAGGGCTTCAATACTCTTCCACTTTACATAATACATATTCAATTACCTCTAAAATTCAGCAAGTAACAGGGGAAAAAAGAGTAAAATGTCCCCAAAGAGAGGAAAGTCACCAACAATCAAAACTGAGGGGAATGTCAAAATTAACAAATAGCACCTGCAGAAAATGAATAAATTAGGTACTTATAATACTTCATTATTTTAAATTATGGCACCTCTAGCTGAGCTGGGAAGGCTCTTTTTTTCCGTGGTTATTGTATCTTTAAAAATATGAATTCCATCTCGACTGCCTCTTTAAATAAGATTAATTCACAGCATTTCTCATTTAATTGCTTTATCTGTTTTGGTCCATTAGATTCTATTCGAGAATATAGCTTTTATGATAAATTAAATTCTAGGGTTTTATTTTGACATCTAAGTTAATTTTTAATTCTGTAAAAAGTTCTACCCTAAGCAATTTAGTTCTTTCAGAAGTGCTGGGGAAAAAATAGTATTTGGAGCATTATAAGTTATCCATGGAACAGGTATTTCACAGCCAACCAGCCTGGGCTTGCTTTCAGTTTTCTTAGTCTCAATCTATAATGAACGTTCTCTTCAAGGTTTGTGTATTAACTTCTCCTAAGGTTTCTAAAGGGAGACTTCATCAGAGAAAGTTGCATGGTTGGTGCACACCTATCAGGGTAGAAGTGAATCTCCACACTGTCTTCATTTGAATAACTGAAAAGGCATCTGAGTCTTCCATACGGGTAACTCACTGTAAGTCAGTCAGGTTTTGGCCATGGAATCAGAGCCTTGCTAAGAATTAGAGGGATACAAAAAATTAATAAAGAAATCAGGGCTTACACATATGTAAGAAGAGCAGGGAGAGTAGAAAGTCAGGATGGCTAGGGTCACAAGGTTGGCAAAACAGTCATTGATGACTTCAGCCTGAAGTGTGAAGTGGGTGGCTGGCAGAGAAATTGCTTCAATTTCCAAGTTTATAGGAAGGTCCTGCCACTGTCTTAGTCTACTTCATCAGCGTGGAAGCTCATACAGGATCTAAGAAGCCACTTGCTTTGGCTTCTATAACTTCTCAAGGCCTGTGTTCTCTTCCACCCTCTGTATCTGGAGCTATACAGAAAAGGGGGTTCTGGGAAGTGTAGCTCCTGGCTTTTTCCTGGTGGTACAGATTAAAGGTGAGAATTTGGCAGTGGTGATGCCCAGATGACAACAAGGCAGCCTCTCTTACGAAACATGGAATGAATGGGCCATTCTGTTACACACCAATAACAGTCCAATACTCTTCACCTCTACAATGAGACTTTATCTTAAAGTATCGTGCTATATTGAAAATCAAACCAGTCTCTGTCAATTTGGGCATCTATTAGGTAGCTGGCAATGTGGTAGGTAGTATGAGTAAGATGACTTTTTTTTCCTTTTTTTTTAAGGCACCAGAATTAAATCATGGTCTGAAAAAAATACATTTTAGTTCTGCCAAAAAATTGGACACAGTTTGAATGTTGAAATGTAGCAATAATTTCTAGGGCACTTTAATAGTTTGTTGGAATAAGGGATCTGATTGTCTGAAATCAAGATTGATTCAGAAATTTTAAGACATTTGAAAGCATAATTGTTCCACACATTTAAGACATATGGTATGTGTAAACATTGAGTAACAAGAAAAGGAAAATTGGTATTGGATTTATTAGTGGACTATTTGCACTTGAACGGCTCATGGGAATCTGAGCCTTCCAGAGAACAGGACATACAATTTTGTGCCTCAAAACTGTTTTTTTTAAGTTTTGAACATATAGTTTTGTACAATAACCATCTGTATCCTGAATGTATTTGCTGACAAGTAGTCTAGTAGACTTCAAAGTCTTGGGAGACAGATACCCTATCTAGGACATCTGCTATTCTCATTGACCAACAGAATTCTAGATACATGGTAGAGACTCAACACAAATGTATGTAAAATTATTTATAATAATTTAAACAATATAGTCCTAAACAATATTGAGAATGTGTGTATATGACCTCTAGGAAGGTGATGGCAGTGTCTCACAGAGTGGCATGCATTTTCTCGGTAAACTTTCTCACAATGGCTCAGATGGTGGCCTTTATCCCTGCAGCCTCAGTAACCTGCCTCTATCAGCACATTGTGAGACTGTATCTATCTAAAACATACTCACCCTAACCAAACTTGTGAGACTGAGGAATAAACTCAGGATGTCAGTTTACTCACTTACTGTAAACAACACTTTTCTACTGGGAGAATAAATTCCACTCATAGGAAATGAAATATGCAAAGTCTACATGGCCAATTATTTTCTTTTTGGGAGAAGGTCTATGTGGGAAACAAGATAATAATAAGAATTTGTAAATATTCGATTCAGAAAAAAAGTAGTTAATGGAATTAATATTAGTCTGAGATTGGAATGGTCTTGTCGAACAGAACCAGAACACATGAAATAAATCTATTAGGTATCTCCTTTGGCATCCATCTCCATAGGATGGCCTTGCCAAAGGGAACAGAACACCTGCAGCCCTTTTTCTGAAATTTCTCCCCTCTGAGCAGGTCTCAAAGCACACTGCCAACATATCTCCATGTGGTTCTTATTTTTCAACACTTTTTCTCCATGGCTAACCCAATTCCTTGCAGGTTATATATTCTTTCAGGTCACAGGCAATGGTTGCAAGCTTAGGAAAGAATCTGCTTCTTTTAGAAAGACTTGGTCTTTCTAATCTACTCCACATTTTGCCATTTTGCTTTTGGTGGGCATTCATATTTTCCTCATACACAAAATACCTAATATTTAGGTATTTGCTACAATATTAATATCCATCATTTATCAAGAGGTACATTTTGGGGGCGCCTGGGTGGTTTAATTGGTTAAGCGTCTGACTTCAGCTCAGGTCATGATCTCACGGTTCGTGGGTTGAAGCCCCACATCGGGCTCTGTGCTGATAACTCAGAGCCTGGAACCTGCTTGAGATTCTGTGTCTCCCTCTTTCTCTGCCCCTCACACTGCTCACACCCTGTCTCTTTCTCTCTCAAAAATAAATATTTAATTTTTTTAAAAAAAGAGATACATTTTGTGTCAGATGTAATTTATGTGATTTATATCTTTTTTCTTTTTTCCTCCTAGCAACCTTGTAAGGTGGACATCATCACAGAGCATTCATTGATGAAGACAGTGGCATTCAGAGTGGTTAACTCTGAACCAAATCATTCTGCATTGTGAGTGAGCAATCCAGACTGTGGGGTGGTCTGTTGACTCTAAAGCCTGTGTTCTAGAAACCCCAGGACACTGCACTTCAAACACTGACTTTCTTTAGATATAAGCTATAGTATTGTCTTTTCCTTCCTCTTTCCTCTTTTCTCTGGAGTAGAATTTTATTGAATCCAGAATAAATTAGATACTACCTTAGCTATTTCAACCCCTAATACCTTCCATTTATATTTACAACAAAAACTGCTATAAAGTTGAAATTTTCTAAACTGGGCATCTTTTCAGAAGAAAATATTAAGTAGCTTTGTTCAGAATTATATAATTGAAAATAGATTCCAAGCCCTCTACATACTTATTGCTAGGTCCAATCTTCAAAGGTCAAATAATGCTACCACTGAGTATTCTCATCGGCTCAAGGGATGGTCCAGAGCAGCTACTGGGAAAGAGAAGCTGGCTGTCCATAGGTGGTGCAGGAGGCATGCAAAACTTTCCAATGGCTACTCCTCACTTAGAGTAAACCTTTATTATGCCTTACTCTTGGTACTATGATTTACAAGTTCCCATATGAATTAGCCTCCTGTTATTCTTTACCTTTAACTCCTCTGCTCTCCTCTTTTCTCTATTACTAAGCACACTAGTCCCCACATTCTTCCTAAAACTTGCCAGTCACTTTCCCATTTCAGTGCATCTAAAATTTCCTCTGCCTGGGAAGTTTATCTTCAGGATCATATCTGCATGACATTATTCTCTCTCTCTCCCTTTTTCTTGACCTCTCACTAGCGCATCTAAGTTTTTTACTCCCTCCATCCAACATATTTGATTCCTACAAGATTGCCTAACATATAATAGAAGGTCACTAAATACTTTTGAATACATGAATAAATAAACATTGGATTTCAGTTAACTTTTTTTTTTTCAATCAGAGTGAATGGTTAAGTGGAGAATGTAGCCACTGCCCCCAGTCAAGAGTCCCATATGATATCTTCAGAATGTCACCAAGGAAAGAGCTCCCTGCCTATGTTTGCAATGAACTGGTATATTCTAGAAAAGCATGCATGATAGAATGTTATTACTAAGAAGTGTATGGCTAGTTTTAAAGCTTTGGAAGACTGACTTATAGTTCTATTTCGTTGAAACACATCTGAAGACAACAGGTTTCAAGACTTTTTATAGTCACCTACAAACAGTTTTTCAGAAACTCATCTTTTTTTTTTTAATTCATTAGACATTAAATCCTACACTAAATTGTGGATTCTTTTAAATTTTTGTCTGATGTTATCATTTCCTGTACAACTAACTCACTTTGCATATGGGTGATTTTTTTCCCCTAAGAAGAGTTACTTAAGTAATTTGAAATTAGGGATATATATACACATATATACATATATATATATATATATATATATATATATATATATATATATACATATATATACACATATATATATTAATATATATCCCTAGTTATGTCCAGCCCAATTCAATATAAAGAGAGTAGTTAAAAAATACCTTTGAGTCAATTTTTGCTGTATTAATTCAATTCATTCAAACAAAAATTGATTTAATGGTGTGTATTCAACATTGCACTGTGAGCTACAAAGTTGAGAATCTATGGATGCTCAGCATATTTGGACAAGAATAGCAAAGTTTCAGGGTTACTCACTCTGGGGTCTATATCAAACACAAAGAGGAATTTGGAAATGTGTGCAGTGGTTCTGATTTCACAGCGCTGGGCCACACTGGTACCAATAAATACTAGGCATCAAGGGATGTTCAATAACCTATAACAGTCCCACAGAAACAAGAATAATGTTGTCCAAAATGTCAGTGCTAATAGCATTCTGTCCTTGTTGGGAAAGACTAGTTGTGGCATTGTGGGAATTAAGTCACAGGAAATGATAACTTACACTGAAGAGACTAGATATTATACTGTAGGCAATGGGACCACCAAATGAATTTAAGTACAGGGAGAGTTGATTGTTTTAGGCTTTAGGAAGGAAAGGTGAACTAGCATAGGAACAAAGAGGAAACAGGGAGATCATGTAGTGGGAAATTGCAGTCTTACAGCTAAGGAGTTGTATCTTGTTTCTCCTCTTTACTGTAGCTCTGTCCAGGGCACTGTTAGCAATAAAATCACCAAAAGTAAGAAAAATTCAGGAAAGAAGAAGAGTCTGTGACCCAGAAATTCTAGTAAAAGAAGAAAGTCCATCTTTAAGCAGATTAGTGTGCTTACGAAATGGGGCATGATGACTGGCTTCTATCATACCTACTTCTAGAGCTGAGAGTGTAGCCAATCTTAAACAAACAATCTAGCTGAGGAAAGAATGATACTGTAAGGAAATTCAATGTTCTTTTAGATAGTCATAAGAATGAATAAGAGGACACAATGGAAAGGTACACAATAAGTAACTATAGAATAGTATACAAAAGTATATATGGAAATTTGGAAACTTATCCTTCCAAAAGATCTTATAGTTCTTGCAATATCTCACACAGAACCAATCATTTAGTGAACATCCAATAAAAACACACTCAGCTGTATTGTGAAAAGTGTAAAACATTTTATTTATGTGTGTATGTATGTATGTATGTATTTAACTTATTTATAAATCATTTAAATCCAAGTTAGTTAACATATAGTGTAATAATTTCAGAAGTGAATTTGATTCATCACTTACATATAACACTCAGTGTTCATTCCAACAAGTGTCCTCCTTAATGCCACTCACCCCTTTAGCCCTTCCCCTCCCACCCAACACCCTGCCAGAAACCCTTAGATTGTTCTTCCTATTTAACAGTCTCTTGTGGTTTGTCTCCCTCTCTGCTTTTATGTTATTTTTGCTTCCCTTCCCTTTTGTTCATCTGATTTGTATCTTAAATTCCACATGAGTGAAATATATTTGTCTTTCTCTGACTGATTTCACTTAGCATAATATACTCTAGTTCCATCCACATTGTTGCAGATGGCAAGATATCATTGTTTTTGATCGCTGAATAATATTTCATTGTGTATATGTATGTATGTGTACATATATACACACACATATACATATATATGGAATATTTTATATACACACATACACACGCGCGCACACACACACACACACACAACCACGTCTTCTTTATGGGCTCTTTCCATACTTTGGCTATTGTCAATAGCACTGCTATAAACATTGGGGTGCATGTGCCCCTTTGAATCAGCACTCCTGTATCCTTTGGATAAATACCTAGTAGTGCAATTGCTGGGTCATAGGGTAGTTCTATTTTTAGTTTTCTGAGGAACCTCCATACTGTTTCCTAGAGTGGCTGCACCAGTTTGCGTTCCCACTAGCAGTGCAAAGTCCTCTTTCTCCACATCCTAACCAACATCTGTTGTTGCCTGGGTTGTTAATGTTAGCCATTCTGACAGGTGAGGTGGTATCTCGTTGTGGTTTTGATTTATATTTCTCTGATGATGAGTGATGTTGAGCATTTTTTCATATGTCTGTTAGCCACCCAGATGTCTTCTTTGGAAAGTGTCTATTTATGTCTTTTGCCTGTTTATTCACTGGATTATTTGTTTATTTGGGTGTTGAACTTGATAAGTTCTTCATAGATTTTGGATTCTAACACTTCAACTATTATTTGCAAATGTCTTATCCAATCATGTCAGTTGCCTTTCAGTTTTTCTGGTTGTTTCCTTCATTGTGCAGATGTTTTTTTTTTTTTTGTTTTTGTTTTTTTGTTTTTTTTAATCTCAATGAGGTCCCATAGTTCAATTTTGCTTTTGTTTCCCTTGTCTCTGGAGACATGTTGAGTAAGAAGTTGCTGTGGCTAAGGTAAAAGAGTTTGTTGCCTATTTTCTCCTCTAGGATTTTGATGGGTTGGCTTCTGTCTGATGTTTAGGTCTTTTATCCAGTTTGATTTTATTTTTGTGTATGATGTAAGAAAGTAGTCCAGGTTCATTCTTCAGCATGTCACTGTTTTTCCAACACCATTTGCTGAAGAGACTGTCTTTTTTTCCACTGGATATTCTTTCCTGTTTTGTCAAAGATTAGTTTGCTATATATTTGTGGGTCCACTTATGGGTTCTCTATTCTTGGTTCTCTATTGTGTCTGTTTTTGTGCCAGTACCATACTGTCTTAATGATTACAGCTCTGTAATACAGCTTGAAGTCTGGAATTGTGATGCCTCCAGCTTTGCTTTTCTTTTTCAGGATTGCTTTGGCTATTTGGGGTCTTTTCTGGTTCCACACAAGTTTTAGAATGGTTTGTTCTATCTCTGTGAAGAATGCTGGTGTTGTTTCGATAGGGATTGTGTTGAATATGTTGGTTGCTTTGGATAGTATCGACATTTTAACAATATTTGTTCTTTGAATTCATAAGCATGGAATGTTTTTCCATTTTCTTGTGTCTTCTTCAATTTCTTTCATAAGCTTTCTATAGTTTTTAGTGTATAGATTTTTTACCTCATTGGCTAGGTTTATTCCTAGGTATCTTACAGGTCTTGGTGCAATTGTAAATGGGATTGATTCTTTGATTTCTCTTTCTGCTGTTTCATTATTGGTGTATAGGAAAGCAATCAATTTCTGTACATTGATTTTATATCCTGCGACTTTGTTGAATTCATGTATCATTTCTAACAGTTTTTTGGTTGAGTCTTTGGGTTTTCTACAGAGTATCATGTTGTCTGCGAAAAGTGAAAGTTTGACTTCCTCCTTGACAATTTAGATGCCTTTTATTTATTTTGTTGTCTGATTTCTGAGGCTAGGACTTCTAACACTATATTGAATAACAGTGGTGTGAGTGGACATCCTTGTCATGTTCCTGATGTTAGGGGGAAAGTTCTCAGTTTTTCCCCATTGAGGATATTAGTAGAGGGTCTTTCATATATAGCCTTTATGATCTTGAAGTATGATCTTCTGTCTCTACTTTCTTGAGGGTTGTTATAAACAAAGGATGCTGTATTTTGTCAAATGCTTTTTCAGCATGTTGAGAGGACCATGTGGTTCTTATCCATTCTTTATTAATGTATTGTATCACATTGATTGATTTGTGGATATTGAATCAGCCCTGCATCCAAGGAATAAATTCCACTTGATTATGGTGAATAAATCTTTGAATGTATTGTTGGAGATAGGTTGCTAGTGTCTTGTTGAGAATTGTTGCATCCATGTTTATCAGGGAAATTGGTCTGTAGTTCTTTTTAGTTGGGGTTGTCTGGCTTTGGAATGTTGGCTTTGTAGAATGAAGTTGGAAGTTTTCCTTGAATTTCTATTTTTTTGCAACAGCTTCAAAAGAATTGGTGTTAACTCTTCTTTAAATGTTTGGTAGAATTTCCCTGGAAAGCCATCCTTCCCTGGACTCTTGTTTGTTGGGAGATGTTTGATTACTGATTCAATTTCTTTACTGGCTATGGGTCTGTTCAAATTTTCCGTTTCTTCCTGTTTTAGTTTTGGTAGTTTATATGTTTCTAGTAATTGTCCATTTCATCCAGATTGCCCAAGTTTTTGGCATATAATTGCTCATAATATTCTCTTATTGTTTGTATTTCTGTGGTATTGGTTGTGATCTCTCTCCTTTCATTCGTGATTTTATTTATTTGGGTTCTTTCCTTTTTCTTTTTGATCAATCTGTCTAGGGATTTATCAATTTTGTTATTTTTTTCAAAGAACCAGTCCTGGTTTCTTCTGGGGTTTTTTTTGTTTCTTTGTTTTTGTTTTTTTCATATCATTGATTTCTACTCCTTCTGCTGATTTTGGCCTTTATTTGCTGGTCTGTTTCCAGCTGTTTTAGGGGTAAGGTTAGGTTGTGTATTTGAGAACTTTCTTTCTTCTTTAGGAAGGCCTGGATTGCTATATACTTCCCTCTTATGACCATCTTTGCTGCATCCCAGAGGTTTTTGGCTGTCATGTTTTCATTTTCATTGGCTTCTATGTACTTTTTAATTGTCTTTTTAATTTTTTGGTTAACCCATTCATTCTTTAGTAGGATGATCTTCAATCTCCCAAGTATTCTTCATTTTTCCAAATTCTTTCTTATAATTGAGTTTCATAGTGTTGTGGTCTGAAAATATGCAAGGTATAACTTTGATCTTTTTGTACTTGTTGAGGGTTGATTTGTCATCCAGTATGTGATTTATTCTGGAGAATGTTCCATGTGTACTCAAGAAGAATGTGTATTCTTCTGCTTTAGGATGAAATATTCTAAATATATCTGTTAAGTACATCTGGTCCAGTGTGTCATTCAGAGCCATTGTTTCCTTGTTGAATTTCTGCTTAGATGATCTGTCCATTGCTGTAAGTGGGGTGCTGAAGTCCCCTACTGTTACAGTATTAGTATCAGTGAGTTTCTTTATGCTTGAGATATATATATATATATATATATATATATATATATATATATATATTGTTTGTTTGTTTTGTTTTATTTATATATATGTTGGATTTATATATTTGGGGGTTCATGTTGGGGGCATAAATATTTACAATCGTTAGGTCATCTTGGTGGATAGACCCCTTAATTATGATACAATGCCCTTCTTCATCTCTTGATACAGTCTAGTTTGTCTGATATACGTGTGGCTACAGCAGCTTTCTTTTGATGACCATTAGTATGATAGATGGTTTTCCATCCCTTTACTTTCAATCTGCAGATGTTTTTAGGTCTAAAATGAGGTTCTTGTAAGCAGCATATAGATGAGTCTTGTTTTTTTATACATTAGGATACCCTATGTCTTTTGACTGGAGTGTCTAGTCCATTGACATTTGGAGTGAGTATTAAAAGATATGAATTTGGTGCCATTGTGTTGCCTGTTGAGTTTGGTATTTCTGGTGATGTTCTCTGGTCCATTCTAGTCTTTGTGCTTTTGGTCTTTTTTGTTTTGTTTTGTCTTTTCTCCACTCAAAGGGTCTCCTTAAAATTTATCACAGGGCTGGTTTAGTGGTCAAGAACTCCTTTAGTTTTTGTTTGACTGGGAAACTCTTTATCTCTCCTTCTATTCTGAATGACAGTTTTGCTGCATAAAGAATTCTTGGCTACATATTTTTTCCAACTCAGCACACTGAATATATCCTGCAACTCCATTCTGGCCTGCCAAGTTTTTGTGGATAGGTCTGCTGCAAACCTGATCTAGTTTCCTTTTTTCCCCCTTAATGCTTTCATAATTCTTTCCTTGTCTGTGTATTTTTTGAATTTGACTATGATATGCTTTGGTGTTAGTTGTTTTTTGTTGAATCTAATGGGAGTTCTCTGTACTTCTTTGATTTTGATGTCTGTGTGCTTCCCCAGATTAGGAAATTTTCCTGTTATAATTTGTTCACATAAAACTTCTGCCCCTTTCTCTCTCTCTTCATCTTCTGGGATTCCTATGATTCAGATGTTATTCCCTTTTAATAAGTCACTGAGTTCTCTAAGTCTTGTACTGTGCTCTTTTGCCTTAGTTTCCCTCTTTTTTCCCCTGCTTCTTTATTGTCCATAATTTTATCTTCTAAATCACTGATTCACTGTTCTGCTTCATCCATCCTTGCCATTGTGGAATCCGTTCAAGAATGCATCTCCATTTGCATCTCCAAAGCATTTTTAATTTCTCCCTAACTAGATTTTATTTCTTTTATCTCTGCAGAAAAGGATTCAACGCTTTTTTTTTTCAATCCCAGCTAGTATTCTTATTATCATGAACTAATTTCTAGTTCAGATATCTTGCTTATATCTGTGTTGATTAAGTCCCTGGCTATCATTTCTTCCTTTATTTCTTTTGGAGTGAATTCCTTAATTTTGTCATTTTGGAGGAAGAAAAAATTAATAAAGTAAAAAATAAAAATTAAAAAATTAAAAACAAAACAAAAAATTAAAGGAAGCTACTAGATGCTAGGTGTGTTTCTGTCTGCTTGTTGAAAGAAGCTTGAGAATAAAGAAAAAAAAGGGAAAGGAAAGGAAAAAAAGGTAAGAAAAAATTTAAGAATTAAAAAACATACATAATAAAATAGAATAAAATGAAATAAAGAAAATGAAAGAGAAGAAAAAATAAAAATAAATAAAAAATAAAGATAAATTTTTCTCTTTCTATATCCAAGAATGAGGAAGTAAAGAAAAACAAAGAAATGAAATGAAATGAAAAAAAGAAAACAATTTAAGCAAAAACAGAAGCAAAGAAAACGAACAAATAAATGAACTAGCAAACAGAAGAAAACCAAGATGAAGCTACATCCAGTTTCCCCTAGAACTGAAACTACAAAGTAGCCTTCTACAGTCCATACACTAAGCAGATGGAGTGACTTGTGCTGGTCTTCTAGAGGATGTGCTTGGAGGGTGCAGGTGGGAGGGGCTTGGTGTAATGGCTCCATTCTGCACTAGGTGGCATTGCCTAGCTTATTGGGGTGGATAAATGTGGCACACATGCGCTTGCATGGGACAGGTGGAAATGGCTTCACCCAGTTCCCTGTCTTTGGCACAAGAACTTTGCACTCTCACCAGCCCATGAGCAATCAGGCACCCCTCCTTTGTCTCAGGCCTCTGTGCACTCTCTGCCTCTACCCTGTCCATACCCAAGCTGTCCACCTGCCAGGTGGCACCTCCCTTAAGAGTTTTATCTCATATGGGATTGTTTCAAAATCCTACATTTCAGAGACCCCTGTGGCTTGAACCCACATCAACTCTCTCAGGGAGGGTCTCTCTGAGCAATCGCTGGGTGTCAGCTTGCCCCAGAAAACATTTGTGCAATCACACAGCAGCAGAGGTTCAGAGATTATGGCAAACCACAACACATAGTTGGCTCCAGGTTTCACTACACTGTGACATCTTTGTCCCAATACCAGCAAACGTGGCTGCTCTCCGGGGTCCACTGGAACCTTTGCCTATTGGGAGGCCATATGGCCTCTACCAAATGCACTCCAAGCAGGGGAACCACTTTTCCCCTTGTGGCACACAGATCCCTCAGGTCCCACTGTCTATACCTGGGGATCTGCCCTGCTTCCTCACTGGAACACCACCAGGCACTGAGCTCTGAAAGTTCAGACTCTGTGTTCCATTGTTTGTAGAATCCCAGTGGTATTGAAACCCTCTCCTTTCTTCTACTCAGTGGTTTTGGGGAATCGATTTCTTGTTTAGTCCCCTGTGAGTGTTTTCACTCTCTCCCTCTTCCTCTTCAGCTACTTTCAGGGTAGTGCTTTTCTTGCACAATCCTGGTACACTGCACTCTCCCCTTTCCCTTTCTCTGTCCTGTCTCTGCAAAAACAGCTCCCCACCCTCTGTGGCTTTTCTCTCCCCCAGTTCACCTCTCCACACTGCATTCCTGCCGATTTCTGTGGCTCAACTTATGTAGATTGGTGTGTTAATCCTCAGGTCAATTTCCTAGGTGTTTAAAATGGTTTGTTGCTGATCTCTGGGATGAGATGAGCTCAGGGTTTCCATGTTTTTCTGCCATCTTAACTCTAAACCCCGTGTGTAATACATTTTAAATTTAACTTGCAAAAATAAAAGATCTACTATTAATCATTTCATCACCTACAGTATGTGGAGATATCTATGTAACCAACATTTAGTACACTAAATATTGTGTTATCTGCAGAGATATTATAGTAGCAAAGATGTTTATATACTATATGGACAGATAAAAATAAAACATATGAACAAAAAAGAAATTAGGGCTAAACTGGAGATATTTGATAACAGGGGCAAAAGCAATTCCAGAGAAAAGATTGAAGGAGACTGGTGAAATCAAGGAATCTTCATGGAAGAGAAGGGACTAGAAGAACATAGAGAACTTGAGTAAAGGGTTAAAGAATTGATGCAAACCAATGTTACTAAAATAAACAAAGGGGGTTAAAAAAAAAGATGAACCAAGCCTAGTTTCCATTTTGCATTTTACTACTCTGCAATTGATCACTCTTGATCTAAGATTTCTGAATGGAAAATGCAACTAATAATGCTTATCTTCCAGGACTGCTATGAATATTTACTAAGATGGTATGCGACACAACTCTCAGAACCGTGCTCAGAATGGTATTCTCAATCACTCATTTGTTCATTGTTGGAAGATGTATGTATCCCCTGTATATGAAAGATGGAGTTATGTAAGCTGAAAAAATCAAGGTAAATGTGTAGCTTTCACTGTGACAAAGGTCAAGACTGGGAGATGTGAGTTTCAAGTCATCTTAGGATCAGCCTGATCATTTTGCCCTCCTCCACTGATACCTCACACTGTGCCTTACCATGAAATACACTTCATTTATTTATGCATCTACTCTTTTCATGAAAATTTGATGGAAAGAGATTTATCACTACTCCACACACACTGGCATTACCCTGAGTCCTTGTTCAGAAAACCCTCCTTTGTCTCAGGCCTCAGGTCAGAAATAGGTTCCCATACAGGATACCCCAACCTACCTTCACCACCAACACTCCTTAACTAAGTTTGCTACCAACTGAATGTTTGCATCAGTTCAAAATTTAAATGTTGAAGCCCTAACCCCCAGATCATGATGGTATTAGGAGGTGGGACCTTTGATAGATGATTATTGGATTTACATGAGATCATGAGGTCCTCATAATGGGTGTATAGCCACATAAAAAGAAACCAAAGTGCTCTCTCACATGCTCTTTCTCTCCCTCCTTCCCTCCCCTCCTCTGTCATCCTTCCTGCTGGCATATGAGGATACAGCAAGAAGGCATCCAGTCTTCTGCAAACCAGGAATGGGACCTTCACCAGGAACTAAATAGACTAGCAACTTAATTTTGGACTTCCAAGCCTCCAGAACTGTGAAAAATAAATGTCTATTGTTTAAGCAGCTCAGTCTATTTTATTATAGCAGCCCAAGCTAAGACAAAGTTCTTGAGAAAACCACAGGAATTAATGTCATGAAACTACAGATGACTGAAACAGATTCCAGCACTAAAACTTCTGCTGTGTATATTTGTTACTTAACTTGACAAAAATCATTGGAATGTCTGATAGTAAGGCTTGCTATGTTCTTCCAAGAATAATTTTTCTTGTATATTTTTTATTCTTTTATAACTTTTTCTAAGAATGATTATTCAATTTTCTAACCACAAATTGTATGAGTTCCAGAATTAGGGGAAATGGCCTTCATTCTCTACCCTCTGCCATGTACTCGTTTGCATTCACTTATTTTGCTCAGTTTTCTTTTTCACAATCCCCGACCCTCCAACCTCACCTCATATGACCTGTTTCTTTCCATTTGTTCATCTAATTTTGCGCGGTGATTTGACCCTTCTCTGGTCAACTCCAGTTATCATAGGAGGGACAGCAGCAGAGTTGGGATTAGACCAAATTTTAGTGACAGGTGCTGTTCTGCAGTCAGAGCAGGTGCGCATAAAGCCAGAGGGATGCTTCATGCAGGCACAGCCATCAGCTCACTCAGCATCGAGGTAGCTGCCACTGCCTTGCCCAGAGCTCATTGCTTTAAATGGAAGTCGGCTTTAAACATTCATTCAGATCGATTTATTCAAAAGTGTTTAAGGTTGAGCTGAGTTTATCACTACAGATGTGGTTGGGCCCTTACCATTTAGCATAATGTTTCATCAGTTGCAAAGCCAAATACACCCAGGTGACAAGTGGTGTCTTGTTTACAGGGATGTGGGGTCTTTTACAGCAAATCAGAGACTGGGGTAGAAGGTTTGCTGGAGAACTTGTTTTCATAATACTCTGAGGGGGTTAAAGTTTATGAAGATTTTAAATCTTTTCTCTTGGCTTGAATTATCTTTTTTTTTCTTTTTGCCCATCCCTGTCTCCAAAGAAAGCAATAAGCCTGTCAAAGGAGGAATTAATTAAGCAAATCAATCAGTCAGTTTTATTAAGGAATTACAAAGCCCAAGTGGAGCATTAATTATTCAGATAATGGGACATCTCTGAGCCTTTCTTTTCAATTATTGATAAGCTGCTATCTATCATCCAGACTGCTTTAGTACTGATTTAGCTGTGAATGAAGCCAGGTCATTCAGCCAGAGCATATGCTAGTTATGAGCACTGCTGGAGGCTGGGGTGAAGGAAAGGGCTGGGCTCTGTGTTTCCCCCAGTGTGAGTGCAAACCATCACCACCTTGAGGCAAGGACCAGGGATACATGGCAGGCACCTCAGTGGAAGCTTTGTCATGCTGGTGTCATCCAAGTGATTAATGATGGGCACCAAGGCAATGGCGCTGGGGGTTTCTTTTTCTTTGCCACACCTAAACAAAGTAGCCTTTATAATAAAGCCATGCCATTGTTTAACAGCTAAGAGCAAAAAAAATGCCCTTCATTTTACATCTAGAGAAACTTTAGATCTTTTTCTCTCTAGCATCAGAAAGAAAAACATTATTTTCAACCTCAGATTATCTGGGATACCCTTGGCTTTAGTGTTTACATGTGTACTGTTCTTTGTCCAACTCTTTTCTGATTTGTATGAGTTCAACCACATTCTTTCTTTTTTCAAACATTTATTGAGTACCTACGAGGTGCTGAATCCTCACAATTAAACACTAAGACTTCCAGGTACTCATGGTGCTATGATAAGGCATTTACTGATAAAGTATCTATATTTTTTAATCAGACAAGCCCATCAGTCCCTCGAAAGTGAGTTTAAAATAATCAAAGATCTCAGTGTGGGAAAGAGGATAACAACAATAAGTACACTAAATAGATAATTTGTTCCTCATATATCAAAGAAGGAAATGTATAAAATCCAAAGGCCCCATTAAGACTTTAAATAAACTTCTGTGGAATAAAACAATACATGACTGACAAGGGAAGGGGGTTGCTGGGGGAGTCTGAGAGCTGAGAAACATTTTTGGCTCTTTATATCACTAATGATTTTGTTTAGGGCTCACTGGCCACAGATAGATACATTTCTTGAACTTTATGTGCTCAAGCCAAATCCTGAAACATTAACAATATATCTCAATACTTAGAAAATTCAGGAGTCAGCAGCAGCTTACTGGAAAACTGTTAAGCAACACTGCAAAACTACCTACTTCTAAGTGATCTCTCCCTGCCCTGAACTCTCATAGAACTTCATATTACTCATATACCACTTAGCATATCCTGTGGACATTCAGGCAAAGGCTTTAAACATGATGCCATATTAAAAGCTCCTTAAGTTACTGCCAGAAGCATGAGACATAAGATAAAACATTGATAAACAGAACATTAAAATTAAAAATATTTGTTCTTGTAAGCAAGGTCTTCTGGTTGAAGGTGATGGATCACTACTAATACTCATCTCCTTTTGCTCCTCTCTTCTCAACATCTCTCTAAACTGTTTTTTAAGGCAGTAAAAAAAATACAAAATGTAAAAACTAACAGCAAATGTAATGGGAGTAGTGTCACCAGTTTAAAAGAAACACTTGCAAATTTCAAGAATCTGGAAAGCAAACAGAGGTGTAACTCGCATGGAGGGACAGAGACTACTACTGGTTTGAGTGCACATACAAGAATTTATGGGCAAGAGAACTCTTTGTTTTCTTTCTGTAGAATGTACAGAAGTTCCAGATTCAGAAAAAGTCTTAATACAGAACAGCTTGCCTCCTACTCCCTCACCTACTTTCTCCTGTACAAAATGGGCTTGCCTGTATGTTTACCCCACTTTCTTTTTCTTTTTCTTTTTTTTTTTTTTTTTTTTTGAGAGAGAGAGAGAGAGAGAGAGCGCGCGCACACATGAGTAGGAGAGAGGGAAAGAGAGAATCTCAAGCAGACTCCATGCCCAGTGTGGAGCCAATGCAGGACTAAATCTCACAACCATGAGATCATGACCTGAGCTGAAATCAAGAGACACTTAACTGACTGAGCCCTCCAGGAGCCCGACGTTTTTTGAGAGAGAGGTGTTTACCCCACTTTCTGATTTCCCACTCACATTTTGACCCCTTGTCGTGGCTATAGTGGTTCTTTGCCCATTGGTACTCCTTTTAAGTATCTGTTCAATGAAAGAGGCCCACTGACATTTATCTCACACTATACTCAGCTACTTGCAGAGCCCCACCTAATTTGAATGATCAGATCATTTCACTGGGATTTAGGAATACTGCTATGTGCTAGAATTAGGCTCAGTTACTTAAAATAATACAAATCCAGCTAGTTAATATGGGAAAGCATTTTGGCAACTTCACCTGTAACTCCATTCAAAGTTCAGTTGCCATCTCATCAGGTAGGTTTTGTGATGTCACTTGTATCGAGATGCCTGAGCACTAAATGACAGGGACACAGTGGTATATTGGCTGTCTCCCAAAAACAGCCTGACCCATCACATAGAAGTCAAGCATATGCCTTTACATTCCTAGATTATTTCCTGTTTTCTACCTCTGCCTCCAATGATAGATCAATAGCAATTAGTAGCAATGCCTTTTGACATGGAATTTGACTTCCATGATCAATTTGATATAGAATTTTAATGAAATGATTGGGTGGAAAGGTATCTTACTGTGCTCTTTGCCTTTCGTTCAGAAAATGACTCTTGCATCCTTCTGTCTCAATATATCAGTCTGGTGATCTAAGTCTCAGGCAAGCAGCATGATAACCCTGCAATACCGTTAGACTCTCTTACCTTTCCAGCTCTGGAACAAAGGGGTCCTTTTGTGACATCCTCCTGCCTCTTGCCTGTGGTTCCTCCAAATGACACAATCTCTTTCTCCCTCCCCAACAGCACTGGCCTCAACTTTGACTGAAAACTGTTATATTTGGGGAAGGGTTAGTAAACAGGACAGAACATTTGGCCTTAGTCTTGAACTTAACTTTCATGGCAGAGTGGTGGGTCTTTTGTGTGCTCTGTTTGGTGGTTCTCTAAGTGTGGGTCCCTCACTGATCTTGGTATTTGAATACTTTTCAAAGCTCACTTTGTGTCAAAAGCTGGAACCTCAAATATTACAAACATAAGCTCTTGATACGACAAAAATTAATTGGTTGCTTCCTATTGGAAACATCACATTGCTTTGGCAAAGTCTTTATGGGGGGAGGCAAGGTCAACATTTATTGACTTCAGGCAGGTCTTTCAAAGCAGGGGATTGATTAGGATTGAGTAAGAATTATGAAACAATGTCTGAGATTGATGGAAACAGCAAAAGAAGTACTCTGAGGCAAAGGATTCAAAGAATTTTAGGGCATAAATTGTTGATGTTTTCCATTGAAGAGTAGAGTCCATCAGGAAGTTCTTGTGAAGAAAGATGAAAACATTTACCTGGGCAGGAGACTTTTGAAAGAATTAGGTCATGCTAATGAAGACTTAGAGATAGCAAAGACATGCTAACAAAGACAGAAGAACTGCACTGTCATGTTAGTGTAGAAGGTGCTTTCCATGCTCAGGGTCCAGGCTATGTGTAGAGACGGACAAGTTCTCATTTGTCAACATGGTATCTGTTAGTATGCACATAATTATTAAATTTTATAATTATTTTGCCCATTTGTTTTGTAACTTTATATTAATTACCTCTAGTTCATGCTCATTCTTTCCACTTAGTGAGATTGAGGACATTGGCACTTAGCAGGCCTGAATTTGAATCCACACTCTACCATTTCCTAGCAATGTCACTTCAATCAAGTTACTTCATCTCTCTGAGTCTCAGTTTCCTCATCTGTAAAACTGGAATAATATTGTTTACCTCAAAGAACAGTGGCCTGAAAGAAGACAGCTGGGTTTTACAGTGTTAAGATCTCTTTGTATCATTGCTATGTATGTACATATTTATTGTTTTGTGTCCACATTCCTTCAGTTTTGTCTAAATCCTCATTTCAAGAGACTTGTTTTCTTCAAAGTTTGCCTATATTCTCACTTTGCCCTCTCAAGTATTCCCAAATTTCTAAGACACTGACAACTTTTTATGACTATCTAATGTATAATTGGTGCATTCTTCTGATATTTATGTAGCCTCAAGCATGTTGGATTGGAAAGAGCACTGGGAGTTTAACTCAGGAGCTCCTGACTTAATCTTTAACTCAGGTTCTAGCTCTCCTTATGACCTTGGGCTGTAATAGCCATACTGAAGTTTGACTCAATTAGACCTTTGGTTCTACATCAAACCCTGCTGAGCTTTGAAGCACTTCTTCAAAGAGTCATACACTCATCCACACAATTTGGTCAATAATTTCATGGAGTTTCCCGATGTATCTCCATGGAATCTTTGGACTTTTCTGGGCATGATTGGAAAATTACCACCATAAAACCACGGCACAGACTTAAGGAAACACATTTCCTCTTCTATTCATTCATTTATGCCACAAATATTTATTTTCAGCTTCACAGGAAGTCAATAAAAATGATTATAGGGACACAACATAATTGTTCCTTTGCCTTAGAAGTCTTAATAATTCTCAAGTCCTTAAAATGAAAACAAAGCTTCTCCCCTTTCCACACTAACCTCTCAAAACACACACACACACACACACACACACACTCACATCACCATCCACAGCTGCCATCCTTCACAAGTTCCTCCATCACTGTGCTGCCTGTTCACTAAGAGTGCCCCTCCAGTGGCATTGAGGCCAGGCCTTTGCTGCACAGTCATTGGCAATTTGTCTCAGTTGTATTATGTCTCCTACCAGCCATTTCAGAGCACATCACAGCCCTCTGCCTTTTCTCCATCGTTCCTCCATCTCATTTATTTTTTAGTATTTTCTCAACAGTTCCTCCAGACGCTCTCATTAAGCACTGAGCTAATTAACCTCCTGTTTCTGAGCAGTGGAGCTGTGGTATGCTGCCTGGCCCTGCAGGAGGGCTCCCCCACCACAGGAGGAAATCGGCCCAGCTCCAGTCAACTAACACACCTGCAACAGCCCACAACTGGACCTGGAACCTACTCAGCAAGGCTGATTTTTGGTGTGTTTTTTTTTGTTCTTGCTTTTTAAGCTTCTGTTCTTTTTCCCAGACAAGGAAATATCATGGCCCCAAACAGCCCTACTCATTGACAATACCAGTGATAGAAATCTCTCAAACCCGAGAAGCAGAAGCTCTCTATTAAGTTTGTAGACATGTTTTCCATGCTACGGACCCAGTAGGCACGTAACTGATCCTCTCCAAGATGCTCTGGTTCATGGCTAAGAGCAGCTGATCCAGCCAATGCCACAGAGAGCCGTGCACTGAATTAAGAGCAAGGGATCACTGGGTTGTCATGCATTCTTAACTGTCTGAAATGGCACCTCACCATAACATAGCTTTCCTCCCCATTTTGATATCCTAGCCAAAGTATATCTTAATCTCTTCTCCTAGACCCTAGCATAGCAAACTTCTTGAGTCACAGTTGTTGGAACAAGTATTAACTTCAGAGCCTTACATTATAGGAAGGAGAGTAGTAAAATAAAATTCTCTCCCTAACCTGTTACCTATATAGTGAAGATAGAAATCTAATATTCTGCCCA
This sequence comes from Leopardus geoffroyi, assembly GCF_018350155.1. Classification (NCBI taxonomy): domain Eukaryota; kingdom Metazoa; phylum Chordata; class Mammalia; order Carnivora; family Felidae; genus Leopardus; species Leopardus geoffroyi. The sequence continues at coordinate 62,034,767 of NC_059339.1, forward strand.
GCCCTGGCTGAGTCTGTCTAGGTTAAGATAATTGATGAGCTAAATTGTATTTAGCAAAAACACATTCAGGCCCACCAGCTTATTTATTCCTCAGTTAGAAGAAAGTGTTACCATCATTTGAGATTTAGGAAAATATGTCTAAGATCACCCAAAAAACAATGAGAAAACCACAATGAAAAGATAGACCCTCAAATTTGAAACCCTATGTTCTTGTTTTTATAGCAACTTGCCTTCCTCATTCTGACATCTTTAAAAAAGATGTTTTAAATGTGTGACATTTCTGTTTTCAGAACATAGTCACACACAATTGCCATGTCCCATCCAATGCAAAAATCCCTCCCCTCCAATGCCTGGGAGACAACTGCCCACCTTTTGGCTGCTTCCAATGTGGACAACTCCACCCAGATGGACCTAACTTATCATTGCAATACTGCACATTATCTAATGTAATCTAAAATGTAATAGGGGCACCTGGGTGGATCAGTGAGTTAAGATTCCGACTCTTGATTTCAGCTCAGGTCATGAACTCATGCTTCATGAGATTGAGCCCCGCATCAGGCTCTGAGCTGACAATATGGAGCCTAGTTGGGATTTTCTCTCTCTTTCCCTCTCTCTCTTCCCTGTTGCTTACATGCTCTCTGTCAAAATCAATAAATATTTTAGAAAATACTAAAATATAACAATACCATGGTGATGTTACTGATTTCATAAGTAGGAAAATTAAGCTCCTAAATTTAGAGGCTTTCTCAACTGCTACTCATGAGATGGCCACTGTTCTGTCTCTGCTGGATGCTTTCAATCAATCCTTTGGGATGGAAGGGTAGCAGAAGTATAGAAGTAACCTGACCCTACTATATCTCTCTGGCTCTGACCTCTGGCACATGGCCTTGCCATCTTGCTATCCACACCGAATCTGATGGCCACTGTTAACCAAGCATAAGGCACTGTCCCCAATTTTTTTTTTTCACAAACACTAGTGGAGTTTGCTCCAAGGAAGGTTTCAGAACTTGTATGTTCAACTATTTGTGTCAGGTTCAAAGTGACAAGCTAGAGCAAGTGATGGAATTATGCTCTTGCTCTAGTTACTTTTTTTCCCTATAACATTAAAAAAGACAGCAACTTTACTGCTTGTCTCTGGAGGAACCAATGGAGGCACCCAGGCTAATAGATGTGGCCTCAATGTTCACTTCCTCCATGCCCAACCCCCACCCTCTTATCTCCACACTGCAGCTCTCTGCCTTCTTTACCACCCTCTCCTTGGGCTCCTTCCCTCTTCCCAGGGCATGGCACAGAAGTTTGCCAGGCCTACATCTATTTTTGCATCCGATAATTTTCTCAGCCTGCTCTCTCTCTGATAAATGTCAAAGCTATTCTTCACCCAGTTTCTGAAAAGAAGATAAACTTTATTCTCGCTACTGTGGAGGAGTTACTTGAGAAGTGATATATGAGAAATTAGTATTATTCCTACTTACATATTTTTTTGCTTTTATTACAGATGAACCAAGAAAGTTCATATTATTGTGATGTAAAAGCATCACCTTGCTCTCCCTGCATCTTTGAGCTTTCCTAGCCAAATCTTTGATGAAAGGAAGTAGGCTCAGATCTCATCTCTTGAAGCTCTGAGTTTCTCTCAGGACTACTGGAAGCAGAACAAGGAAAACAAGCTTTCATAGTGAAAGAACAGTGGTGTACAGACTCAAGCCATGTTTTCCAACTCTATATGACTCCTGTGTGACTCTGTGAAAGTCATTAAACCGAACATGGCCTTGGTCATCTCACAAGTCAGCTGAAAAGAGGGGCTAACATGATTTCAAAGACTCCTCTGGCAAGAAAATTCTACAATTTTACCTTGAAAAGTAGCCTGTTCCATTACTGAGTGACTCAGGATAAAAGAAAACTATTTTTTTCCATTGTGTCAAAGTTCACCCACTGTCTACCAACTGGTAACAACTATGCTCTTCTTCATTCCCCTCCTCCACACAATAGAGCGTGAAGTGTTTGGGGCAGCTTCCACTTTCCCTGAAGTTCTTCTCCATTGGTAACTGTTTTTAGTGGTTTACATGGCTTGCTCTTGATATTTCATGTTAATGTCTTGAGTAGCTTTGACACATCCATTAAAATATACTATGGCTTTTTGGGCTGGACCTTCTTTATAGAAAGCATAATTACAACCTATGGATTGCTTTGTTTCTTTTGTAATATTAGTTCCCCTTCCAGAGGATTAAAGTTTCTTTTTTCATGATGACATTAGAAGCACAGAAAAATGCCATCAGTTAATCTATGCTATGAAATCTCGGACCTCCTGGGACCCCAGTTTCTCTCCACCTCACATGTTTGCCTCAGATACTTTCAGCAGTACTGTATGAGAGACCAAACTCTGGGCAATACTGCCGATGTCTTGGAGAAGAGAGAAGGATAAGAACGCATTTCTGGGAATTTGGATAAGTGGTAATCTCACCTTTGGGTACAATAATAAACAGCTAGTCAGTAGTGAAAACAGGATTAAACACCTTACCTGTCTGACTCCAAACCCCAAGCTTTAACCATTAGACTGTGAAGGGGGATGATGAGGTTATAATGGAACATGAAAATAAATTCAAAAGTAGTATATAGCAATGTTTCTGACTCCAGCTTAAGCTAAGTAAATTAAAACATCCCAAGTCCTAGCTGAAAGACTAAGGACAGATTGAACAGGTGACTCACTGTAAAGAAATGAACCAAAGATATATTTGACTATAATGAGTACAGAACAAGTTTCAATCTCTCTCCCTTCCGTTAGTGAGCCCCAAGCTCAGTTTCCAGTTGAGCGGGTAGAAACACGGATATGGCATGACCCTGTTGGATCAATACCCTGGTATGCCCTCAGCCTTGATGGCTACTCTTTTTCAAACTTCTTGCCCATCTCCTGACTTCTAAATGCACAACTGTCAAGAACCTTATACTAAACCCTCAGCTCTTCTGCATCTAAAATCTTTCCCTAAGTGTTCTACAACCCAAGCTGAAGCCAGCCTTCTGGTCTAAAATTATGGAGGTCAAAATTGGAGAGTTAAACACTGAGACTCAACATCAATCAATCAGATATTGATGCCTCATTCTCTCTCTCTCTATTAAAACTGAAACTCTTAATTTTTTCCCTTTCATTAAAATTCAGCTATGTTTCAGAAAATAATATTAACTAGGTCTTTAATTATCAGTATGTTGGTGTGAATGTACTTACCCAGGACCTTCCTTGAGGGAAGAAAGTATGATGACAGAAAGCTCAGCCAATGTGTAAAGCATGGTCTCAGATGTGCAGTCCTCAATGGAATGCCTTTAGAAAACCAGGGTGCAGCACAGGAGAGATGTAAGGAGAGGTGAAGCAATCATGAAGCCAGGAAGGGAACTGGTGGGTATAAACTCTAGTGCATAACTCCCTGCAGGTACTTTGCTAAGCATCCTGCAGAGCCAAACTCCCTTAATTGTCACAACATAAATGTTGTTATCCATAGGCAACATGCTATAGTGGAAAGGTTCTCAAAGAGGCTCATTAATATACCTCAGATTGTTCAGCCAACCCATGATGATGAAGATATGAGAGTCTAAGTTTTCCTCCAAAGTCCATCCTCTTTCTCACCTACCAGCCTATCTAGTAACAGCAATACTTAGCCCCTGTGAGTGATATGTCAATTGGACTTGGTGTGCATTTGATGACAAGAGATGCTAGTAGGTAAACCTGTGAAGTGTTCCATCACTGTATCTGGAAGACCCATCATTGGTAAACTGTCAAGCCAGAACAGCTTGTCGCTAAGCTTTCTACCTTCTCCTTTCCCTTCTGCTCCAGGTGCCCACCATTGCCCTTCTTTCCCTTGCATAAATTCACATTTAGTGAATTCTCGACAGTGTGGTTTCCTATTGTCTTCCCATCAACCTCTCCTAAAATTCAAATACCCTCTGTACTCAGAAGTTGTGGGAACATTTGACAATCACTGCCATAGTGAACCCACAGTTGCTGATTGGAATGTGGCATATTTTTCAGATGTGCTGGCATTAAAAAAAAAGTCAAGGGGCGCCTGGGTGGCGCAGTCGGTTGGGCGTCCGACTTCAGCCAGGTCACGATCTCGCGGTCCGTGAGTTCGAGCCCCGCGTCGGGCTCTGGGCTGATGGCTCAGAGCCTGGAGCCTGTTTCCGATTCTGTGTCTCCCTCTCTCTCTGCCCCTCCCCCGTTCATGCTCTGTCTCTCTCTGTCCCCAAAATAAATAAACGTTGAAAAAAAAATTTAAAAAAAAGTCAAATCATTTGTTTTATATGAAAAGTTTCTGAAAAAGAATTTGCATTTTGACAGGGATTAGAGCATAAAACTAAAGGAATAAAGCTTGAAAAGCAAGTTTTCAGGCACATAGCACTGGAAACAGTGAGGGATTCACACTGACCTACTATGATCCCTGAGCTCATGCCACAGAGACATGAGTTTAGTTCATGGGTTAAATTCTGATTAAGTGTATTTTCTTCCATTCTTAAAAATATAAATTTCTTTTCTAGTCCTTTAGGCATTTTTTCCTAATGAGCAAAGATAGGTTTTAATTTCCTCCACATTGAACCCAACCCCAGAACCCCAACCCCAGAACCCTGATTCTCTCACCCATGCTCTTGAGCAGGTAGTCAAATTCAGAAGAGCAAATGTTTAACCCCAAGTTCTTATGCCACTTTGATTCCTTTTTTCTCAGTGTATGCACATGACCCATATCTGTAGCTGTGTTTACTATGTGTAATTTCTCTCACAGCAAGCATAATTCTGGCAGCCAGCCACATTATAATCATCTGAGACTGGCTGTATATCAAGTTCCTTGGAACTTTGGTCTGCATCTAGGTAGAAGATCACTCTGGGGGGCTTCAAACCTGACTTGGCAAGTTGACTTTGGACAAGTCATTTAACCTTCCTGGGATACAGTTTCTTCATCTATAAAGGAGAAGTAATAGGGTCTTGGGAAAGCCCACATCATATCTGTTCTGGCTCATAGCATTTTCTAACTTTCCAGAGGTGGCTCAATGAATCAAAAATTTTCTGTATTAGCCCCAGCCTTCTATTTTGGGTACATAAGAGGTCTTACAAAAATATTCTTACACCTTCCCATAGTATTACATAAGACTTCATTTGTATACCAAAAATTATTTCCATGGTCATTTGAAATTGAATTACAAGTACAATGTTGTGCAACATTTATATGATGGATATTATCCGTGGCAAAACCAACTTTACTCAGTTTGGATTTTACCCAAGAGTCTAAAAAGGAGTACCATTGATCTGCATTGTTACATAATCCAACGGGAACTTCTCTTCAAAATTTTCTGCATTAAATACAGGCATCTCAAGAAGTTACCAAAGTACTTGGAGCTTATGACTTGAAAGTTTTGCTCAGAACATGAAACACTATAGGTATCCCATTCCTTTCCATGATAGTATGAAGAACATGAAAGTAAAAACTGCAGTGAGGTATGGTCCAAATGACAACTTGGCTGCCACAACGATGTTAGAACTCTACTGCCCCAAAAACCTAATCTCATTCACCTCAAGAAACTAAGTTTCTACAACCATTTAAATTTTGCCCTGAGATCTAGAGTAACAGGATACTTATTAAATCATTGATATAATGAAGAATATTCCATACAACTACTTCTAGATTTTACCCTTAGTAAAATTTATTTCCTTCAAGAGTAATTATACTGACTTATTTTCTTTCACAAATAAAGATAAGTATAATTTTTCCATTCTTTGAAATAGACCCAGTGAAATAAATCATTATTTTCCTCAAAAAAGAATTAGAGATAGCAACAGCAACTAGCTAACAGATTGGAGATTAAATACAATAATACAATATAAAGAGCTATTTTAGCACCTAGCACATATTCTATATACTCAATTAATGTTAGCTATTAATAAAATCCACCCACCATTCTTCCTTGTCACAAGATTCCATGACTCCCAGAAAGAAAGGAAAATCTTCTCCTTTAAAGTGTTATAAACACTTTCAGAAGTCCCTTGTCCCAATATCTGCTTACTGTAAAAATAAATAAAAATTAAAAAGTCATTATAAACCGATGGTGTGGTATTCTGCAATTTACATGCTGTGAAAAAGTCTCACTTATTATTCAGAAGGTCTCCAGCTAGCTAGATGGATTTCTCTACCAAGTTATGAGCCAAGTTGTTGGGGTTATAGATGCCAAATATCTGACTCAACTGCAAGAGTGTGTCAAAGAAAATATTCTAGGCTCTTTAAAAGTATTTACATCGATGAGATTAACTCACTCTGAATCAGCAACCTCATTGTTGAAGCCTAGACACCATTGTCAATCAATTCAACTAGACCGTACACTATTAGGGTGTGAATGAAACCACCACAATAAAAATTACCTCATGTATTTATTATGTATATACTCTGGGAAAGAGCTAGGCCATATCCTTTCACTTTTACCTGACCAAACCAGTTGTGTAGGAACTTAACTTGGAAAATTCCCTTAATGTTATCTATGTCATCGGACAGTCTGTCCCTCAGGAATGAAAGAAATCTGGTAACCTCAGTACACTAAGGAGTTAAGGACATCATGCATTAGTATTACAAGAAGGAATTGCCTTTTTTTTAATGTTTATTTATTTTTGAGAGATAGAGACAAAGCACGGGCAGGGAAGGGGCAGAGACAGAGGGAGACACAGAATCTAAAGCAGGCTCCAGGTTCCGAGCTGTCAGCACAGAGCCCGACACAGGGCTCGAACCCATGAACCACGAGATCATGATCGAGCCAAAGTTGGACGCTCAACCGACTAAGCCACACAGGTATCCCAAGAAGGAATTGCCTTTTAAAGTGGGGAGTCTAGACAGGGCAATGGCTAATCAAAAGTAATGAAGATTGATACACTTTCAGACATCAGCAGGTGAGGTACCCAAAGATACAGACGTACTTGGTACTTCAAATGGTACCATTTAAATGACTCCTCTGAAACATATTTTTGTAGCTACTTATTCATTTACATAAGGTATTCAGTGAAAACTTAGTGTTGTCAGAACATAACACTAGTCATACACAAAAGAAACAAGACAGACATCAGAGTAAAGAATTATTGTAAATACAAAGTATAATAGGAGTGTGTAATCAGGACCTGAAGAAGTTAGGGAAGTCAGGGAAGACTTCCTTGAAGTCTTCTTACTAAGTTCTAGTAGAAATTACATATGAAAGGGAGTTTGAAAAGAGAGAACAAAAAAGCATTCAAGCAGAAGACTAACACTTGTGAACACCTTGAAGTGAGATGAGCATGCCCTCTACAGAGCACTGACTAAAGGAGATGGGTATGAATAGAACTTATACAGGAAGGAGCTCATTAAGAGGTTAAAGCAGTAGGCAACAGGCTGAGCCCCAGGCTTTATCTCTTTATAAACTAAGGTTAGTGGAAGCCATAGAATATTTAAAGCAAGAGAATGATTTGATTATATATGTAGCTATAGAAGATATTTCAGGCTTCATTGTGAAGAGAGGTTAGGTGGAAAGAGAAGCCTAGTGAGAGATGACCAGAGCTTAGACCAAAATGGAGGCTGCAGATGAAAAAGAGTATAATAATTTGAGAAGCAATTACAAGGTAATAACCAATGAAATTTTGTGCTCAACTGCATATAGAAGCTGAGGGCAAAGGAAATAATCAAAAATAACTCTCAGTTCTCTGATTCACTCAGCTGGATGGGTGATGGTGCCATGAGCACAGGCAGGACCTTCTGGGAATTCCAGGTGCTTCTGGTTCCAGATGGCTCTGTGAGTTTGTATTCTGATCACCCCCTCTGCTTTGCCACATAGTAATTATAGACAAAACATATAATGAGAAAACAAAAAAACATGTAACTTAGGAAAAAATAAATATTTTCATGGACCAAAAATGGAATAGAAACACCAAATGAAGAGAGAGGTTAAAGTGATAAGTCTTCCCACCCCAAATAAAGATAGTGGTGGCTAGAAATTCTGCTTTTCTGGGGCAAAGAAGACAAACTACCCTTTTTTTCAGAAAGGTAACTGATTTAGGCTCTCTGTTTGAAAGCACAGGATGGAACCCAACTATCAGTATAAATAAGCTATGAAAAAAAAAAAAAAACAGCAAACAAAACAACACAAACAAAAATTGTTGACTATTATACCTGCTTTATATCTAGTGAAATGAAAACCTGCATACTCATTTATAGCAAATATTTATAGAAGCTTTATAGGTAATCGCCCCAAAGTGGAAACAATCCAAATGGCCTCAACTAAGAAATGAGTAAATAAACTGGCCCATTCATACAATGGAATACTATTCAGCAATAAAAAAATATGGATACATGCTATAACATCTATCGTATCAAAATGTATGAAGCTAAGTGAAGAAAGAATTTAGATTCAAAAGACTGCATCCTTTATGGTTTCATTTATATGGAATTCTGTAAAAGGCAAAACTACAGGGATGAATGGTCCCACATGAGTGGGTGGAGGATTTGACATAAAAAGACAGCAAGCATTGGTAAAACAAGAAACAAATAGATCGATAGAACAGAAGAGAGTCCAGAAATATGCCCACATAAATATAATCAACTGATCTTTCACAAAGGAGTAAAAGCAATGCAATGGAGAAAAAACAGTTTTCAACAAATGGTGCTGGAGAAAATTGGCATCTATTGGCCAAAAATTACATCAAAGAGTGTCCTTACACTCTTTACAAAACGTAACTCAAAATGGTCCACAGATCTAAATACTAAACACAAAACTACAAAATTCCAGAAGATGACATAGAAAACCTAGATGACCTTGGATTTGGTGATGACTGTTTAGATACAACACCAAGGGTACCATCTGTAACAGAATTGATAAGTTTCATTAAACTGAAACATTCTGCTCTGCAAGAGAAACTGTCAAGAGAATGAAAAGACAAGTCACAGATTGGGAGAAACTATTTGCAAAAGACAAATCTGAGAAAGGACTATTATCCCAAAAATACAAAAAGAGTCTTAAATTCAACAATAAGAAAACAAACAACTCAATTAAAAAGGGGGCCAAGACCTTAACAGACACTTCCCCAAAGAACATATACAGATGGCGAATAAGCGCATGAAAAGATGCTCCACATCATATGTCATCAGAGAAATACAAACTAATATAACACTGACATAAGACGACTACATACCTATTAGAACAGACAAAATCCAGAACACTGATAGCACCAAATGTTGACAAGGATGTGAGGCAACAGGCACTCTCATACATTGCTGATGGGAAGGCAAAGTGTCATAGACAGTATAGATGACGGTTTGGCAGCTTCTTATAACACTAAACATACTCTTACCATATGATCCAGCAATAGCACATGGTATTTACCCAAAGAAGGTGAAAAATTCAGTTCACACAAAAACTTGAACACACATGTTTATAGCAACTTTATTCATAATTGTCAAAACTTGGAAGCAACTGGGGCACCTGGGTAGCTCAGTCGGTTAAGCTTCCGACTTCCAGCTCAGGTCATGATCTCATGGTTCGTGAGTTCCAGCCCTGCATAGGGCTCTGTGCTGACAGTCGGAGCCTGGAGCCTGCTTCGGATTCTGTGTCTCCCTCTCTCTATGCCCCTTCCCCATTCATACTCTGTCTCTGTCTCTCTCCCAAATAAATTTAAAAATTAAAAAAAAAAAAAAAAACAACTTGGAAGCAACTAAAATGTCATCTAGTAGATAAATGGATAAATAAATTGTGGTACATTTAGACAATGGAATATTATTCAGTGCTAAGAGAAAATAAGTTATCAAGCCATGAAAACGCATGAAAAACTGAAATGCGTATTATGAAGTGAAAGAAGCTAATCTGAAAGGCTACATACTGTGATTCTAACTATTTGACATTCTGGAAAATGCAAAATAAAATAGTAAAAAGATCAGTGGTTCCAGAGGCTGAGGGGAGGGACAAATGAACAGATTGAGGCCAGAGGATTTCTGGAGTAATAAAATGACTCTGATACCATAATGCTAGCTAGCTAAATGTCATTATAAATTTGTCTAGAACCCACAGAATGTACAACACTAAAAGTGGACCCTAATGTAAACTATGGACTCCGGGTGATAATGATGTGTCAGTGTAGGTTCATCGACTGTAACAAATACGACTCTGGTGAGAGATGCTGATAACGGGGGGAGGCTATGTATGTCTGGAGGCAGAGGGTATGTGGGAAATTTTGCCCATTCTGTTCAATTTTTCTGTGAATATAAGACTGTTATAAAATAAACTTTATTTTTTAAAAAGGCAGCAGGAAGACTCCATGCATTTGTCAAAATCATGAATTGCATACTAAAAACAGTGAAATTTGCTGTATATTAATTTAAAAATAAATAAAAATTCAACTTGAATTACGGCTCTCAAACAATGTGCAGAAAAGCTCTATACCAGGAACTGAGCGAAGATATTCTCTGGCTCTGTGGCTGGATTTGCAGGGCCTTTAATACTGGCACAGGAATCCATCCTGCATTCATGATAGAACCTGGTCTGCAAGGCTAGTTGGAGTTGTAGCAAAACCACCAGAGGAGCAAAAAGAAGAGTAGAGAAGAAAAAAAAAAGCCTCCACAAAAAATACACCTATAACTCAAAGTTAAAGCACATTTAAAAAAAATCTAAGTAAGTAAAGTAAGTAAACAAATAAACAGATCTACTACAAGGGTTATTTCTCCATATAAAATTAAAGTTCCAAGAGAGTCAATTACAAAATTTAAGATGATGATGTTTCAGATGTTTAAGGATATAACTGATGACACATCTTTCATTATTTTAAAAGAAGAGATTATGAAAAAAATGGACGGAAATAAAACAAATGCATGTGGATAGAACATGTAACATGAATCTAAAATGAAAATAACTAAAAAATCTTGTTTGATCAAAATATTTCCATTAATATAAAATACTGCAGCAGTGGGATGCCTGGCTAGCTGGCTCGGTTGGTGGAGTATGTGGCTCTGGATATTGAGGTTGTGGGTTCAAGCCCTACACTGGGTGTAGAGTTGACTTAAAAATTAAATCTTAAAAATAAATATTGCATTAGTACTGCAAACTCAAAATAAGTCATAATCACAATAATACCTACAGAGTTGGGGAAAAATTGAAAAATTCATTACAGTACAGAGAAACAGAAAATGAGACTAAAATTTTATAACAAGGAAAACAGCAAAACCTTTTAAGTCATGAATCCAGATGCAAAAATCCTAAACAAAATATTATCCAATTGAATTCACTATCACATAGAAAACATAGTATATTATGACCAATTTGAGTTTATTCCAGAAATGCACATTTATATATTAAAGATAATATCCATATAATTGCTTCAATAGATTCCATAAGACATTAAATAAAGTTAAATATAAATTCACATTAAAAGTTTCCAGAGAACTAGGGAGAGAAGAAAATTCACTAATATGAAAAAGTGTGTGTGTATGTGTGCACGTGTATACAGTAAGCATTATTATAAACAGGAAATGTTAGAATAAGGAAATGAGATAAAACACCCACCTTCATCAATTTAACTCCTTGACCTTGTATTAGGGATCTTAGATTGTGCATTTGAAGAAAAAAGCTTGAAGTTTTGGAAGTAAAAATAAAAATCTTATTATTGTAAATGATATGAGACTTCATATAAAAGAATTTAAAGAAACTATGAATCAATTTTAGAATCACGGCAGAGTTGAACAAGAAGACTGGGTAATAAGGTAACAAAACAAGAGTCAATTACATTTACATACACCAGAAAATACAACTGAAAAGAAGACAATATCATAAAATAATATCAAGTAGGAATAAATCTAACAAAAGATAAGCAAAACCTGTACCAAGAAAACTATAATATTTTATCTGTTTGGAGTCATTAAATAATGAAAAGATACTGTGTTCAAAAAAGGATGAATATTGTAAAGTTGTGAATTATTTCTTTGAATGTTTGATAAACATTCAAAAATATTTATGAAACATATATATGGGGGAAAAGGAGGTGAAAATAGTCAAGAGTCTTAAGAAGAGAAGTGAGGAGAGGAGACTAGTCCTACCCAACATCAATTCTTATTGCAAACCAAAGGAATTAAATCCATAAGCTTCTGGCATAAGCAGAGACAAACTAGCAAAAGGAATAAAACAGCCCCCAAATAAACTCATTTTATATAGGACAAAGGTTGGCCTGGCATACCAGTAGACATACATGGCGTTACTTATTAAATGGCATTTTTAAAAAGTGACTACATTGGGATAAAATGCTCTTGGATTTCCCAACTTATTCCATATACAATAAATCAACTCCAGATGCATCTGCATTTGTGTGTGTGTGTGTGTGTGTGTATTTAAAAATGCATTCCAACATAACATGTGTGAAAGAGAAAATTCCTGCAATGGAAATTATAAAATATTTAGAACTGAATGATAATGAAGATATGCTGTAACCAAATTTAGGAGTGACAACTAACATAGGACTCATGGTATGTTTAGCATTTGAGGTGATAATATAGGAAAAGAAAAAGAATAGCAAGAAAATAATAAAAGGAGTAAATTAAAGAAAATAACAGAAAAAATAATGAAATTGAAAAGCAATTTGTAGACAAATATCAAGCAGGACATGAGAAAAACGAAAGAAGAATGTAAAAAAGAGAGAAGAGAAAGAGAGAAAAGGAATATGTTTATAACATTGGGATTAAAAATGGGAAAAAAGTGGACATAAAGATTTTAAAAATCAATAGAGTAATATGAAAAAATTATATTAATACATAATTAAGATAAAAATAATTTTTTAAAATAATATCTAAACAAAAACTCAATAACCATTTAAAAATGTAAATTCACATTTAAAGCAATCTCTGTCAGAATACCAACAGCATTTTTCACCTAAATAGAGCAAATGATCCTAAAATTTGTATGGAACCACAAAAGACTCCAAATAGCCAAACCAATTTTCACAGAGAAAAGCAAAGCTGGAGGTATCATAATTCTGGACTTCAAGTTATATTATAAAGCTGCAATAATCAAAATAGTATGGTACTGGCACAAAAAAACAGACACACAGATCAATGGAACAGAATAGAAAATCCCGCAGTTATATGGTGAATTAATCTTAGACAAAGGAAGAACGAATATACAATGGAAAAAAAAACCTCTTTAACAAATGGTGTCAGGAAAATGGGACAGCAACATGCAGAGGAATGAAACTGGACCACTTTCTTTCACCATACACAAAAATAAATTCAAAATGAATTGAAAACCTCAATGTGAAACCTGAAATCATAAAAATACTAGAATAAAACACAGGCAGTAACTTCTTTGACATCAGATATAGCAACGTTTTTCCAGATATGTCTCTTGAGACAAGGGAAACAAAAGCAAGAATAAACTATTGGTACTACATCAAAATAAAAAGTTTCTGCACAGTGAAGGAAAGAATCAACAAACTTAAAAGGAAACCTACAAAATGGGAGAAGATATTTGCAAGTGACATATCCAATAAAGAGTTAGTATCTACATCAAAATAAATATCTTTTGTACTGTAAAGGATACAATCAACAAAACTAAAAGGCAACCTACAGAATGGGAGAAGATAATGACAAATTCAATAAAGGGTTAGTATCCAAAATACATAAAACACTTATAAAACTCAACACCCAAATAATAAATAATCCAATTAAAAATGGGCAGAGGACAAGAACATTTTTCCAAGACATACAGATGGCCAACAGACACATGAAAAGATGCTCATCATCCCTTATCATCAGGGAAATGCAAATCAAAACTGTAATGGGATATCATCTCACATATATCAGAATGGCTAAAATAAAAAACACAAGAAACAACAAGTTTTAGTGAGGATGTAAAGAAAAGGTACACTCATGCACTGCTGATGGGAATGCAAACTGGTTCAGCCAGTGTGGAAAACAGCATGGAGGTTCCTCAAAAAGTTAAAAATTTAACTATCTTATGATCCAGCAATTGCATTACTGGATATATACCCAAGGAATACAAAAATACTAATTGAAAGGGATATATGCACCCCTATGTTTATAGCAGCATTGTTTATAATAGCCAAGATATGGAAGTGGCCCAAGTGTCCATAGATTGATGAACAAATAAAGAAGATGTGGTATATATACACAATGAAATATTATTCAGACATAAGAATGAAATCTTGTTATTTGCAATGAATGGATGGAGTTAGAGAGTATTATGCTAAGTGAAATAAGTCAATCAGAGAAAGACAAATACCATTTGATTTCACTCATGTGGAATTTAAGAAACAAAACAAACAAATAAGGAAAGGGAATAAAATAAGAAAGAGAGAGAGAGAGATAACAAGAAACAGATCTTGATTACAGAGAACAAATAGATGGTTACCAGAGGGAAGAGGGGTGGAGGGTTGGGTTAAATAGGTGATGAGGATTAAAAAAAGAAAGAAAAAGAAAGAAAAATGTAACTTCCAATAAAACTCTGTTAAAAAGAAACAAGTTCCAAATAAATATATAGCCAAATTTTGCCAAATTCCTTATAAAAAAAAAATCTGATCTTCAGAATTTCTCCAAGACTAAAATATGTGACTAAGTTTAAGTGTGACTAAGTCATTTTTCAAGACTAATTTAATCTTAATACTAAAACCAGAGTGGTGAATATAAGAAAAGATAAGTATAGACCAACTATATTGATGAATATATTGACAAATTCCTAAATAGAGTGTTAGCAAACCAATTTCAGTATCATCTTCATGTATTAGTTTTTATGGACTCTAGAGCAAAGAAATATTAGTTTAATGAAAAAAAGTATAGTAGATGAAGGCCATACTTCTATTATTTTGAAATAAATACAAAATACATATTTTTGTTTATTTAGAACAAAAAATCTGAAAAGCTAAACTGTCAACTTTGGCACCAAAGTAATTTCCCCCTATATGCAACATTATATTCAACAAATTACTACTCATGTAGACTGCATCCAGGGTATACATCATGATGATATTGTAGTTATATAGGTCACTTAAAAAGTTTTAAAAATGATGTACATAGAGTTTGTCTTCCTGGAGCCCCAGGCAGATTTTTCCACAAGGTAAAGGAGTTGTTACAGGTAAGGAGCACTTTCTTATGATGATAAGTCCAATGAAAACATGGTGTGTAAGGTACAGAAGCAACAAGAAAAATAGTGGTCTAGGTACAGAATCAAAGGCATCACTTAGCTCTAGATGCCCAGTACTCCTAGGCAACATCTCAGGAAATGGTGCATGTGGAGTTATGACTTTGTGAACTGCCTTAGTTTGAAACATTCCAAGGAGACCAATTGATTATAGAAACTCCTTAATCTGGAATTGAATTGAGAAGGTTTTGGTCCAAAGACATAAGAGATAAGGGCATAGAAAGGCAGCATTTAAAAGATTTTCAAATTATTCTATGCAGATTTTTCTTCCTCAAGGTCAGAATCTACTTTTTTATTTTCTATACACTTTACTGCTCCTTATTTTTTTTATCAAATTAAATATTTATATTTAATATGAGTAGTTAAGACTATTTTATCCTTTCATAGGGTGGAAATGGGAAAATCTCTATTTGCCAAAGGAGACTAGAACAAAACATTCACAATACTTGGTATTTGAACTCACTCCCTGGAATGGACCATAGGTTGTAACAACCTCTAGCCCTGGAATTACCAACAAGTGTATGCATGTTAACTAACTAGAATTTAAATAAAAACTTGGAAAGAAAAAAAAAGAATTACCATCAAATACATTCTTAACAACCAAACTTATTTTTCTTCATGAGTATTAGCTTAATAAGAAAACAGAAATTACGAACAGGTTTAATAAGTGTCTCTACAGTGACCTAAAATTGAGAATGTAGAAAACTAATCCAAAGGCTTAAAATTAAAACTTTATTTTCTTTTTTTATTTATTTAAATTTTAGTTAGTTAAAATACAATGCAGCATTGGTTTCAGGAGTAGAATTCAGTGATTCACCACTTACATAAAAAACCCAGTGCTCATCACAAGTGCCCTCCTTAGTACCCATCACCCATTTAGTCCATCTCCCAGCCACCTCCCCAGTAAACCCATAGTTTGTTTTCTATCATTAAGTCTTTTGTGGTTTGCTTCCCTCTCTTCTCTTTTTCTCCCCCTTCCTATATATTCATCTATTTTGTTTCTGACATTCCACATGAGTGAAATCATACGGTGTTTGTCTTTCACTGATTATTTCACTTAGCATAATACATTCTAGCTCTATCCCATCATTGCAAATAGTAAGATTTCATTCTTTTTTGATGGCTAGTAATATTCCATTACACACACACACACACACACACACACACACACACACACACACCCCACATCTTTATCCATTCATTAGCTGATGAATATTTGGGCTCTCTCCACGGTTTAGCTATTGTTGATAACGCTGCTATAAACAGTGGGTTCCATGTACCCCTCTGAATCTGTATTTTTGTATCCTTTAAATACCTAATAGTGTAATTGCTGGATCATAGGGTAGATCTATTTTTAGTTTCTTAAGGAATCTCTGTACTGTTCTCCAGAGTGGCTGCACCAGTTTGCATTCCCACCAAGTGCATTGTTCTTCACATTTTCACCAATACCCGTTGTTTCTTGTGTTGTTAATTTTAGCCATTCTGACAAGTGCAAGGTAGTATCTCAGTGGTTTTGACTTGTATTTCCCTGATGATGAGTGATGTTGGGCATCCTTTCATGTATCTGTTAGCCATCTAGATGTCTTCTTTGGAAAAGTGTCTATTCATGTCTTCTGCCCATTTTTTAACTGGGTTATTTGCTTTTTGGGTGTTGAGCTTGATAGGTTCTTTATAGATTTTAGACACTAGCCCTTTATCAGATATGTCATTTGTAAATATCTTCTCGCTTTCTGTAGGCTTCCAGTTTTGTTGACAGATTTATTTTTTTACCTGAAGTATAATTAACATACAGTGTTATATGAATTTCAGGTGTACAGCATAATGATTCAACAATTCTATACATTACTCAGTGCTTATCAAGATATGTAGTCACCATTTAAATTGAAACATTTATTAAAGTAATCCTAAAGTAATCCAGTATATTAACACTCAAAGAGGAAATGAAAAATAAGATATTTTCATCATACTTATTTTTCAGTATAGCCAGAACAACAGTTGGTTAAATTTTAGATTCATTCATGATAAAACTTTTAGCCAACAAAAATAGCAGGAACCTTCCTCAAGTTCATAAAAAGTAGCATATTAGGGGTGCCTGGCTCAGTTGGTTAAGTGTCTAACTCTTGATCTCAGCTCAGGTCATGATCTCACAGTTCGTGGGTTCAAGTCCCAAGTCAGGCACTGTGCTGACAGCACGCAGCCTGCTTGGGATTCTCTCTCTCCCTCTCCCTTTCTGCCTCCCTCTCTCTCTCAAAATAAATAAATAAGCTTTTTAAAAAAATTAAAAAAAGATAAGAGTACTATATTGGTTTTTTAGTGCTGCTGTAACAAATTTTGACAAATTTAATGGCTTTAAACCATACATCTTTATTATCTTATAGTTTAATAGGTTAGAAACTTGACACAGGTCTTACTGGGTTAAAATCAAGATGTCAGCAGGACTGCATTCCTTCTGGAGGTTCTAGGAGAGGAACTACTTCCCTACCTTTTCCAAGTTCTAGAAGCTGCCCACATTCCTTGGTTTATGGCCAATTAGTGACTTTAAAAACTAGCAATGGCTGGAGTCCTTCACACATCTCACATTCCATCACTTTGACTTTCTCTCTTCTATCTTCCTCCTCAACTTTTAAGGATCCTCATAGTTACATTAGGCTCATGTGATTAATCTAGATTATCTGCCTCTTTTAAAATTAGTTTAGGGGCGCCTGGGTGGCGCAGTCGGTTAAGCGTCCGACTTCAGCCAGGTCACGATCTTGCGGTCCGTGTGTTCGAGCCCCGTGTCGGGCTCTGGGCTGATGGCTCAGAGCCTGGAGACTGTTTCCGATTCTGTGTCTCCCTCTCTCTCTGCCCCTCCCCCGTTCATGCTCTGTCTCTCTCTGTCCCAAAAATAAATAAACGTTGAAAAAAAAATTAAAAAAAAATAAATAAAATTAGTTTAAAGTTAGTAATACTAATTCCATTTGCAATTTAATTTCCCCATGCCATGTGTGTAACATATTCACAGACTATGGGGATTAGTATGTGGACATCTTTGGGATGCTATTACTCTGTCTACCACAAGTACATATAAATTAGGTTTATTTTTAGCTGAGATTAACCAAAATTCTATCAGAAATGGTTTAAATAAACTTTTCATTTGTTGCAACTATAAGAAGTCTGAGAAGTAGCAGTACAGGAAGGACAGTATGGTAATATAAGAATGACATCAGGGTCTCCAGATCTTTCTAGATTTATGCCACATATTCTTTGATGGCAAAAAGGCTGTAAGTCTTATGGGCATCAGATCTGCATTCTTAGCAGGAAGAAGGAAGTGAAAGGGGGAGGGGACAGTGCCTATGCCAAGACTGCTAAAACCTTTCCTGGAAACACTCAATTTACATGTCATTATTCAGAACTGTATTTTTAACTGCAATAAAGTTTGAAAATCAAAAAAAAAATTGTTTTTGTTCTAGACATATTGCTGCTCTTTTTAAAAGAGATTACCTATTAGTAAGATGGTAATCTTACTAATTCATGAATATTGCATAAGGAACTAGTAGCATCAGCTATGGATTACTATCATCATATTTAATGGTGGTATTTTAGGAGCATTCCAATTAAAGTCAGGGATAGGTTAGGAATGTCCATTACCACTGCTTCTACTCATTTTATTGGAGTTTCCAGTCAATGCAGTAACAAAAATAGTCTGTACAGGAAAAATAAAATCACAGAAGATGAGCATATTAGCAATAGGACATCATAGATTCAATTTTACACAAGATGGCGAGGCATCTATGAAATATACTTTTGGAAATGTCACTTAGTCAGTTGAACATATGGGTAAAGTACAGAGAAAAAACCTAGGGTAGGGATTCAAATTTCAGTCATGCATGAACATATGAAAAGGCTCTACAATTAAATCTAATTGCCTGGGGAAAGAGTAGATCATAAGGTTAATAAAAGGGAGAGTACTTAAGACCAAACACTAAAGAATGACAATACTTAAGGCAAAACTCAGAAGGAATTTTCCAGAGAAGTGAGAGTACACAGTAAAAAGTATGGTGTTGATGTCACTAAAGAATAATTTCTAGGGTAGGAAGTAAGAAATGTTTGATTTTACTGAGAAGTTGAGAAAAAATAAGGAAACAAAGAATGTTAAATTTATTTGGGGACATGGTGGACTTTGGTGACCAGGGCATTTAGTGAAGTAGTAGAGATTTTGATGCAAGTCTGATCAAAATGAGCTCTTCAAGAGTCCATGGAAAATACAGATATCGAAACATTAAAATCCCTTTAACATTTTAGTGTAAGGTAAGAACAGAAATAGTTTTAAGGCAAGGTATAGGGTAGTTAGTAGTGGAGGCTGAAACTAAAGCCAAAAGTAAATTTTTATTTATGAGAGACCAAACCTTAACAGCTAATTGGAATGATCCTATAAAAGGAACTGGTAGAGGTTTCAACAGAGGGAATGTATGACCAAGAATATAATGTTCCTAAATATGCAGGAAAGAACTGACATATAAGAAGATGGATACTTCCTTTTTTTAACAAGTTATAGAGAGAAAAGAATGAGTATAGATAGATGTGGAGATGAAAAGGTAAAGAAGCTCCCATCTTACGGTTTCATTTTTCCTTGTTACATGAGAAATACAATCATCTGCTGAGAATGGGCAGGGGCAGAAGGGGAGACCCAGAAGATTAATGAAAATAAAATAGGTTTGAAATAGACATTGTAAAAGTTGGATAGAAAACTGACCAGATAAACATAATAGAATTTTTGGATAGTAATATTACTGAGATTCAGTTGAGACTGACAATCATTAATTCACAATGGAATTACACTATTCTGTTATGTGATTTTTCCCCAACAAAACATGGTATTTCCTGGAAATAGTTTTATCCAAGAGTTGACGTTGTCCCAGATGAGAGCAATAAAGGACAGAAGAGAAACATAATTTACCATTTGTACAATGTTTAATTGTAATGGCAGGTCAAACAATCAAAGCTGGATAAAAGAAGGATGAAAGCAGGTTAAAAGCTTATGGATAGCAAAATAAATTAAATAGGGGTCAAATAATAGAAGTCTGAACCTTCACATTAGAGCAAGCTGGATAGATAGGAACTTAAGGCTATAGAGCAGTAATTTTTTTTAATGTTTAAATGTTTGTTTTTGAAAGAGAGAGAGAGAGAGAGAGAGAGAGAGAGAGAGAATGAGAATGGGGGAGGGGCAGAGAGGGAGGGAGATACAGAATCTGAAGCAGGCTCTAGGCTCTGAGCTGCCAGCACAGAGCCAGATGCGGGGCTCGAACTCATGAACCATGAGATCATGACCTGAACCAAAGTTGGATGCCCCACCGACTGAGCCATCCAGGCACCCCTAAAGAGCAGTCATTTTTTTAAATGTTTATTCATTTTTGAAAGAAAGAGAGAGACAGAGCACAAGCAGGGGTGGGACGGAGAGAGAGGGGGACACAGAATCTGAAGCAGGCTCCAGGCTCTGAGCTGTCAGCACAGAGCCGGACTCGGGGCTCGAACTCACGAACCGCGAGATCATGACCTGGGCTGAAGTCGGACACTCAACCGACTGAGCCACCCAGGCGCCCCAAGAGCAGTCATTTTTAAATAGTGATTTCAGAAGTGAAAATGTTTTATGATTAAGGTAAGGAGTTGAAAGAATATGAAGTGTACTCATCATAAAACAGACATTCCAAAGAGAAAAAAAAATGAGTTTGGATGAGGGTCAACGCAAGGCACTACAGAATATATGAGCAAGATGGTGCAATTTCCAGTGGAGGGCCAGAGCAAGATAGCCTTATCCTGTATCCTACAGGTAGCAGGACTGAGCTTTGACGGATGCCATGATGAAGGCCCCTGCTGGCTACAGTGTGAACTGGAGCACTGTATGGGGTGCTTTTCTGCATTCACAGAATTTTTCACAAATCACCAAATAATGTTCCCTCTGGGATGAATCAGTCCATGTGAATGAAAAGTGATGTCTTCTAGTCATCAATTTCCTGAGGAGCACATGTGCAGAAAACTGAGGAGCACAAACAATGCTAAGTGATAGCATGATGTGTGGCTTCTAAATCTGGCTCCAAGACGGCCTTTGAGACACCAAGGGTTTGAGTGCAGTTGAATTCTCTGACGACCACCCCAATACATACACACACATTTGGCTTGGCTATCCTGTTGCCTCCCAGAGGGCTGAAACACACTCCAGTGCTTTGGGATGTACTCTTTATTGTGTTTAAACACACCAAATGGTGACAGCCTGTTTAGATTCATATTCTCTTTGGTTCCTATTGGTGACGGATAGGCTAATCAGTCCAAACAATTTATGCAGAGGCACAAATGGCTGAAGGTAGCATGGGTCATTGCAATGTCCTTGCAACCAATTGTTAACTCAGGTTATCAGAGCTTTACTCTAAAAGGGTGATTAATGGTGTTTCAAGTACTGTGTGAGAGTTGGGAGAGTCTCTTCCATGAAGGGAAGATTTTTAAATTACCCAAATGCATTCTTTTGTTTATGCAGCATCTGAGAGACTGTTGTATCTCAGACATTACTCAAGGTTCTGGACACAGAACCATGCCTCAAACAATGTATAGTCTGGAAAGAAGCCAGCCATGTAAACAAAAAATTTAAGGTAATAGATACTACAGTACAAATCTACAAGTACATAAGAGACATAAAGGTGAAAGTGGCTAATCCTCATTCTCTGATTTCCTCTGGGAATTGCCCCATTAATGACCCATTCTCTTCTGTTTCCATTATGTTTCTTCTCTACTAGCCCCTTCTACTCATCCTATAACTCAAATCTTTTTCACTGAAAACAAAAGAAACCACCATCATATTGTTAACTCTAGATATTCCGTTTCTCTATATCTCTTCTAGCTTTCTTATCCAAAATGTTCTCAACTTCAGTTGCATATTGAAATCACCTGGGGAGCTTTAAACAATACTGAAGTCTGCTTTCAAAGATTCTGATTTTATTGATCTGGGAAGCAGACATCAGATTTCTTAAGGTCTCCTCAGGTGCTTTCTAAAACACATGCAAGAGTAAGACTCAATGTTCTACAGGATGATGAAGACTGAGCAATCTAACATACGTACAGCACAGTACATATTAATAGGCACTCAATAAATGATAACGATTACCAGCACATTAATCACTAAACATTAGTATGCTTTCTGGACACAGATGTCACAATCTAGTTAACAGAAAACTAGCAGATCGACTGAAGTTGAAATGACTCATGTTTCAAATTTGTCTCATCTTCAAAGTGTTGACAGCTAAAAGGCAAGAAGACACTTGGCACTCAGTTTCTCTATCTATAAAATGGGAAAATCACTTTTTCTGAAACCACTGGGTTGGTGAAAGGACTAATTAGTTTGCTCATGTAAAATGCTTTGTAGAGAGGAAAAAACATCTATAAGAGCTAAGGATTATGGTCTCCCAGAAGCATCTATAATTTGTAGAGACATTTATAGCCCGTCTGGTCAGCGAAGCCTGCAGTTTGGAGCCTCACCCTTGCTTCTCAGCCTTAGAGCACAGATTGTAGCTAAACTCATCAGCCTCCATTAAGCCCCCAGCAAAATGGCTATGAACTAGTTGCTGTCGAAAATGTCCGTGACCTTTGCTCTGCATGCTCTGGGGTGGACATTCAATAGTACATGCTCCTGAGATGCCAATGTTTACTGCTCCTCTTGGGAAAATGAGTGGTGGAAGTGCTAAGAAGAAGGGTAAATGGAGTCCCTTCCCCTAAACATACATTAATTGGATGATGTTTCTTGACAACTAAACTGGACCTTTACCTATTTTCCTGGAGGAATTCCTAGTGGCTGTTTTCATATCCCATTTCAGTAATATTTAATGTCTCCTCACCTCCCATTGTGCTCAAAGGTCTTCATAAGGACAGTGAAATAAAAAGGATGGTTCCTGGCATCTGCACAGAGTGATGCAAGAGAAAATTACAAATGGAAAAATAGAGCAGGGGTCTGCTTCCTTTCTTTTGGCAAAAAACCTGCTATAGAAACTAATGTAGATGAGGGGGCACTGAGCCATATATAAGTGAGTAATTATCTACTGTTACAGGCCTTATTATCTCTCCAAATGTTTGCTAAAATTCTGTTGGGCAACCATCTGGACCCAGAGATTTACCCGTGGATAGAGAGTGGATTGTTGTTTTAACTTGAGATGGGAAAATTTCTTTCTCTAATTCTTTTCTGTCATCTTCTGTTAAATAATTTAACTGAATGTCTCTTAGATAGCTTTCTGTGAGTCCTCGGAGTAAGTGGATTCTGTGTGATATACTCATATAAAATATTCTTTGAAAGTTTTTTTCCCCTTTTCCCCCACCAGAGGATCCAAGGACAGTTTGCCATCTGTTGTAAGAATTTCATTAATGCACCTATTTTCTCTTCCTTTTTGCAAGAGTGGTCAGTCCAAATAATTTGTAGCCCTCTCCTGTTTCAGGCAGGATTCCTGTTACGGGAGGCCCAGAAGCCTTACCCCATCATAGTTAAGTCCCTGCTCTCTCATTATGGCTTTCTCTCAGGTGGCTTTGTTAGCTCAGAACAACAAAGCCTGTGTCCCAAAGCCTGGCTGGGTATCAATAATTTAATAACATGTCATAGACAACAGTGAACCATGCTGCTAGGGTTGAAATATTCCTAGGGCTCACCATCTATTATGCTCTGCTTTCTCAGTATGCTATGAATGGAGTACAGGTGGGCCCAGCATTTTCCCAACTCAGAAACTTACAAGATAATATAATAGCACAGGGGAGGGGTTATTTGCATTACAAAAGGATTCCATGCTTTACCAGAGGGTTCACTTTAGATTTTCTTTAAATTAAGAGCTCCTCTTCAGCACTTAAAAGTTTATAAACTTAATTAGTTTGGGGCTTTCTAGAAAACACCCCCACAGAAGAAAGACCTTATTCGGATGTTATGGTTCTCCTTCAGACTTGATTGGTCAAAAGTCTGAGAACAACAGATCCCCAAACCATCATTTTTTGCTTCCAATTTTCTTCTCGTTCAGATTTCATCTCAGTCTGGTAGCTTCAAGCCTGTCACCTGATCTGAACAGACTCACCCTATGTGCTCACCATCCTAACTTAGCCACAAGACCCAGCTCCTCCCCCTAGTGTCCAGAAAAATTGCCCAGGCTCTGAAAACATTAGACAGCAATGCAGAATGTTTTATGTTCTAGTGATTATCTTTGGGAGATGGAGAAAGGGTTTACAGTGCACACCTCATAGCACATAACCACACAGACACCCAGAACATAGATTTATATTCTCTAAAGTCCCTCTCCAGGTCTTCTTCTGTCTGTCCTTCCCAACAGAGTGCCCAGGCTCTGGCCTCTGGTCTCCATCCTACTGGAGTCAGTCCTCATTGCCTTCACCTAAATTGTGCAGAGAATTCAGCTCTGTCCAGTCCATATTTACTTCCCTACTATCATTCAACACTGTTCTCAGCTAAGAAAGAGCTCTCAGGCCACCAGAATCCCTCATCCTTCTACCTTTGTTCTTTTACATAATAAGTGGATTTTTTTTTAGTCTCAATTAAACTGCCCCACATCCACTAGAGAAGTCTACTCTGACAGTGGCATGGTCTGAAATATCAAATAGGACAAACCCAAGTTGGGAATACAACACTAGGTCATTCAGTGTAACTGTTCAGAGCAGTTTGGACAGGAGACAATTACCATATATCCATGAAAACTGGTGAATCAATGCAGAAGAGTTACTTCTTATGTAGTTCTGAGTTGTTTAGGCCACTTGCCTTGACTGGAAGCTACGACCCCTCCTTATCAGGATTGACTAGAGTTGCCTCCCTGATCATAAGGTTTCCTTCAAAAAATTGTGATCATATGCTGGAGTTTTCCAGGGAAGGGTTTGTGAGCTAGGTCAGGGATCAGACATCAGGGGTCAGAAGTCAGTTTAAAAAGGAAGAAGTGTCCTTTTCCTCCTGGGCCCTGCTTTTGCTCCTAGGACATATCTTGAACCCTCCTGTCACTATCCTTGTTATCTGAGTCTAGGGTGCTACCACTAATAGCACTTACCTTGCTTTTTTTGCCTGCCTTGCACCCTTTCCAAGCCTCTTGGATGCCATGACCACAGATATCTTCCTAAAACACTGCTTCCATCCCCTTATTCCCTCTGTACAAAGAGCTACACTGCTTTTTATTGCCATGCACTGGTTACAGGAGATATGACTGTATAATTTATTGGCCAGACCAGGACATATCTGAGAGTGGAAAAAAGCACTTTTGATATTTATGTCAGGACCACAGGTATAAATGGAGATGACCTCAGGTAAATAGGGGTATATGGCACCTTAGATATAAGTTTTCGACCTTGTTTTTGAGATTGTATCCATGTAACCATATCCCATGCCACTTAAAATCAATCTAATCTTACTGTAAATTTTAGCTACTACTAAAAATTATAACAGCAATGGCAATCATAATACTAGCAACCACTCATGGATTCCCTTCATAGCAAGCACTATTCCTCACATTCATTTTTCACTCTCCACAAAATCCCTATGAGAACGGCACATTACTATTGCCATTCTAGAAATAAGTAAACTGATACAGAGGTATTTAAATGCTTTGGCCAAGATAACTCAGCTAGTAAGTGGGAGAGCTGAAACATAAGCCCAGGATTATTGGACTCCAGTCTTACCACTGTTTTAGACACCATCTCCTTGTTATTTTTTTAAGTATCTTATAAAGTACACAGGGAACATTTAGAACTATGATCAACGGAGTATTCTGGTCTCAGTGTTGTCTCAGCCATACTGCTTAATGGCAGTGTGAATGTCATTATTAACATTACCATGCTCCTTCCCAACCCTGCATCTCTGCTTATACTGTTACCTCTAAATTTATAGTCCTCTTATGTTCTCCACGTCAATCTATACTAGCTCCATCTGGCAAAGCCCACTTTAATTTCACACCCTCTGTGAAACCATAGCTGGTTACTCAATTGACATTAATCCCTCCCACCTGTATTCTCCCAGCCTAATTATCCTCAGTATGACACAAATTGGCACTAGATTATAATTTTCCTCTTCGGTTTTCTAATTGTTTTGTTTGTTATTGTTTTCTCCCCAACCTGTATGCAAAACCATCAAAGGCAAGGAACTTCCTAGAACCTTACTTAACTTGAAATTTGCCCAGATTAATATGGCCTGAGCATTATTATTATTTTTTAAGGTGAACAAACTCACAAGAAATTAAATAACTTACCCATATCCAAAATTATAACCCTAAAAAGACTGTTAAAAATTTAATACTGTCTTCTGCTCAAAAAATGATATATTCTTAGCAGCATTATTAAGAGAACTTGAAATAAGATTTTTATTTTAAATGAATGGAAAAATACTGAAACAATGAACTTAAAATGATATACACTATTAGCTTATTAATAAATATTTCAAATTGGTTTGAGATGTCTCATCCCATGGAGGGAAAAAATAACCTCCAACATTTTCTACACACTCGCAATGGGAGGTAAACATTATCCTACTATCTGAACGAGAGCAACCAGGGTGAACAACAGGGATCTTTTATTGTCTCAAGTTCATTAGAAACTTATCTGTGGACACCAAGGAGGGAGATGACCTCAAATAGCTGCTTTGGCCACGCTGTCCCAACCACAATACAGTGAAATTTTCTATGAAGCTAAATAATGCCATATCATCAGCTTTGCTCTGGCTTTATTCCTTTTGCTAACAAATTGATGTGACTTCTCCTGGAAGTGCTGCGGTCATCTCCTAGCCCAGGACTGATAATTCTATATGAAGAAATAACTCAACAAGTACTACTCAGATGGTCAGCAACCTGCTTCTATTCTCTAGTCAATTTTTGTCTTATTTGCTATCAAAACTGTAAGTTCTGCAGTGAATGGAGAAGCAGATTAGAACCATTATTTCTATTTATTTCCTGGGCAAATTAAATATGAAGAGATTCTTAAATGAGATAATGTACGAAAACTACCAACAAGTGGCTGGTACATTGAATGTGTTTAAAAAAATTACCTCTCCTTCCCATTTTCTTAAGCACTTCTGAGTAAACAAACAAAAAGCTAGCTTTTTGATAGATAAGTTGAAGTGTATATGTTCAGTGCAATTAAAAATTGCCTTAAAATTCTGTTTATAACCAGGAACTGAACAGATGGCTAAGGATCTGGTTTCAGGAACATCTCCATTCCTTGAAATAAGATGCCCCTTCATTTAAGAAGAGAAGCTCCTGGGGGGTCTAATTTCATGAGTAGGCTAGTCTAATTGTGCAAACTCAAGAAGTTTTCAGAATGTAGACCAAGATAATCAACTGTCATCACTTGGGCCTCCATCACCTTTGAGATCAGTGGAGCCTGTCTCAATGCAATTTACTAGAGTAAGACTGCTCAAAAGGCACCTGGCAGGACAGCCTAATTAAGTATTTACCCCGGCGGCCAAACTAGCTCTTTCAGGCTCATTATGGTTTCCCAAACAACTAAAATTAATTTAAGTAAGTAGAAAATTATATATAAAAATACCTTATTGGAGTAGTTTGATTTATTAATTGAATCAGCTAATTTTTTTAACTTAATGAATATTGTTTTATCTCAAGCATATGTTATTTGTATGGCAAGGTACTCATGACTGGTCTGAGGTAAAAAGTCATCAGGAGCCTCTGGCAAATAGACATTCCAGATCTGGTTGACTTTACTTGTCCTCAGCTTATACTTCACGAGCACAAGTTTGACACTCTAGAGTTCTTCCACTGCCACACCAGCAAGTAAAAGAGAGAAAAGTGTATGATTGGGGTCTTATGGCATAAAGACAAGGTTTTAAAATGGGAATATATAAAAGAAAGAAA
Source organism: Leopardus geoffroyi (assembly GCF_018350155.1). Taxonomy (NCBI): domain Eukaryota; kingdom Metazoa; phylum Chordata; class Mammalia; order Carnivora; family Felidae; genus Leopardus; species Leopardus geoffroyi. The sequence continues at coordinate 62,062,786 of NC_059339.1, forward strand.
AATATCTGGTTTTGTATGAAATACTTTGTTAAGTAAGAACTGTCCAATAATATAGCTAAATCTCAACACTTAAAATATATTTTAAAGAAATACTTAGGTATACAATGTGACATCTTTCTTGCTAATTCCTAAAGCATTTTAAATCACTGCTGATTGTACATAGTTTTCTTTTAAATTCAGGAAGCTTACCTGCATCTTTCTAAATGCCACATAATTATTTGTATTTATGATTTTGCAGTGGTCATAGGGCTTCAAAAATAAGACAACATCACTAGAAACCAACATGGATTTACTTACAATAACATATAGCAAACAAGATGTTTTCTGTGTTTTACAAATTATATTAGACTGGGAAATCACAGGAGAAAACAGAGCAATTCTTTAGAATATATTTCAAGGAACTTGTATTTCTTTCTGATGTCAGATGTTTTTATGTTTTAATAAGAGATTGGGAACTGAATGATGATTTTTATACCAGTGTTACTATTCAGGTATCAAGGTCACATTTAATTGCCTCCATTCTTAATTCCCCTTCAAATGAATACTTTGGCTTAATCAGTTTGTTCACATGTTTATTCACATCTGCCTTTCCAAATAATACCCATTATACGATTATATCCAATAATATGATTATACTGACCATATGAATTTCTCAACTCAGTGAAGCCTCCTGCCCTTTTATCTCACCCTAGAATCTGCCCTATCAGTCACTTCATCCCCTCCAACATTTCAACTATATGCTTACTTCATGAATCCCCAATACTTTTATGCCACTCCCTCCAAGCCAACAATTCATCAACACTATTTTCCAATGTGTAGCCTGTCACTTTTTCATTTTCCAAGACCCATCTTGTGTCTTCTCTTCCTTCCTTCCCCAGCTTAGATGCCAGGGTCAATCACTTATTCCCTTACATACACCTTCATCTTCTCTGCCTTCTCTCTTCTTGGTGAAACTTAATTTCTTCACCTATCCCACTTGTGCACTGAAACTATGGAATGTAGGCTGGGGAAACAGCACAACAAAACATGGTAATTCTGATTAGTTTCACTTTAAGTTGCTAACCATCCATCTCCTGAAAGTTGTCAGAATGTCACTGTAGTCTTTCTATATTTCCCTAGTTCCTACACTCTATAGATTTCTTCTAGAACACGTTCACCATTTTTCCTTTCTTCTTAAACTTTTAACACTCATGTTCCTCACCATGTTGATGGCTTCATCTTTCATTTTAGTTAAAAAGAAAAAAAGAAATAAGAGAACAATATCCATATCTCCCATCACTAAAGTCAACCAGCATACATGTACTCTCATTTTACAATGCTTTTCCTCTGCTTCTGAATGAAATTTTCTTTGCCTACCTTGAAGGCCAAATATTCCCCTTGTGTGCTGGATCCTATCTTCTCCAAAATATTCAAAGGGATTTTCTCCTGCAATTTTACTTCTCCCTCTTTACTGAACCAACATCTCTACTATAATTTTCTTATCTCTATATACTGGTTGTTATATCCCTCGTTTTTTCAACTTCCTTGGCCCTACATTCACATGTCTCTCTTCCCCTTTGCAGTAAAACTCATGTATAAAGTTCTTTATATTCATTCTTTCCATTTCCTTAAATATAATTCAATCTTGAAGCCATTCCAACCAAACTTTCATCCAGTCACTCAATGACACTCTTCATGTCAAGTCATCAAAAACTTCCATGTTAGTGAATCATTAATCATCTCTCAATTCTAATCTTCTTCTACTCTGGAGCAGAGTTGACACAGTTAATCACTCTCTCATCCTTAAAATACTTTATTCACTTGGCTTCAGGAACACATCGCCTTCCTGATTTTCCACTTACCTCACTGGCTGCTTTCTCAGTCATCTTGGTTGTTTTGTCCTCATCTTCTAAACCTGGGATTAGACGTCTCTCTCTTTTCTTCTCAACAATCACTCTCTCCTTTAGAACATCCATCTGTCTATGGCTTTGAGGATCATCTGTCCACTAACACATTTATATCTCCAGCCCAGGATTTTCCTTTCAGGCCTAGAATTGATTGATTAATAAGCATCAAACTCAATATCAAGTGATCTTTCTGAAATGAGACTGATCTGGCTAACCTCTGCTGAATTCAGAACTCTTGAGGCCTCTTTTCATGACCTCATACTCTTTAAACTTGGTTATACCTCATCTTCATAAATGATCTCATAATTCAGTTAATTCCAAACCTAAGTATCATTCTTGATTTGCTTCTTTCCCCCAAAATATTACATACTTATTTGTTCAATGTATTCCATCTAGTCTATAAACACCATTAGGTCAGGGGCTTAAAAGCCCTTAAAAGCCCTACTTTATTCACCACTTTATCCCAGTGCATAAAACAGTATCTGTCACCTGGTAGCAAATTTTTTTTTTCACAATGAATGAATGAATGAATGTTTCATCTCTGAACAGTTTTGTTTTGCAAGCTTTAGTGTAACATTTCTGTGTTATATGATTTTTTGTAATTTATTTTTACTCCATATAATTTTACTTAGCATATATCCACATAATCTGGCAGCGTATCAGACATTGTATATTGTGACATAGGTGCTTCACAAATACATGGATCTTTCATCCCATTTAAATGGTAAAGACTCTTGAGGACAGAAACCACATCTACTTTCCTATCTCAGTTCTTCACATTATGTTCAGAACTTTAAAGCATTAAGGGCTTCTTCCGATTACTTCTGATCCCAGAGTTAGAAACACTCTAATATTATCTGAAATAGCATTCCATTTACTTGGTTCTGGGGCAAAGCTTATGCACCTGGAGACCATAAAAGGCATCAGCCACTAAAGATGGCAATGCTACAAAAATTATTTTGATAAGGAGAGAAGATTAAGTGAAGTGCAACATTAAATAACAGTATTTGCATATCTCATTAGTACTTCTTCCAGGATGTTGAATTCTGATATTTTAAAAAAAGTCATGAGTTTAACATTGAAGATTATAGAAAATAACAACCAGAAGTTGTTCTGAGGGTGAAAAGAAGAGTGCTCTGGATAGCTAATATTTCAGAGTCTTCTTGGTATACTGAGTGCATCTTTCAATCAATTTCCAGACAGTGCAGCAGAGAGGAGGGGAGGGCCAATCATCCAGGGTGAAGGATCAAGGAAGGGAGAAGCAAGGTGGGGGAAGGGAGATCAACTCATGCGGGGAGAGGGATCTCAACTATGGATGTAAATGTATTTTGTCAAGCAGCACACTCTGGATATTATCAACAAGACATAACTGAGTCAAAAAAAATTAACCAGACACCAGTATAGATTTAACTACATTAGAAGAAGAAAGCAAATCATGTGCAAACTCTATTTTCTTTAACACAGAAATGTTTGGATCTGTGGTTACCATATATTGCCTGAAAACAGTCATAAAACTCTTATCTCCACACCCCTTTTTTAACTTACTAGTATTTGTCTGATTGCATTTCACACAGAGGTCATCTATGAATCTACAAAGAATGCCAAAGCTTCACCTTTAGCACTAGAAGCATCCATCATAGAAGTATGTCTATCTCTCTTGTGTTGTTGGTAATTCTTGGGAGGTAAAGCACTGAAATGCAATGTCAATGGCTTCTACTAGCTAGATCCAGTCCTCAAAACTTATGTTTTTGCTTTGGCAAACAGTGTATTTGGTGTGTCTCCTCATAACTTTACCAATTTCATACAGCTCTCTCTTATACCTTTTAAATGCCTTTGGAATCTGTCTTTCCTTATCTGCACTTATTTTGTTAAGGAAATATCTTGTACTAATTTAACTGATTACTAATCAGGTTTTATTCTACTTTGAACATGGTCACAAGAGTGATCTTTCTGAAATGAGACTGATCTGGCTAACCTTTGCTTAAAGGCTTGTGTGAATCTCCATCACCCACAGAGGAAAACTCCCAGCTTCTCGCATGGCCCTCTAGGTCACACCACTTGGCTCCAGTCTATCTGCTCAGCTAGACCTCCTACCACTCTTCCATGAACATCTTATGTTCTAGTTCATTAACCCACCTATCGTTTCTTGGCCTCAGCATTCCTCCCCTGCCCCTCTCTCTCTCAGATTCCCTTGCTTCTGCAACACCTCTTCTATGAAGGCTTCTTTGGAAGCTCCGGAAGGAGCTCAACTTTCATACAGGATCCTGTATGAACATAGCACACAGCACATTGGTGAGCAGTTTTGCTTTTATATTACGTTGTTCCCCCACAAAACTGCCAGCTCTTGAGGGCAATGAAATATCTGGGTCATCTTTTCTTCCACAACACTTAGAATAGAGACGGGGAAGAGCTGAGTGAGGAAAGGAGATAAAAAGGAATCATTTTCTGTGTATGCTGCAGTTGATTCTTTATGTATTATTTAGTATTCACAAAAACATGAAAAAATCTTCATAAAAACATCATTACCCTTGGCTTGCAAAATACGGAAACTGAGTCCTGAAAAAGGTAAATGGTTTGTCAAATGAAACATTAACAAAGCAAAAGCCCAAACCTAAGTAAGTCTGTCTCATATCACAGCCTCTATTCTTCTTATGACCCCACTGTTCCTTCCAATAAGAATTTGTTAAATAAATCAACTAATGAATAAATGAATTTTTTCAGACTAAAACCTGTTTCTTTTTAGCTCTTCAGCCTTACATTTGGAGAATTCTGTTTTTGGCAAAAGTGGCTCAAAGCAAAATCCATACATCGCTAGTTTTTAAACTTATGTAACCAAGAATTTGATTCTTTTCTGTGGCCTTTCTCCACTGATCAATTTCTCTTCTTTCAAACCCTAAGACACACTGCTAATTTCAAAGCGAATCACTGTGATAACTACATCTAGATGAAATAAAACAGGCTCCTTTTTGTAAATTCTTATGTTCCTTAACTTTTTACCTTAGAGAGTTTTCAGCAACTTCCTTCCTGGATTTGAGATATCTAAAGAGCAATTCCCAATGACATGAGTCTGTTCCTTCAAAAAGCACAGTTTGCACCATTTTAATGGAATTATAACAGTATATTTTTTCATGACTGGAGCCAAAGTTCACATTAGGGATACAAATATGTCGAAAGTCTCCCACGTGTCTGAGCTTAAACTCAGTCATCCTAAACTGAGAAATATGTCAGATATAATGATGTCTAGATTTGATAAAGGGTGCAGTCTATTAAAAGATATAAGAATAGCATATATTATTAGCATATGCCAATATTTTCCTGTATCATATAAATATTTTTGATCAACAATTTTTTTACTATGTGTGTTTTGCTGAAATACATATCAACCCTAATCTGTCTGTATTTCTTAGTCTTCCTCATAAGCATCTATTCATTAGGTTATCCTGGGTTTAGTCTCTGTTATCCACTCTGGCTCCACTGTTCTTCCTATGTGAACTTATGAAAGTTCTCATTAGTTATTCTAACATATTTGAACATTATGTATTAGACAAATTGGAATTAGTTTCAAGTAGAGAATGAAAGTTGGTGTGCGGAAATAAAGTATATTACAGCCCTCTCTTCCAGTTTTGAATGAAATTGAAAAAAAAAAAGACACAAGTCAAGCTGATGAGCAAGTCTCTATATGTGACTAAACTGAACCTGAAAATGTGGCTCAGATGGATGACTATAATCAGGCCTCCTCATACTTTCCCTCCTAGTCCAGATCTCAAGACAAACCACCCCAGGGAGATTTGTATCTTCAAGTTTGATACACTTACCCAGGATCACTGCCATACATCCTGGTGTGTTTAGTCATTTATTTGTTTAACAAACATTGATTAAGCACTAACTATGTGCCGGGTTCTCAATGTTATAGACACTGTAGAGAACCAAAATGTAATAATTCCATTCTAAGTTTCTCACTACAGAAAAAGAGAAGCTGCTAAGACTATGCCCATTCTTCAGTCACACAGATCTAAAACTGGGAAGAAGAAAAGCAGAGACACAGGCTCTTTTCTCAGTCTCAATTATTGAACCATCCCCCCTTCCTCCTTCAGGGAGGAATAAGTGAGAGGATGTGGAGAAAAAAGGGTGGGGGCACCTGAGTGGCTCAGTAGGTTGAGTGTCCAACTCTCAGTTTAGACTCAGGTCACAATCCCAGAGTCTGGGATCAAGCCTGGTGTGGAATTGAATCTGCTTAAGATTCTCTCTCTCTCTCTCTCTCTCTCTCTCTCTCTCTGTCCTCTGTCCCTCCACCAGGAGCACACACTCTAAAAAAAAAAAAAAAAAAAAAAGAAGGCTGACATGTTTCTCCCATGACAGTCTCTCCTGGGGAGCAAAAATTCCCTCCACAACCTGGAAAAAAGAATATAATCAGCTTTGAGAATTAGAAAGATAATACTATTGGCAGAATGGAGGATAAAGTAAAGAGGAACATGTTAAGTTCCAGTGGTTCTGTAAAAGATCTTAAAAATCTTTGTCTTAAAAATTAAAACTTAAGTTTTCTTAATTATGTATGCACAATAACTACAACATGAAGTGACTCTGTCTAGAACTTAGTGTCACTGGTAAAGGTTAATGAAAATAGCATTTGTTCCCAATTTCTTTTGCATGATCACTGTTCTGGTGGACTAGATATTTTTTTTTTAGAATTGCTTGAGAATGTGAATATATTATTACATTAGCAGGCCACAGCTTTACATTGCAATCACTAGAAGATATGATAGGAGTAATGAACAGAATTTACAGTGAGATTATTAGCAATGCTGAATTTATTCCCTATTTTATGATTTTCTATTGAAAACTAGAGTAACCGCCAGGAATCTTGCTATTTTACTTAGGCATAATAAATGCTGTTGCTCTTTCTATGGTATGTTTCTTATGCATCTTAAATTATAAGAGCATTTTTTAATATCCTTCTAAATCATAGACACAGCTTTCTTTCATATCTCCAAACACTCTAAGAAAAAATACTTTGTATTATACAAGAGCAATACCATTTTCACTTTGCATGCACTTTTTCATTAGAATATAGCAAGACATGGCGTATATGTGGAATGTTGTATTTGGCTTTAGCTCCTTTTCAACAAGTTTTGCAATCTGTATTCTCACAACAAGCTTCTAAGAAACATAATGAGGGTACAATTCCCATTTCACAGATGAGGAAACTGAGGCATATAAAAGTTCAATGACCTTCCTAATTCCACATGAGTAGTTATGGGAAAATAAGAAAGAAGCCCAGTTTTCTCAACTCTTAGCCCTGTGTACTCTCTTCTATAACATGCTGCCCTCACAAATGCGGTCATTAGTCTGTGGCTGGGATTGTGATGGTGTCATGTCAGTGGGGCCAGAGCAACAAATTTAATGACACAGCTGGGAAAACTTAAAAGCCTGCCCTTGGCTGGGTCATAAGTGGAGGTTAATACAATGGTGCCATTACAGCCCTTTGCCCGCCTCCCAAAATCACAGCACAGTTCAAGAGAATCAGAAAGGTTCCACTGGGGGTTGGCTCAGGTCTGAATGAGCAGCCAAGGTCAGGATGGAAATGTGGAATAGACAGAGAACTGTTGAGCCCAATGCAAAGTTCAAAGCCGCTCAGCCAATCCTACGTGACCCAAAGTCTACCCTCACCTGCCAATTAAATGAAGGAGATCATCCTCAGTTAGAGTTTAAATCAAGGCAGCACACTGTTTCTTGGGCTAAAGATTTGGAGATTGAATGCAACTTATTTCTAAATCAATCCTTTCCAAAGTAACATACTTGAAACAAGGCTATACTACCTGTCCAAAATGTTTTAAAAACATACTCCCCCTGCAACTAAATAGAACATCCCAAAGTCTCATTGCACACTTTGCACCCTCTACCATGTACTATACCTTTAATTTCATAATATATGCAGTTTTAAATTCAACATTTATTTTTCACACCTATATTTTAATGAAACATGAAATATAAAATGAAACTCCAGTCTGCCTTGTATGAGCACGAAGAAAAATCCTAATTACCTGTTTCAAAGTGTGAAGCGCTTTCTAATTTTCCACCAGCCAGTTTCCTTAGACAGCACTCAGTATTATAACTATTTATGCCAATTGTGCTATTTCATGCATAAAATTACCGCATTATTGTTGGAATAGATGCCAGAGAGATATCTAAGCAGGGTGCAATCACTTCACTTTCTATCAAATTGGGCTCCTGAAAGGTATCATAAATTTTATTAGAAGGCAAGGGGCTAATGGCAGCCAATCAGTGTTAATGCTGATAAAATTGCTGTATTTTACATTATAAAAACCAGATGATATTTTTTGTCAGAGGGCCACCTTTTGTTTTATTAAGAATGCATCATGAAAACTATATTGTAATCACATAAGATACTTAGGAAAGCTGACTGCCCTTCCCCAGGACTGGGGGTGACATCTCTCTCGGGGTGCTCTGGCAGCAGTTGGTGAGGCAGCCTTTGCTCTCTGCTGCCTGATTAATGGCAGTGTAAAATGAAGCAATGCAAAATGCATCCCCCACACTATGGGTACCATAATTCAACTGCATTCAGCTTTATTCTCTCAGGGTCCACTCTTTGGGAAACAAATATTAATGTTCCACTGTTCCCAGGTCCTTTATTGTGCTATAAAAAAATTGTTTTCGATTAACCTGCCAATTGAATCTGGAGAGCTGGATGGTTTTTAAGACTCCCTCGCTTCTTCCTCAGGCACCACAGTAAAGAGTGGCAGATTATGATGATACTGGAAAAGGAAAAAGAAAAGTTTGGTGCAGAGTTCCAGCCGTGTGGAACACTGCTGAGCTGTGGTTTACCAAAAGTAACTGTAGTTTCCATGAGTTGATGCCTAAAATGTGTGACCTTGGCCAAATCACTTAGCCATTCCAAGTTTGTGCCCTTATCTCTAAAATGACAGTATAAGATAGGACAGTTTACTAAGGCACCTTCCAGCTCTAAAAGTCTAATATTCTTACTATATGCACCTTGTACACACACACACACACACACACACACACACACACACACACCCTGAAGAAATAACTTCCCTTCTTACTCTCACTTTTGTTAGCCACTCCTCACCTGCACTGGTATCTGAGAGAATCACTATTGTCAGAACTGAGGAAGCATGGGCCAGATGATCTGGTCTTTTGCTGCTGTTCTATTCCAGAAAGAAAATCATGGGACAAGGCAGCTCTCTATCTTCAGCACCTAGCAATAGTAAACATAAATTAAACAATTAAAAAAGCATATTTGGATGTCTAATAAATGAGTTTGATGCCCCCAATTTCTATCAATTAGATTAAGAATAAGATACACTATATCATTCTTAATTACAATAAGACTTATACTGTTTTGTCATGGATCCAAAAAGATATAAATTCATCAAGGAAAGGGATCCATTTTCTACTACTTTTGGATAGTCCTACTGCTCAATACTAAGTAGTCACTCAAAAGTTCCTTTAGCACTCGCTGATAAATGATAAGTGGTTGCTAGAATATGGGGAAACCACTGGTTGAACTTACATGATGAAGTACACCGAAAGAGTTGTGTTTGCTCTTAGAGGAATTGATTTCTTTCAAAGTAGAGAATGTATAGAAGGTATTAAGCAGATGTGTTTTACAACTATGCCTCCAATTTCTAATACTACTTAATGATCAGTATAAACCCATTTTTCTTTAAAGTTGCTTATTTTGAGGCGCTTAGGTGGCTCGGTCGGTTAAGCATCCAACTTTGGCTCAGGTTATGATCTCACAGTTTGTGGGTCCAAGCCCCACATCAGGCTCTGTCCTGACAGCTAGGAGCCTGAAGCCTGCTTTGGATTCTGTGTCTCCCTTTCTCTCTGCCCCTCCTCTGCTTGTGCTGTGTGTGTCTCTCTCTCAAAAATAAATAAACATTTAAAAAATTATTTAAAAAAAAGATCCATATTTTTTTTTACTTCCTTTTAGGTTGGTTCTGATATTTCCCCATTGAATCACTGAAGGCAGCTTGGTTCCAAAATATTCTATCCTACCTGCTGGAGCCAGTAATTATAACCTTGGTACAAGTATTTCTAGAAGATTGGGAGTATGCATTAACAACAACAAAAACAAAAATAAAAACATATTTACTTGGCTGAACAACATACAAATATTTATATAAATCAAGTTGCCTATGTTTTATACAATGACAAATTACCAGTGTTCTGTGATTAATGACTATAATGTTGCACTGACCAGACAGGGCCTCCATATATGGTTGTAGAGTTTGTGTGTCACACAAGGGTGTAGCCAAGAGGGTGAGTGGTTGTGAGTGGCTCACCAAGCTGTGTAACTTGAGTTAAGGAGGCAACCATCAGAAGGAAGGTGCACGTTTTTATTCTCAGAAAGACTTAACCCACTCTCTCAGCCATGCGCTCATAGAAGGAAGGCATGTTTTCCCAATGTACACAAAGAGGCCATAAATCTACAGGGCATTAGTAAAACTAATGATTTTTAAAATCCACTAAAAGTCCCCTACATGCTGAATCTCAAAAGATCTCTAATTCAGTCAGTTTCTACAAGCAATAACAGCTATAACCTGAGCAATATTATATCTCCTAAAGACAAATTCTCCATATGCTAGACTCCACTAACATCAAATGCAACAAAGCTATGCCTCCATCCTCCAGTAAGACAATTTTTATTTGGACTGACCTCACAGGGGGTATTTCTCCCAGAAGGTGGAGAGAATTAAAATGGACTCATACATAAATGCTCGGAAACAAATGAAACAGTTCCTTAAGAGAACAAGAGGGAACCAGGAATGCACCTACCGACCTGTATGCGCAGTGGACTGGCACAATGTTCTCATTATGTACACATAGTTGCCCCATTCTCAGATGTGTTAATGACTTAGGGATATTTTTCCATTAGGGTTTTCTTAATTATTCCCACATTTACTGTAACCTTTGCACCCAACTTTATAGTTTAAGAACAGTATATGAATGATTCTGAAGTGCATTAACTACAGCTGAGCAATTACACCATTCAAGTCGAATACAAATGTATTTCAAGGTAATGAATCCTTAACTATGAGTATGATAGAAGAATTGCCTCTTCTAGAAGGTCCTACAGTTAGTCAGTTAATATTCTATGTGATACATGGTTTTAGAGAAACTAGTTGTTATTTGGGGGAGTTCAAAAGGTTTAGGGCATGTTCCAAAGCTGGACATTGTGACTGGCACCATCTTTATGCATTCCACCTAAATAGCCAAATAATGAAAGTAAAACAACCCAATTACATAATTAACCATGCAATTGATATGTACTCATAAACCCTTGTCTCATATCTGAATCCCATTCCATTCCTAAACCCTGCCACCATCCCTCATACCATTCTTGAACCTCATATCATCTCAGAAATTGGCAAGCCTGCATTCCAATCCCTGGCCACCTTCTAACATAAACCTCTCCTCCCAGTAATTCAATGTTTGCTTTTAGCCTCATCAAAAGGTAGATGAAATCAAAACAGATGCTTCACAAAATGCCATCTAATCAACAGAGCCTAGACCCTCAAGGTGTTTAAAATACAGTTGAGAAATTGAAATTAAACCCATAGGAAATACAAATAAGAATAAAGATTTAACAAATATAGTGGAAAACTTGTCCAAAGCTGATACATGATTAGTATCAAATAAGTGGACCAGAAAATAACTGATGTAGGAGGTAAAAAAGGGGAAGATTTATTGTGGGATATACTCAGTGCTGTGGGACAGAGTGCTAATGTCAGGAAGGAGAGGCACTTCGGCTCCACCATGGGAGGTAGAAATCCTTAAGACTCCTTCTTACTCTTTCAGAATCTAAACATGGGTCCTTATAGCCCTGCTATAAGCCACTTCACAGATCATGACACTTCCTTATATCCAACTTACAGAGGATTTAGTTATGAGTCAGGTGATACCGTGGACCAAGCTGTCGTCAGGGCATGCAACCATATGGAAAGCCATGGTAGCTTAAACACACACAAATGTAAAGAAGCTTTATAAAGGGGATTTGTGTCCATTTTTTTGGTGGTTGTTTTTGATACTGTTTTAAATTCTTAGATCTGGAAGATGAGTGGCAAGCATGCTAGTTTACCTGAAAGGGGAAAGTTAATGGAAAGAAGAAGGAAATGACTAAAAGGTAGATGAGATGACAGAAACTTGGAAGGTTTACCTAACTTCCAGAAACAAAGGAAGTTTAAGCAAATGAATGATGTGATTAAAGTGGGTTTACAGAATCAAAAGTGGAAACTTGGACAGATTATGTGTAAGTATATGATGACACTAGGCATATTTATGTAGCCTGCAGCTACTATTTTTACAAAATTATTGGTTACCTTCTGAACCTTAGTGGCAACAAAAACATAATATTTGAATCCTCAATAGGCTAAATATTTCATGATTCCATCCACATGCTGATTATATGAAACCTTGGTAATATACCCATGCCCAATATACCTTAAAACCCTGATTGGTTTATAATCTTGCAATTATTTGTACCCATTTATTATCTTTTATATAAAATCAGACATCTTGAGTTGTCTCTGAAGCTGGATCTAAAGAGTTGAAAGAAGAGGGGTTTAAGCCACAGGAGCCTTTTTGCAGAGAGGATATAATGCAAGAGATCAGCAAAGCAATAAAAGGGTCTGACTGTCCCATCCCTAGTATATGAAATTCAGTTAAAAATATAACACCAGGATTTTTTAATAAAGGGATGGAAGTATGCAGCTCCTGTCCTTGAAGATTCTAGTGCCAGATGAGCCTTTACATTCAGACCTTAGGGAGGAGGGGGAGAGATGTGAAAAAAAGAACTAATAAATCTCTAAAATTTGACAAGTGACAGATCTTTGTCTGGTTAACTGGCTATGCAAAGATTTTAGTAGATTCTTCTGTCATTCCCAATTTCTCTTATTCATGAGAATTTTATAATATTTAAATGACACAAGGGAGGGCAAGCCTATATTTTCTTTGCAGAACATTTCAAGATGTGCACTCAGCACAGTGTGTAGTCCTGTGTCCACCATTAGGCAAAGACAAAGTTGTATAGTCAACTCCAAATCAGGAAAAAAAATAAACCCACAGAATTATTTTTTTTATTTCATCATGTAGTAACATTGCTAAGACAATAGTACCTATACTTAGACCTGTTTTCAGTAAATTATCTGAAATCCATCAGTCATTAAATTGCTACAACTACTTGGTCCCCCTATCATCCCTTTGTTTCTGAAACTCTACCTCTCCTTTTCCTTTTCCTGTGTCTGTGTGTGTGCATGTGTGTGTCTGCTATTTTTGTCTCCTTCTCCCCTCTCTGTGCCTTTCTTTATACTGATTTCTCTCTTGTCCTGTTCATGGCCCTCCCCATACTCAACCCCAAGAAACACATCTCCCTTAGTCCTCATAAGTCTTCATGCTCTTCTTATATTGAAAAAGGAAAATTGAATGCCTTTGCTTAGCCATAGCTTGCATTTATTTCTAGCAAACTTTTCAAAAACTCCAAGTGAAAACAAGATATTCAAGCCAAATTCCAGGGAAAAGTTGCAAGAAAGTGGCACAAATCAAATCAGGAATGAGAGAAATGTGATCAAGTTGGCGGAATTATTTTATAGAACTATTATCATAGAGAAGGGACAGAGAAACTGGTTTTAAGACGATGGAAAAATTTTAATGAATAACTAAAATTGAATGCCACTAAAAAAAGGCCATTAGCTCATAGGCTGAGGTACCCATTATGGGACTAGAGAGGCCTTGTTTGAACCTTGCTTCCACTTTTTGTGGTCATGTGTCCTCTCCAAAACTCTTCTTTATTTACCGTCTCTAAAATTCTGTTTACTTATCAACAATTTTTCTTTTAAAGTATGGTACCTATAAGATACTTAGCAGAATCTCTTAGTACATACTCAAAAATGTTAGTATTATCAATATTATGGTTTTCATTTTTAAGAATAATAATTTACAAATTAATATATTCATTCTCTTAAAGGTAATTATCCATTCCATAGTTTCATGTTCTTTTCTTCCATGGAAGTTTAGCCACTTATTTTACTTTTTATTTGTATAGGAATACATGTTTATAAAAGTTAATAGGCAACAGTTTCTCAAAATCCATAAGAAAAATCACAGTAGTTAGCCTCACCTACTTGCACTCTAAATTCCCACTTCTAGAAATAATTACTTTGAATTCTTTTATATTTTCCTGAGCTTGCCCCTCTATCTAGCTAAATAACTTTCTAATTCTATTTTTTCCTTTCAGGTGTTACTACTATCTGTTGAATGCCCACTATGGAAGATGAGAATCTGGTTCTCTTCATCATTTCCCCACAGACTCAGAAATACACACACACTTCTTTTCTCTGTCTCCCCATTGTGCGTCACAATTTTTAGTTGAAGTATTGTTCAGTGTTTATATAATTATGACTATATAAATATTACTCACAGTTGAACCCACTTAGTATATGATTAGATTTCCTTTCTTGTAGAACTTCACAGGAGTTAATATTTACCTGGTTATTTTCAGTTGCTTAGTATTCTATGTACTTATTACTAATTCACCCTGAACTCTTCAACAGAAATTGAAATCTTGTCTCAATATGTTTAAACATATCAGGTATTTTATTAGTTTCATTTCTTATTTGTATACAACCCTCCTAAGGCTTTCCATCTTCCTGATCTAGTCTGAAGTGACTGTTCTCCAGGCTGTTGAAATATCTCTTTGGAATTCTGTTTCTCTCCTATACTGGATCCTCTATTTCCAATATCTCTTCTTCTCTATTGGTATCAACTCTAATTTTGGTGTGTATGTTTGTATAATACATTTTTGGAAAAAGAACAAAAAAAAAAAAAACAAGATTTCTTCCCCATGATGTTGCTTACCTGAACATGTTTTTATTCCCAGGGGTCTATGACATGTGGGCTAAAACTCTTAAAACTCTATCATACATGTAAATAACTTTTACTGGAAAACAGCCACATCCATTTGTTTACTTATTGTCTACTGTCCTGTTAAAATTACAGAGTTGGGTAATTGCAACTAAGATTGATTGGGCTGTAAGCCTAAAATATTTATTACCTGGTCCTTTACCAAAAACAAAAACAAACTGCTGACTCCTGCTTTAATCTATGCTCACCCCAGGCTGACAATTTGGCTAGGTACAACATTTTAAAGGCATTATTCTCTTGTCTTTTAGCTTCCAGAGTGAATGTTTGTCTAGCACCATTCTGGTTTATGACCCTTTATATGAAAAGTCTTTTTTTCCTGTATCTGGAGGCTTCTGGATCTTCTGCATGTATGGGCGCTTTTTCATATACTGCAATGAGTACTCAGTGGGCCCATTCAATCTAAAGAGAAACAAGATCTTTGATAATTTCTCCTCTTCAATTTCTTCTTTTCTCTCTTTCTGCAATTCCAAGTAGTAAAATTACAAATCCCTTCGATTGACACTCCAATTTTCTTATTTTTTTATTATGTTGTATTCTCCTGGCATTTAGATCTTTCTGGGAAATGTCCTCAAGTTAATCTTCCAACCTCTCTATAATGTGTGAAAGTTTCTGGTCTTGTATTAATTTCCAGTAACTGGCTTTATTGTCTCTTTTTAACATCCTACCCTTATTTCACAGATGCAATTTCTTCACTATTTCCGTGAAGAATTATACCCAGCAAAAGTATCTTTCAAAAACAAAGGCTAAAGGAAGACTTTTTGAGGTACATAAAAGCTGAATTTATCACCAACAGAACTTTATTACAAGAAAAGTTAAAGGACCTCTAGAGCAGAAGGAAAATTATATCAGACAGAAATATGAATCTACACATAGAAATGAGTAACACTAGAAATAATTATGTGGGTAAATATGCAAGAGTTTTTTCTTACTTTTTAAAAAAATGTAATTATAATTTCCTACTTACAAAGAATTATAAAGTAAAAGGCACAACCATGGCATTAAAACAGAGAGGTTTATAACATAAATTAAAATGCATGACCATAGAACACAAAAAAAAAAAAAAAACAAGAGAAAAGCAAGTATACTACTGTCACATTCTTATACTATATGCAAATTAGTACAATATCATTTGAAGGTAAACTGTGATAAATTAAAACTGTGTAAACTCTACTGCAACTACCAAAATAACAAAGAGTAGATAATAAACCAACAAAAGAAATAAATAAGACCATAATAAAATAATCAATTAATGAGGAAAAAAGTAGATAGAGGAAAGAGAGGACAAAAAACAGAGGAGAAAATTTTAAAACAAAAAGCAAGGTTAGAGATCAACAATCACATTACATGTAAATGTTGTAAAACCTAAAGTCAGGGATTATAAGATCAGATAAAAAGTGGAAGAGGCACCTATCTACATGCTGCTTATATGAAGTTCATTCCAAATAAAAGATGGAAAATAGGTTAAAAGTAAACAAAATGGTAAAAGATATACCATGCTAACACTAATCAAATGAAAACGAGAGTGTCTATCTTAATATCAGACAAAGTAGATTTCATAAAAAAAGAATGTTACCGAGCTACAGATGGCCATTTTACTATAAAGGGATCAAGTCATCAGAAAAACATAGCAATCCTAAGTGTTTATGTACCCAAGAAGACAGCTTCAAAATACATGAAGCAAAAACTGATACAACTGCAAGGAGAAATCTAAAAAGCCATGCATAAAATAAAAACTTTCAAAACCTTTCTGTTATAATGGTAGAACAAGTGGTCAGGAAATAAATAGAATAAAGAAGACATAAACTACATAATCAATCCAGTTGATCAACTAACATTTATATATTGCTGTACTGAACAACAAAAAAATGGGCGTTTTTTTAAACAAGTGTACATGGGGCATTCACCAAGATACAAAATACTCTGGGATGGCTAAAATGGAATTAAATTAGGATTAAATAACAGAAAGAGGTCTGGAAAATCTTTTGAAATATCTGAAAACTAAATAACATACCTCTAAATAGCCCATGCATCAAAGAAGAAATTAAAAGGGAAATTATTTTAAATTGAATGAAAATGAAAAAGCATTAGAATTAGTGGGATGCCACTAAAGCAGTACTTAGGAGGAAATTTATAGCAGTAAATACCTATATGAGAAAAGAAGAAAGGTCTCATCTCAATGATATCAGTTTTCACTTTAAGAAACAAGAAAGAGCAAATTAAACGGATGATTATGGAAAAGAAAGAACATAATAAAGATCAGAGTGAAAAGCAACAGAGTAGAAAAATAAGAAATAAATAAATGAAACCAAACTTTTTTGAGATCAATAAAATCATTTAACTTATGGCCAGAATATTCAGGGGAAAAAGTGACAGAAAATAAAATATTACAAATATAAGGAATGAGAGAAGTGAGTTTGGAAGTATTGCTCTGCATATCAAAACCTGACAAAGACATCACATGAAAAAAAATACTACAGATGATAGGCGTATACAGATGCTAAATACAATTTTAGCTAATAAAATTCATTTTCTTCAAATGTCAAGTGGTCTCTGACCATTTGTTCACATGTAAAAGTAGGTCACCAAAATACTAATTGAAAGCCCAGTATACATGAACAAAGTTTGAGAAATAGTGAGCTTCTCTTTAAGCTCCTCTTTAAGCTACTTGGTCAGAGACTCTGTTATTTTTTTTATAGTGAATCCCAGCTTTGTTTTATGGGGAGTCTTTATCCATTGGGCAAGTCAATACATCCCCAAAAGGCAATATGCACATCTTTTATCAGTACTGTATAGAACCAGCTGTCATTTTTTTTTAATGAAAATATGGGGGAAATACTTATGGATTTGATCATTCATGATAGGGTAATAAGTTCCAGAAGTATTGTGCAAACAAGGCAATAAGATGGAAGAAGAGTGTAGTTCACAAATCATTTACGTAATTTGATGGTGCTTAATATCCTATATCAGAAATGAATAACAAATATTTTAAAAATATATAGGAATTTATATATTAAAATCTGTCATGTCAAAGCTTTCAGATGAACCACCTTAGGAACATGGACAATGGTCAGATTTTACTGAAAATAATTCTTAAACTCATTTTGGATTTTAATTTGGAGCCAAAAGTACTTCTTATGGATACCCTAATGAATGAATTTTCTTGGGAAATAGGCAAAAGGCAAATTAGATTAACATGGAAGATGATCAAGCTGGAGATGCAATTCTGATCTCAAAAATGAATTGTTTGGAAGTACTGGGACTTGAATGCTAGTTCAAAAGAGAAATTCCAAATGCATTGTGAATGCTGACAGCCTCATTAGAATATATGTATCTACTCCCAAAATGACTACTTTGAAAGACAGCTCTCACTCAGATGTATAATTTTAGGTGTGTCAGCATGGGTGGGAGTAATTAGGAGGTCCAATTTATTTCTTTACAGACACACTTTGGGTAAGTTCACCAAGGGAGGTCAAATAAGTTGCCCCATTACTCACCTGCAAAAGCCTATTAAAGTCGGACTGCCTCCTGAGAATGTGTGGCTGAAAACAGCAGAAGACAAGAAGGCTACTGCTTTGATAAATACCCTAAGGGGCTGCAAAATGGCAGTGCTGGGAGGCATGTGCCAAATCATGTTTGGCTTTGGCCCCATAACTTGTGATTCTGTCAAGGACTCATCACGTCAATTGGTGGAAAATGGATTACTGTCATTCTTCAAGGCACGGCACATCATTCCCCATTGATTGGCATGCCAAATCCTTCACAAAGTAATGAGTCAGGGACGATTCAAATCATCATCCAACTGTCAGCTTGATTGCATAGCCCTCTATCAATGGGATTAAACTGGTGTGGCATCCAAAATGTAATGAAAGACATTACTTTACTTGAAAAGTTGACAGGAAGACAGTGATGCTGGACCCAGGAGGCCTAGGCATATACAAATGATAATAATAATAATAATAATAATAATAATAATAATAATAATGGGGAGAGTGAATGGAAAGATGATATAAATATATTTTTCAGCCTCCTCACAGGAGATGCTGTGACCAAAGGGAATTACACGTCTCTTCAAAGAGAATTAGAGCTGAAAGGGACACTATAGAAATCATCCCATGGACTCTTGTTCTCTAACAACAACAACAACAACAACAACAACAACAACAACAAAACAGATAAAGAAAGAGAAGTGAGTCACTAAAGTTAGTTAAAGGAGAGAATGGGAGGAACATACAAAGCATGTCCCCTTGGTGGAGGGAAAAAAACTTGGTTTTCAGTTGTGGTTCTCCTACTTACTAGTTGTGTCATCATAAACTAGTCCCTCAGCCTCTGCCTCTTTACCTGCCAAATGGGGATAATTACATTATGTATGTCACATATATCATACAGGAGGGTTAAGGGAGCAAATCACTGAGACAATGAGGATTCCATCTCAATGTCTATTGAGAAAAAATACGCTGCTGTCTTGCTCAATTTGTATGAAGTACACATGAAAGAAAAATGTGCTTCTAGAGGCTCAAACTGAATCTCTTACTTTACTTATGCCTTGGTTATCACCATAATTTGGTCTTGGAAAAAGGGCCATTTTTGCACATATATACTTCATAAATATTATTTTACTTAATTTGGTTTAGAGAGGTCATAAATCTTGCCAAAGTCACACACCTAGTAAGAGGTTAGGGTTTTATTGGTATGGCTCCAAATACTTCTCTTAATCATGAGCTCTGATGCTCCTTATAGGTGATGATGTTTCTGGTTCGTCAACAGTTGAAAACATTCTCTCAATATTTTTAGCAGCTGTACAGGGATCATGCTGGACCATCTATACCCTGCTGTCTCGTGTTCAATGTCCAATGGGTTGTATTGGAAGACTTGCCTTGCATGTAAGTAGCTACCTATGTGATACTAAAGTGGAATTCACCTACAGATTGCAACAACATTTATTAAAGTACAGTAAGCTGATTAAATGTATATTATCTTGGGGCACCAGGGTGGCTCAGTCAGTTAAGCATCTGACTCTTGGTTTTGGCTCAGGTCATGATCTCACAGTTTGTGAGATTAAGCTCCATGATGGGCTCTGTGCTGACAGCGCAGAGGCTGCTTAGGATCCTCTCTCACCCCCTCTCTCTGCCCCTCCTCCACTCTCTCGCTCTTTCTCTCAAAATAAATAAATAAACTTTAAAAAAATACAGGTATAGGGCACCTGGGTGGCTCGGATGGTTAAGCATCCGACTTCAGCTCAGGTCATGATCTCACAGTCCGTGGGTTTGAGCCCCGTGTCAGGCTCTGTGCTGGCAGCTCAGGGCCTGGAGCCTGCTTTGGATTCTGTGTGTGTGTGTGTGTGTGTGTGTGTGTGTGTGTGTGTGTCTGCCCTGCTCCCCCACCCCCACTCATACTCTGTCTCTCTCTCTTTCAAAAATAAACAAACACTAAAATTTAAAAAAAAAAAATACAGGTACATTAGTTTGGATCTTAACAAACATTTCATTTTGTGGGAAGTGTTACCTCTATCTTTATCAGTAAAGAGATTATTTGACAACTGATGAAAAGACTAAGTATCTGAGGTATTATTAGAGTGTTGGAACCTGGAAGGGGAGGTATAATTTTATGAACAAAAACTCTTCCCAGAGTCAGGCATGAGGACCAGGGTCGGGGATGTGAATCAAAGTGAATCATTTAGGCATCTATTCCATTTTCAGAAGTCCCACCACACTCTCTGCCAGGTACCTTAGATGTAGTTGCTGTGAAAAATTCTGGAAATTATACCTTTAGAGTGGTGTTGGCAATTCAGAGTGTATTCAAAGAACGGAAAGTGAATTTTGATCAGAGAAGTTAAAAAAATCTTGTACTGTGTCCCTTTTAAAGAATCTCAAATGTTTACTAACATATTAAAGTCTGTAAGAAATCATGTGGTTAAAAAGAAATCTAAAAAAAAAACTTGTAACTTTGTTCACTCCAGTATTTCTTCACCTTCTTTGACAAGAGTTCTTCCTTATATAAATAATGTCTACCAGAACCTATAATAGGGCCTGGCATATAGGAGGGGCTCAGGAAATACTTGTAAAAATGTTGTGGAATAAAGTTCCCAATGGATTAATGGCTCACGGTTGTACTACAGAAGAAGCTGATTTGATATATACATATTGTACTATGGCAATAGGCACTAGGGAAAGAGTAGAAAACGATAAATGTGACATATGCATTAGCCTCAAAGGAGTTTAGAGTTTAGAGAATAAGGCAGAAATGTTCATAAATGACAATAAGGAGGCAGTATCACATAAATATGGAGAGCAATAGCTTTGGTCTTGGGACAGAACTGGGTTCAAGTTCGGACAACTACCACTTGCCAGCTGGATGGTTTAAGGCAAGTTACTGAATCACTCCAAGGCTTCAGTATTCTAACCTGGGAAATAAAGATAATAGTGTCGTATAGCTCATGTGAACACCATATGATATAATGTATGCTAAGGGACAAAAACTGTACCTTGTCCCACTGTTCCCCACACCACACAATGTCAGAATATAGACATCATTCAAATATTTGTTGAATGAATTAATTATGGCCTAATTAATTATATATTTATAACTTCTACATAGTAAAGTGCCTTACATGGAGTAGATGCCGAAGAAAGCATTGTTGAATTAATAACAGAATGAATCAGAGAAGAACTAAGTTCAGCACGTGCAACATTCTCTTGTCTGGGTACATAATTTTCCTGCCTTGCCATTGCATTTTTAGCCATGCTTATATCTGGTCATTTTATGAATATCCATATTTTCCTGTTTGTTTTAAAGTTTATTTATTTTAAGAGAGAGAGAGAGAGAGAGAGAGAGAGTGCATGCTTGTGAGGGAGGGGTGGAGAGAAAGAGAATCCCAAGAAGGCTCTCCACTGTCAGTGTAAAGGCTCACACGGAGCTCAATCTCATGAACCACGAAACCATGACATGAGCTGAAATCAAGAGTTAGACACTTAACTAACTCAGCCACCCAGGCACCCCAAATATCCATCTTTTTCTATAACCACCCACGGTAGCTTTGTAATGTGTCAGCTTGGCTGGGCTGGACTACCATAACCTTTTTCATTGTATGTTTCCAGTTAAGGTGGGCCTAAAGACACCCCCTCAACAACCACTCCCCACCATATTTTCAGCATGAAAGTAAAGCAGCAACCACTTTGTAACTCATACCTGTGTCATTTTCTAACTCCCGTCTTCGTGTGGGTAGCAGATGGGCCCTCAATTGTTCCACATTCTCCTGGATCCTCTTTCAGTTTCTCCAGCTCCTGGCCAGATATGCTAAACTCCATTATGCATACCAATTTTACCTGCCCCATCAACATTAAAAGTACCAAAAATTGCCATGAGTTTCAGTCTCTCCTTGAGGGTTCCAGTTCAAATTGCATAAAATATTTCTAAACAGCCCATGTTTCCCCTCTGGTAAGAACACAGGGAACATTATTTGGTTTTTATGAATGCCATTAGGGTCCTGAGGGCTCTCCTTTCACATATCACTTCCTAACCAGAGAGACAACAGGGAAGTGTAAAGCTCAGCCAGAAAGATGGGATCTAGTCCCAACCCTGAGGCTATGGGTAAGTCAGTAATTTTGTTAGTGACAGTTTCTGCTTTAGTCAGTGGAAGATGTCAGTTCTTCCCTTGAATAACTTAAAAAGCTATTGTAGAGATACACCATTACATTGGAAGCTAATATGCCTTGAAAAGATAAACAAATCTCTGGTATTTATAAGTGTTAATTATTATTTTTGGCATCATTATTATTATTCTTTCAAATTTATCATTTTTTTTTTTTTGACGTTTATTTATTCTTGAGACAGAGAGAGACAGAGCATGAACGGGGGAGGGGCAGAGAGAGAGGAAGACACAGAATCGGAAACAGGCTCCAGGCTCTGAGCCATCAGCCCAGAGCCTGACGCAGGGCTCGAACTCATGGACTGCGAGATCGTGACCTGAGCTGAAGTCGGACGCTCAACCGATTGAGCCACCCAGGCGCCCCTCAAATTTATCATTTAGTGAGCACTTGCTTTATATCATGCACCATGCTCAGAATACATTCCATGTTTTCATTTATACCTGGTAGAATGGGCCTGACTCTCCCTATTATACTTCTAAAAAAATAAGTTAGAACTCGGGTTAGTTAGATAACTATCTCAGAGTTTTAGCCTGGCCTATCTAATTACATAATCATAGCAGCTACACATTTCTTATTCATTTATTTATTTATATTTTTAATGTTTATTTATTTTTGAGACAGAGAGTGAGAGAGAGAGAGAGAGAGAGAGAGAGAGAGAGAGAGAGAGAGACTGAGTATGAGCAGGGGAGGGGCAGAGAGAGGGAGGCACAGAATCCAAAGCAGGCTCCAGGCTCTGAGCTGTCAGCACAGAGCCCAATACGGGGCTGGAACCTACCAACCATAAGATCATGACCCAAGCTGAAGTGGGATGTTTAACCAACTAAGTCCCCCAGATGCCCCGCACCTACATATTTTTTTACAACATACAGAACATATAAAAACGTTGTGCAAGCTTTGTTTTAACGTTGAAAATACGGTGAGTTCCTTGCATTAGCTGTATAATAGCTGTGTTACATGAAGTTGTTTATAATACATTTTATTGAACTGTATAATGATGTAATACTAAAAATGAAAAACTATTGCATATCACATGACTGTTCAACTCTAGGCAATGGAAACTGCCAAATCACATGGCTCACATTGAGATTTTTCAGACTTGGGAAAGGTTAGTATGACTGACAAAATAGTTTAAAGAACTATCCCTGAGGCACCAACTCTCTATCAATCATAAACTCGGTTGATATTTAAGAGCAGCTATTTAACTTCAAGCAATATTATTTAATTAGAGAAAACTGAAAGTAAGAATTTTAATATGGTATATAGTAAATGTGGATTAAATCATTTGATAGGTCTTAAAATATAATAATAAGGTTAAGATTTTAAGTTTGGTTTTGAAAATCAACATGTCATATTGATATATAATTGCTATTGGCTAAAGGTGCTTCAGAAAATATTTAGAATCTAAATGTGAAGAATGCTTAGAGCTTGATTGGGATAATGAAATTATGTAGATAAAAATATTTTCTATGTAAATATTAATATATTTGGTATATGACTGTTTATACACAAACTGTTATGTGTGTGTGTTTATGTGTTTACTCAAAAAGTTATCAAATCAATGTGTGTTTTATGATTCATGCTACCTTAAATTGAGGGAATTTGGTACATGTATTTAAAGTGTTGTTAATTTTAAATCTTGTACACTTAAGCCAAAGACTCCAGATAGGTAACATATTCCAGGTAAATCGTTAGAAGAGGTAAACAGTGTGAATAACTGCAAACAGGTCAATATGGTAAAACTGCTTCATTTTAGAACATGAAATCTAAGATTTCATAAAATTTAAGTTAACTAAAATGTCAGTAAGTAAGCTTCATAAATGGTGAATATGGAGGTAAAACAATAAACCTTGATATTGAGAGAGGAAAAAAAGACAGGAGTCAAAGGGAACAAGCTAAAATCATTAATTTTTTAAAGGTATTTGAATGGGCAAATTTTATTTCCATAATAAAATGAAATTGCAACCCTGGAATAACTACTACATAAAATATTGAAAAGTAATTGTAGCAATCAGAACAATGAGTCTGTAGCCTATGCAAGTAAGTAAATGATAAATGATGTGAATTGCAATCCTAGACAGAAAGAGCAACTCAGATAGACTGGTATGCTCAAAAAGAGAGAGAGAGGAGGAAAAGAAAAGAGAAGAAAAAAGAGAAAAAGAAAAGAAAAGAAAAGAAAAGAAAAGAAAAGAAAAAAAGAAAAACATTAAATATGAGTTTATACAAAAGACCACAACAAATCATATGCAGCACACAATGGTTATTTAGATAATTCATTTGTTAGAGTTCATGACTTAGTGAAAATGAGAGAAATAATGCAAAAACACATGGACTAAGATACTTTTTTAAGAAAACAAATCTAGAATAGGATGAAAGAAATTTATTATTCCAAATTAAAAATAGGAGACTTCACTGACACTTACAACAGCTAAATAAATTCTAGTGAAATTATGCTCCTGATCGAGCCGTTATTAGACTTTAGGACAAGTATGTGTACATTCCCAACACTGGTATATATATGGTTATGGTAATACAGGATGTACACAACTTAAATTATAGTAATGCAAACATTAAAGTAACAGGAAGTTCTCAAGTGAATGGAAATCACCAGACCTAATCTGTGACTGAATTCTTAGAACTATGAAACATGCTTGGGAATTTGTACTTGTGTGGTACAAGTTGAACACGTTCTTATATTCCATTTGGTGTAACAATATACCTTTAAATGTATATGGTAGGATTTCTTTTGGTTGTCTATAAACATTATCTCTTTCCAACCTAAGACAGGAAATATTTTTTGGGACTGAAAGTTTGGATCCAGGCCTGGGTAGAGTTCCATCTGGAAACAAACATTTTGCTCCTGGGTATCTGGATCCCAACCCAAAGAAAGATAAATCTGAGGAACTTATACACCATTTGCCAATAGTCTCAGTCCATGGTCTGGTGAGAAAAATGAAATATCTATTCTCCATTTTCTTTCTTCCACCCCCCTTCTCTATATTTTCTTTCTCTTTCCAAACTCCTAAAGATCTACCCTCCAATGCTTCTCGGCAAAGTTTTGGATATTAGAAAAAGAGACTTCAATATTATTTGAAATTACTGTGGTACAGTTCTCAAGTGAAATTTTAATTTTTTCTTCTAATTATAAATTTAAACTTAGCTGTTGAAAAGATTTCATGTATCATCAGCAGAAAGCTAAGGTTTTTACAGGAGAGAAGGTAGGCTTTATATTCTCCACAAAATCATCTCTGAGCTGTACACAAGAACTGTCAGATCCTCCAGTCAACCCTTTGCTCAAGTAGGCACAGCCCTACAACAGAAATGGCTACATGGCCAGAAGACCTATGCTGCCGTGGTGCAAGAACAATGCGTAATGAATGTTATCAAACCCCATGCTTAAATTCTGCTACTTTGGTGCACCCAACATGCTTTTAAATTCGATCAAATAGTCATGGAAAGATCAGTCAAAATGTGAAGTAAACAGAAGGCCTTCCTAATCAACCTCTGCCCCTCTCCATGCTAAACTCCTTGGGTTTTCAAAGCCTCACACTACATAGCAGCATGGTCCAGACAACCTGGAATTCTGGGTGGTAGTGGTGTTTTAACTTCCCTCCTCAACATATCCTTTGACTAATCACCTCAAGGTCTTTCATCTGGTGACAGAAGGATACATGTAACTATCCTGCTTAGTAAACCCCACCAAGATAATAATTTCAGAACCAATAAGAGAAACAATACATTAGTTATATACCATGAGAATTTATTTCAGAGCAGAGATGGATGAAATTCACACCATATAGTCAGGCATTTACTTCACTTAGTTTTAAAACTGGACCAGGTTTCACAGGCACATGTAATCACAGTGTACAGTTCAAAGTCACTTTGTATGTCCACAGCTCTCAAAAAAATTCCCCTTTCCTTTGCCTGATGGATAAGAAACAGCCTGCTACATTTTTCTTAACTAAGGGTCTCACACATTGGCAATTTTGTCAACCTAGATGTAAACACCACTGCCACGTCCGAATCATAATAAATTTTGTTTACTGTAGTTAGACATTGGGTTTGCTTACATTTTAGTTAAAACAGCTGAAGATTTATCCTTCTGTCAGAGCCACTGGAAAATTGAGAGTCTTGTGCAAGTTGTAAGCTTTCTGCTTAATCTTCTGGAAACTTTTCCAATTTTCCTTTAATAACACCAGGAGGCCAGTGGTGTGCCATTTATGGATGGAGGGGGAGGAGTTCTTTATCCCAGTCCCCCTCCTCTACTCGGCTGACAGGCTCTACAGAAATGAAATGCAGTAATATACATTAGCACTAACTTATACACCAGGCTGTCACCATCAGGTAAAATTGATCACAAATTACTGATTACTGAATCAGGAAAGTCATCAGTTATATTGTACTTGATTACTTTCTCATAAGAGGAATATATTACTGAATATGGTGAGACTACTCATGCATAAGAATTTGGAAGTGACACCCCAGCAGCCTGCACTCAGGAGGGAAGGAGAATTGTGCTGAGGAAGTAGAGTCTAAGTTCCTTACATAAATTGTTTTAAATCAGTTATTAAATTATGATAAAGACTGTGATGTGTACTTGAAAATTTTTCAACTGTTTTCCAGGTTGAAAATTTGTAAACCACACAGTCTTCCCTCTAGGAAGTGCCATGGTCACTTATATCAGCTATACTTCCTGGTGGAAAGAACTCTGATACTCTTCAAGGTCCTAAAATTAGGCCAATCTAGTTGATGGGACTCTTGGTAGGACAAGTTAAGAAGTAAAACATTTTTTTCTTTGTGATTCATTTTCTCCTTGAAGACTCTTTTTAATTTGCCTTGACTTTCCTTTCTCTTCCTTCCTAGGCCTTGGTTGTTTTGAGACATATTGGAAACTGCCTCTCCTTTACAAGAGGTTTACCTACCCTTGAGAGACCACATGGGCCAGGATGATGGTCATAAGGCAGATCCTAAGCATTAAAAAAAAAATTGAAGGAGATATAAACATCCATACATCTAACCAACTTACCGAGAATATGGAGCTGAAGTATTCTCTTATGACAGAGTGTGCATTTGTTCACATATAAACAATTTTATTACTGGCAACTGATGGCAGCTGATTGCAATTCAGGCTCTGGGAAAAGAACCTGACCATATAAACTTACACCAAAATAAAGTCCAGCTGATTAAGGGATTCTCCCCCCTCCTCCCCAAACTGAGGTATATGGTGAGTCTCAGGAATAAGCAGTGGTGGAGAGGGAAATATGAAAAGTCAAAGGATAAACACAAAATATCTTACTGGATTGTCTATTTTATACTAAGAGTTGGTATCCTTGCAGTTTTAAAATACTTAGGCTAATCTCTTATTTTTATTCAAATGCAGAGAGCAATATGCTTTTATGTTCAGGGAGTGATTTAAAATATTTCACTTTTGTGTTCGATGCCCTTCAGGCCCTCCCTTTCACCAGATTATCAGCACAGTGGGTGCTATGTGAATACAGTTTGCTCTGCTGAGAAAGTAGATTATACTCTCAGCACTAACCCTGCTCCTGGCAGTAGTCTACAAGTGATATTTAGTTCTTGGTGTTCAGCTGGAGACACAGAGGCCTAGAAGCTACATGGAAGAGAGCATTAGGAAGACAATTTTCATTCACTATTCTGAGCCTGGATGCTCTCATGGTTACTGACCATATACTGTTTACTGTCTATGGTCATATTTTGTCAGTCCCTCCCAACATGTATTAATTTATCTGCAGCATTCCTAACTTATAGTCAAGATTTTGTTAACAAATGGATGGACACCTAAAACCACAAAACTTCCTGACTGAATTAGTTCACTGCCTATAGATTCATGATCCAATTTCATCCACAAGTTTGAATTTCTTTTTTTTTTTTTTTAATATAGACAACCAGCTAGAAATAAACCCAAGTCTTAATCTGGTTCCAGAATTGGTTCACTGCCTATAGATTCATGATCCAATTTTGTCCACAGTTTGGATTTTTTTTTTTTTTTTTAATATAGACAACCAGCTAGAAATAAACCCAAGTCTTAATCTGGTTCCAAAATTGGTTCACTGCCTATAGATTCATGATCCAATTTCGTCCACAAGTTTGGATTTTTTTTTAAGATAGACAACCAGCTAGAAATAAACCCGTCTTAATCTGGTTCCAGAATATGGATATTTGACTACTAGATTGCCCCTGCTGGCCCCAGGTCTAGCACCATACTCTCACAAATAATCATGGCCCACTCCATTCTTACCAGGAAAAACTGTCCAGTACAACTCAGAATTACACTTGGAAAATCTACAGAAAACATCTTCCCAAACAAAGGGAATACGACCTACTTTCAGATTATGTGCCATACAATATTTTTTAAAAAATCTATAATATACATGTTTAATTTTTTATGGTGGAATCTGAAAGAAGATTCATTATAATTTAGAATTTTGGGCTGATGCTTGTAATGCATTATAAATGTGTCAGAATAGTGTTTCATAGGGGAAAAAAAAACCCAATAACCCCAACCATTTAATCATCAAAGCTGGTTGTTTATAACAATAGGATATTTAATGTTATAGGACAGAAAACAAATGTCATGCAATGCATTTTTTTCTTTGCCTGAGCTTTAGTCTTCAGTAAGATCTGACAAATATTGGCATTATATGTCACTAAGAAGTAAAGATCATGCTCTGACCTTCAAGAATCCCCACAATATGTACATTATGTTGATGTGCCCTTTGTTTTGTCTATCTTGGTTTGCTTTGGCGGCCTCTGAAATTTCAGGATGAGCCAGGTTGTTTTACCAAGTTTTTGATGGCATCATTTTAGCCAAGAAATTAACTAAAGGCAAAGACTACTTCTTCTACCATTTATTTATTTCACTCTGACACAGCTTGAAGACTAGACATTGAGAAAGGTATAAGTCACAAATGGCTTTAGATGCTCATTTAGGATTATTTGAAGACCACAGTGCCTTCACCAAAGCAGGTGTAAATTAAAAAAAAAAAAAGTTTTATTTTAAATGTAAGTCCCTTGATAAAGGATTCATCAGATAAAGTTAAAATTTTTGTTTCTTCTTTTGCATTGGTCATTCACTCACATGTCAAAAATGTACACTACCTTTAAAGTTCCAGTCACATTCCTCCTAATCTACAGAGATGTACTCCCACCCCCACTGCTATCTCCACATTCTCTTTCTTTAAACTTCTAAAGTTCTTTTAATCTGTATTGTACACCTTATCATTTAATCATATTTTCCTTGGTTTTGCATCAGTGATTTTGTCTCCCCAGCTAGAGGTCAAGCGTATTAAATGAGTAACCACATTTCTTTTCTAGTATATGAAATGGCCACATGGCATACTCTTAATAAAACAATTGTATTGGGTTTATTATTTAACTGTTTTAAAAACATACAAATAAAAAATAAAATATAAATATTATTAGATCCTTGCTTTCTCTTATGAAGTCAGAGAAACTTTCCTCTAATATTAACTGTGTATTTTTACTTTTTGAAGTAATTTTACAACTGATATGATTTGATCAGTTGATCATCATAATTGCCCTCGAAAATAAACAGAATTGACCTATGTGTGTGAGCATGTGGTCATACCTATCAGTGGCAGAGGCTAGAACTCAAAACTCGTAATTCTTACCTGATATGCTTGACTCTAAATTATACTGGCATAATTTTCTATTCATTTAGGAAAAACATGCTTTTGGTTTTGTCAGCTAATGACATCATTAAGAGAGTATTACTAAAATTCAATGGAAAATAAGAGGTTTCACTGAGTTTGGTAGACCAAAGAAATTATTCCCCTTGCATTTATAAAGTAACAAAGTAATGGATCACACAAGGGTTAAAGTAGAATTATTGAAAGAAAAAACTCAGTAGAAGTAAAAGAATTAGTCTCAGTTTTGCACATCTCTATTCTGAGCATCTACAGTCTCAAGACAATCAAGGAGTTAATTTCAAGCATCTCTTCCAGCCTAATACTTTTGATTAACCTCTCCCTAGCAGTGATAATTAGGAGTAACTTTTTTATTGTCCAATTCTATTATCTGTGTCTACTCTATTATTTGGGACTTGTCATAATGCTATTATTTGAGTAGATACAGTTTACCTGGTTTGTAGTTTAATTGTTTGGCTCATCTATTTATACATATTTTAAAAGCTAATTGGTGATCATGTTGCTTGGTTAAGAAATCAAAACATGTTTCTTGAAGAAATAAAGGCAAGTTTAATCTAATTCTACTGATAGAAAAAAAAATCTCCATTCCTTTTTAAAGTTTGAGAGTATTTTGATCAGTTAGTATTTATTAAGCACATATTCAGTACTCTAGAAAACTATATGAAGTGTGCTGAGAAATACAAAAAGTCTAAGGATAGAATCCTGCCCTCAAATAACCCAATAATTATGCAGGGAGTAAAGCATGCAGAGATTCACAACTAGCTGACAATGCAAAGTCTTATATAATAAACACCAAATTTGCCAAATTCCATGGAGTAAATATTCCCTTACTGGCTCATTTCAAGCTACCTACATGAAGTCACTGAACACTGGGTTGGGGAGACATGCACAAAATAGGTTCTGGCAAGCCAGTTCAATTGACTCCAGCACACTGGTACTCCTATAGGAGTCTAATTCAAGCAACGATCTCCTGGCCCAAAGTGATCAAATATGTTCTGTGGAAAAATACCTTTCATATGTCTGAATGACAGTGGCATATGAATGAGGGATAATTGATATGAAAGTATTCCTGACAGGAGAGATGATATAAGCAATGGCTCAGGGGCTCAATGACAACGATAGGCTTGGGGAATACAAATACATCTAGTTAGCATAGCATAGGAGGATCTTAGAAAGTAGGGAACAGATTTGGGAGAAGCTATTGAGTGGTTTGGACAAGATTGTAGGTTTGCCTTTCCAAATATGTGAATAATATATACATCTCTAAAGAAAAAAAAAAAAACAAAAACAATAGTGGCAAATGCCAAATTCATTTTTTCAAATATTAATTTAATCATCATAACTGTGTTACTAAGAATTTTTTAGAGGTAGAAATTACCAAGAATATTTGCATAGAGAGCTCTCCAAATTATAGGAGATCCCAGAAATTACTCTAGGAAAAGAGAGCATAAATATCTCTTCAGCCAAATTAGATTCAATTCTTACAGATGTTATATTCAGTATTCTATTGGAGCTGTAAGATTCTTTTTTTTTTTTTTTTTTTTTTTTTTTGTAATTTCCTTCCAAATAAATCTATGTTCCGCCCTAAGGAACTTTAACTTCAACACTTCTTCATGGCAGAATCTACTGTTGTAACACTGTTCCAAAATACTTCCATTTTTGTCAGAATCCCTACAGATAAGGCTTCTATTTTGATAATTCATGTGGCTGGATATCAAACAGCTGCCAGGATATCTACCAACATCTGCTGTTCAGTTTTTATCAGTTTGTCCCATCTGGCCTACATTCAACAGGACCCAAATCAACACTGAACAAAATCACAGGACCTTCAAAAGCAATTTCATGTTATTTTTGGAAGCACTGAGTATTCTTTCTCAGTTGTTACAGTCAGGAACTACGTTGTCGATCATCCTAAAGACAACTCTGAAACTTTTCAGATTAAACTTTTCAACACCCTTCCCTCCACCAAATGTTAACATTTCCAACATACGTGTTTTATGTTCATCTGTACTGGCTTCTGTTTGGCTCAGAAATGTTAAATGTGATGAAAAGAAGAGTAAATTATTTGTCACCATGATCACTAAAATACATTTGAGTCATTAATTCAATCTCTACAGGATTTCTCATCTTGGGCACTTAAAATTATTTTCCCAGGACTCTTAGCATCTATCCTTCCTTCCACTCAGTTTCATGCAGCAGATTTCTGGTGACTTCCTTCCCTCATGCCACACAGTTCAACTTGTTATTAAGGATCTTTTACCTCTGCTCATACCTATCAAGAAAATAAAAGGGACCAGTACAGTAAATATGCCAAATACCCAGTAACATAAAAATTTACTGTCTATGAGTCTACCACCTTTCAGCTTCACCTGGGTCAATTCCTCTCCTGTGAGCTCTTGTAGCACATATTCAGCCCCAGCATCTCCTTGTTTAACACCTACCCAGAATTCTACTCACTTAGAAAAATTAAGATATACAGTCCCATTTTTAAACGAAGAGACAGATACCAGAAAGCGAATGATCTTCCAAAAGTCATGTAGTAATCAATGGCAGAACAATGATGAAATCAAGATTTGACTCAACAAACTCGGCTCTTCCAAGAACTTTCCTGGGACCAGCAGTATGTGTTTGCTAAAGCAAGCTGGAGACATGTTTTTCACTTCAGAGTAAAGTATGGCAGGCAAATCAGAAGATGTGGGCATAAATGAATTATTTGGTTCACATTATTGAATTTTTATAAAACCATGATGAAAAGAAATAAAATATAGTTTGACAAAAACAGCACTGCAGCTGTACCATCTTCTTTCCTTGTAAAAGGTCCAACTAGAGAAAAGACACATTTCCACTGCACCCTTACACTCGAGGTTGAGAACTGAGATAATTTTATATCATAACAGCCGGAAAATAAATCCCACTTTCCTATAACATTTGAAGAGTATTGTTTTCTATGAATGTTCAAGTGAATTTCTATAGTATTTTCTTCTACTTTGTTCCACCAATGGTCTAGGGAAACCAACCATTCTGATTAGGTTCTTTTCCATAAGGGATTAAAGGCAATCAACCAAGGGCCATTAGAGTCAGAAAAAGTAGGTATCTATTTTCTAACTCTCACCTTAGTAAATTCCCTTCTAACATCACCTAAGAGTAACCAGGATCCAGGATTTTTTTGGTCCAATCGGCCCTAAGCCCAAGGTCTTAAATGCCTCTCCCTCAGGCCTCTCCTCCTGGGGCCAGCTGTAATCCCACCTCCTTTCTGGCCCAGGATGGTCCAGGGCTGATGACAGAGTTTGGATATACAGATGAGGTATCCACACATATAAGCACAAGGCTCCCTATAGTACAGAACAGATCTGGAGATGGGCAAAAAGGAACGTAGGTCAAAGGCAAATAGTCAGGGACTGGAGCCAGAGCTAAGTCTCCCTGTGGCATCACATTCTGCATAAATCCAAGAAGTCTCAGAATTCTGCATTCAAATCTGATGTTTCTGGTCTTTAGCATATTTACCACACTGCTTCATTTGTTTATTTAATTTTTGAATATTTGGATATGTGGTATGAAGGCCTCCTTTCGTGTTCTTTCACCAGCCCTGCAAATGTTAAACATAGGCTGGCTATCTTCTTTCAACCCACAGTGGATATGAATGTACATCACAAAGAAACATCAGGTGATTTGATTAATGTAGTCAAGAATGGACTAGCATTTTTATTCAAAATAATTACTGTTTAAGGATTTTTAGGCAAATCTCAAATTTATGATTATAGAGCATTTAAGCTTCCTTTTCTTTCCCAATTTTGCTGTCAACACTGATCCATTTGTTGAAATGATGTCAAATTTCTACTTCATTCATTCTATAGAGACTCCAAAACAGAATAATCCTTCAGTTTCTTCCTACTATATCCATTCCAAAAAAGTAGCAAATTTAGCCTAGCTCTCCATTTCTCTTTATAGAGCAATGGTATTTTTATTGCTATGAGAAATTTACATGCCACTTTCAAAGTGCTAATTCTTACTCAAAATAGCTTTGGCATAGTGTTATGCAAGATTTTTCCTCAAAAGGAAGTGCTGAATCTACAGATCCAGCGTGGGGAATTTCGAGGTTGTGCCCAGTGACTTTACTATGTCTGCCAGAGAAGTCCCTCTTGCTATTCAAGAGCAATTTCATCTTTGGTTTGAGCAGAACTTTTGTAGCTTAATGGGTGATAATTTCCCCCTGTCAGACATCTCATATTCTGCATGCCCCTCATCTGGCCTGTGTCACATAAAGAGGAGGGAATGTAATTTCCACCCACCTGTAGAAAACAGCTAAATTTTATTTCTTATGCGATTCCTAATACACTGCCCCGTGAAAGGAATTCATTATCCACAGATGAAGTAATTATGCTCAAGCAGAGTGGAGTGGAAGCACATAAACTTTTAAGTCTGACAGGGATGGGTTTGAAGGCTGGCTCCCCCAACCCTTACGTACTATATGATCCCTGGCAAATTGCTTAATGTCTCAAAGCTTCAGGTTTCTCACCTGTAAAGCAGAAATAATATACCTATTTTATAGAGTAATTGTGAGGATTAGATGAGACAATATATATAAAGTTTCTGGCACCTGATGAGCATTCAATAATTACTATTATTTTTCAAGCATCTAAATAATTACCATCATCCTGCTCTTATTTCTTTTTACTTTATCAGTCACTTCTTTGTGAATGATTCTTTTGTGACCTCGTCTTTTATCTCTAATCAGGTATCTCTACTCAGATGTCTCAGCATTATCTCAATTCAATTTGTGTAATACAAAACAAAAACAGTGTACAAAAAATCCTCAAGTTTCCTGAACGTAAAAAATATCTGGACGCATTGTTTAACGTTTGTTTGTTTAACTTTTTTAAAGCAATAATAAAGATGATATGAAATTTACAGTGAAAATCTCTCCCTTCCCACATCTTTCCTAAATTCCCATGGTTAAACATGGTTAAAGTCAGGTATGTTTTCTCAATGTCGTTTTTTATCTTTCTCCATTTTTCCAGTGTATGCAACCTATCACTAAATCCTAGCTTTTGTGCTTTGTAAATGCCTCTCATGCCAATTGATGCTCCTTAATTTCCTTTCTATTAATACTGCTCTAGGCTCTCATCATTGCACATCTACCTAAACACCTCCCACATGCCTAATCCCTCTAATTTTCCTCCTTCTTCTCCCAGTCTTGTCCCCTGTGCAGGTTTCTACTGCTTACTGCGCTCACTAGGTACACTCACTAATCTACCCAGTTTTCAAGACCCTTTGGTAGTTATACCTGCCTTTCTTATTCACCCCACGTATTATAATATAAAGTAGATGATAATTTTATATAAAGTAGGTGCTTGGTTTGATTTGGTTTTATTTTTTTCACCTCAGAGACTTTGCTTATGCTGTTCCCTCTGGTTAGGGGTTGAAATGTGTTCCTTCAAATTCACAGATTGAAGTTCTAGCCCCCAGTACCTCAGAACATAACTGTATTTGGAAAGAAGGTCTTTACAGAGATAATCAAAATAAAATGAGGCCATTAGGGTAGACCCTAATCCTATACAACTGGTGTCTTTAAAAAAGGAAAAATTTGGAGACAGACACGCATACCGGGAGAACACCATGTGAACAAGAAGGCAGAGATAAGACGACGCTCCTAGAGCCTAGGAACTCTAAAGATTGGCAAATCACTAGAAGCTAGGAAAGATGCATGCAAGCGATGTTCCTCACAGCACTCAACTGCAGCTGATACTAGCAGCTTCTCTCTTCCTCCAGCTTTTAGCAGAAAAAGGATGCCTTGATCTTCAATGGCTATCTTGTGACCCAGAAACACCAAGTGGGAGAACAAATGGCTAACATGCCAAGAACGGCAAAACAAGAACACTGTAAGTGCATGAGTCCTTGATGGCATGACTGACCGCCAAATTAATAACAACAAATGCTAATCTCCAGACTTCTTATTATGTGAAGAAAATCAAGCTTTACTGGTTTCAGCCACTTTAGTGAAAGCATGCCCAACTGACAATATGCTAGGAGAGTTCATTATATAAAAGTCTTGCTTACCTTCCAAGGCTGGGACATTTTTCCTCTGGCATGTGGTAGATATTCAGTAGATAAATGTTAATGTTCTTCATTTTATGTTAATGTTCTTTATGAAGCTGTTAACATCTGACCAATGTGTGTTTACTTATCCTGCATAAATATGGATAATCTAACAATAAAATATTTATTTATGATTTCAGTTGTCATAGCCACTAGTGATATTCTCCAAATATTTTCAAGTTCCATCATTTAAGCACCAATAACAGAACTGTATTTTTCTGCCCCATATTAAATTAAACATGACTATAGGATTTGTATCAGGAAACATGAGTAGAAATGATATGTCACTTCTAGGTGGAAGCTTTAAGAACTAGTGCACGATTCATGACAATTTCTTTTGTTCTATTCTGGCAACTGGCAATACTCCAAGTGGGGGCTGCCAGTACCCTGTGTCCCAGAATAAAGATGGTGTGAAACAGGATTTTCAGCTGACCCCCAACGGATATTTAATGTGAGTAAAAAGTTAACCTTGCTGTTTTACACCACTGGGATTTTTGCTACCACAGAATAACCTAGCCCGACTAGTACATAAAACCATCTTATCTTGTGAAACAAGATTTCAGGTTGATTTGAACACTAAAACCTCCTATGGCCACCATTTTGGCTTCAGTGATCTGTGATTTAGGTCTTTTTCTATGTCTTTTATTAACATTCATATAGTTTTGTAATACTATATGGCTCTCACCCAGAATGGTTATGAATAATTTTATGACTTTATTAACCCAGGTCCTGCCCTCGAGGCACTTACAAGATCTATAGTGTATTGAGTTTCTCTATAAATATTCAGCACATGCACAAACCACTGGCAAAATGTAAAGCAACAACAGCATAAAAAGAAAAATTACCAAACACATTTAGAAACTGAAGACTTAAGGAAGGACAAAAAGGAGGGAAACAATTTATTTTTCAACACTTTCAGCCTTCAATTCCATAAAAGCCTTCCTTTTTATGTGTTACTGTAAGTGTTATTAATAGTCATATCTGGGTTCTGCGTACCAATGGCAAAATTGCAAGGTCAACAAAGTTTGTGTTACTGCCTTTAGCCTTGGCAGTGGTAACTGCTTCTCCATTTCCATGAAACTTTCTCCAATATGTAGCCCTCATTCCAAATCCTCCTTTCTCCTAATGTCTTCTGCTATTCCTTTATCAAAATCTTACACTGAGGACAAAGACATCCATGGTTTAAAGTACACAATAATGACAAACACTTTGCATTTTGAATTCTTCCTGCAATCAAGACTTGATGGATCTTGTCCCCACTTTAATGATCTAAAGTACTGACAATATGGAGGAGATGAAACTTTGAGTGTTGCTGGGAAAATTCACTTCTTACCTCTGAAATCATTCAGTGGAGTTCCTTCATCCAACATATAATTGCAACTTCTTTCAAACTACACTAACCAGTGGACACAACAGTAATAATAATTCCTAACAGTATTATTGAGTGCTTATTGTGTGCCAGGCACTTTTCAGGACATTTCTCAAGATTTAACCCATTCAATAATACCAACTATCCTGTGAGACAAATAACATTATTCCCTTCTTTTTAGAGGTCAGTTAAGTAAATTGACCCAAGGATATACTTCTGTTCTGTATTTAACTTCTGCTGTATTCTGCCTTTCCATTATTTTATATGTAGTTCAAATGAAGAGCTAGAAGTCCAGCATCATTCATAAGCCTTAGCTCAGGTTAGTCTGGAAGATGAAGGGTAAGAGAAAGGTGATCCTTAATGGATGTTCTGTTTCATTCCTTTTCCTTGCCCTTCTGCTATAGACTGAATATGTTCCCCCCAAATTTATATGTTGAAATCGAATCCCTAATATGATGGTATTGCAGGTGTGGCCTTTCGAAGGTGATTAGGTCACAAGTGTGGAACTCTCATGAATGGAATAAGTGCCCTTATAAAAAAAAAAGTCCCCAGAGAGATCCCTCAACCCTTCCACCATGAGAGGACACAGCAAAGAGAACTGTCTATGAACCAGGAAGCAAGCCCTCACCAGACACTGAATCTGCTGGCAACATGATCTTGGATTTGCTAATCTCCAAACTGTGAAAAATAAATTTCTGCTCGTGTAAGACACTCCTTTATGGTATTTTGTTATCACAGCCTGATTGGACTAAGGTATCTTGCATAGAAATAACCTTTTCAAGCTGGAATGTTTTGACCAGGTTGTGCTCTGCCATCACCTTAGGATATTTTGGTATTTTGTTTTATATCCAGCACCTTGTGCTCCACTGGACAGGAGATTAAATTCGGTTCCCAGTTTTACACTCACTGGCTTACTGAGCTTTAGATACCTGCCACTCTTGGAAAAGCTAGTCTTCTTGTTTCCCCATCCTGCCAATGATTATTATAGACATGAATCAGAACATTCTGATTCAAGAATATGCCTTACATCTAGAATTGGGCTACCCATGTCAGAACTTCCTTTTCCCTATTCAGAGCTATGCAGATAGAATTCTCAAGAGACAGAATCTTGGGGTGAGTGGAGTGATAACCTGAAGTTATTTTTGTCTAATCATGAAGGTCATTAGATGGTCAATCAAATGCTGCAGTCTTCTATTCCTCTTGTCTCCCCCAATAATGCTATGATGGCTCAGCCTACAGTAAGAAGTCAATAAATGCTATTGACTGATAATTCTTGAGTTCTTTGCATAATTTGTTGAGGAACTTTTCCTCTTTAATTGTGGAACTCAAGTATATTTCAGGGAGTTAATTCTGCATTGGTCTGACTCATTTGCAATTTATTTTTTAAAGAAATTATTTGATGTCTAAGGGCCTTTAAAAAAAAAGAAGCCATTTCCTTTTGAACAATGAAATCACGTTTCACTGGCATAATTGGACTGGAACACAGACAGGCTCGAGTTTAGCTCTAAACTCAGAACCCATGAAGGTCGATTGGAAAAACGCAGTCGCCCATCCCAGTCTTAAGTGGCACTTTTTTTCAAATTGTGTCACAAACATGCATACAAAACAAGGGCTAAGTGTTACGGATTATAACCTAAAGCTTTCTAGCCATGTCAGTTAGGAAAGAAAAATAAAAGGAAACTTGCAATACCTCAATTGAACTTTCTTTTACAGCATGTAGGAGGGTGAGGGGAAATCAGTTAGGTTAAAAAAAAAATAGCCTACAGTGTGACCAAAAAAAAAAAAAATTGTTTTACCATGCTTTGCTTTTATTTCAGGGTACTATCAGTTTGGCTACAGCCTGAACAAACAAAATCTGTCTTTTTAAGAAACGTCAACTCTCATAAGTACTCAATAAATCAAAAACAATAAAAGACGTGTCCTGCTCATAGACCAATGCACAGCAGTTATATCAAACTGTTTCACCTTGTACCCCCTCTGCTCAGCTACCCACATTTACCTATTTATAGCCCCATGCTTGCTCCCCTCCTCCATCACTGTGTTGCAGCTAGTTTTGGCCTTCAGAGCTCTGGAAATCTGTTCACCTTTTGATTCCTCCTAGTTCTAAGTAATGCCTCCCTATATTCACATTTACCTGTCATTGGTTTGTCTATTAGTACCCTCAAAAGGATTTTTCCTGTCACCCAACAAGAAGAGACTTTGCTAGGCCAATATATAAACAATTTATGAAATAGTATAAAAAGAAATTAAATCAATGGAGGTGTAGAGACCTCTCAAGGCAATGAGTATTGCCACTAGCAATAAGTGATTTTAGGGTGCACAGGTATAAAAACTATACTTATATAAAGTCACAAAGATTGTTATCATTAGAAGGGTCCTAAATTCATCTGGCTCAAATACTTTATTTTATAGGTATGGAAAGTTATCCCAGAAAAGTCAAGAGAATTAGCCAGGTTTATATGGTAAATTACTGACAGACCTGAAACTAGAACTGA
This sequence comes from Leopardus geoffroyi, assembly GCF_018350155.1. NCBI lineage: Eukaryota > Metazoa > Chordata > Mammalia > Carnivora > Felidae > Leopardus > Leopardus geoffroyi. Next base: position 62,102,926 of record NC_059339.1, read on the forward strand.
AGTGTTCTAAATCCAAGCTTTTATTCCCTAATTCTCGAGGGAACTCTATAGTGTTTTACAAATTGACATGATTCAGTACAGACTGAAGGCAGCAAAGAAGAGAAGGAGAGATTAAGGAAGGGAAGGAAGAAAGAAGATAATGTATTCTATAGTCTTTGGACAAATAATAAAGCTTTAGAAAATTCTGTCTTTCTTGGTGTGACATGGAGTGAAGCAGAGTGAAACAGTGAGTAAGTGAGAGAACTAAATAACGAAGCTCAATCTAGGATACAAGGATCCAAAAAAACACACCTGGCCCAGAAGCAAGAGTCCTGTCTTGGAAGAGGTCATGCAAGAGTCTAGGCACAGGGAGCGCAATGAGAAGGAAATTGCTACTTGCCTTTCAGAGAGTGTCTGAGCTGGTCTGACCCCAATGCCAGTGTTTCAAGACTCTAAGCCACTGTCTCAGCCCCTCATCCTTCTGGGCTTTTCCCTCCCTCTGCAATTTAAGATACATAATCAGTACACTTTCATATAAGACCCTCCATGGCTCCAACTCCCTACTCTCTCAGCCTAACTACCCAATACAAGCTGTGTGTTTGCAGTTCACTGAATTTATTGCCATTTCCAGAACTGGACCTGCACACTACAACAACATTGCTCAGACATTTCCACTTGGAATGCCCCTCTGCCACATCTTCAACTGTTAAAATTCTGCCTTAAAGAACATCCTTCTTTTGAAGCTGAAACCAATGTCCCCTCATATCACATTCTCCTCTTTGTGGGTACCACGACACTATGTTCCAGGTTACAGATTTGCAGTATATGTTTCTTCATCTCAAAGGAGACTTGAGATTGTTAGTAAAGCTACTCAGGGTCACGTCTCTCTTTCCCACCAGGCAGGAAATTCCTCCAGGAAACAGAATGTGTCTTATTTACCTGAATCTTCACTCAGAAGCATCTAGTAAGTGTCTTGCAACAAGTATGAGACTACACAATGTTTATTCCCTTGAATTGCCTGGCCTTACCTTCCCTAACTTACATTAACTTACCTTAACTACATTCTGTAGTCTCTGAAACTGATAAAAAAAAAATAATTATGTTAAATAAAATAATTGTCATTAAGGTGAAATAAATTAACACATAGGAGAAATGTAATCTCGATGTTTTCTCCAAGCCAGTTTACCGACATTGGAGAAACACTATTTAACAATTACCAGTAAACTAGATCAGAACTGCCTGGAAGTTACTATCTGCTATCTTAGCATGGTCAAATCAGCATTTATTATGGATTTAGAGGCATATAATGATTTTTTTCAGGTTAAATAAAGGAAGAAGAAAATAAAACAGAGTAGAAGAGAAATAATCACAGTCAACAAATGATGTCTCCAAAGGAACATCAATATAATGTAATTAAAAGTCAAGAAGAAATCTTTTCATTCTGAAAGTACTTAAATTGTTTATCTCTTTACTGTTTGAAACATTTCATCAAACTTCCTCAGCAGCTATTCCCTGTGGGCCTTTACAAGCACATGATAAATGTGAGGTTTGAAAGTTCTGCTCTTTTGAGTTATTTTGATGTATTTTACTTTGAGTTATTTTGTGTCTACATGGAAGCATGCATGCATGCACACATGCATGCACCACGTGCATGTACACACACATACACACACACACACACACACACACACAGTGGAAACACCGCTGAATAGTAAGTCAGAATGCCAACACATCTTAACCTGTGATCCTGGGGGAGCACATTACCATCATGGGTGGGAGCTTTCTTAGTTTTATAATTGGGGTCCTAAGAAGAGTGATGCCTAATTCCTTTTTGGTTCTTAGGCCCTAGTATTGTATGTAAATGCATACCATTTAAATAATCACCTAACACCAAACATTTTAAAGCTTTTTCTTTTCTTTTAATATACCTAGTAATTTCTCTGGTAGGACTCTTAGGTTCCATGGACCATCTTAACCCACAACACCTTAAAGGGGAGAATGTTATAGATGAATCAATGTTCTGATTTAATCTCCTATCAGGTGTTGTCACACAATCTTAGTTTTGTCTTCTCTCAGTTTGGTTTCACACATAAAAAAAAAAAAAAGCCCTTGGAAAATGTGTGCAAATTGTTAAATGTCAGCTGAATGTCATTTTCCAAGTTCGGCACTCAAATAGGGCTCTCTGAAAATTGGTTGTCATCCGCTGGGAGTTAAAGGAAAGATCTTTGAAAAGGTCCTCAGAGGCTTCATTTCTAGAGGTTTTTAAGGTCTCACAGGAGCTGACTACTTCCCTACACAAGCCATTTTCCCCCTGGTCTCCTGCAATGTCACGGTGCTTCCAGCTTCCATGTCTTTGATCGTGCCATTCATCTGGCCAAAAATGCCTCCCCCTACCTTGCCCTCTGTCTGTCCAAATGTTACTATCCATCACAGACGACATTACAATACTTCCACTATGAAGCAGTCTCGTCTCTTCAGTCATGCACAATCTCCATTCTCTACAACCTGCCTGTACTTGGACCCTGAACCAACTAGCCCTGGTTTAGACACTTTTGTTCACACTGCTCATTTCTCTTGTCTCAAAACTTGCTTGTAACCCTTCAAGGTAGAAATAGATTTACTATACTACTCACCTTGCTTAGCACAAAATTGGTCATACGAGGGGTGTTCAAACACATAACCCTTGTTCTACCATTCAACAAACAGAAGAATTTGAATGTCTTTGTTGCCATCAAAGATAGACCACAGAGCTGTTATTTTCTTAATGATAAATTAAGGCAAGTAACCAAAGAATTAAGAGAGTACTTTCCACTTTGGTTGTATGAACATCTCAGAATAAAGCAACATTTGGGCCTGAGTTACCTGGACCGTTGTCTCCACACTTAATTAACTCTGCATCCTCTAAAAGCATTTGCCCACACCCTAGGCTGCTATTCATAACCTAGATACAACTGCTACAGTTACTGGAGAACTTAAATATCACAAATGCCCAAACTGAGTACCATTAAGGAGTGAGGTGTGAGCTGCCCAAGGACAGACATGAGTATCTGATGGAGCTACACCCGCTCAAAATCCCGGGCATTTGTCTTACTGCCAGATTGACCTTCTCTTGAGAAATACGGTTATTTTTCTCCCATTGAGGTGGCATAATCGGTGTGTTGACTCTTGTTTTCCTTCCAGGTAAATGGGACAGAGATAGATGAAGAAAAATACAGAGGGAGCTTTGATGAATCTATGCAGTGTTTTATTGCTGATGCAGACTGATTCCATAAATTTCTAGAAACATAACACTTTAAGAGGAAACAGGGTGGGGGCCAGAATTAAGGGAGGGGGTGAGGGGAATGGAAGTCAATGCACCTTATCAGTAGTTGGGCAGAGACACTCACTGTGCAGATGGACCTCATCACATAGGAAAAATCAGATGACACTGAATAGAGCTTAATGTTTTCATTAAAGCGAGAAGAGACTTTTACTTGCCTAAGAAAAATGTCTTAACTAAAAAATAGATTTTTCAAAGACCACAGACAACAGCAAGGTAAAATGTATCTGATTTATGGCAGGTTTAAAAGGTCTTCTTCCCACATGTGAGTCTAGAGCCACCGTAGGTGCCACAATAGGATGATAAATGGAGAAATAACTCAACAGGAAAGCGGCCAGGCAGTGGACTCTGGGGTGGCCGTGGCCACACCACTGGGCCTCAGCATGAAATCTCAGTGCTGAGGGGGGAGCACTGTGTTATGGGGTGCAAGAGGCAGATAAAGAAAAGAGGGTGACACTGGCAGGCAGAAAAGTAGAATTTCTGTCCCAGTCCTGCCACTAATCATCTACATAGCCTTAGGGAAATCATTTCACCTTTCTTTACCTCCACTTTTGCATCTCTGAATAAGAATAACAATAGACCATTCCACCTACTCACTGGGACGTTATAAAAAAAAATAAAACACAGTGTGATAATAGATGAACTAGTTCTTTGAAGAGCTCA